>NC_139347.1:109632150-110232150 GCF_055883805.1 Amblyomma maculatum | reverse complement strand
CTAAGATGCAACATTCGCTTGCTCAGATGTTCTTACTTGAATCAGGATAATATTTTTAACTTGTCAGGATGTTCTTTTTTTTATTTTTTTATCATTCACCAGAGTACTTGAGAGTCTCCAGGACTACAAGCTGCAGTTAACAACTTGGCTGGCCCTAAAGTCGTTTACAAGGTAGCAGTACACCTTGGTTGGGGGACGAATAATAAAATAATTACTACACTGTGTAGAAAAGGTACCCAGAAATAGAGAGCTGCTGAAAGATGTATTGCTATAATCTTTAAAACGTATTCGTAGGGCTCTTGCCGCTTTGAGGGTTACATGTTTGAGTTCACTTTGTAAGTCCAGTAAATACGCTTTAAGGATTGCAGTTTATACTGAATGTGAGTGTCTGAAACTAAAGAGTGTTCGCATATTCGTGTTAAAAATAAAATAGCAAACAAGCACCAATATACATGGGACGGCCAAAAATAATAACATTGTTCCGACAACAGATGTCTAATAATCTTCAATACTCTTGTATATTGCTTTTACTTTAATATATAAGAACTATTATTAAGTAAATATTTTCTCGAGGGATAATTCCCTTCTACAAAGTTCCGTAGCTTATGTGAGGTGCAAATAATTCTTATAAATGTCGAATTTACCTTTTTGAAGCAAAATTGCGACATCGAGAAATAGCTACAGCTACACTGAAGAAATATATTATGCACGGCATCAATATGGGTGTCCCGTTTCAAATGGGAAGAAAAATACATAATAAGAGCTTTTGTCTTTTTACAAGACCAATAATTTTATCAGAATATTATGAGGCAATTATTAGAAAAAACGTCTGTCGGGCTTGAAATAAGGTATAAATTTATCATTGTGCGATTTCACTGAGACAAGAGACACATTTTTAGAGTACTTTACTATGTAAAACAAGGTAAACAGCATCAGTGCCACATATAACCACAGTACTGCCCTACTGTCATCGACATATGTAATAAACTGTACACTCCTTTCAATATTAGTTATGCCATATACTCACAAACTGAAAGACACTGGACCTAATACAAACTCTCGCGGCACACAAAGAACTATTGGAAGTACGAATGAATGATGTTAATACAGGGTTGAACCAGGGCAATAAGATGTCTACTCAGTATGAAAGAGAACCGAACAAGGGTCCCTTTGCTTTCCCTCACTTATCGCCTATGCTTTCCTTTGCGTCACTGGCTACTGGCTCTGAGCTCTGAGCTCTTCCAGCAAACAAGTACCAGCGTCGAACCCGTTTTTGATGCTAACTCATTATCTAACTCGCATTGTACTTCACCCTGCTGTGACCGCTTTTTACCTTTTTTCAGGTCACGTGACCACCGCTTAAGGGTTTATAGGATCTCATACTCAAAGACACAGTCTTTCACTCCATGGCCTAATTCTCTCTCCTCTTCCCAGCCACCTTCCCCCGTTTATCTTCTTCGGAAGCAGCAGTGCATATAAACCCTACCAGTGATGATTTCACGGCTCAGAATAGACCTCCCCTTGTGAAAACGATACCTTTACTTGCAAGCTGAGGCTCCCCCTTAATCCTTGTTCGCGTCTCTTTCATGTTATGTTTTAACGCAGGCACACTGACCTCTATTACCTAGGTAAGTGTTCGCTAAGGCGTGATAGTTTTCGCGGATATCTTATCAAATGAGTTTACGGAGAGCTCCACTTTTCGACCCAATCTAATGACAGGCGCAATAAACAAACTTGTTTATGCCTAACTATGACTGCATAGGAGTTATGAAATTTATTATAATTGATGCCCACAATAGGTCGCTTGATAAATGTTCTAAAGAATTACTTCACTGTGCCTGTGGCAAGCATAAAAAAAAAGCGAGAAAAAATTCTAAAAATTTAAACTCCCAATCTACATTGCAAGGCTAAATGCGACGTTGCTGTGCTGGTACAATAACTTAACTTTTCTACGAGTAACTATGCTAATCTTGATGAAGAGGATACTAGTGGAAAATTGGGGGTGAAATGTACACGTGATCGGCTCCGTATGAGGAATAATTGGACCGGTTTTCAAACATATGTCTTTAAACATCAGATTGCAGTTTGTATCAAGAGAACAATATGCTACAGTGAACCTTACTGAATGGGAAAGCAGTTGCAAAAGCTTAAATGCCAGTGTGATGTTGGTGATCGTGTGTGCGAGTGCGCGGGTTGCCCGTGGAGAAGTAATGAACTGCGGCCGCGTGCGGGGTGAGCCCATACATGCGCGTGAGTTTGTTCGAGGCAGGGGAGCGGAACGGACGTTACAGAGCATCTCTTGCGGTTGAATTTATCGCTGTGGGTCTGGCGTCAATGGCCGGCTTGCCAGCACCTGCCGGGCACCTTGTCTGGGGTCTGGTGCGGCACAACGCTTCGCCATCCTGTAGATAACTGCCGGAGGCAGCTCGACTGCACCATCACGCCTGACCGCCGCACTTGTGCCACCGCAGTACCAGGGCGTGACCCGCTGCAATACATGGATGTGACCTGCCGCAGTACCCCTGGCACTCGCAGTACTGCAGTACGAGCACTGGGATGCCTAGAAGCGGCCGGCTGCAGAACCCGGTACTTGGCGCCTGGCGTGAACAGGGCCATCGTCATAACTTGGCCGCTGGTCTCTGGGACCGCTTGCACGAAAAATTTAAGCCCAGTGTTATTCTGATCATCAGGCTTAATCAAATCTTATTGGAGTCTAAACGTTCCCTAGCCGATAAGACGCTTGCACGAAACAAACTAGACTGGAATAAGACAGAAACTGAAGACTCGAATAAGAGTCGAACCTAGGCTGCCTCGAGCAGTCTTATCCCAATCTTAAAGTCAGTCCAACATGGCTGCCCTGCTCTTGGTCTGCTCCGAGAAGCTCGCCGAATACTTGTTGCGCCGCGAACGTGTGTTTAGTAGCAGGATGAATTGCTTCGATACATTCAGCGAGGTCCAGCGGCAACGGCGTTTATGCTTCGGGCGGTGCGATAGTCTTCATCGCCGTTCGAGCTGAAGTCGAACACCCGACGTGTCGTAGCGGCGGTTCTTCAAAAGTAACTCGGAGTTGTACGTTCGGGCATGGGCGAGGACATCGTCTTGGCGTTGTCAACTGCATCGCTTCAAAGCGAATTATCTTGAAACACTACTTTGTCACCCGGCTACATGGATGGGAAACTTCTGCGTGAACAGTTGGCGAGCTCCTTGTAACCCCAGGAAAACAATTTTGGCAAAGATTTTCTGCCGCTCACATGCTCTCTTCTGTGCTCGATTCTTGCGTGTATGTACACAACCATGTAAATCGGATACACCCACGCTGCATGCCGAGCTGCATGTGCGTTTGGCAGCGAAGTGTGGGACAACTGCATTTCGTGCGCCACTGCTGCAGCAGTAACTTTGCTATCTATTCTGGCTCGGACGGCGCATACACATGAGATTGAACGCGCGTGCCCGTTACGCTTTGAAACGTCTGACACGATGCGTGCGAAAGAACTTCAAAGAAACAATGCAACACTGCTCTTGTGTTGATCTCAGTTCTTAAGACTCCCGGACGAGGAACTCCTGCTCACCTGAGAAATCCGAATCCAAATTTGCAGCGATCTCTTCAACTGATCTATCATTGAGCTTTCGCTGATAATACATTCCGCGCAGCACAAGGATGGCCTTTCACCGACCATCCCAATAGCGCTCGTTCTTGGCTAAAGATGACGAAGGCACGTACACGCACGCTCCTCTATCTGCCACAACGCAGACTCGCTCAGTTCGGCTAGGAAACTGGCCACCGCCGTTAAAACTAAAGTAGACAGAACCGGCCCTACAGACAAGGGAGATAGATGGGTAGTGGCAAACTCATCTGCCGGCGCCCGTGCTGATTGTTGTCGCGCGGAATTCCAAGAAGTCAAGAAACTGTAGAAGAGAGGTTTTTTGAAAGGTGCACTTGTCAGGAGTGCACGCTAATCTGCGCACAAGAATGGGACGGGAACGAAAAGGAACCGCGGCAGCCCCACCACCGGTGGTGACGGCAGCATATTGAGGGAAACAACGATGCCCCAACGAGACGAACGCAGGGAACGGCTCTACTCATTCGTCTGAATGGCCGTATACTGCGAGATCAGCGAGGGGCTACCGTAGAAAGCATGCATGCGGCATGCGGAATTTTGTGTTAGTGGGGTTATTTCTTGTATCAAGACTCAACCCTTGATTTGGTCTACCGCAAGATAATTCGAACGTCCAAAACTGATTCTTCAGATATCGTCAATAGGCATACGAAAAAACTTCAGCTTTAGAACAGCACATGTTAATCAACAGTTCGTTGACCCGAAGTCATCTGTCACAGAGCAGTATAAAAAAAAAAAAAAAACGCGTGAGAAGGCCGAATGCATACAACTAAAATTAAACTCCTGTTATGGAGCGCAGGCGCGCACAATTTTTGGAGCTTAATTGCCATTTCAGGCAATAAAACCAGAATCAGGAAAATTTGCATCAGTCGGAATGATATGAATGAATGAATGAATGAATGAAGCCTTTATTGAAAGGAAGGGATGGCTCTCGGCCGCTGTTTGGGTTCTTGGGGAGTTAGGAGGGACGGGAGTGTAACTTCTTCGTCTTAACGGTTCTTCAAGCTGTTGCTTGTTGCTTGCCATGCGGCCGATCTTCGCGCTCTAAGTCGACCTCTCTCACACTACTCGAAGCAGGCCGCTCTCACTGCCGTATGTAGCAATGGAGTGTTGTATTTCGGCGCTTGATATAACCTGACCTGCTAATGTGGGTAAAAACACACCCTTTTCCAAATACAATTTGCAGTCGCTTTCGCGGAGTTCACACAGGCTATAATGGTCATGTTTACAGCGTTTCGGCATCATATGTAAGGAAATTAGGTATTTTACTGTGTCGCCTTTGATTAACGCCCACTATTCCAAATATACCGCATTGCCAGATGAAGCGTCCACCTTCCAGGTTGTTCAAAGCCGGGACGGTTGCATTCCGCCTCACCCATTCCCTTAGCCTAGAATCTACCGATTATCCGCTTACAAACCTCCAATTTCCAGAGCCCTCCACCTACCCCGATCAGGGTGCACAAGTCACTATCCACAAAATCCACCTTATTTTCTCAGTATCGCAAAACTATTCTGACAAGAAATGAATACAAATGATCTGGTCGAATAGCAGCTGAAGCTCTGTATACAAGACGAAACAGCAGGCAAACCTTAATACTGAGGCATACAGTGCTACCTGTATCTGTTTGTCTATGCTGTCATCTATATGTTCGGTTCAAAGGCGCGAAGCCTTTGACTGTTTCACTTCATCGAGCCATCCTACTGACACTGATGCCGCAGTATAATTCTCGCCCCAAAGTGTGGTCTTACATAACTGCGCTCGTAAGTTGAAAGGAAGTACTTAGAATCCTGAAAGCGACAAGGCCGGAAAATTTGTTTACATCTTCGTCTGCAAACTAGGAGGCAAATGAGGACATGAAAATAAGTCTGCACAGTACGGGATGTTTAATGGGATGAGGTGCGAAGTTTAGATGAAGCCTTGTTTCCATCCTAAAGCAGACTGCCTTGACGTCTGCGTTTTGTGTACATTAGGCGGGAGACAGCTAATGGAGCCATTAGGTTTTCACTACAAGAGACGTCCATTAGGCGAGCGACAGGTAATGGAGGTGTGTTTTTGAGAGGCTCTACTTCTACATCCTGTCAGGGACATGTAAATTCTCGCTGATGCAGGCCTAATGTTGAGATAACACCAGAGAACGGTTTGTCTAGTTTTTTGTTTGACAAGGAATACCCGTGATCCAAATTTGTACTAAGCGCTTTCTACATTTTCACATTTTCTCCAGAAATAGCTTTAACGCCGAGATTTGGCTAAGGAACTTGAGCGCTTGAACAGTGCGCAGCCTCCAATATCTCTGGGGTCAATTGCCGATGATTAAAGCTGCATTCAAGCACAATAGGGCAACACAAAAGTGCAATAGATATATCAACTATATACGTACTCTCAAAATATTACAAAGTTGAATAAATTCCTCCAGCCCCCTAAATTTTGCATGAACTCCGCGTCGTCATGGTCTAGCCGTATTGGGCAAATATTTTCTCTTTTATTCATAGTAAAAAAAAAACTACAAATTGCTGCCGCGTTAGCTTTTAAAGGAATCAGACGGTATGAAAATTAGGCTGGTGCTGCAAAAGGCCGCTGATATTCTGCTATTGAACGTACCGGCAGATCAAATCTAACCAAACCCAAAACTTCTGGCTTGCTTCTATGGTTATTGTTATCGACGTGGATTCTTAAAACGCTCAGCGAGTAAGTAGTCGAGCCTTATCTTCAATGAAATGCAAATTAAAGAGGTAATTAATATCCCTAGTGAAAGCAGCAGCTTCTCATTTCCTTCGAACCGTGGTAAAATTAACTATAGAATTGCAGGCAAATCACCTTGCGCTTGCTCTTTTGAAGCGATGGTTTGACGCCGCGTGATCACATAGCATCGTTTCTTTGAAGCTCAATTCAAAATTACCATTATCTGGACAAAGGAAATGAGTCTTCGTGGCATGCGTAATTGGTACAATGACGTGTTGATTTGCAAGTTTTAAATTCCACTGCATTAGTTCTGTCACAAAAATATACTGTCCCTTGCTCTTTCTCCTGACTTACACTGAACAAGAAATGTCCGCATTTTCGGGGAAGACGATAAAGTGTAGAGATGCATACCTTATTGCACTCGCTGCCACTGGCTACATGTTTTCTTTTGTGTCAGTGTGTGCATGCGTTCGCACATGTATACGCCCACAAAACAGGTCTAGTACCAAATATTGAATGTTCGTCAAAGTTGTATTCAACTTTCAGCGTTTAGGTAGCGGCGTATATCTTCAACACGCCTGGAAATGTTTATTCCAGCAGTCACAACAAATTACATTGAATCATTTCTAGATTAAGTGTCTGCCTAGATGCATGTACCTTAATTACATGAATGCAAACCATGGTTAGGACAAATTCCTCACAATACATTTCTCGAGGCTCGGTAGCCCGTAACATGGATTAACCCCACAAAAAGGCACGAGAAATCATAGGTGTGCGGAAGATGGCGCTGGCGTTTTTTAGGAAAACAATAACTGACGATAATTATGATACTCCGTGATACGGAATTGAGAGCAGCTATATGAGCATGAGAGACGCGTGTGTCTATGAACGTGCAGTTAAAGCCCCTTTTAATTTTCTCTGGAGCGGAAGGGGATTTCTCAGAACAAGAGAAAGAAGAGCCACAAGCGAGCGGCGCCGAGATCGCTCCTCTTCATTATTTCTTAAAAGCGTGTAAACAGCTCACCAAAAACGAGGAGGTTACCTGGCGTAAGCTACAAGCTGGAGCATTCCCGAACCCCCAACTTTACAGCAAGTGGCACCCGGAAATATTTTAGCCCCAGGTGCAAACGTTGCGATGGTATAGCGAACATGATCCACATGGTATGGAAGTGTCCTAGATTTGGAGAACCTGACAGAACAGATGAGTCCTGGGTGGCACTACTTCTCCAACAGGACGAAAAAAAGCAACGTGCAGTCATCCGTCTCGCCCTGGCCGCTGCTCAGATCCAAGAGATCCAGGTCGACGGCTGAGGGGGAGGACATGGCTGGGACCGAGCTGCGCCTCGGATCCTCGCCAACCTTTTGATGGGTGTTAATTAATGTTATTTCTCTCTCGCTGTCTCTGAGAAATTCTCTTTGGCTCGTGACTTTCGTTCTGTTACACCAAAAACGGTGCCACGACGAGGTAGCTCAACCACCGAATGGGCACATAACAGCTCGGAAATTAATTTGACGCGCGTCTCTCAATAACCGCTGAACAGAGCGGCCTGCATAAGAAGTTGGCAAAAAGCAGTGAGCTTCCAATATGTCACCGTTAAAAAGATACTGATACAAAGGGGGAGCAATATTTCATTCATGACCCATATTTCAGTGTAACTGAAAATTGATTTTGATGAATTCAAATTATCTGCTGCAAGAACGTTTTTTGTCGATGCAGGAGCATGCGAAAATAATTTATGCCGAGTGCAAATTGAATTTTATATTAGATATTCATAGCTGAACGAACAGGAATTGAGTTGTGTTTTTTACATGTGCCCCTTAAAATCAGTTATTGATGGGATATTTGCGGCGGATTTTGAACGAGCCTGGTGAAACGAAACGGGCCAAGAAAGACTAATACACGTGAAATGAGATGTTGCCTAAAACTTAAATACTTTTTCAGGACATCTATGGCTGTTTTGCACAATAGGCATGATAAATCAATAACGCGTCTGGTATAGGTACCTGCAGTGGCTAGGCGGCGCTAGTGGCTCCCAGCGTTCAGAGCCGCCAACGGCGGCTGGCGCGGTCGGGTTGCATTCGCGTTGTACGGCGTGAAGCATGTCGGCTCTCACGTTCTGAGGTTTTATTGCAAGCAAATATCTATATAGCTACTTCCGAACAGCGATACTGGCGAAAGGACACCAGCTGTTCGAGAATGGTCATGTTTAGAACTTCAACGGTGTCGACGTCACCGCGAAGTGCGCGCCGCTCGGGAGGGAACAACCGTACGCACGACGTTTAGTTTCGCGTGAGTAAATGGAGCTTTCTTTTTTTTTTTAACGATATTTATTGCCTCGACATTCATGGGATATGGGATGAAGAATTAGGAATGTATTTGGCGCTCTTTAACCCAAGATGCCCTTGTGCCATAAAAAATCAGTCCCCCATTATTAAGAAATGGTAAATGATCGGAAAATTTTGGCTGATTTAAACGGAGCTTTTCATTCATCTATTACGTTCGCACCTCATGCCCAAACAATGGAAGTGCAGAAAGAATCTCAATCTCTCTCAGATTCTCAGCGGATCACGGCGCGTGCATCTCAAGCTGAAACGCAGAGCCCCGTTGTCTTGACTCGCTAGTGGCATCAGCGGCATCAGTCAGTCGCTGCTATCTTTTCGCCGCTCAACGTTCCTATGGGATCACGCACTTCCGCAACCTCACGATAATTTAATTGCTCTCTTCAATTCTTCGACCACAAAGCTTCCTTCATGGCAGACAAGAACGGTTAGTTTAGTGTTCCTTGAAGGAATATGTGTGAAAAATTAACAAAGTTGTGTGTAATTGTATATACATGTCTTTTTTTTAATAGCGTTGTTTTTGCCTCAAGGCATAATGGAGTATGTACAAAAATTAAAGGGGGTATTAAATGAAAGAAAAAAAAGGTTAGCTGTTCTAATAAAGTTCAAGAGAGAACGATGATAAGGCCCTTGAGTATACGGGGAAAGTAAGCGCAAACAAACAGACAAACACAAGAGAGGAGACAAGACAACGCGCTACTGGCAACTGATTTTTTTATTGAAATCGACACACAATATATAAGAACATCGTCACACCACCTGTCGGCTCCCTACGCGTCAGAAGGCAATATTATCTAACATAAAATTCCATGTTCAACCTAGGTTGATCTAAACCCGATAAAAACACCTTACTCTTTAAAAACAACAAATCGACACGTGGTACGTAAAAGGACAAAGAAAAAAAAAACAATAAGCAATAAATTTCATGTTTACCATAGGGTGGACTAAAACCGATAAAAACACAGATAACTTTAAAAACAAAATGACACGTGGTGTAAAGGGCCAAAGTAACATGATGGAATGAATAAGAAGTGAGCAGTACTTAAAAACAACCCAACCCCCAGAAATCGTGTAACATCCTAAACCTTCTTCAATGTTTTAAGCACTATAAGCACCTTGTGCCACCACAAACAGGCAAACAAAACTTCTATGATGATGGGACCCAGTGAAATGCTGATAAGTGAAGACGACATAAAAAGCACGCGAAAGCATACAACCCAGAACGGACACATGTACCAGCGTAAGCATTCACCAAAGGTTTCGTCTTCTGGATACACACATTACATATTAGCACACCTCGTATTCTTGTTCTGTTCAGCCAAATTTTTCCAAAAAACATTCCTCACTCTTATACAGGGAAACCGGGGCATCGCTAACACAATTTTGGCCTTTCTTTCTAATCCAAAATGCCTCCTTTAGTTCGCGGGCAACACGTTCGCGGCTTTGGTCCAAAACCACCGTTCTTTCTAAAATGGGTTTGCACTGGCGATCACAGTCGTTGCAATGCAGCGGCAGATGGGACCCCATTCCAGTGTTCATTGACCGTTCGTGCTCCCTTCTACAAGTGAGAGGAACCTGATATATAACCCCTTCATTGCACTCTGCGTACCTATGCCCATGCTTTGTTCCACATGTTCTGTCTTTCTGTTTTTCTGAGTTTATACGAGGACACAACGCGGCCAGCTTAACAGGGGGCAGAGAAAACTGCTGGTACCTTAAACTTGGAGGCTACTTTTTTTCAAGTTATGGGCTACCCGATGGCTATAGGGAATACCCACTGGCCTATTTATTTCGGTTTCAGGATTCGACTGTTTGTTTTTCTTCTTGGAAATAATTACGTTTCTTCAAAACAATCAGCAAGCTGGGAATTTCTTTTCTGTTGATGCCAAGGATCTTTTTTATTCCATTCCCCATAAAGAATTGTTCTTAGCCGTTCGCGAATGCATAGAAGAGAACGGGATCGTGCCCTTTCAGAATGCAGCCGGTGTTTCGCTTGAAAGTTTTATGTCATTGCTAGAATTTTACCTAAACGCTACAGTTGTACAGTTCGAAGGCGGGTTTTTCATTCAGAGAAAAGGGATATGTATTGGCTCTTGCGTTGCGCCTGTTCTGAGTAACATTTTTCTTTCAATGATTGATCGCAGGGTGGAAGAACATTTAGATAAACAAAAAGTCTTAAAGGTTTTCAGATTTGTAGACGATTTTTTGATTATTCTAAGTAAGCATGATAAGCGCTCCTACCTAAGCACAGTTAATGAAAGTGTTGAAATATTTTGTAAGCTTGGAGAAGGATTAGAATTTACGCAAGAGCAGCCTGAAGGCAATAAGTTACAGTTTTTAGACCTGCAGCTATCTATAGCAGGTGATATGTTATGCTGGATGTACCACCCGCGTGCGCAGAAAGGATTTTTATCCTATGAATCAGCGCACTCAAAGACAGTGAAGCGAGCCATTGCAACATCAGCCCTAGAGGCAGCCATTGTAAAGTCATGTCCCCATACTATGCAAGCAAGTTTCCAGCAACAGGTAGCCAGGCTTGAGAATGCAGGCTTCCCCCAGTCAGTCATGACGGGGGTAGTGGAGTCGCTTCTTCGAAAAGTAAAGGGAAAGAAAAACAAACAGTCCAATCCTGAAACCGAAATAAATAGGCCAGTGGTTATTCCCTATAGCCATCGGGTAGCCCATAACTTGAAAAAAGTAGCCTCCAAGTTTAAGGTACCAGTAGTTTTCTCTGCCCCCTGTAAGCTGGCCGCGCTGTGTCCTCGTATAAACTCAGAAAAACAGAAAGACAGAACATGTGGAACAAAGCATGGGCATAGGTACGTAGAGTGCAATGAAGGGGTTATATATCAGGTTCCTCTCACTTGTAGAAGGGAGCACGAACGGTCAATGAACACTGGAATGGGGTCCCATCTGCCGCTGCATTGCAACGACTGTGATCGCCAGTGCAAACCCATTTTAGAAAGAACGGTGGTTTTGGACCAAAGCCGCGAACGTGTTGCCCGCGAACTAAAGGAGGCATTTTGGATTAGAAAGAAAGGCCAAAATTGTGTTAGCGATGCCCCCGTTTCCCTGTATAAGAGTGAGGAATGTTTTTTGGAAAAATGTGGCTGAACAGAACAAGAATACGAGGTGTGCTAATATGTACTGTGTGTATCCAGAAGACGAAACCTTTGGTGAATGCTTACGCTGGTACATGTGTCCGTTCTGGGTTGTATGCTTTCGCGTGCTTTTTATGTCGTCTTCACTTATCAGCATTTCACTGGGTCCCATCATCATAGAAGTTTTGTTTGCCTGTTTGTGGTGGCACAAGGTGCTTATAGTGCTTAAAACATTGAAGAAGGTTTAGGATGTTACACGATTTCTGGGGGTTGGGTTGTTTTTAAGTACTGCTCACTTCTTATTCATTCCATCATGTTACTTTGGCCCTTTACACCACGTGTCATTTTGTTTTTAAAGTTATCTGTGTTTTTATCGGTTTTAGTCCACCCTATGGTAAACATGAAATTTATTGCTTATTGTTTGTTTGTTTGTTTTTTTTTTCTTTGTCCTTTTACGTACCACGTGTCGATTTGTTGTTTTTAAAGAGTAAGGTGTTTTTATCGGGTTTAGATCAACCTAGGTTGAACATGGAATTTTATGTTAGATAATATTGCCTTCTGACGCGTAGGGAGGCGATAGGTGGTGTGACGATGTTCTTATATATTGTGTGTCGATTTCAATAAAAGAATCAGTTGCCAGTAGCGCGTTGTCTTGTCTCCTCTCTTGTGTTTGTCTCTTTGTTTGCGCTTACTTTCCCCATACTATCATGAACCAACTAGCCCAGCAACAAGTTCTACTTCAGGCCCTTGAGTCCATGTTTTGTTCGAAATGTTTGTCTCAATCTATCGAAAACGTGTAACAGCTAATAAGCTGCGCTCCAATTTCACATCAGGAAGTAATGTAATTGTCGGCAAAATTTCTTGCTATAAATTGATTAATATATTGGGTAAAATTGGGGGTTAGCGGTTATGAATTAGGAGAGAGAAATGATCAGCAGCCCTTGGTCCAGTAATCTATTGGGCTGAGCAGCGGCTCTGGCTCGCTGTGCTAGCCTGATGTAATGCTGAGCGTACGAGTCGACTAGAAGGTCCGCCCACTGCTCAAAACAAGGGCTATCTTTTTCAAGCTGTATGGCGCTAGCCCAACCTCTCCATGTTGTGTAATATAGTGTAGCAGTCTCCGTAATAGACACACTTACTTTTGCATCGTGTCGGCAATATATTGGGGTCCAGGGCTCTGTTTGGATATGTGTTTGTCTGCAGGCGCCTAAGTGTAGTTGCTTGCTCTGGCTTAGTTAGTGTGCCTTGTGCAAGTGGCTGCTTTCTACGCCTCTCCCTGCATGCTCGTATTATTTCCCCATATGTTTCAGGTGTTATTATACACTTCATAACAGTCATGAATAATTAACCTAAGCCTTGATGTTGCTATCATCGTTTCTGTCCGGTAGTTGTGGGACCTGCATAAACTACACATTCCTAATCTTCGCAAGGAATAGCTTTTCGAACCTCAGTTTCACAAACATTTTCGGTTTACCTGTTATGGGCTTTGAAAACACTATAAATATATTCTGCATATGGCATCTAATGCCCTAAATAAGGAGAATCTCAGGCGCAATAGCTTGGAAGCTATCCCATACGTTCTTGAGAATAAGACTTTTCAATCTAATTCCTGGCGCTGCATTAATACTCCATGAAGGCAACATGTAAAAATACCTACGTGCTCTGCGAACCACTGAAAATTAAGGAATAGCACAGCGCCGAAATTTATGCGAGAAGTTCTGCAGCTGCGTCATTCGTAGCTATTTGGAATGTTTTGAATGGGAAGGAGCATTTAAAATATTGCCGTGAATGGTTTTCAGCTGCCGCCGGCGCGTGGCCTTATTACAGATTATGGCATACGTAACTATCTTGTTCATGCTCATTGTCGCGAGACGCAGCTTTACCGCTTCCGTTGTAGCGTGAGATGTGCCGTGATATTTTCCGAATTATCGCCGTGAAGCGCAACGATTTCCGTATCATTCCAGAAGTTTCCAGGTTCTTTCGGGCGGTTATTTAGATGGTTCTTTGCCGACTATAAATAGAGCGCTGCCGAACTCTGCTAGCTTATCGTAGTTCGACATTCGCCAAGAACTCTGGTTGTTATAGCCGCTGCCGAAGTGCTTCGTTCTCGTAACGTGTGCCGGTCAGCGCAATAAAAAGTTTATTCCAGTGTATTTTAAGTCTCCTGAATTTTGCCTACGGTCTTGTCACTATCCCGTTACTATATCGCATAATCAGTATCCTAAGGAGTGCTTGCGGTCGATAAGTATAGAGAAAAAGGAATATATTGTGACTGAGAAGTATGCTGATTGGTGCTAACCTGATAGCCTCTTCATTAAATTCACGCGCGCGCCTTTCCTTAGCTATTTAAAGGGCCTATACGTGTACTTAGGATTGCGCTAACCTCGTTCGCGCGCGCATTCATCTCAAGCTTTACCCATGTGCCGAGGCAGACAAGCGGCGACTAAACACATTTGTTTACGCAACCAACAAGCCGAGTAGCGGCGACAGCTCAGCCAGAAACCCAGACGCCTTTAGCTCATTAGTAAGGCACACGCGAAGTGCTACTACTCTTGCTGTATTTGCTTGAATAATTAACGTATTTGGACGCTTGCTGACTCCAAAGGACTGCGCAACATCGAGGAGATTAAATGTGGCCAGCCCCATATTGCTGAACAGGCGCGAAGGCTGAAGGTTGCGTGGTTTCCGTGTAGGTAGCCGCTGTCGCTGCATTTTTGTCACATGATGCGAATAGCTGTTTTTGTCCTTGTTACTGCCATCATTTTCTTCAACGCTTGGCGAAGTTGCACGATGGCAGTGTATGACTGTACTACTCAGCTTCTATTCTTAAAGGACAGAATATCATTGCAAACTTTCCTCGCGCGCCTTTCGGGTACGCAATTTATCACGACTGTTATTTGCTGGCTCATTTCACAGTTTTAAATAAAAAAAAAATCTTCAACTGTAACAACATTTCAGCGAAAAACTTTTACACTAGGATTCCGCCGTGTCATCGATGAAATGAGGTGCGTTTGTATCAAGAGCTGTAACAGGGAGGTTCGCTTGCAAAAACCAAGGAGGTAAGAAAAAAAGTCCCCTCGACCACCAGAATCGCCTTGACCAGCTCCTCATTGCATTTACACACGGCACCTCACTACCCTACCTGCTTCCAACTTCCTTTCTTCCCCGCTATGAACCCCTAAAACGCGAGAATTTTTCAAAAGCCAGCTTAGTGTTACATAAGGTAGCGAAGCGTGAGCCGACTTGAACCTTAACAAAATAAGTTATATGAATATTAAAACGCACTCTAAGCTAGCTGATTCAGAAACATGGATCCGCAATCAAAGAATTTACTACTTCAGAGCAATTATATCACAACACAAAAAGATTTCCTATCGTGATTTAAATATTCTTAAGGGTGGCGGATCGGGCAATTTGGTGTAGGCTTGACTTTTTAATGAAGCGCTAAAACAACATAGATATAGAAGAAACAGGCAAGGACGAGGTGGCGGATCGGGCTAGTTCGTGCAGGTTTGACATTTTTTCAAAAGCGCTAAATCAAAACAGACAGAAAGGGAACACACAGGGACCGCGCTCGTCCCTGTCTGTTTCTTTTCCGTTCGTGTTGATTGAGCGCTTTCGAAAGATGCTAAACATTTTATGCCTATTGAAGCAAAATTGGGCCTCGACAGGGGCCCAATTTGGCTAAAATTTTGTTAAAATGACCTTGTAATATTGGTGTCCTAATTAAACTTCAACAATTGTTTGATAAACACGACATTTTCTCGCCCGGTGTTACTCACTGATAGCAGTTGTGATAAACGTACCCAGCCTTATTCAGTAATTGTTGATCGTTCAGAGTTGATTAATGAGAAATGAGTGAGTAGAAAACTTTATTATCTTGATGAAACAGGTATCAAAGCAAACGCTGCAGATCATGACAATAACAGTTATTGGTAATGTTTTATTACGCTAAGATTTACGCTGCTTCCGTTTTCGGCTTTCAAAGAATGCGAACATTTGACAAGCTGCTTACTCATGTATTTCGCCCTGTGCACAAAGAGCTTCATCGGAGAAAGCGCTCAAGAGAAAAGCGTGTTTTGTTGTCTCAGGCAAGTCTCGCGAACTTGTCTCGCTGTATCCTGCAAGCGTTTCGTTTCGGCAGGAGTTGTAGTAGAAGGACGTTTTAGAGTTTCTGTGAACGCTGACAGCGATAGACAACCTTGGTTTGAGGTTATCTCCCTCCAGCTGTTTCGAAACATTGAAACATTTAGCTGTTTCGTCTAATTTAAGTATAAACATTTCAAGAATCGAAACATTTTGCAAATCTGCCAACATGACTCTACGTACAATCTTATCAAAGCATTGTTTGAATTCAGATGACAGACCTGTTATAGAAGATTTAGAGTTAAACCATATCCTTCCTATAAACATTACTGGAAGTAATTTAGAAAGAAGAGGCGGCAGGCAATGTACACGTAGATTGTGTAGGCCACAAATACAAATTAAATGTCGAAGTTAAAATGAACATTTTGGGGCTACCTAAAATAACAAATTAGTTCAAGAGAAAGCAAGTCACTTCTTTTGACCAGCAAACGTATGCGTGATGGTGCCAGCAAACACTGTCGCACACATTGACAGCACTGCCTGGAGGGTGGGTTAACCTGCAGAGAAATAATGAGGTAACCCTAGTCGGCAGCCTAATTTACTTCACAAAAAGCAACGCGGCTCCGTTAGACTTAGCGGCAAGATCGACTTGATCGATACGCAAACACCACGCATAAAATTCAGATCTTAGTGACGTGTCTAAATTGTTTTCGAGGAAGGAATAGTTTCTTCAGAATTCCAGAAGGTGTGCCCAAGAAATCCCATCGATCTTGACATCTTTTAAAGCTTTGATGTAACTACATCGCACTGTCGTTAAAAATATCTAAACACTTTTGTTAACAGTGATAGGATGTAAGACCTGCGTACACAGTCTTTTATAACCACTGGTGCTGCTTCTTGCAAAGGAAAATGTCCTTCTCCCCTTTTTGCGGAAAGCCTTTGAGCACTATTCTCCAGCAGATGTATTCTTTATCAAGACCCTTTGGAATGCCTGTTCCCATTAGAGAAAGGTGTGTTTACACCGAACCTGCTTTAGGTACTGTCTAATCAAACCACACCCCATTGTAGTTTTTCCTGCTGCTGCCGCTTTTTATTTTATTTTCCAGGCCGCAGGATCGCCGGTTCCTGGCTCAGAAATACATACCGAAGAAATATTTTTTTCTCTTCTTAACCTACTTTCTTCTCATCCACCACCTTCCCTCCACCCTCCGTAGCTCTTCTATTTTTGAAAGCAAAAGCATATATAAACCCCCGCCAATGGTGGTCGCCCTGCCCAGTAAAAGACATGTCCACTTGTCGAAATGTTCACTACTAATTGTGAACTGAGGCTCTCCCCATCATCCCCCTGTACCTTTGTTCAATGCTCTTTCATACTGGTGCATATGAACGAGATGAAAGGGAGGAGAATATGTTACGCCTTCTTCTCTGAAAGAATTACTAGCTGAAAAACATCGCTGAAATTTTCATTGAGTGTTCAGTCTAGGGAAAGAACAAGTATGTTTCCGAGTAGTGTCACAAGCATTTGTCCGTTTCTCGCGACCGCTGACCCCTTCCGTCACTGCTTGCGTTCGATTCGCGACACATTCTTTCGCTCTTTCTAACCCTTCATCTCCTTCGTGTATTTAAATGAAAACACATAATCGATAACTGAGGGCTTTGAAATGGTTGAACGAGTATTAACCTTTTACCCATCACTTTCTTGCCATGTCTTCGAAGCGACGAGGAATAGCTAGAGAAAAGCCAGAATAAAGAAAGGTTTTTTCATATATATGATTGCTGAAAGCAGCTACTGAATTTTGCCTTGCAGCAGAAGGACCCAAAAATTATAGATTCATTAGGGTGGCTTTCTTGCATCTGAAGAGATCAATATGGTGCACTATATGTGACCGAATATCCTATATGTGAATATCCAGAGCAGAAAACCACACACTTATTGAAGAGCATTTCAGGCGGCAAGATACCATGAGGAATATCACTGATATTTCTAATTATTCCATTTACAACGCAGAGCGAAAACTCAATGCAATTTTTAGAAAAACTCTTCTATAGTTGCACAGTACATAGAGCCGCCATTATGAGTGTAAGAGAAGACATGCAACCTTAGTTCTCTCCCCTCTCTTTCTCTAGATTTAACAATCGGTCCTTATCGGGGTATCTAATCCACACTATATCTTCACACAATGGCGTCTAACTGAGCGCCATTAATCTCTACAAGCAACAGCTACACAGAGACATTGGCATCGTTTTGAATGCAACAAATGTTTCACAGCGCTAGCGGTAATATTTTGTTTGAGGGTACCAAACAAGGCTTCGGATAGGGCATTGGAGAAACATGGTGTTACTAAGTATTAAATAGCCGGTATATTTGTACTTTAGTCTCTCACGAAATAAAAATGAACTGATCGAGCGTGTCCTCTCTTAATCCGGTAAGACCTACGGAAAAGCGTGAACTGAAAACGGCGCTTTCCAAACACCGCGGTAGAATTATTTTCTTTCCAACACATGAAAGATGCTCTAGAGGTTTTCTACTTACCTGACAGAAACATGATATACGATTACAGACAGTATGCACAAGAAGACCTTCGCTTGGTATTGGGAAACACTATTTAGCCACATCATGCTCCCCAAGAACATCTTTAGGTGTTTGATGGGATCATGAGCAGGTTTTTACATTATATTTAATTCGCTTGGGGCTTGAGAAAATCAAACATTGAGCACATTTTCCACTCAGGATAAATGGCTGTAAATAAATATTTCAGAACAGCTGTATCACTATCACTCAAAAGTTGCTAAAGCAGGAAACGTTTTCTATGGTAAATTTGCATTAAAAGGTATGAATCAAACCATTTTAAGTCCGAGATAATTTTTTATTCTGTACACATCGCACCAGTACCGCTTTAAATTTATTGCACACTTTTCAAAAACATCCAACTCTTTCGAATAGTTACCCGCAGCCTACTACACGTTTCGTATCCTGTGGTTTTTAAAAATATAAATTACTTGATGTGCTTTCTGGAATCCGGCGTTCATAAACAGGCCGCACCGAACTAAACAGCACTCTTTTTCTTCTTTTTTTCGTCATTTAAAGGCCCAATAGTCCACTGTCTTCATTATTATTTCTGGCACAAACATCAATGCTGACATTGCGGAGTCTAACATGCGTTTTTCCTCATCGTATAACCTTTTGATTCTATCTTTGTGCCCTAGAAAAAAAAAAGATTGTTGGAGGGGCCCGGACGTAATATATTCATCGCGGTTTAATTCAATCTTCTATATAACAACTCGGGCATAACACTTCCCAAAGCGCAATATCTACAAATAACAGCCAACTGTGATAAAGAATAAACTTGAGGTATCAATAGACTAGTTCTTGGCAGCAGCAATCAGCACGAACCTATACAAATGGTGATAAGGCAATAATGGAGAAGGCTTTCTGGTTCCCTCCAAATGAACCATGCTAGAACACTTGCTCAGGGGTATTCTTAAATTACCAAAACGACTTTAGGGCAAATAAGAAAACAAAAATCAAACCAGAAAAGAAACAAGAGATTAAAATACGGACGTCCCATCCCCCGCCTTTAGACAAGTACAGGCGCAAATGTTCGGAACATTTCCTTTTTGTCTAACTAACTGTAAGGGATGAGTAGTAGGGTGCCAGCAGAGCGTCGGATGTCCGCACTTAATAGATGCAGCCGAGAACACAGTTTGTTTCCAAGTGCCTTAGCTGGCATTTATTCTGGACTGCTTCTGAAACCACTCAAATATTAATTTCTAGTTCCTTTTGAATAACATCATCGTTACAATATTGCTAAAACTCTTGCTGTTAAAGAAGCGAAACTGTTAAACTGTTATTCTGACCAAACTCCGGTGTCACCTGACACTGATCTGGACATTATATAAGAGCAAAAATATTAGTGCGCTTTCACTTCTTTTGAATATTTTAGGGGAAAATATAGGTAGCCGGATGAGGCTACATATATTTTAGAACAGCTAAAGTGTTCTTCGCATGACGAAACCTACAAGGTACTTCAAGGTGGCTTTTTCACACATTATACTGCGATACAACAGAGCGCGCTGCGCAGGAGAGTTAGCCTATCCCCGCCGCGGCGGCCTCTTTTCCATGGAGGCGAAAAGCAAGATGCCCGTGTGCTGTACAATGCCAGTGCACCTCAAAAAAAACCAGGGGGTTGAAATTTCCTGAGTCCTCCACTACGGCGCCTCTCATAGCCGTTAACGCCCTAAAACAAACCAGAATTAGGACATGGATAAATACGTACCGCCTTGATTATGTATTATAGTCCGAAAACTTAGATTTATGCAAATATACACATAGATATATCTAGAAATGTAGATATACTTATATTTATAACCGGCCATTTATAATAGAAGCATCATTTTATCATTTCCAAAAGCGTCTATACCCTCCGCGCTGCGCTTGAACACATTTTGGCCGTCTAGTGCCAAATTCCCTTGGTTTCAAAAACCCCACACTTTCAGCACTTCACCTGACCCATCAATTAAACGCCGAACTACCCTATAACCTTCTCTGTCCTGCCTGCTCTGCAGATGTCGCCAGTGCTTGCTACTCCAGCGCACTAGGGCCAGATGGGATTGGCGCTTGTAACGTTGATTCATGGGCTAGGGGCCATGCTTAAAGTGTGGGGCATTCGAAACTTCGAAAGAGGGGCTTTCGAACCACGTTTGCCGCGCGATAGCCAAAATTGGTGGAACCACTACATTATGGCTGATCCCGCTTTCGAATTTGCAAAAACTGATGGTACCAACTAGTAATGGCCAGTTATATTCCTCGAATTGCAGTTAGATGCTTGGTAAGATAGTTATTAAAAATTTATTCAGCTGTTTGTTAGTTTACATTATTCCTCTGTTTTCTTATACCTGCACACACTGGTACAACTTTACCCGAACACCTATTTCCATATCTCCAAGAGCTGAGTTTTAAATATTCGCGTCTGGCGAGCTGGAGGCACCTTGTATATTGCGGGTATGATCTTAGAAGATTGCATAAAGTTTCAAAATTACCGCTGATATGAATCAATCGGCTAGTGAAATAAAAATTATAAAACTGCATATGTTCTTAATTCTTCACCTTCCTGCCTCAGATGACATGGCAAGTGCGCAAATTGAAGAATTGACCAAGGTTAAGCGCAAACAAAAGCAACGATCGATTCTACGTGACTGCGGTTTAACCCTACTTAAATAAGGAATTCGAATCAATGTCGATGGCAAATAGTTCTAAAAATAGTGAAATACTGCGAGTAATAAAAAAGAGAAAATGTTTAGGCAAATAAAATTTGAAAGAATAATAAAGCAGTGAATCGCTGACAGAGATATCTTGCAGTTTCAATAATATAGATAGGAAATACACTCATACACAGGCGTCAAAGCATGCCCTTTGATGTTGCACTCTAGAGGAAAGGAGGGCAGGAATTGTGAAAGGCAATCCTAATCGAGCGATGAAAATTCTTAAGACTGACATCAGCAAGCCGAATTCGCCTGGTAGTCAGGTGGACATAAAAGATTTATATTTTGAAATAACATATTTTATAGATGCGCAATATGCAATACAACCCGCATACACTAAGTATTTGATATCAGTATCGGCGGAAATATCATGAATTTGTGTGCTAAAAAGTATCATTGAGTGAAAAGATTGTTCTGCATGAGACTAGGTGTAGTGGATGCCAATGTGAGCCTTTGCAATTCTTATCTTCTGCAAAATACGTTGGCCTCTACTTCGATCAACATTTGTCGCAGTATACACATATCAACCATGTTGTCAATTGTCCTCGAACTGTATCAGCCCACCTGTACAAGGTAAGGTTTACCTGTGCTGTAAAAGGGGTTTAGAGCTTTAGGTGAATCTGTAGAGCGGTATAGATTCACAGTGTACGGCTCTTGCAGAAATTTCTGAATTTTTCAGCTAAATAAACTGCTGTATCAAATCGCAAATAATGTTATATATGAAGTTGTCCCAAAAAACTGAGACGAGGCTGCCTGACTACAATACTTGTAATACTTTTAAAATACTTATAATTATGCGATTTATACCTCTCGTTTTGTAATTCGAACAGTTTTTATATAGTGTAATACCGCTGGTGATAACAGATAAAGTCAAACCAATGTAAATGGCTCGCCTTCAGTTCCCCGTCGTTTCACGCCTCAAGTGTTACATCATGGCCGACATAGGTCGAAGTCTCTTACAGGTATACTGTACAGAATTGTTCCATGTTATATACTCACCAAATATTATTCCGAAGTACTTTACCACGGGTTCAAATGATATGGGGCAGCAAGTTAACGGGTTGCAATGGGAGCCAGGCAAACAAGTGACTCATTTAAGGAAGTTCGTTATGTGAGTGTCTAAGGCAGGTAAACTTTTTTCTTGATTCAAATTATGGAGTTTTGTGCCGGCCTTTCAACTACGTTACTTATGTCTTAGTTGCAAGTGTTTCCATCCGTCAGAAAAGTCAGTGCATTCAAGGTCGAGGGCCGTGTCGTATGCAGATTGGAAAACCTTAGATTCCACTATCAATAAAGCCTGGTCAGTGACATATATATTAAATAGTACATGGCCAGCGTACATTCTTTCAGATTTGTGAATTTTACTTCTTTCATTTCACTGTATTTATCCGCAATTCTAACACACTGCGATTGGTCTATGAAATAACGCTGAAAACTGGCTAAATAGTGCTCTGAAACCCATGTATTTCAGCTTTTGTAGCATTAAGGCATGATAAATAGTACCGGTTTCTTTTTATAAATGTACAACTGGGGGGGGGGGGGGGGGGGGGTCGTAGCGTAAGCAGGTTCTTTCCAATTGCACCGGTAACATAAACCAAGCAATCTGTTCAGAGCGAGGTTGTGTCTCTTGTGAAGCTATATTCGGCAGCAATGTTCGACGAATATTTCTCGCAGAAAAACGATATCACAAATCCAAAATATGTATCAACTAGAAATTAGCCTGTAGTCAACACAGGCACTTTTCTTTCCTGTTATTTTTTTTTTTTTACAGATGCCTCAAAATGATTTTTTTCTTTTCATTAAATATTGTTGCTGCCTCTAGAATTCCGTTAATTCTCTCAAGATGCACATCTGTCAGTATGGTAAAATTGTAGTACAGATCACGCATGCAGATGTTATCAAAAACTAGCGGCTTAAGCAACTTCATCTTGCTCATAATTTTTCAAAGCTCTGGTTCGTTTAAATTAGGAAGGTACGTTGTCTGAGCTCATGACCAGGGATGCCTGTACTCGTTGTGCGTCTTATCTTCAGCACTGCGCAAATTATCTGCTGTTTGAATCAATCTGTCGTTAAACACTCCGCATAATGCCTGGGCGTCTTCTTTGGGAAAGGTTTTCAATATTGCCTCTTCAGTCTGAGCCTGTTACACCTAGTGAAACGGGCAGATGTATTTTATCATTCTTTGTTTTTAGTTGTCTCAACATATTTGATGTCTCTTCAATGTGTCGCAAGACGATGCGGATAGGCCATTTTTATTTTATACTGACCAAACTAACGAATGTCTCTTCATCTGTAGCCTGTTCAACTTCATTTATCCATTCATTTAAAACGTTTTGTGATATAAATGATCATGCGTAGGTTGGATTTACCAGTATATGTACAAGTGTGCACGTAGCCAAGGCTGAAAATAAATGACGAGTGAGCGTGAAGCATACCATTAATCAAGAAAGCATTGATGTTGACCCTAAGGCCAAGACACGTTTCTTCAGTTAAAGCTGTTAGCTGCAGCCTGCGACTGGGTAAAAACATAAGCTTTGTACGTTTATAGATTTAATAAATATCCGGCACAGTAGTTCGTAAACCTGAGGCTACGAAGGTTGACCCGTAGTCGGTGGGTCACGTATGCCTGCATCATATCATTTGCGGGTTCTAGCCATGTAGTAATATTCTCTGGGACAGACATCCATCTAAGCTCACTATGACAGTAACTATCAGTGTTTTTTCGAGCAGGGATAACCCGACTCGGAGTGAACAGAACAGTTTTCCATCTGTTCAGCTAGCAGCCAGAACACGTGCTTTCGACAAAGTTTTCGCCCTTTGTTCATGAGCTGAGAGCATCAAAGGGCCAGACACTTCCACAATGAGTCACAGTTACAGTGCACTTTCATGTTACGCGGAGCCGAACTTTTCGTAAACCATTGGCCTAAAAGCCGACAGAAAGTTCAGAGCAAGTGAAATGCGAACGTCAGACAGTCCAGTGCTTCCACGACCAGGTCCACTCAAGCGGTGGGCCCAGCTTTCAGGAATGCGGCGTGTCGAGGAGAAGTCGCGGTGAGTTGAGCCGTGTCAGAGCTATCAGACAGGCACGCCCGAACACACGGCCAAAGGAAGCCGGATTTAGCGTTGCGACCATCCGATCGCATCGCCCTCTGCGAGGAGGCCCCGGGTATACGACGTCCACTATAACCACGCTCACCCTTTCCTTCGGTCTTGTGCCCAAATGCGACACTTTTCCACTCCCGCAGTGCTTGCTATACGACGCTGAAGTGCGTTTGGGCCGAGATTTACGGCATAACAGGCTAGAGCCCACTGCCACCAGTCGCAAGCCGAACGTTAAGTAAATGGCATTCGCGAAGAGCCCGCCCCCGCTGGCTTCCTATATACCAGGGCTCTAAACACAGGAACACGCGCAATGCTTGTGCTAGCAAAGTCGGGTTAGTCGGCCTGAAAGAAAACCCGTCCTGTGCAAGTGTCCCTAAGACGAAGAAACGATTTCCTGTCCTGGAGGAGGGATATACGAGAATTGACGCCAGCCAGCACCATTTCGGACACTTCCGCCGCTGCTTTGCTCTTCGGATATTTCCTGCCAAAATGTGTGGAAACTATGCCACGGAAGTTGTCCCCTTTAACGTTCTCTCTCCTATCCCCTCAGCATACATCTTTCGGCGATCGCGTCGCTTTCCCACAACACATCACGAATGTCTTGAACAAGCTGACTTTCTTCCCTCTTCTTCGCTAGTTACCACAGGTTTGTGCATTTGAGCGAAGAGCTCTCGAGGGACGTTTTTACTGTGGTGTTCTGCCAGCGCTCTCTATTGCGAAGGAAAAGCCTATATACGAT
The DNA here is from genome assembly GCF_055883805.1 of Amblyomma maculatum. Taxonomy (NCBI): domain Eukaryota; kingdom Metazoa; phylum Arthropoda; class Arachnida; order Ixodida; family Ixodidae; genus Amblyomma; species Amblyomma maculatum. The sequence goes on along the minus strand of NC_139347.1, from coordinate 110,207,223 downwards.
ATCCAGGTCCTGTTGGACTGGTGATGGCCCAGGGAGTAACGTTACTCCAAGGGTCCTTATTTCACTTGGCAAAGTGTCTTAGTTGAGAACATATAAAATAAATAGCAGTACAAGTATCTTGCTTGTACACTGCTTTCAAAACCTAATTTTCGTGTTAGTAATAAAACGATATAAATGTTACTTTATGGACTCAACCACGTTTCTCTTTGCCTACATGGCTGCTTGGCAATGATGCGATGAGGACATCACCCGCGCAATAACATTGACTTATGATGTAATATAAATGAATTTCCTTTTACACGGATAGAGTAAATATTACGATCCGCACTTTTTTCTCCAATACACTACTAATCTGAACCGCTCGACGTGTTTATAAAGTTTCAAACTGTACGACCCCTGTGGCCCCTTCATTGTTTCAAACTACGCGCGACTTGTTCAGGACATTTGCTTGATACATGCATGTGCTGAGAGAATGCGCCTGAGCGAGCTGTCAGTCGGGGAAGTGGTATGGAGGGGGGAGTTGATGGCATGTACTCGGTGCGGTATTGAGGGAAGATAAGGAAGCCGGAAGCAAGGAATGGGGATTCCGGCGGGAGCCCTGCAGCGGGTGGTTGCGAGGTCAGCGAGCGGCACGGGCCAGCCTGATAACGGACTGTGGATCGGAGCCTTGGCAGGGCGGAGACTGAAGCGGTGCCTGCTTAGTTGGTTTAGGCTTTTTGTGTGAGTTGTTGGCACGCGTGTCCTCCATCAAGAAGTGTCCTCAAGGCGCCAAAATGCTCTTCAGAGAAGCAGAGGTCCGACAAATCAATTTTTTTATGGTTCATCCTGCACGCCATGCGCGACCGAAGTACTACAAAGATCTCAATCGGCTTTGCTACACAGCATACGTAAGGACTCTGCTTGTACTTGTGCGTGGATCTTAAGTTGGGTCAAACATTGTCTGTATGTTCTGCACGTCGTGTGCTCTGATATAAAGAGCATTACAATGTGTAGTGTCCATGATACAGCAACGAAAGAAGTATATTGGTTTTCTTCAAGAAAAGGACTCTCCCACACGTCACTGAGGACATTGTCTGCCCTTAAAAAACCGGCATTGTAGAATGGTTTCATGCCTCCTTTGAACTTTCCTGCTTGACTGATCTGGACTCCAAATGGTGACAGCAGGAGTGACGGTTAATTATCATGTGTGATTGAGTGTATGTGCCTGAGTAGTGGTCACTATTTATTATTGAAGTGTCGCTACATTGGAGCATTGCCGTTAGAATCCGCATGACTAAGCCCAGTCGTAGGCAGCAAAAAGCACTACTTATGAAGAAACGAAGGATAGTGTTGAATGAATGTCTTAAAGAGTATGAGTTAATTTCCCCTAAATAGGTGAAGAAATGTACGAGGTGGTGTGAGGGAGACGAGGTAAAAGCCGTTCCCAAGCAGCTTTGCTGGCCTAATTGTATCACGGTCGCTCATTTGAAACGTGCCAAAAAATTCATTTTTCGCGTGATAGTCCAGCAGTCTGTCGAAGATGTGGCGGCACAGGATAAAGGCACTCCTCAGTTAGCTGCGCACAAGGATTTATTGCACTGTTCCTACAAAATGACTGTTATTGTAGCAGCTAAATCTTGGTATGCTAGCTCGTGAGTGCTAAGCTCTCACAGGGTAAGAGCCAATCGAAATTCTTTCCAACGTACTGTTAAACCTTTTATCTAGTTACTAGACGATTCACGATATTGGGCCGATGAGCCAGATTTTACAAATTGCGGCACCAGCATGGAATTTTTTTTTCTATCTAATTAATATACGACAATGCTATGGAATTGAAGAATGCTTTATAAGTCAAGTAAGAATAAGAGAGAAGATTAAAAATAAAGACTGCCTGCCGTCCTTCTTTTCCTACTATCCGATCTTTACATTTTCTTGCTGCACCGCACAAAGCCGATTCCGCAGGTAAAGATGGCGAAAACCTTGGTCGTTATTTCCACCTCGCAGTTAGAATTGAGGAAACAAATTAAGAACAAATTGTTTAAAGAAGGGCATGCTCTTGGCAGCATGTGAACTTATATCTTCTTTTAATGTCATCTCGTTGATTTCTACATGATTTCTGCCACTGGCGAACAGCAGCATGCATGGCAACTAATGGCGCTTATCATAGTTGAAACAGGAAAGCAGCATTCCTTGCAACAGCGGCGGAAAGAGCAGCGTGTGCATGACAGCAAAGTTGTCGAGTGCGGTCACGACACAGTCATATTCTTAAGTAAACCGCTATCGCTCAACAGAAAAAATGTGTAGTCAAGGAGTAGGATCAAATCTCCGCCCCTTCTGATAGCGTACTGCCAGGCTGCTAGGTGTCGTGCTAGCTACCTGCTACTTATGATGCCCATACTAATGAACTAGTTTCCTCTTTTAATGTGCTTCCTATCCAGCACATTAATGTGCTTCCTATCCAAATTCAACCTCATTATTAATTACAAGGAAGCTATCAAACATAACAACAACTCTTTTATAAACCTGTGTAATCTTAGAAGAACACTACAAACATTTTACTTGTTCAGAAGAAGGGAATTGTGGGTAAATCCCTTTTCAGGTACAAATCATGGCCTGCACACAATACAGTACCACATGCCGAAATACCTTAATCTATTATAAGAACGCAGTATCGATATACATAATATCACAAAGAAAAATGGAAAGAACACCTCATATTAGAAAGCACATAAACCTGCCAATTTTAGCTCTTTTTTTACAGTAAATACCAAACAATCATTTCGTAGAAAGTGTGCATTTCACTGTCTCGTATTTTTCTTTTTTTTATTGCTGTTGTTAATCTGGTTTTCCTAGCAAGTGCATAATTACGCGATGTTTTGTTTGAGTGTGTGTGTTCTGAGAGCATTGTGTATTCTGTTTGGTACATAAGTGCCTGTTTGTATTTGTCTTCTACCCCCGACAAGACAGGGGCAGGAACCCCGTCAAGCAACTAGTACAGTAGCTTTTAGTTCCTGCTCTAGTTTTTTTGTGTACAAAAAAATGCTGAATAAAAGATTTGGATTTGGCAACAGCTGGTGCTGTACATTATGAAACTTAAGAGTACTGAACACATTTAAAGAGCAAGAACTCACCAGCACAGTCTCCGTGTGGAGAGATCGTACCCCTTTCAGCCCAGTCCAGAGTGTTGCTGTTTGCGGGAACGGTACACTCGTCATCCATCACATGTGCTGTGCTCTGGTTGCCCGTCCATAGGCAGAAGTAACAGCACTGCAGAAAAAGCAAGGAACATGAAATAAAATTTGAGAACAAATTCTTTCCGCTGCAAATGGGTGCGCACCAAACCATGTAGTGAAACAATTGTGGTCCAGAATAGACACTTTCATTTGCAAACTACTAATAAAGCAGTTGTACAGCACGCAATACTCAGCACATGGAGTAGATAGAGTACATGGTACATTCAGTACCAAAGTTTTTACAGAAATTGTAACCACTATACTATCAAGTTAAAAGTAGTAAACACAAACACAAATCAGCTCTGTCTGCTCCTTGAGAGCTCACTTCCCTTTCAGCCCAGTCAGGAAAGCAGATGCTAATCAAGTATATCTGTCGTGGTTTAGCCGTAGTCTCGGAACAAATGCGGCACTACAGGAATTGAGAGGAAAGAAATATTTGCTTCATTTAAAGTTGTTCAAACTACATTCAGACCAGAAAGGACATGATGGGGCTCTGGGAATTTCGACCACCTGGAGTGCTGTTTTGCGAACTGATAACACAGAAAACAAGGCCTGTAGTAATTTCGACTATTAATATGCCACTGGGAATAAATCCTCATCTTTCAGGGTGGCAAGCAAGCAACATAAACACTGCAGTCAGTAAGGAACGTGCAAAATGAGCGCAGTGGCCATATGAGCTTGCATCTGTGGATAAAGGAGGTCCTCTGACGTATTGTGAAAAGGTTTACTAGAAGAGGAATTAATGATGCTGATGTTATATAAAATTGCGTCAATAGTAGGCTTCTTTGTTAGGACAAATACAATCTACACATGAATGCGCGCTTTTGAGGCAACCATGTGACCTTAGGTCATCACAACGGTTTACATGTTTACAACATAGTGTTTCAGCTCCGATTTCCTCACCTTGCATATTTGGGGACACAATAGGTATGGCCATTTTTATAAGCTGCGTGTGGCCAGTATCCATAAAGTCCTTTGCTATGAAGTGCTCGCTACAGATTCTGTAGGAATGGTATAGGTGATTGGCTGCCTTCGCCAAAAGGTCACATCTTCCACTATATGAGACCCAAGCTGCTGACCTGCATAAATGTTTAAGGCATTTGATTACTGCGTTGTTTAATGTAAAAACAATAAATATTTCACTACGGGATCAATAGTCCGCACTACCGTCTCAAGTAGCAATGTCGCATTTAAGGAATTGCTACGTTACCTAATTTCAAAAAATGATCCGTATGTATTGCAGTCTGCTCACTATTTATTCCCTGACAAAAATATAAACAAGACCTGTCAAGGTACTCGCAACAATAATGAAAATTAGGTCAGATAAATTATGCGCGTCTCTTCATAGCTTGGGATATTGCAGGCTGTTGAAACAACGCAAACCTTCCAACCTTAGCAAGGTATGTTATCACGTAGTTTAAAAGAGATATTTGGGTGAGTTGATATGAATATATCACAAGAGCGCAAAAAATGCAGACGCAGAGACGTGAATGGACACAACAAGCGCTTGCGTCCTTTTATGCCCCTTCGTGAAGATTCCTCCCTCAGTGCAAAGCGGCGCCTGAACTTTTCATCCGCCTGTCGATTGCGCCTGGATAGTCGCAGCCACTGTCATCACGCACGAACCAGCGCGAGTCCATTTTTTATATATAAACGGGGCTACTTGAAACGATTCCGACGAAGAAGTGTATCTGATGACCATAATTATAGCGTAAAACTTAATCTTACATCACCTTTTGTTATTTTCTCGTGACGTCGCGTGACTTCGCGCAGAGCAGCCTCACAAGGTACTATTCAAATTTTGGACGATTAATCGTAGACAGGGCTATTGTTTTTCTCCGGAATAGAGGGAATGTTTTTTTTTTTTTTACGGAATAGAGTCGTTTTATTACTTCACATCTGAATTGAAACTTTCGACTTGACCCCGTGCGTGTACTGTGCCCTTAACTCTTCCTTTTTGTGTTTAGTTTATAATCTCGTGTATTGCAGTCCCCAATGCAATGTACGCTTGTATTTTTTATTTGCTTCATTCGTTGAGCTTAATATTTGTCTTATTCCTTCTTGTCGCGTTTCTGGGTATGAACTGTGTTTTCATATAACCTACTATGTTACTGGGTGCAGTATCCTTTCTCCCAGAATTTCTCCTCACTCCCATATGGAGCTACACACCTGAATCTTTCCAACAAACACCCGGCCTTAACAAATAACTTGCCCAACGCTGACTCTAGGTCCGGCGGAAGCGCAAAACAACTCCGGGTGCTTGTATGGTTTTCACCTGGCGACCATTAAACAAGATGTTCGTGACGCATTATAGCGTAAAACAAACTTGAAAATTTTCACACAAGCTCTTATCTAGTGCAGTCATTACTAAATAAACCTTCTCAGGAATACAGCGCCTGAAAGACCGCCCTAAGCGATTGCCCTGAATAAAAACATGGGCTGTTTTGTATTTTTAATCTATCTGATGCAATATGTTTTAGTATTTGATATTAATGATATACTCAGGACTATTTCTGGCTAGTTGTAATAAAAATCAAATATCTTTATTTTCAAATTCGAATCGAAATTATTGCGCTTTTTGATGTTTTTGTTTTTCGGCCGATTTTGAAACAATATGAAGAATAACTTACTATTTCAGAGCTACAAGTTTTATCAGAAATAAAAAAACATAACTGCGTAACACAGTTAAGTTTAAGTGAAATCTTTTCATTTCATCGTGTGAAATTGTAGGCTGCAATTTGACTTCTTAAGCACATGCACTCAGTTCTACATATTTTTTCATAATTTTTAACTATATTGTGCAACACGTTCTTAGGCTCTAACAGTTATGAAGTATTAGCTTCAATCATCCTCAAAATTGACGATGTTTTCTTTTTAAATGTTGTCTTTTTTTTTTCAATTATGGCAGTTTTTGAAGCAGTGGGAAGAAAAAAACATACTTGTTCAGAGGCGTAAAGTTCGCCTGAAATGAAGTATGTAAACTGCACTGTACCGATGAACGTTCGGGGAACATCTCATCACATCGTGCCAGGATGCAGCGCTGAAACTGACTTCTTTGCAGCGCGTCGCTGCTAAACAATGTTCGCGGTGTTTCCTATGTAACTAGGGCAAAAAAAAATTTTTAGAGACGTTCTATATGTAAATGTCGCTTATATTATATAAGGAAAAAACGATCTACCACGCAATTTTAGTTCTTACCCGGCAGAATCTTAACATGCAACTGTTTGAAATTGTAAACGCAATGTTTGCCGCCGCTTGCTTTATAAAACGTTTTACGAGAAGACTACAGCGTAAATTGCAAATCTAAGGTTTGTAAAACACTTTAATTAAACACACACAAACACACATATGAACAGTTATGGTGATTTAAATTATACATCATGTAACACTAATGTGATCCGGAAAAGAGAGCTGAAAGGGGCACTCCTGTTCGGGCGTTTAATCAGAACTAGTACTTTTTGTGGGGCGTAATATTATCATTAATCCGGGCTGCCATGGCCTTTGTTCACAGGAAATTAGGCGAACGTAGAATTACTCTGGAGAAACTTGCACGAAACGATTGCAAACGTGTAGAGTTTAAAATGTCCTCTATTTTAGAAGACCGCTTACTTTCTTCTGGTATAGGCAATCAAGTTGTAATAAAGCTTCGAAGATGGAAAAGCATGCCAAGGTAAGTGTCGGTTTCTGTGACTGCAAAGTTAAGTGCAAAGTGCACCTTTCTGCTTTTTTGCATACTATAAAATCAAGGCAACGACAGTTCATGGGAAACGAAGTACAGCACTAAAAACCGGTAGCTCTCATAGCGCTATTAAAGGAACAAATGTTGCTTCCTAGCGCATTGAATACTGCCGAATATTTCAAGCAAAACACCTTTATGTTTATGTTTCCGTACTTATATGGTATGCGCTTGTGACGATTTGTAATTATATATATATGTGAAACGAATTAGTCGAATTCACTACGTTGCCTGTTCTTGCGTTAAAGCACTACAGGTAAAATGTTCTTGATTCTCCGCTTCATTCCCTTGAATTGAGCCAATCAGCGCAGTTATGTTGAAAATGCGCAAGGATTAATAGACAATTAAAAACCAGTTTGTACCTTTATGCTAAGCTGCAATTGGCGCCGAACATGAGTGCGGTATGAAAGAATAAAATCTAAAAGCATACGCTTCCACGTTATTGAGAATGTCGACGTCAATGGCAAGCACTGCTCGTTCGCTTGTTGCCATTTTAACATCGGCATATCTGGGGAAATACAGCTCTATGTCACTGTGTGAAGCTGGTATTGCTTAGTGGCTGGTCGGACAGCAAAGACAGCAAAGTTTAATTCTTATGCCAACAAATAGTCGTGCGTACGAAACAGAGATTGCACTGAAGAAACGCATTCGAGATTTTCCTTTTCAAGTTACGAGAATTCATCCTTCCGCCGCGGGGAAACGGAAGTAATCTGTTTTCCGAAAGAATGCTTATGGTGCACGCCAAGTGAAAAGTTTGCCAGTAGTACGACCTTCGACAGTCCCTGGGACGACCTCTATCTCGAAACATCAATCATTAGAACCTACTATTTATAATCAGCGACCAAGTGGAAGTCATCCAATCAAAGACCAAGTGGAAATCATTGGCCTAAACCTAAAGCACTACAGCAAACTTCTGGAAGTATCTCTAAACTTTAAATATTATGGTAAAAAATACAGGATAAATAGGCTTCCATTCTGGGTGGATAAAAATTAGAGGAACAGTAAAGCGTCGCCATATCAGTGGATGCGATCCAGTGAAAGTCGGTAAAGGACCAGAGAAGGCGGCAAGAGCAAATTGGTGTCTCAAAATAGTGGCTGTGCTCATCAGGTCCGCAAATATACCTGAGCAAAGAAAGGTCCTATCTTTCTTTCTCACGCCCTTTCTCATATGCATAGTAAAATGGTGGCTCCATCGACACTCCGGGCGCTACGAATGAAACTACTTTTTCAGATGCTTCCCTCTATCCTGAACATGTGTGCATTATTGTAGCCATGGATGTTGGGCTTGATTGTTTTGTGCACTTCATGGCAGAATTGGCTCTTGCAAGTGATTGTATTAACGCTCATAAACACACCAAATTTTGTTTTCTGTCTGTGGTTGATTCATCCATCTAAGAAGGAGGGTTGAAATCTGGGTCAGTTGGTACATAGTCAGAGACTGCGTACCAACTGACCAAGTGGAACTGACCAACTGCGGCTTCTCTATTGATATCGAAGACCTGTTTTATAGCATCCCTCATGACGAACTTTTTGTTGCAGTGCGAGAACTAATTGAACAGAACGGTGTGATCGCCTTCCAAAATGCATGTGGTGTCTCGGTTGACGTGTTTTTGGAACTGCTGACAGTCTACCTTTCATCCACCGTTGTAGTTTTTAAGGGCGCTCTGTTTATCCAGAAAAAGGGAATTTGTATTGGGGCTAGTGTAGCTCCTGTACTGTGCCACATCTTTTTAGCAAAGTTTGACAACTTACTATCAGGCTCTCTTCTTGACAAACGCGTGTGAAAAATTTTTAGATATGTTGATGATTTTTTGGTTATTTTAAAACTTCCACCGAATGACTCTTTTCATGAGGTTGTGAACGACGTCTTGAAGGCCTTTAAGGCTTGCACTAACGCCCTTTGTGTTACGTATGAACTACCCAATGACCAAAAGATAAGATTTTTAGAACTTCAACTAACTTTTCTTGACGATGGGCATATCTGCTGGTGTTTTTTACCGAGAAGCAAGAAAGCGTTGTTACCGTACTCCTCCGCTCACTCTAAAATCGTTAAGAGAGGTATTGTTATGAATTGCTTTCGCAGTGCTCTAGAGAAAAGTTGCCACCACAAATAAAGAGTAGCTTTGACAACCAGATTGGCCGGCTGCTGGCCGCAGGATTCCCAAATGCACTTCTGAATGCTGTGGCAGAATCGCTGCTACAAAGAGTTAAGAGGGGCAATGAAAAAGTGCCCAAGCTTACTGAAGCTGAATGGAGGAATCTTGAGGTGATGCCGTACGTGCATGGACTTTCCCATAATATCAAAAAAGTTGCCGCGAGGCAAGGCGTTAAAGTTGTCTTCTCTGCTCCTTGCAAGCTATCAAGTCTTTGTTCTCGCGTTGCTCATGGCAGATCTAAGGCCCCACTATGCCCGACGCGACATGATGATTGTTATATTCCTTGTGCCACACGTGTTATTTATAAGATCTCTCTAACACGCGAAAAAGTTTACATCGGCTAAACTGGCCGGTGTATTAATGATAGGCTGCGAGACCATCACAACTCTTTGTGACACATCAGTGGAGCTAAAACTTTGTCTCGCCATTGTAGGGATTGCGGTTGTTATCCGCTGTTTTCAAATGTCACCTTTCTTGGTAGGGGCAAGGGTAAGGTAGAGCGCGAAGTTCTGGAAGCGTATCACATAAGTATGCAAGGAGATAATTGTATTAGCACAGCATCCATATCGTTGATGCAGAAAGAAATAAGTTATTTATCTCAAAGACCCTAGTATCTTAGCTATCTCCGAAGCGTTGCTTTTTGTTTGTCACTTTTATGCTGTGTGTTGGACGTCGAGCTGCGCATGCCTTGCAAGGTTTCTTGGGAAACGTTATTATTTCAATAAAGCACAGTTGTTAGTTCCAGCTTCCGTGTGTACATCGTCTTTCTTCGTCCTCGTCCCTTGGCTGGTTTTTTCTCTGATCATCCATCTAGTCTGCCGGCACTGCGCAAGGTATATAAAGAGAAGTTGTCATGCACCAGTGCTGTTAACTACGCACGTTAGTAACGTTCGAGATTAAGGTACATATTTAAGGTATTCTTATGCTGAGCATTATGTGTGTATACGGCACGACCAGCGCTCAGACCCGCAAACACAAGAGGCGTCCTTAGAGGCATGACGAGCGCTTGGGAGGGGTGGTAGCTGTTTTACGCTCTATTAGTTATGATGCTACACACTGAAGTTATTCTTGTATCGTGACTACTGCAAATGCTCTTCCCGAATCTACCGGTACGAAGACGGCAATCTAATCGCCACTGTGGACAGCCCTTCTGACCTCATATAACAAAGAGAAGCAAATAAGAATGGGAGTTTGCGTCTCATAAACAAAGCAAACAGAGACAATAAAACAAACACCTTGTATCAGAATTTTAGAGACACTTTGTGTGAGTATCCTGGAGACCAAAAATGAAACTACGAATGAGAATGCGGCTATTTCTATGCCATAGCTGTCAACAAAGTAATTGAATACTGTTACGTTTCCCTCAGGAAAATCAGTTCATTTAAGCAAGGCAGTGCAGGAATGAATCTTATCCTACAATATGCAAAAGCAATGCGCCCGCGTGCTGTGGTGATCCTAGGTGGTCGAAATTTCCGGCGTCCTCCACTACGGCGTCTCTCATAGCCTGAGTCGCTTTGGGACGTTAAACCCCACGAATCAAACCAATAACATGAAAAGGTGGGTGGTAGCGCCTTCATGATTTGAATGCTTTGTGTCGGGAATGTGAAACCTTTCGCCCACATTTCATAACTTTGACTATATTCTTTCTCACACTCAAATCAATCGCCGGACTGATTACTTCAGTAGGCGTTGCGGCTAGAAAGCTGGAAAAATGCAAATAAGCACTTATCAGTGCTGCTAGCATAACAAAACACACAAGAGAAGGGCAGCTAGCTTTCAGCTTTCTGGAGAGAGATTTAACCTATGCTTGGGGCTGATGCGTCAACACCCTCTGCTTGCGCAGCTCCTCGAAGCTCTGGCAGAGCGTGAGGTCTATGTCCATCAAATACCCAAAAACATGCATCCGACATTTAACGCGGAGCTAAGAAACGCCAGAGCTGAAAGCCTTCACAAGAAATGGGATGGCCACCCGGACACCCTCTACGTGGATGCAGCCGGTCCATTCCAAGGACGGATGACCATCGCTATAACGAATCCCGAGGGCAAATTAGTCAGCTGCGCATCAGTCCGAACATCCAAAACCACTCACGCAGAGGAGGCAGCCATTGCACTAGCGCTGGTTACAAACCCAAACGCTATTGTACTCACCGACTCCCAAAATTCGTGCAGGAATATTACCAGCGTACTCATCCATCAACCATATCTGACACTATTAGCAAAACACCCTCCTAACCGGGCCTCAATCATATGGTTTCTGGGACACACGGAGCACACAGGAGGGAATGACGCGGCCCACTGGCACGCCCGAGCTCTCTTACACCGGGATCCCCCCTTAGCCGATGAGGAAAAAGAGCATATCCCACAGCCTATAATCACCTTTGATGAACTCCTACAGGCCTACAGAAAGGCCAGACAGATATACCCCACACCTCACAAAACTCTAGACAAGGCAGAAGGCAGAAGAACATACAGACAGACACCCTCGTTACACCATTTAAACTCCACCAATGGTACCCCTCACTTTACACACCAGAGTGCCCACACTGTGAAGAAATAGCTACGGCTTTTCACATGGTGTGGGCATGCCAATTAAATCCCTTTATCGATAAACTTCCTAATCCCAATTTGGAGCAGTGGTAGGCCATTCTGACAAGCGAGGACCCCGACCAACAACGAGGACTGGTTCGCAGGGCCCACGCTGTGGCGCAGGCCACTGGGCTGCCGGAATAGGCAGACCACCCACAACTCCGAGAACTCCCATGAACTCAATAAAGTTTTCAATCAATCAATTGGACGAAACGCAAGTGGAGCGCTTGTGTCTGGAACGCGCCATCGTCAATGCCGCTCAATACCGTCAAAAACACAGCCCACGGAAGATGACAGACAGCGCAGTCACCTAAGAAAGCGTTAGGAGCACTATACATTGCTTCACTGAAATAACCTTGGCGCAGCATGGATACGACCAGTATTTGCTTTCTTAATAATATTTCACAGTTCGCGCCCACGCTCTCTGCCGACACACTCTGGAGAAGTCAGCTTCATGAGACGAAAATTGCTTTCGCAACAAAATGAATGCCTGCTTCATTCTACCTAAACTCTGGATGGTGGACACTAGGATAACTCAGAGAGCTGTTCAAACGGTAGAACCGTCAGCACAACAACAACGTATCTAAATCTATGATTTCAAAGCCATCCTAGGTGTGGATCTTACCAAAGCATTTGATAATGTTTTACATTCAGCAATCCTTCACAATCTTAGAACCCTGGGAGTCGGCGCCAAGTTGTATAATTACGTCCGAGACTTCCTCAGCCAGCGCACAGCCACACTTACCTTAAGCGACCACTGCCTTCCAGAGATCACGCTAGGTGCAAGAGGTACGCCTCAGGGCGCAGTCCTCTCCCCTATACTATTCAACATAGCACTTCTCCACCTACCGAAAAATTTGCCCAAATCCCCGACATTCATTTCAGCCTCTACGCCGACGACATCACTGTCTGGGCTAACCGCGGCAGTGATGCCGAAATAGAGGGACATCTACAATTGGCATTTAACACCTTCGACACCTATGTAAGGGAACGTGGCCTCACTAGCTCTCCTTCAAAATCAGAACTCTTTCTCTACCGCCCCAAACAATACAATTCAGGCAGTCCGTCTATTTCCCTCAAGATAGGAGCCCATTTGATCCCACTAGTATCCACAATCCGTGTGCTGGGTCTAGTTCTTCACTCTCATGGTGCGCACAGAGAAGTCATAAAGACTCTCCATACACAAAGTCAACAGACCACCCGACTGATTCGCCGCATAGCCAACCGTCGGGCTCGCCTACGGGAGCGAAACACACTTCGCCTCACCCAGGCTAAAGCCGCGTTCAGCTACGTGCGCATCCGTCGTAAGTATCGTATTTATCGCAGTGCGCATAGTGGCTGGAACTCCCGTTTACGTAGCTTGCGACCGCGCATGTTCACACTGGGCCGTTCGGTAAGATGCGTTCTTTACGACCGGCCAATCAGCGCTCTCAACATGGCTCCGGTTAGCAAGCGACTGATAGCGGAGGTCTGGGCTCTTCAAGCTCAAAATGAGATGTGAAAGAAAAGACTGGACACACAAATAAAATACGAAAAAGAACAATGGGTATATTAACAATTAACAACTCGATTATAAATACACTTCGTTTCACACACGCACGTTCGCACATAGTTTTCAAACGTCCGCTCACCGTGCTGACGCACCGCTCACTCCTTCGCACATTTCTTCACGCGCCCGTTCTCATTGTCGACGTATCGCACACTCCTGCTCAGTGTCCCGTGATCGCACTCTCTCGCACCAAACCAGGCGTACGGTCCGCCTGCATCCCTCTTGCGATTTTACCAGTGCCCCGGAGCGATCTTGGAGACGGGCCGGGGTGGTGACTCAAAGGCCGTACTACTGACTCCAAACAATGAGCCGGGGCGCGCGGCAGACACGGAAACGTCCGCGGAACCTCGTCCCCCCTCAGAAAATGCTGTTTTCTTTTTCTCTTTTACGGTGAGCTTCTTTCAAACTTCGACGAGTCCGCACCAGCTCCGTTCTGCGGCCCGACCGCAACGTCGCCCCGCATCGGCCTTTCGCTGCAGGCCAACTGTTTCCTCACTTGTCAACGGAGCCGATGAGCTGCGAGAATGCACGGGGATGAAGCGGGCATCCCCCGCCTCCAAACCTCACTTTTCTAAACTAGAGGAAACATTTGCTTGTTGAGAGCTTGTTCGCGCATGAAAAAACGGATTGATAAACCACCTACTACTTTGACTCAGCGCACTGGCAATTTGCAGCCAGGCATCGTTTTGCACTTCTCTCTGTGCGATTTCAGCTACTCGTAGTAGAGAGCCGGCCTCTGCAGAACTTTTTTTATGAGAGGCTGATAATTCCACAGCGAAGATTCCGCACTGCACATGATCAAGCTGCGGACAGACACAATCACGGACACAGACACAATCACCGACACAACACCAATAACACCGGCGAGCCGAGACACTGCAGCAGAGTAGGAGCGTTGGATGATGTCGCCTACTAGTGGTTTGCGCGCGAAATCTGGGAGGACCGGAAGCCCCTTGACCGGAAAGGGAAAACCGAAACGGCTGTGCGCATTGGTCGCGCGTAACAGACGTATCTGTGCTAGTCGTAAAAGTCGCGGGTCCTCCGACATTTACGCCCACGCTGGCTGCGTACGTTGCGCATTTTACGCTCAATACGACAGCAGTCTGAACAGTGACGTTACGTTTTTTGCGCTTACACTTACGATCCTTACGAACGATACGTGCTTTGCGCACGTAGTCTGAACGCGGCTTTACACTATAAGCCGCGCCACATATGCCCTCTCATACCTCCCCCTCAAACAAAAGGAGAGAGACCGGGTGAACGCGCTCCTACGAAGTTGCACGAAAACGGCTCTACGATTTCCCTCCAGCACATCTAATGCCCGACTCCTTAAATTCGGTGTACACAACACTTTCGAGGAACTTAGAGAGGCGACATTACCGGCACAAATAGCCCGCCGATCCAACTCGGCGGCTGGCCGCACTTTGTTATCCCACTTAAACCTAAGCCCAGTTACACACCCCATTGACGTTGTGCCCCTTTCTCCTAACCTCCGCTCTAATCTCATTGTACCTCCAATTCCTAAAAACATGCACCCTGAGCGAGACCAGGGCCGCAGAATAGCCAGGGCTCATGCCCTTCACAGACAATATAGCGAGGACCAAGAGGTGGTCTACGTGGACGCAGCAGAATATAATTCAGGCTCCAGTATGGTCCTGGCTGTAGCCGACAATCAAGCAAAGCTGCTTACCTCCAGCTCTATAATCACCAATTCTACTACAGAAGCAGAGGAGGCAGCCATCGCGCTTGCTCTCATCTCTACATCTGCCACAAAAATTATTTCTTGCTCCAAATCTGAGATTCTAAATTATGCCAACGGCTATATATCCCGCACCGCTGCTCGCATATTACGCTTCTGGCAGCCACGGCACACCATAAGCCTCATTTGGACGCCAGCACATGCCGGCCTCCCTGGCAACGAAGAGGTTAATTCCCTAGCCCAAGGTCTTACATTCCGGGCTAGTAAAACGGAGCCCTCTCTACAGGCCGGGGAGCGCCTTTTCTTTTTCCGTGATATTCTCCTTTACTACTGGGACAAACGAAGGGAATATACACCCCCCGCCCCCTCTCTCACCATAGCGCAGGCCGTACACTGGCGAAGCTTGCAGACTCGGACGACTACATACCCTACACTCTAAATGCCCGATACCCAGTCCAGTTTTCCTCATCATGCAGACTCTGCGGCAAACCAGGACACTTCATACACATCCTTCATACATGCCCCACCTTTCCTCATCCCCCATCACCGAACGTCGCAGAGTCCTACTGGGAGTCTCTAAGGAAGAGAACTTCAAGTAAAGAGCAACGGAGGATTATCTCCAGTGCTATGAGGAGGAATGCATTTTCAAGGACTTTCTTTTGGTTTATAAGGGTGTCTCCCACAGTAAGGGAGCACCCAAGTGCCATGCAGGGGGCTTCGCCCCCACTGTTGGTTCAATGGCAATAAAACGTTTCTACCACCACCACCCCTCAAAAAAAAATTTGAGGCTCTCTTAGATGTCTCATAAGAGGAGAATCGCGAAAGCCTATCCTTCAACTGCCATCATTTGTCTGGTATTGTTTGCCTATTATCGGCATTCATTGCTGTACTACTTATAATTATAATTGGTTTACAGCAAAGCAAATGCGCCGTATCTGTCACACTTTCTCTGGCAAGTGTTGTAGTAGTTGCGACTGTAAGAAGGGTCCCGCCGGGGTGCATCCAACCTTCCCTCCTTCCTTCCTTCCCGTACGGCGCGGTACAGGTGTCCGCAGAAACAAGTGTGACAGATACTGTGCCTTTCCCTTCCTGTGAACCAATTACTTGCTACTTTGTGGTAAATTTAAGAAATGAGAAAACAATTGCAAGAAATGCTTATGTCTAAAATCCATCATATGTGTTGTCGAAATCTCGCCTGCTAACAATTATAATGTCATGCTATAGTTTGCTTAATATTATAGTTTTATGCTATAGTTTACCCCTCATGTAATGTCCCGTCTGGGGGCCCTTGAGGTTCTAATAAATAATATCGGTAAGGACCACGTCGAGTTAGGACTGAGACGTGCTAAATGCTTTCTAGGGTATACGATTACTTATGCATGACACCGATATCCCATGCTACGATCACTAATCTCAGGACATTAAAACCATCGCTACTCCCCAGGCATGAAACTGTGCTACAGTGCCCCAAGCGTTTACCTTCCGACCATCAGTATCTTTGTGCGACTTTAGCAGTATTTACCTTTTTACGACATTCAGCTTATTTGCCGTGCGCTAGCCTTTAATATTTGATGTCATTTTTATTTGTCTTGATGCTGTGTGTATGGAACATATAAACTAGATTGCACAGAAAGAGGGCCAAAGGCAAGAACCCTCCTTTGAACGATGTGTGTTTTTCATTTCAAATATAAGGCAAATGAAACCCGAAAGAAAAGAATTTCACAGAGACCGATTCCAGCAAGCACTCGGATTTTCTAGAGACGTAAACATAATTTAAAAAGGGATTCCACTTTTCTTTCTTGCTCAGACGGCTGCTTTCACACCAAGGAAATCATTCCGTTAGATTGACGGTATTTCGGGATGATAAAGCACACCGACTTGCGCTAAGACCACATAAGGAAAAGTGCTGCAATGAACGATGTATTCTCTTACAGCCCACTTAAAGTTCAAACATCAAATGTGTAATCAATACAGGCAATTTGCGGACGCGCATATCTCTAACTTTAACCACTTATATAGCTAGGAAAGAGTGAATGGAAAGGATCTTGCAGAGGTTTCCAATGGGTCTTTCCAAAGTGTTCAGAATTAACTCGTCCCAACAAAGCAGGTTGCGACATAGTCCTCGACTTTACCGCGTAGAAACTTAATAAAGCTTAGCGTCCTCCGCTCTTTAGTAATATGCCTCAGCAGGCGAACAACAAAAACTCCCTTGCACACCTTGCTGGAAAACTTTGTGAGGCGCCGCCCTTCATTGTGGAAGCTGTGTTCATTCAGGCACTTCCGCATCGTCCAAAGCGCCCGCTTGCGATGAATGCAGCCACTTCACTGGATGCACCGGGACTCGCAGCTGCCACCCTCTCTGCGTAGGCGAATACCGTGTTGACGTGCATTGTCGGCAGTTCCTTTTGAAGCCAAGTAAGAAATATTGGAGGAGCACGCCTAGATTATCTAGAAGGTGGGCAGTGCTTCTTTGCTCCGACCGTTGTTACGGACAACTTAAATAATAAGCCGTAATCAACTCTTTGTACCTCTTGAATATTTCCGCCTTCGTAGGAAGTCAATAACGTACGTGTTGTTTGTCTCTGTTCTTTGTGGCTACAGAGAGCTCTCACTCCTGCTAAAGGTGCCCTTGTGTCTCTAAGTTCTGCAATGGGGAGTGTTTGTTAACCTTATAGCTAATGGTAAGAAGTGTGCGTTTACAAGACATTCTTAGCATCTTTTATTAAATGATCATTACATTATTTTGAAGTTGCAGGAAATTCGTAAGACTTCTGTAATTAGTTTATCTCTACTTACAAAAGTGTGTTTGCAGGCACACTTTATCTCTTCCCTGTTTGACTCGATCACAGAAGTGAGGCAGTTTGGCCGTGGCGGGATACTGTGCCGATCTCCAGACCTCAATTGCGTGAAGGACCTGCTTAAATGCAATTCATTTGGATCGCTTCAGGTGAGCAGCTTTATCCCTACTCATCTTGCATGCACAAAAGGATTGGTCCGAGGAGTAGACTCTTCTTTAACTCCAGCTGAGACCCTCGACCTTGTTTCGGCGGCTGGTGTGGTAGAGGTTAATAATACGCGGGTACCAACAGAGTCGGTGACTGCCACATTTGCGGGAACTTCATGCCCGTCAGAGATAAAAGCATGGCCATTGATCTTCCGTGTGAATCCTCTTGAATCTAAGCCACTGCAGTGCACTAATTTCTGGCGATATGGTCACAGTGCTCGTGGTTGTAAGTCCTCCGTGCGGTGTTCCAAATGTGGCGATGGTCATCATTCGTCATCATGTTTACAACAAAACGACAAATGCTGCCTTTGCGGTGGAGCCCACGCTGCAAACTCCTTGGAGTGTCCATCTCGAAAACAGGAGCTGCAAATTCTAGAAGTAATAGATATAAAACGCTGTTCGCGTCGTGACGCTGTAACAGAAGTTAAGGAGCGATTACACGGTTATGCAGGTGTGTCAGCCCGATCAGGTGTGCCTCTGGATGCATCAATCTCAAAGGAGATAATGACTGCAGTGGAAGCATCAATAACTAAAATGGTCGACCGAATAGTTGCTACTGTCACAGAGTGTTTTTCTAACGTTCTGGCAGTTCAGCTAACGCAAGCCCTGCAATCAGGAACAGCCCCTTTCATAGCAAACATGCCCTCTGAAAGCTCTCAACTGCTTGAAAGCGCTACTGTTGCTTCGCCTCACAGGGCTGCTCCTCCAGATGACGATGGAAACATTAATGACGCAGAGATGGTGGAATCAGATGTAAGAATTCTAAAACGGTGTGGGTCTCCCATGTCCAACCATTCTTCTCCGCGGTCCCAACCAAAATCAAAGAAACATCAGCATACATCAAAGCCAAAGGATAATATTTTGGGGCAGGCAGTTGCGGCCGCCCAGATTTCGCAATCATAGGGGCACTAAGAGTTATCCAGTGGAACTGTCGTTCAATTCTAACAGCTTCAACAGATTTAGTTTACATTTCTTCTCAATATAATCCACACATAATTATTTTGCAAGAAACTCGGCTAACAGCCGAAAAGCGTTTCTATTTACAAAATTATCATTCATTCCGACAAGATCGCCAATCAAAAGGAGCAGGTTTAATTATATTTGTCTGTACAAAATTCTGTCACAGTGCTAAGATTTTTTTCCAGCTATTCTATAGATTGTGAGTTATTGGCCCTAGACTTTGCAATTCCAGGGCACTGTCCGTTTTCCTTAGTGAATGCTTATTTCCCTATAGCGGTGTACAAGATACAAAACCTCTAGATCTGCTATTAGTTAATCGTCGAAACAGTTCTTCTGGCTGGTGATTTTAATTCGCATCATGTGTCATGGGGCTACAAGACAGATAGTTGTGGCAAGCGCCTTTGGGATTGGATAACAAACAATAACTTTTACTGCAGAAATTCTCGGTTCGGCCACTTTCATAAGAAAACACAGTCAATCTGTCAATCTGTGTTAGATTTAACTTTTACCTCTCCCAATCTTTTCGTTAATAATTGGTCGACACTTGATTGTGGCACCTCTAGTGACCACATACCGATTGCGTTTGAGGTTAATCGCCCTGTAACTCCAGCGACTTCTCAGTTGAAGTCATTTATCAACTATAATAACTTTCAGTTAACGTTACGCTCTAATCTTGAGTCATTGACTAACACGGATGAACAACAAAAATCAAAACGCTTATGCTCGGTGATTGAGGATTGCCGTAAGAAGTCTGAGATCTTGGTACGGAGCTCAAAGGGGAATACTTCAGCTGTTTGGTGGAATGCTGATTGTTCCCGAGATTACAGACGTAGAAAGGCGGCATGGAAAAAGCTTCTCCACAACCAGTGCCCGAAAAACTGGCAGGATTACAAGTTCATTGCAGCTACTTTTAAACGTACAGTTGCAAAAGCGAAGGACGAGTATGATGCTAAGCATTTTTATTTCCTCTCTAAATCTGGCAATCGAACTGCTCTTTTTGTTTTTTTACGCTCGCGGAAAAAGATTCCGCAAGCACAAAATCTACATTCCTTTATTTTGAATCCCCATGAAGCAATAGACACAATTGAAACAATTGCCAAAGGACTGGAGAAGCGTTTTTCGTCTGCACTACCTTCGGGCTCGATATCTGTAATGCCAATGGAACCAGTTAATTATGATCCTCAAATTTCCGTTTCTGAGCTTTCTCCTATAGTTATGAGATTACCAGCCGCTGCTCCTGGTCCTGATAAAGTAACTTCAAAAGTGTTAAAAATTCTTTTTGACGAGTCACCTGAGACGTTATTAGAGCTAGTAAATTATTCCATCAAACATGCTTGAATACACCCAGAATGGAAACTTGCCAAAATAATTCCTTTACTTAAGAATAAAGGCGGTGCCTTGTCCATTGATAATATTAGACCAATTGCATTAACATCAAACATTGTAAAATTAATTGAAAGAGCCATACTTATACGTGTTTCGGAATTCATGAATAAAGAAAATATCCTCAGCCCTTGCCAAATTGGTTTCCGTCAAAAGTGTTCCATCTGGAATGCGCATGCTGATCTCGAGAGTCGAGTTCTTTTAGCGCGCCGCCAAAAAATGCACGCTGCTTTGATAACGCTAGATATAGGCAAGGCCTATGATAGCGTTGAGCATAGCATTCTATTGCAAAAATTAAAATCTCTTCAGTTTCCACATTATTTAGTAGCCTGGATATCTGAATTCCTCCAAAACCGAGAGTTTTACTGTGCATTAAATGGCGTTCATTCTGGCAGATATAAGCAAGCCAGGGGAGTGCCGCAAGGAGCAGTCCTTTCACCAGTCCTTTTCAACATACTACTCAGCTCAATACCAGTTAATCATGACGTTCGCACTTACGTATATGCTGATGATATTGCGTTTTTTGCAACTGCATCGGATATTCAATCACTTTATCTCAACTTGCAAACGTACCAAAACTCTATTGAGAATTGGTTGTGTGGCTTCCGTCTCACATTAAATGTGAACAAAAGCGCAGTCCTCGTATTCAATATAAAAGATTCTGTAAGTCTGTCTGTAATGTATCAGCAGCAAATAATATCACAGGTTAAATCATTAAAGTATTTAGGGGTCACTTATGATGATGATCTTTCATGGCAGCCCCACATTAACCATATTGCTACGAAAGGGGCTCGGGCCGTGGGCATGTTGCGCCGAATTAGTCGTCCCAGGTCTGGAATGCGGAGAGATGTCCTTTTAATGATTTATGTTATGTATGTGCGTCCAATTTTAGAGTTCGGTTCAGTTTTATTTTCTGCATCAGCAGCTTATAAAATTCGACCGCTTGTTCTCTTGGAGCGAGAAGCGCTTCGGTTGTGTCTTGGACTTCCAAAATTTGTTGCCAACAATGTGCTCTACCTTGAAGCCCGGATTCCACCCTTGATATATAGATTACAAATTGTAACCGTTCAGACGTGCTTAAGGATATATGAATCAGAGTTTCACCGATCTATGTCTATTTTTTGCTGTCAACCGACCTCCTTTTTCGATGTCCAATGGCCTAAATTTCACACCCCGCAGGTTGTTATGGTCAAAAATTTGCTGGACCTTTTAAATGTTTCCCTTCCTAGTATTCTTCCCATACAAACCATCGGTTCATCTATTGAAATTGTCTTTGACGACATATTCCCGAATAATGCTAAAAACTTATCATTCGTTATTCTAAACGGATTATTAGAAGATCATTTAAGAAGCTTTTCTGCTAATTTAGTTGTAGCTACTGACGCATCTCAAAGTAATGAAAAGGCGGGTATGGCTATATATTGTCCACATTTAGACTGGTCTTTTTCTGTCCGGCTTCCGGACTTCACCCCAATTTTTGAAGCGGAGTTTCTGGCGGTGGTACTCGCTTTACGGAAAGTAGACTCCTCTTTTTCTAAAGTGGCTGTAATTTCCGGCTCTCTATCCTTGTGTTCATCTCTCTCTTCGTCGGCGGATTCTGCAATAGTAAAAACCTTTGTCTCCCTGATCCCTAGACATTTGAAAATTGTACATATGGTATGGGTACCAGGCCACAGCAATGTGACTTTAAATGAATATGCTGACAATTTGGCAAAAGAGTCCCTTAATGGCCCCGTATTATCTATCCTTCCGGCGACCGCGTACATCACCGCAGCGAGGTTTCGAAGAAACGTTCTATTAAATATGAAAAATGGACATCTTTTAAAATCTGATGACTACCTGCATCTAAATTATTCTTGGAATAGAAAATTATGTCATTCACGGTAACTTGAGATTTCACTAACAAACCTGCGATGCCGTATCCCACCTTTAAATTTCTATCTTTACAGGTCTGGTTTGGCACTGCCTCCCGTCTGCGCATTTTGCGGTGAACAAGAAACATTAGATCACTTTTTATTGTTTTGCCGCCGCTTTACTACGTCGAGAAAACAGTTGATGGAAAGGCCATTGCAACAGCTTGGCCTTAATTTAAGCAGCCCGACATTGTTATCATTTGGCGCCATCATCCTTGGGCACAGTCACAGAGCTGTTATTACCGCCATGCAAAATGTTTTACTGGACTCTAATCGTTTGCCTTGCTAAATATTTAAACATCACTTGTTCTACAATTATAGCGTCAATCTCCCGTGAGTGTTACCACTTTTCATTTTATATTTCACTTATTTCCCGTTTTGTTTCCTTTCCTCTACCCTTCAAATCATTTTTTTATGCAAGTATATTTAAATATATATATATATATATATATATATATATATATATATATATATATATATATATATATATATATATATATATATATATATATATATATATTCTTTGCTACCCAATTCTTGGCCGATCCCCCTCTGTGGGTATGTGCCATAAGTTATTTGGACAACAACAACAACAGCAGGCAGACTTGAAGGATGTTAGAGATCGAATCCTGACACTCAAACAAACCTATTCTCTGGCTTTCTTGGTCTGTTCCATTGTCACCAGCTAATAATTTGAAGGATTATTAACGCGATGCGCAATTAATGGTGCGCACACTCCCAGAGACCCTTAGAATAAGGAGGGGTAGTGTTCCGGTCCCAAAGGAGATGCCTTCGACCTGCGTGGCAAGCTCAGCCGGAATTCACCTACCTTGTAGTGACAAAAGGAGGTGGCCACTTCGTGCCCAGCTTTCGCCGGTTCAAGCCAGAGTAAGGGTTGGATTCAGAAGTAACAAACGAAACATACTTTATACACAGCAAGAGACGATACAGAAGAATAAACAAGAACACTAAAAATGCACAGACGAGACGTTCACAGAAAACAACGCTAGACATACTACTAAAGAGGTATTCAATAACACAGAGGCTTTACAACACAGAACAATACACGAGAGAGTCAAATAAACAAGCACCAAATTGTTCAGCGGACTGTTGCAGTCCGACGCCTTGAGAGTCACGATGTTGCACCATGCAAGACGAGCGCAGCTCCCTCGCAGGTCTGTGGGCTTGCCAGGAGCGTGTGAACCCCGGGAGTCCAGCTGTAGCACTTGCGAACACGCCGCAATCATTGACTGACTACACAAGCGACGCGGGCTTCATAAATAGGGCGCCCCGCGTCTGTCTGTTAAGACGCGTGTCACGGCTCCGGAAGCGGTGCGAGACACCTTCTCGAACCGAGGCAAAGGTAGTTGGAACTTTGACACCCAGCATTAGCCGGTGTTCAGCGTTGCGAATGAGAACAGAGCCACGAAGTCAATGATGGAAAAACAATTATATATTCTCAGTATTATACACAGGATGATACGACGCAAGTATTTACAGGTATTTAAAACAACACAGTTAAGGTAGCGTACATGAAAAAACTAGCAATCAGAAGTACATCAGTCGAAATTCTCACTATCAAGATACATGCAAATTGAACACAGATGTTTAAAACAAGATAAGACGAGTGTAGAGAACGTTCAGAAGAAATTAGGAAACGGGCATATTGTCCGACGAGCGCGGCGGCACTCCACTCACAAAGACGACGCAGATGGGGAGCTCTTGAAGGCGATGGTCCTTCCGGAGCCCTGGGGCGAAGTCTTCGTGGTGCGATGCGGCGGCGGTTCGGGGAGCCCGGAGTGCTTGGAGGCGAGAGGCGCACTGCCGTTGGATCCGAGTAGGCTTCTTTTCTAGCCTTCGGTTGAAAATGCGTAAGACACGCCTACGCAATAGTTCCCTCCCAAAGTCAGGGTTCGTAGAAATAAACACGCACAAATGCACACGCAGGAAGGGGCACGTAGGCCCCGCAACTTCCACACTGCATTGCCGCCATTTTGCGGATGAAAAAGCGTAAGTCACAACTAGAACACTGTAGTCAAAACCAAAAGAGGATGCACGTACGCCAACAACTTCGGCCCTGCTAGGGGTCACTTTGCAAAACAAGCTGGGAGGACGCCCCCGCTCGCGCACTGCGAGGGGGTTTCTCTAACTGCGCGGAAACTACCCCGCGAGAAGAAAGCGCGCGTACGCGTGCTCTTGACATTACCGACAAGGCAGAGGCACACAGAATACACTGAAATATATCAATAAACTCTTCTAGAATAGTACATATGGGTAATTGCAACATTATGAAAATATAAATGCTTCCACTTTTGTGACACGGTCCCCCACTTTCAGAATATTATGTAATAATATTCTAAAAACAAACAAAACGTGGCACGCAGGCCGATATAACGCATGGACATGCACTATACAATAAGTAACACCTAAAAAAGCAAGTTCAGTTGCCCGGTTTAGGCGGGGGGTAGATTGGACCGACGATGCCAATGGCAACCCGATTGATGGGGGGTGTCAATGACTGGAGCCTTTCCCAGGGGCACGCGTGGCACTCTCCCCTTCGGTGTGGTACGCAACAGACATCGCATGATGCCACAAATCTCTCAACATCCGCCGTGATACCAGGCCAGAAAAACTCTTCTAAAATTCGCTCTTTTGTTTTCTTTGCCCTCAGGTGTCCTGCCATTACGCCGTCATGCGCCGTCTTGAGCACCGTCTCTCGGTGCCGTTCGGGAGCGAAGGCTGTCGCACCTGCCGTCCGTCCTTCTGCGTGTAGCATCGGTACAAAAGAGCGCATTCCTTCTTGAACAAGATGCTGCTTTCACCATCCCGACACTTTAAATTCTTTCCGATTTGAGTGAAACACGATTACAATGATGGATCATTTTCTTGATCGGCCGCATAGCTTTCTTCGTCCCCTAATTGTTTTTCAGCGTCCGGAGTGCAAAGTTTCTGGGACTTCTGAGGCCCCTTTGCGGCGTGAGCGCGAGTCACTACGGCAGCGGTGGCTTCGGCTACCAGATACGTTTCCAAAGTGGTCCTTTTGAGTATTTCAACGGGATCATCAGGAGCCCTGGCACCCTTTATATTACCCAGGATCAGGTCATATATTGGATTCTGCATGCACAGTGCTACGAGATTTGCGCTGTAATATGGGGTCTGGACCTGCGCCTGCGCTTCTGGGAGCATTTTCACTGTGCCGTCCACCAGGTATACGGGATTACTACTCCCCGTTAGCTGGTCCTCAGCTACCAAATCTCTCCGGATAATCGCGGTGTTGCAACCGGTGTCACGCAACACAGTGATTGTTTTCCCGTCCAAACTTCCCACAACTACGGGTAACCCTTCCATCAAAGACTTTTGTCCCGCCGTTCGCACCGCGCTGACAACTTGAATACGGCTACCATTCTTGAGCTCAACGTAGCCGTCGCAAATGTTTTCTTCTGTTTCCCTCGAAGGGGAATACACACAGGCTGCCTGGGTTTTGTCAGGCGCCCCTTGCCGACACACATTCGCTCTGTGCCCTCTTCGGCCACATTTGAAGTAGTGGGGGATATGGTTGGCAAAGTCGCTGCTCCGGCAGTGCGCGGCATTGTGTCCCGCCCGGCCGCAGAGATAACATCTCAACGCTCCCCTCTCGACGGCCTTCCTTTCGGCGCCTCCCGCTTTGTTCGCTTCCTCCAGGCTTTCTTTCCTTCCTCTCGCTAAGTTGACACCGCCTTGCGCGTCCAAAAATTGATCAGCGAGGTTTATCATGTCTTGCAATTTTTCTGCCTTTCGTTCTTTTAAGTACAGCGACATGCTTGTATGACAACTGCTCAGAAATTGCTCCTTAATAAACAGCTCACGAAGCGACTTGTACTCTAGGGGGATTTCGGACAGCTCCACCCAGCGGTCTAAGTAATGGCTTAGACGCGCTGCGTATTGTGCGGCTGTCCCGCCGTCGGCTGGTTTGCCACACCGGAATTTCTCACGGAAACCCTCGGCCGTAAATCTGAAACGCTTCAAGAGCGCCGCCTTCACCTTCTTGTAATCGGAGGCGTCTTCCAGCGTGAGTCGCCCGAAAACGTTCAACGCCTCACCGCTTAGCCATGTGCTTAACGCTGTCACCCATTGATCTTCAGGCCACTTCTGGCTACTGGCTATGCCCTCAAATCGCCTGATATAGGCATTAAGTCGTCCTTTCTCTCGTCAAAGGAAACAAGAGTTCTGCTGGGATTGAGTCGGAAACTGGGTTCCGCTACTACGTCGCGACCATCAGCCCTTACTACGGATTCATCTCCCGCCTGACGAAGCTAATCCTAGCTGTAGAAGCCTGGCTTCAAGTTCACCAGCCTCTTTTGCTGCCACGCGTTCCTGTTCCGCGGTTTGTCTAGCGAGAGACCTTTCCTCCCTCTCCCGAGCTTGCTCATCCTCTATCCATTTTCTCAGTTCCACTCCTGAGAGACCTAACTGTCCACCAATGGATACTAATTTATCTAGATCCATGTTCACAGGTGCATAAGAACTACCAAAAAACCGAAAACTATCTATCAGCAATGCACACTTTTCAAATGTCACTCTTCGAGATCACTTCATGATTCGAGGCTCGGTCTCCTTCCACAACGCTCACTTGTTACGTCAAAGTACCTGTCGCGGACGCCAGAATTTGTCACTGCTCCGGAAGGGGTGCGAGACACCTTCTCGAACCGAGGCAAAGGTAGTTGGAACTTTGACACCCAGCGTTAGCCGGTTATGTTCAGCATTGCGAATGAGAACAGAGCCACGAAGTCAATGATGGAAAAACAACTATATCTTCTCAGTATTATCAGAGTCCTTCAATGCTTTTTACACAGGATGATACGACGCAAGCATTTACAGGCATTTAAAACAACACAGTTAAGGTAGCGTACATGAAAAAACTAGCAATTAGAAATACATCAGTCAAAATTCTCACTATCAAGATACATGCAAATTTGGGTCCGAGTAGGCTTCTTTTCTAGCCTTCGGTTGACAATGCGTAAGACACGCCCACGCAATAGTTCCCTCCCCAAGTCAGGGTCTGTAGAAATAAACACGCACAAGTGCACACGCAGGAAGGGGCACGTAGGCCCCGCAACTTCCACACTGCATTGCCGCCATGTTGCGGATGAAAAAACGTAAGTCACAACTAGAACACTGTAGTCAAAACCAAAAGAGGATGCACGTACGCCAACAACTTCGGCCCTGCTAGGGGTCGCTTTGCAAAACAAGCTGGGAGGACGCCCCCGCTCGCGCACTGCGAGGGGGTTTCTCTAACTGCGCGGAAACTACCCCGCGAGGAGAACGTGCACGTACGCGTGCTCTTGACATTACCGACAAGGCAGAGGCACACAGAATACACTGAAATATATCAATAAACTCTTCTAGAATACTACATATGGTTAATTGCAACTTTATTAAAATATAAATGCTGCCACTTTTGTGACAACGCGCCATGGCTAGCGTGCACACACACCTAGCTTCTCTTGTTGAAGCGTTCCCTTTTACTCTCGCCGCGCATCGTCATTGGTTAGGCTCCCTCGAAATTTCTGGATACGGCTGGCATCTTCCTAAGCACTCTCTCGCGCGGGGAAGGAGGCGTTTCTCGAATGTCGACGAAACCGATGCGGCGGCACGCGGGCGGGCTTTGCTTAGCGCCGGCTTAATAAAAATGTGCGCCGATTTCGTGACACTGCCCCTCCCTTAAAGAATATTGTCTTACAATATTCTCAATACACACGAACATCGCGCGCACAATCAGGCGCTCACAAACTTCACGGGCAGATGTCCACATAACGCACATACAATCATGGTCAACAAGAGCGTCAAGAACTCAACTGTTTCCACCACATAACACAGTGACATGCCAGCCATAAACATGACACTTAACTCCAGATACATTCAACATATGCAGACACTCGGCAACACTGCGACGCACTCTTACACGTCGCACGAACTCAACCATGAAAAGTTTCAAGCTCAGATCATTGTACTTTGATCCACACTAGATGCGCCTTGTGGCAGCGTACAATAGACATAACATACAAGGTTTTCACAGCACAGTCTTCATTCGTAGGTTCCAGTCCAAAACTAAATCATTTTTCCGAGCTTTATTCCAACTTGCTATCAGAGCATGAAACGCTTCTGTCTGTTAGGGGTACTTCCCTGACGGGGCTTGGACAGGTAGGTCACCGCCGCTTGCGGCGGGGCCTAGCCTGCCACCCAATTTTTATCTGTAGTAGGCCGTCATTGCACCCGCCACCGCTTCGGTGGTGGACGACGGCCGGTGTTGCGGCGCGCGTCTTTCTTTCCCTCTTCCTTTTCTTTCTTCTCTATTTTCTCTTCTGTCTGCGCCCCGCCGGGGTGGTGCAGTGGTAAGACGCCCGACTACTGTGCCGAAGTACCTGGGTTCGAACCCGACCTCGGCGGCTGCGTTTCGATGGAGGCGAAACGAAGAGGCGTCCGTGTGCTGTGCGATGTCAGCGCATGTTAAAGATCCCCAGGTGGTCGAAATTACACCGTAGCCCTCCACTACGGCTCCTCTTTCTCTCTTCCCACTTTCACTCCCACCTTCCTCCCTTCCCTTACGGCGCGGTTGAGGTGTCCACAGAAAAGTGAGACAGTTACCGCGCCTTTCCCTTCCTATAAATCAATCAGGTGGCGGAGGGGGCGCAGCTACACAGCCACTAGCAGGCCCGTGCATTTTCTTTTCTTTCTGCCTACAGCCACAACAACGTCTGTCGGTCAGGGATTCTGTCTTCGCTCTAGGCTCCAGCAATTGAGGTGCTTCCATGTTCCTAGATCGGGCTACTGCATATTTCTTAAATTACTCCGTAGCCCTCCACTACGGCTCCTCTTTCTCTCTTTCCACTTTCATTCCCACCTTCCTCCCTTCCCTTACGGCGCGGTTCGGGTGTCCACAGAGCAAGTGTGACAGTTACTGCGCCTTTCCCTTCCTGTGAACCAATTTAATTTTAAAAATATTTCTTAAGGCATGTCTGATAGTCACTGTAGATCACACAACCAATGGGTGCCGATAGATGCGCCTACAACCAGTAGCACCGACGGATACGCGGGAACCTGCGTCAACGCGCACAGACCCACAAAAAGAATCACTGCAGTAGTGCTCTTTCCTGGGCACCGGTATTCTCTTGTTGGAAGATTGAATATCCCCAGAAACGCCCCCATAAGCTCGAGAAACACTTGGACTACCTGCATCAACGACGGCCTAGGCATTCCTGACTTAATTTCCTGTGTCATCTCTTTCTTTTCGATTACCTCCTCAGGTGTTTGATTTTTAATGCGAAAGCATTACTTCGCTATGTTTACAGATTTCTGTTCGCAGACCGTGTCTGCAGGCCGTGTCCGCAAAATCGTGTCCGCAGAAGTTGTGAGTAATTAAGAAGTGGTAGAGGTTAATGAATGCTGTCAATCGATGGAAGGTGACGTAATGTTGTTGCCGAAAAATAATTAGGCCAATAAGGTCTTTAGGTACTTAAATAAAATAACTGGTTCACAGGAAAGGAAAGGCGCTTATTTGCCACACTTGTTCTGTGGACACCTGACCCGCGCGTAAGGGCAGGGAGGAAGTTGGGAGTGAAAGCGGAAAGAGAGAAAGGGGTGCCGTAGGGAGTATGGTCAAGATTGCGACGTCACGCAACCGGAAGTATAGCTGAATGAAGGGCATAGGAAGGGATTGGCGCGCAGTTTGAAACTACCATCACTAAAATGGGCAAACGAAGTGAATAAGCAACTAGAAGCAATCAGAAGCAACCAGCAGCCGCATCCGTGCTTTCGCATTACTCTAATGCAGATTTTGCAGTGCTGCTTAATTTTCTTTTTCTTTTCTCGAGGCTTTTCCTCCGGCTTCTCATGGTCTTGCTTTCCTCGCCTTCCCTTGATCTGTTTAGGTTCACTGCAGCACACACGTGCGGAAATTCGATTTAGGTCGTCAGGAAATTTTGCCCCCTTGATGTTGCCCAACACCAAATCGCGTTCCATGCAAAGTGCTGTCAGTTCTCCTTCGTAGTATGGCGTCTCCACATACAAATCAGCCTCCGGTAGCAGTTGACTCGAGTCGTCAATTAGCCTCAAGGGGCTTTTCTCACAAGTCAGATTGCTCTCCTGAACTAAGCTTCGTTTAACAACAACGGTACTGCTACCAGTGTCACGCAGCACGAAAAATGATTTTCCTCCTATTTTTCCCCTCCAAACCGGCATCCGATTCATCACGTCTCCAGGCTGTGCATGCACTACGGCGTTCGCCACCCGTATTTTCTTGCCCTTCTTTTGATCAATAACCTTCTCTGCTTCCTCTTCCTCTAGGTCGTGCACCACGCAGACAGTTACCGCGCCTTTTCCTTCCTATAAATCAATCATCCTTGCCGTTCTTCAGCTCAACAAAGTCATCGAAATCTTCTTCCTCTATGCGACATTCCGACATTCCGACTTTCCGACATTGCACATGCCGCCTGGCGAGCTGCTTTGTCTACGTCGGGGCACGACATTGCTTGGTGGCCCTTCTGTCCGCATTTCCAGCACGCGGATGGATTGTTGGTTGCAAGTTTGCGGCAGTTAGGTGCGTAATGGCCTAGTTGTCCACCTCGGCCTAGTTGTCCACCTTGTGCCTGCCCGACGCAGTGCCCTTCTTCATTTTGGCCAGACTGGCCCGCAGATCGTGGAGTCGAAATGGGTTATCTAACTCCCCCTGCATGTCATGCGCAATGAAACGTACATATCTAAGCTTAAGCAAAAAATACGAACCAATAATAAAATTATCTAAAGTTGCTAACACCAAGTAGAGAAACTCAAATTTGATACGTTCGCTTACATTTCTATTTAATGCCCTGAAACATACAACGCAGCTTAGAGAACGTCGGGTTTTTTTTTTTGTAACTATATTTATTTCCTTAGGGCATCAGTAAGGTATGAGATGAATAATGAGCTCATGAATAAATGAATGAATAATGGTTGCCTGATTTTACGAAGTCCAAGAGTGAGCGATGATGTATCACCCGAAAGATGCAGAATGAAGAGGACGCTGAGGCTCTTCGATACAGTTTGCACGGAGGCTCCTGGGAAGGGACAACATTCTGACACACAGGGTCAACACCGGCAGTGCTTGTCCGATCCGGTTCAACCCAAGGCCTTTGAGTGTCCACAAGCGAGCAGTACGAGTTTTTCCTGCCTGCATAGAAATAGGTAGATCTGCAGAGGTCCTGAATTGTGTACAGGTAGCGGTCGCGTAGCGCCCCTGGCAGCTGAATTGTGTTTCCTTGGAATGGAGCTGTGTGAAACCGCAGAATGGAGCATTTGTGAGGCGAGCAACTCTTGGCGCGGTGCACTTTCGGCTTAAACGCTTTTTGTACCTATGTTTAGACCATGAACGGTTGTTATCTTTATGTGTTACCTCCCCCCCCCCCCTTATGTAATACCCCACCCGGGGCCTTTAAGGGTATAATAAATGATGATGCTGATGATGATGATATATTACGTAGCCAGTCCAAAAACGACACAAATACATAGTTTCTTCGATGTATTTTGGCTGAAGGTTATTTTTCTAGAGCGCGCAGCGCTAATTTACCGCCATGTTTTTTTCACAAGCGAACCAACGTTACTATGGGAAAGGGACTACTAAATCTAACTAGGTTACTAAAACCTCAATTCAGAACAATTTACCTCCAAAACTAGTTCTGTCTCTTTTATAGGTACTGTGTATTCGCACTTGACGAAACTGCGCTTCTTCAATAAACAACCAGTGTCACCATCATAAGTACTGTGTATTCGCACTTGGCGAAACTGCGTTTCTTCAATAAACAATCAGTGTCACCATCAACAACATATGACGGAATGTCTTAAAGCAGCAGTGGCGCTGCACCTAAGCTCTCCTATGTTTACTCTAAGAGCTGTTTACTTTGGGCAACACGTTTTGGTGGTATTCCAGTGTCCACTGAATTCCAATTCAGTGAAGTTGCAGTTCTTGCTTTCACTCTTCTCCAAATGTGCGTCAACAGCGTCCTCTCCGGCTTTCTTATCTGCATCTAATGAGAGCTGAAGTTGATAACACAAGCAAGCATTGTCACTTCCGTCAGCGCAATAGCATAAGCACGCAAGGCAGCACATTTCAATCAGCGTTGAAGAGAAAGGAAGCAGGAAATACCTGTTACCAGCGCTTGCTCTCAATACTCGACATGTTGTTGCGCACTCATGCTGTTAATAGCGAGGCGGATGTTGCACGCTACGCTATTAAGAGGAAAGGTACAAAGCCTGTGGCACATATATAGGCCTCACTGAAAGTAATGCTGCTGGAGATACCCTCTCTCATGAGCTGCTGCTGCGTTCAATTGTGTTTAACGCAGGGAAAAGAAACGCGAACATGCTCTCTACTTTTCTTCAAAGAAAACAGGGCCGCTGAGTAAATTCCAGCTCAGAAAGATTCACGCAAGAAAATCCAGGCAGCCGGTGGCACCCGCACCTACCTTAACTGAAGGCTGGCTTCAGTTAAGGCTGGTTAAACAAGATACTGAATGGTTTTCGGGCAAAAAGATGGCAGCGATCGCACGGTATGCTCGTATTTACACTTATATCGATTTAGAAAAAGGTGAAATTTTTGCATTTTGAAGCCATATGAGTATTTATTCTTGTCGCTGCTTAATATATTCCTATATAGAGGAGCTCATATAGTACGAAGCGAAGCGCTGAAAATTAAAAAGGCGATGTTAATCACGAGTTATTTGCTAGTTGAACGATGTTGATAATATTAATGTAAAATTTTTCGAACCGATTTATCAACAATAATACAATACACCAAAAGAAATCAAGCCTGGCCCGCTACTAGAGTAGCTATTCAACTGATGGTGTTTTGCTTCTCTTCACTTACTTATGCACCCTGTGAGCTTGTAAATTCCACGTTGGGCAAAAACGAAGATTAAAGGTACATTAAAAATGTAAGGCTTAAAAACTACATACCACTTCGGGAAACGAAGCTGTAATGTGCATGTGCCGCATACCTAAACTTCTATATACACTGTGCATGCCACATCATACACCAAAGTAAGCTTTCAGCTGTGGATTGGTATTTGATAATCTTTTTTGAGTAAATGCAAAGTAATAAAACACTTTGTTATTTTTCCATATTTTTTATCATATGCGACATTGTTTGTTGCTATATTTTAAATGCCTTTTGACTGAAACTTGTGGTTCGCTGTGCTTGGGGATAAAATAGGTCCGCCGCACTCAAAAGAACAGCGTAAACAAAAAAATACTTTTTAGACCAGCTGCATTTTTTCGGTTAATGAAATAAAACTAGCCACTAGAAAACATTGCTGTGCTTTCAGTGTTTGCGGTTTACTTACAGAACCAACCATCCCCTCCATATACTTTAATAAAAGAGAGAGGAAGGACAACGGCAAAATCGAGGCCTATAAATGTAGTCAATTAAAAGCACCGAAGTATCCTGACGTAGTTACTTCTGATAATGAGTCGTTAGTGCCCGTCGAAAACAGCCCAGTCACGAAACCTACGCGAACAATAAAAAATACGTGCTAGCGGGAGTATCAACATAGATGAAAGTGTTGGCCGTTGTGTATTGTGCCAAAATGGAAAAGTAAATTGCAAAGCTTGTTTAAAAATAAAATTGTGTTATGTCGCTTTGTTGTTTTCGTATGTCTCATATGAGTAGAGCAACGCAAGCTGTTATGGAACAGATAATCTGGCTTCGTTAAGAAACTGCTTTTAATTTTTCTTCAAAAGCTTTTTCGTTTTTTAATAGTACGTTTCAGTCACCGGATGCCTAAAAGCAAAGAAATATATGTTCATATGTGTCACCCTTTCTTTCATGCGTTCGGAAGTCTCTTTTATGTAACATACCATTTTCACTTCTCGACGTTCATATAAATGCTCTGGATGTATCAAAATAGAGCTGACGTCCCCTCGCTGGCAATCGGATACCGAAGAGTAGCGAGAGAAATTACACAATGACCCGCTAATTGGACTAAACATAAAAATTGGGGCATATACGCAATCGCGATAGCCTGTAAAGCACGCCTCGTTCCACGAAACTTGCTACACATTCGCATAGCGTGCAGCTTACAAAACTCATCTATTTTGACGACTTTTGTTCCACACCTAGAAACGAGCGATCGGCATCGGTCTGAGCTTTACTGGGATGCCTTGTTGAGTTTTATTCATTGCCCATCCAACATGATCTATGCGTTCGGTTCATAATATACGACCACCACAGCTTTTGTGTAATCGCTTACAACTTCGATAGCCGTCAGAAATTTTTCTGAAGAATGTTACTCTGGCTTTCTGTGAGCATCTGTGATTTGTGCTCCTTCAAGGTGTCATAGCAGATTAGGTTCGTTACAAGGTTTGTTTCAAGAAGAATTTCACATTGCGTCGTATGCTATGTGGAATAATATAGATCACATGCCTTTTCCTAATCAATATAAAGCACCAGAATAAATAGTTTGTTATGTACAAAACGTTTTGTGGGGTGGCGTGCACAAAACCTTAAGGATATTCCGCTGCAGAAGATGTTGAAACGACGTGTGGTCTTTCTACGAAATTTTGTACACATATGACGGAAGTTTCGGCGACGTTCCCGCAGTTTGAACTTCCATCTCCACTGGTAGAATTCGTGAACGTACCTGCCGCAAGGCAGCGAGGATGCAATACCTGTGGATCTACAATTAAGCCAGTGGCTTTTCTTTGTTTGTGCCGGCGAGATCGTTACAAAAGCCCCAACAACGGCATGAAAAACAGGGCAGCCTCCTTTATAGGCCATGTGACAGACATAGCAAGCCGAGCATCCACGATGCAATTCTTGGATTCATCCACACCCATTCACAACCGAGGCCAACCTCTCTTCAGAGAATTCCATATGTGCTATTAGAAAATATATCAGGCTCTTTTTCTTATAGGGCCCAACATTGTATAAAAGCCAACTTCGTTGAAATTCATTTCAGCCATGGGGCTGTATTGGGGGCTTGACGATCCCCAGGGGATAGTACCCTATTGCAAAAACCAGTGCCACTGGGTCCCAGCGCCCCCGCGCCATAACTGATTGTGGTCCTAGTATAACGCTGGAACCTGGGCGCACTGGGACGCTGCATACTGGGACGCTCCGCACTGGCGGCACTGTTCGCCCGGAGAAAAAAGGCGTGGGATAAAAATTAAAAAGTAAAAAGTAACGAAACAAGTTAGGTACATAAAAAAAGTAAAAACAAAAAAAATTAGGGCACCAAGTGCGCTTCGAACTCAGTCTCTAGGCACATATCAATCAATAGCTCAGCACGCTAACTAAAAAAAAAAAAACTCGACCACGCCGAGAACTGAATTTCTTTGAAACATTTCTGCATTTTATGTCATGACCGCATTTATAAGGTTCATGTTTCGCAGTCTACAGGCCATTGCTGTCGCTCTAACAATTACAACTTCTTGATCATTGGAGCTTGCTGTCTGCTCTCACGACTTGCAGCTAATGTTCTGGGTGCCTATGCGCGCTATTTTGTGCACTGGAATAATTTTAGATGTGGAGTTTGACATCGCTGGCAAATTTACCAACACGGCTCTTCGGTGGTGCTCTGCTACCGTGGGCGTAATTTTCGCCGAACAGGGAGCTTTAGTACAAACATTCAAGGAAAATAGTGCGACAAAGCTTCAATACCGGCAAGCGCAGCAGCGATGACCCTATATTGCGTGTAACTAAACCTTATTTGTATGTAAACATTTAAGGAAGCGTTGCGATGACCGAGGGCTCGGCTGCTTCATAGGCAGAGTAAGAAGGAGCGCAGAAGCTTGAGAAACACGCCAAATATTATGCATTACAAGCGCTGTCTGTTGTTGTTGTTTTCTCTCATGGGCCCATCACTCGGTAAACTACTCTCTTCCTCGTTTTAGTTTTTCTTTCTGCTGTTTATACTGGGCCGTGGTGCAGGCTACTCGCTTGCGATTGAGCCCGCATTGAACATTTTGGCAGTAATCATTGTGTTAGAGTGCCCTTAAGATCAGCTGTGAAGTTGGTTATGCATAGTAGCCCACATTATTCAATTTCAGCATTAGTTAGGCGTTAATCATCAGTGTGTCATGAGATAGAGGCGCGGCGGTCGTGGTCTCTCTTTAGACGCTCGAAACGACCTATCGAAGCATGGAAACTCTAGAAAAAAGATACTGCCTTTGTTTTCTTACAAATGAGCAACGACTTCGCAGCAAAAAGCGCTTGCTTGAACCATATTTTTCATATGCCCCCCGATGGTCGATTGAAAGTACGCTGCTGCCCTGTTGGCCCTTGAGGGATGCCACTCCGGCTGACGCCGCTGGCCTCACCGGCTATCCTGGGGCACTGGGACCAGTGCGGCCCCAGCGCACATACAGCGCTTCTCCCAGTGCATCGCGAATGCCAGCGACACACCCAACGTCAAAAGGCTAATCCCAGCGTTTTTCTTCCATCGCACCAGTGCAGCCAGCGTCTTCCCGTTACTGCTCCAGTGAATATCGCAGACCTCCTGCGTGCCCAGCAGATCCAGTGCAAAACCAGCGCGAAAATCTTACTGGTTTCGCACTGGAGACGTTGGTTTTTGCAATAGGGTACTCTGCTTATTTCATCATATGAATGAATGCGTTATTTATTTTAAATGATTTTGTTTTGGTGGCCACGTTGTCTCAATTAAATTGAAGCTTGTCTTCCAAATTGCACACCAACGCAAAAAATTCATCAAAATAATATAGCGCTCGAGCCTTGCAAAGCTTACAATGTTGGCCTGATAAGAGTCTTCACATCACAACGCTTTGGCAGCTAGAACGTATGGCTGTTCCGTTTCGTTGCCTTCTGACCAGATTAGATTGGGTACTGACGCCGTGGCACTCAGCGAAGCCGCGATCAGAATAAAAGTGTCAAAAAACCACTGCGCGGCAGTATGGGCTTCAAGCCACACCAGCTGCGTGATGGAAACGCTCTACGGAGCAACGATGTGAAATGGTCTATCAGCGTGAAATCAGTGCGTCTCGTAGAGCGTTCCACAAAAATTTCAGAAATCATTTTTTATTTGGCGAGTATGATCCAGTGCAGCAAACATGACATGCCGTAGCGAAGTTGTCAACGCATTCTACCTCTTCCATGGGGCACGCCGTGGCCCCAAGTTTCAGTTCCTTAAATTATGGCCAGTTGAAAAAAAAAAAAAAAACGGTATATTAACCATGTGGCACAAGTTTTGTCGTCATTCTTATCAAAACTGTAAAGCAATCGGTAATCCCACATTCTTCTAAGTGATGTCACAAGATTTATTGGTTGACAATGCATACACATTCTAAACAAGTTGAGTGGTAGGTTACGACAGGTTTGAATCGGCAAGCTATGTATGTCAAATTTTGTAATTTAATACCCAAGTGTCGGCAAACACGGCTTCACGACGCAGCAAGCAGCAGGGCAGTCTACATAGAAGACAAACCAAAACCTTGCAAAGAGGAATTTAACGCAAGCAGAAAATCTCATTGCAGGACATCCCCCCCTCCCCCGCAGGAATTCAAGAATTATTTCTACGCGTAAGCAGTCTCGCGTCTCTGCCGTATTATGCGTTGAAAACAATTAGTGCTGGCATTACCACGGATAACAAAACGTTATCTGTTCGAAGAAACGCAAGCGCCCAATGATAGAATAGGTGAAACTTTTACTAGCCAATGTTAGCGCTAACCAGTAATGTACGGGTGGTGATAAGTGGTGAATTCAGAGAAGCATGCTTTATGTATAATGCCCAATTTCTAGCTTTATGACGCGTGAATGATGCGTACGTCTTAGCATTTCGATCCATACATTCCTTATAAGTGGATGATAGCCTCAACACGAGAGTGCCAGCCTCTATGATTTGTCACGTGACTAGGGTCACGAGTGACTTTACTCTTTCGACGAGAACAGCTGAGAGAACTCAAGGTTTGCACTGAACGTCGCAACATGAGCAATATTATTGCAAAGCAGAAAAAATAATGCAATGCGTCAGATTGAAGGACTTGCTATGCCACAGGAATGCTTCAAACCACGCCGCTGCCATTATATAACAAAGAAATGGCGTACGCTGTTGCTCCTAAAAATGATTTTAGGTCAAGACGCTATTCAGGAAGCTTATTCAAAAGCAATTTTTGCCGCAATATTTCTCGCAAACATTCACGTTTAAGAAAAGTGAGCGGAAAATTTAAAAAATGTCTATTATCAACGGTAAAAAGATATTTCCGCTTTGCTGCAGAACTCGATTATCGTGCGATGTACGAATTGTTCGGGAAACAATCTGTAAGGTTGTATGCCCTTTTCGTGTCCTTCGATGAATGCTTGATGCGGCCTAGAACAGACAGATCATTCCATTGTGGTGGGTTCGTGATTCCGTTTCGTTGGTGCGTGCAGGTTTGACTCCGTTTGCTTCAGACGTCGAAGTCACGCCAACCAACCCCGAACAATGACAATGGAGAGAACGAGTACGTGAAGGAAAGATGAAACAAGAAAGCCGGACCAGGAGTGCAGGCTCTCTACCCAATCCCTTGCATGCCTTCCTTTACGTTGGCTTAGTAATACCGATCACAACCACTTAGAGATTCCAGAATGCATTGACCGGAATGTAGATCGCAAAAAGAAAGAAAAAAAAAAAAGTTCGCTCCTTCGCTTGTACCGCGTAGACGATCAGAGAGGTTACTTGCAAAGGAACAACGTCTACAAAAGATGCACAGGACAGGCGCCCACACCAGCGCTCGTGTGTTTTTCCTTCTCTTTTTGTCCTTGTCTTCTTTGCGCTACGTTTTCCTAAAATGCCCACACCAATTGCAGGCTCTCGAAGGGTTTGAGCAAGCACTAAGAAAGGAGCACTCTTTGCCTCATCTTGAATGTTTTCCGTATTTTCCTGAAATAATACATCAAATATATTTCAATAGCTCACGCTCTCCACCTTACTATGTAATTCTTACTTCCGAAAGAAAACATGTATAGACAATAGGGTGCAGAAAACAACGAAACTCGGGCGAGCTTAGCGTAACTGGAGGATATTTTTGGAGCACGTCAGAGGAAGACCCGGTCTAAACGGGTGATCATTTTGTTTTGTGTGGTTCTTACGTGCGCGTGATTCCGAGGAAATGGATTCCGAATGTCGGTCTGTCGTCTGAAGACTGTAATTTGCTCGCACAGACTGCAATCGGTCTCCCCGTTTTCGTGTTGCGCACCGTTATACTTACTCTCAAAGGGAACGTGCTCTGGAGGCTGGCTGAGGCTGTTTCGTGCACTGCGGCCACTAGAAAAATGAAAAAAAAAAGAAGCGAACGCGCCTTAGACAAAAACAACCTTGCGACGCGGCGTCAGGTAGAAAACATAGTCTGAAAAATGACCAATGCTCAGTTGGAGACAGTCACGCAAAGCGATCATTTCCGCAAGCTTTGATCGTTGAAGGCCCTGCCCTCGTGTTCAAGAAGGCAACGCAGAGTATTCGGCCTTCCCTTAAAACATATACCGGGTCACCTTGCTAACTATCACCAAGGTTGCAAAATGTACGGTGTGGCCCAGCCTTGCAGAACATACTGAAGGTTCTTGAGTGCTACGTGGCCTTGTATGCAGTACTGCTTTGTTCTTTAAATTTTACTAGTTCAGTAAGAATATTTAGCTTATGATTTACGTACTTGCTTGCCGTGAACAAAATGCGGATACGAATGTTTTATATAGCCATGAAAAAGAGCTCACCAGCCTTTGTTTCCGTGGTGCCTTTTAACCACTTCCCACTTTCACTCGGGCAAAAAGCATCCACGCGTCAATTGCACTGTCGACAATTCACGTTTATAGTGTCATGCGCTAACGGCATATGAAGTTTTTTTTTTGTCTCTTAGCCGTATTGTTTCGTGCGGGGAGAAACATCTGGCCGTTCGTAATCACAAGAGATCACTGTTCAAAAGCAACCATCGCGCTGGTTTAAAAATATAATCGCTGCCTCGCTGAACATTTTAAGTAGCAAATACTTGGCATTCATAATATTTTTCTCAGTCTCAAGAATGCCACCATCGGTGCGTATCCAGAGGGCGAGCGAATATTTTCTTAATTTATAAATTGAATTTAGCCACCGAAATTGGTAAAGTTATTTCGAGTATGCCTATATATTCTAACGGGGCTTTTTACTAAAGTAATGTGGGCCGTACTTCAGAAAATGCGCGACCAGGTTCAGAGCACCAGCCAGAGAGAACCGTTGTCGTAGTCGACTACATCCTTTGTTTAAAGCCAACAGCTGGTTGATTATGAGCAATCGCAATTGTTATCCGCATACCTATGAATAAAGTTCATTGCATAGCATAGAGTGTGTTACAGGTATCCTGGATAACACATGCGGCAGCAGTCTCGATTCACTGCTGTAAGCTGCACCACCACTGACCTGCTAACACAATATAGCGACAGCAGCCGTAAGCCCGGCTGCGGAAGGTCGCAAATTGCAGCTCCCTTAAGCTCATTAGGCGGCTCTCTGTCGAGTTGAGAGCGCAGTTCTTTCATTGCATGCATAATTAATTTATCCTAATTGGAAGCTCGTACGCTCTAACCAAGAGTGTGAGCCGAGAAGCCTCGGTGCTTTGAGTCGCGCCTTGCTGTGCTCGCGAGATACTTGACACTTCCGAGTCCGCAGTTTTCTCAGCCTTCCTTCCGTGTCAAGTGCACATCCTTTGTTTGTTCACTTGCTTCATTTTCTGGCAATTTTATCTCGTATACTGTCGTCATTGTTATTTTTTGGTGCATGGTGTGAGATGAAGATATGTACGGGTTTTAGGAATAATGGTTTTAACTCAAAGAGCAACAAGCTCTCTGTTCTACGCTAATTCTTGGAAAAACTAATTCACTATTTTTGAGTATTTTGTGGTATTTTATTTACAACAGAAAATGTAATACGACCTGGAAACGTTTTTTATGCTGTGTAACTATATTGTGAAGTAATGTTCACCGAAATAATCTAAGTCGCCGATGGCTGAGCAGAGGAGGAATACCTTTGCTGCCCAGGCAATAACAAAGATTAAAGGTGAAATGACACGTTCATATAATCTGTGGCGTTCCTTAAGTGGCCGCGGCTTCTGCTAAAGTACTGAAACACAGGAATCAAGCTAAATAACACTTCAAGCGAGTGGTTGTTCCGAAATATTAAGTGCAAAACAACTAAAGTGTACGTTCAGTCGATGATGGCAGATCATTTGATTAAAGGACCTTAGAAACCAATCAGCAGACATAGTTAAAATGACGCGCCGTTTTTGAGATGCATATAAGTGGCTCCCTTGGTGTGCAGCTCTGAGTCAATTTAAGGTTAAGTAGTATATGTCAGTAGCAATACTAACATCGACCAGAGCACTGCCTAAAAGAATTGCGTACGATTGGCAGTCGCTTTAGGAAAGGATAAAATATGTGAACCCCAATGCTTTTGAACCCTATGTCCAATCCGTCTTCGGTCATATGAAAGTGGCCTACAAAATTGCCTTCGCATCTCTGTTATTTCAGCAAGGACTCGATTTGTACAGAGCGTTATCATGATGGAAGAACAGACTAGCATTTTGCATATTTAGCACTGCAAGTACTGCAGTTGTCTTAGTTTTCCTGACATATATGCATTTCGGTATAAGTTGCCGAGATGTTTATAGATGCAGACCTGCGATGGCTGCAAACGCTAGGCCTCGGAGGTGGGCGCATGTGTCTAAACTATTTTGCCATGTTTTTGGCCAGGGAGGTAAGCATGCCTACTGAGGTGTTGCTTGTGTGCCACCGTTTGATGTTCGGGGGCACTTGCTAAGAAATGACCCACTGTCGCCACGGTAGCGGGAGCACAGAGGTCGGTGATGTTCAGCTATATCTCTATGCAGGAATCATTGCAGCACGCACTCAACGCCATCTAGTCCCGATGTCATTCAGCCGCTGATGAAGCTGGCTGTCTATGTTTACACGATTAAATTAAAGAGCCTGTAAAGCGGTGGAGAAATCAAGGTCCTGGTATAAGGCGTCTCTGGCAAACAGACTCGGAGTGGGCAGCGGGTATGACAACCATTTTAGTTGGGGTACATTCTCAGCTTCTCTGAGATGGAGCGTAGAGCAGCCAGCCCACAGAACGACAAGATACAGAGCTATTTGCACTACGTGGCAGATATTGCCAACGACGGTTAAAAGCGTTTTACAAAAATAACAGATGAGAAGCTGAACACATAAGATGTTTCCCAGCGCTACCATCACGTTGAATTATAACCTCGCAGACATCATATATAAAGAAAAAAACAAGGCGAGCAGGCGAGGAAAAAGGACAGAAAAGGCACATAAATCAAGCAGCAATAATTGAAAATCGCA
This sequence comes from Amblyomma maculatum, assembly GCF_055883805.1. Classification (NCBI taxonomy): domain Eukaryota; kingdom Metazoa; phylum Arthropoda; class Arachnida; order Ixodida; family Ixodidae; genus Amblyomma; species Amblyomma maculatum. Next base: position 110,164,702 of record NC_139347.1, on the reverse strand, counting down.
TTCAGAAAATTCCCATTCAGCAGTGTATACAGACAGAAACGTAAAATTGACGCAATATATCACAGAACATTATAATATGATAAGCCTCTAGCATTACTATTTCGGTTCTTGCCCTCAATCGTGGTGTTCTCAGATATTGCACAACACGAGCTCTCACGCAAAGGAAAGTGCTGGGCGAGATTTGAATTTATGTCCTGATTTTCTACATATAAGACTCGCGTGGCGCAGGTAACTTGGATGTTTTTGTCCCCGCCAAAACAAATAATGATTCGAAGGCAACGGTTTGTAAGCTACTCATTGCTGAAAACACCACATGGTGATAGGAAAGTTGTTCGGTATAAGAAACCGCCATCGGCTTTGAAGAAAGGCGTTAAATTTTTTTTAGGGGAGGGGGGGGATTTAAGTTTTTTGCACGAGGGTTTCACAACTGTTCATAAGACCGGACGGGAGGAGCCTGCTGCTAAGAGTCTTGAAGCCTCAGCTTTAAAACTATCCCACATTTTCCGAGGACATGATGTTCGACGCGCAGATTCCAATGAGATAGAGGCAATAGCTCTTTTCATCACAGGAGAATGTTCCGAGTCTTAGCACCGATACCGTTTGTTGGCTCGGGGGAGTACATGCAGCAAAAAAGGCCTCCACCTTCCACGTCTAAATCTCTCATACGCCACAATTGTCTGCGGATCAATGCAAATAGGGGTAAGAAAATATCAAAATCGAATTATTAACTTCTCAAGTAAAGTGGCAAATTATCGTTCGAAGAAAGAACGATCGACGTAGGTGTGAAAACTCAGCAACATCACACAATGCGGCGAAGTACCAACTGTGAAAAACCCTAAAATATTACCCGCAGTGCATAAAAAAAAAGAAGAACAGTTCGATGTCTCATGCGTGCAATGGGATAGTTATTCTGCACCAGGAGATGTCCCAGAAACCGTCCCTCCTCGTGCTTTTTTGTGAGCCGTTTCGTCTCTTGCGCGCCATTTTTTTTCCGCTTTTTTATGTTGTAAAGAACTGCAAGCACTTCGCATATCTTCCATTTCCCACAACAGCTACCATTTTACTCTGGCAGAAGAGCTCGTCTTCGACACTGTATCCTAAAAAAAAAAAAAAAAAAAAAAAACGAGCACTTTCTCTTCCGTCGCCTAGCTTTTTTATTTTATTTTAGATTGAGTAAAACCCGGTTGTTGCCGAGTAGGCGTCCGTATTTTTACGCCCTACTCGTCTGAGCCTTGTTTACAGCTTGTGTGGCCTGCGGTGTGTTTGTAGCAGATCATATGAGGATATATAGACCTTATAACCGATTTCTTCAGGTCTCACTCTCTTCCTTTTTCTTCTGCCCCTGCTCCCAGTCAGATTGAATACCTAGCCTCCGCTTCCCAACTACGCATCTTCACCATCCGGTGGCAAGGCGCCCTTTGATATTGCCATCCAAATGGCGGCTGCTGTGCAGAAGTATAAATTTTCGACCCCCCCTATAGGCGATTTACGGCTGCCGAGCAAAGCTGTCACCTTCGCCGCTTCCATCGTGTGCAGCGTTCCTCGGCGGATCCTTCGTTACTGACTTGTTTATTTGTTCATGGTATAGTACACTTCCGCAGTCGCCTCCGTTTGTTGTCTTGTTTGACCACTTCAGCTTAAACTGCCGCACGCCAAGAGCCCTCGTCATTTTTTTTGGCTGTTCGAGGCCACCGTTCAGAAAAACAGTTGCATAGAAGAAAACAACTGCGCCGGAAAGGAGAAGTTCATCGATTTAGACGGCGAAAAATGAGCCAACATGCTGCGGGCCACTTCTCATTTGACCCATGAGAACAACGACAAGGTCAGTAAATTGCGACATCAGTCATCAACATCCTCATCAGAAAGAATACACCTTCTGCAGGGCGAAGGTCTCTCCCATATTCCTCTGAATAACGCGGTCTTGTGTTAGCTGCAGTGCACTGGACCCCTGCGAACTTCCTAACGTCATCCGCCCACCTAACTCTCAGCTGCTCCCTGCTATGCTTTCCTTCCCTTGGAATTCAGTTTGTTTCCCTTAGCTATTATCGAATCGGCTATCATCTCTATGCAACTACATATACTGCCCTTGCCAATTTTGTCTTGTTGATTTTGACTAGAATGTCCTGAGCTCAAGTTATTTATCTGACTTACTCAGCACGTTTCCTGTCTCATAATGTGACACCTACCATCATGCATTGTATAGCTCTGTGTGTCGTCCTGAAGTTAAGTACAACCCTTTTTGTTAGTCTCCACGTTTTAGCGCCATAGGTGAGCACCGGTTATATATAATTATACATTGTTCCAAGTTACGTTTACCCAAGGGTTAAAAATAAAACATTTGATGTAGGCCAGAGAAGCCACTTGTATAGAGCTGTCAGTCATCTGCTGCGCCTCAGGCAATCCTTTATTTTGCCATGAACTACTTAGTAATTAATATAATTTTAGTAATTAGGATACTTTTTATAATGTACTAAAACTGCTTTCAGAGAATAACTGTGACTAGCAAACTTGAAGAGCACATTCTATAACCCCCACTTCATTTTTTTTTTGCCAATAAAGAAAGCCTCCGGTGGACCGCTTTCCAAGCTGTAAAGAAAGGCCGGGAAACACAAAAAAATATCACTTGACTAACGCATTCGAGCGCCCGATTGTGTTGCTCTGAATCGTGGTTTGAGTGAACGAAATTAGCTGCGGCCGTGACTCAACAGCCTAGTCCCAGCGGTAGGCTGATATATTGGCGATGGTTGCAGCTAGCGCCGTGAGCTCGCTGCAACTAGCTCCGTCACGTCGCCGAATGCCTGAAGGGTATAAAGAGGCCATTACTGACGTATCGGCCTGCTGCTGCAACGGAGCCGAGGTGCCAAGGCCACAGCTTATTTTGTTCACTGAAGCCCCAGTCGAGAGCAGCACAATCGTAGGACGCGAATGCGCCACTCACCCGATACTTTTGTATTTCGCGGGCTTTCTTTAGATCTGGGAAAAGAGATACACGGGAGGCTTTGTTATTTTATTGGAAATAAACGGAATGGGGTTTCAGAAGGTACTCTCCAACTTTGCAAATCGCATTTATTGTCTAAAAGCAATAGCTATTGTAAGAGACTAATTCTTAATTACTGAATAGTTAATTACAAAATTTTAACATGCCTGTGGTGCTCCAGATGGCGGGCAGCTGTATAAAAGTGGTTTTTCTGGCATTACGAGAGTGTAAGTCCGAGCATGACCCGTCCCTTTGTGTGCCTGACTTCAATAATACGGGTGTAGTTTACAGCAATGGTAATCAACTCTGCAGAGAGTTGGTTGAAGCATTTTACATTGCTAAAGCCGAGGACAAGTGTGTGGCTAAGGCGTCGGTTAGCCTTCATTGTAAGGAATTTGATCTATTAGAAAAGTCGTCAGTTAGGCCTTGACTTCTTTGAATTTTCTTTTTCATCTTCTTCCCAATTTCCTGCCATTCCACCGGTTGGGTTGTGCGCGAGCTTTTCGGAAGGAGTCTTCGTTGTTTTCTTCTGATCAATAAACATTCAGTTGATAGTCCAGCCTTGTCCTGTCCTCCTCTTTGCTGTGTCTCGTCTTTTGGCTGGTTAAGTATGAACCCATACCAACGTGCCCAGTCGTCAACCTTGCTAAATTTAGCTTGGACACCCTGCAACATGTATATTTCCTCTGGAGCGATGCCGGTAAGCAGCTAGTTGTAATCGCGAGTACTTGCCAAATGCGCTCCATCCCGCTCGTATTCTCCTAGTTGCTTCTCTCAGGTCAATGTAAGCAGCGAATTCGAAGCGTGACCTCCTTAGCTGCTCTTGTCATGCTAACTAGGCACCCTGCAGTTAACGCTGATGACCGTTCGTACCGTCTCCCTTTTCAAACCAATTTCTACGTCCAGGACATGCTAGCGTACGCGTGAAATAATTTCAGTACATCGTCAGTAGTTTCTTTTGCATAATGTCTCTAGAATCCTGTCTTAGAGAGGGCAATACAATGTTTAAATGACACTTCTTTTATTACCCATTGTGACTATGTAAAGTTTAGCGGGTCAGGTGCTACGTTATCTTGCATATTACAATCCGATGTTTAGCCCCAACAGAGTTCGGCATTACTTGGTCGTGAATGTTTTGACTGACTTCACAACGAAATATAAAAAAACAATAGTTGACCTTGCCTTTAGAGTTTTTAAAAAATTAAAAAAAACACATAATGGTCGTTCATGTTTATTATGAACAAGGTCGCTTACTTCAAAGCCTTATTGAGTCCTAACAAAGACGCAGGGAAGCTGAGTGGTCATTGTCATACGAGGAACCGCCTTCAGGTCTCTGTGTTTATGTCAAAGTGCTTCTATATACTCTGTATAGATGCGTCGGACACAATTGCGCTTTGAAGACAGCGGCCGTTTTCAAATTGAAAGTGCAGGACGCTGAACGTAAGGTTTGATGTTTCTTTGTTAATGTGTAAGCATGAAGTTGGTATATTGTCAAGGCCGTGCCACCAAGAGATTGTCGGAGGAATTTTGTTCGAACGAAACAAGTGATAAGAAAACGTATAGTTGCACTATAGATAGGGTAAAAAAATCTCTCTGGAGAAAAAATGTAGGGCATATAGAATAAGCTTCATCAATTAAAACCAATTAAGTAAACCAGTCGTCGGATAGGTTCTCAAGTTAGTGTCATCAGAAGTTTACCTGCAGGATTACTTTCGAACGAAACAAGTTATACGAAAACGAATCACTGCACTAGATAGAAAATGAAAAAAAAAAATGCCCACGATTATGTTACTTCCTAATGCGAAATTTGAGCGCAGCTCATCAGCTGTTTCACTTTTTTGATAAATTGAAGCAAAGATTTCGAGCAAGAGACGTATGTACAATTACAGACAAGTTTATTTAATTTCCCACGCGTGTTCCTTCAAGAAACATTTCGCTAACAGTTCTTGGCTGTCATGAAAGAAGCTTTGTGTTTGGAAAAATGAAGAGAGCAATTGAGTTATCGGGAGGTTGCGGGAAGCAGCGCGTGGGCCAAAAGAACGTTGCGCGACGAACAGATAGCAGCGACTGACTGATGCCGCTGAAGCCGCTAGCGAGTGAAATGAGTGAGAGCGAGCCGGCGTCTCGGCAACCTGAGAGCATCCTCGCCGTCACGCAGGAAGAGGGGGGAACCCCCTTCTCCTCCTTCTGCATGGCGGCGACGGTGCTGTATGCGGTGTTCTACGCAGTCACGCTGTCTTGACTCGCTAGCGCGTCAGCGGCATCAGTCAGTCGCTGCTAGCACTGCCTCCGGCGACCCCGCCCCCCCCCCCCTTTCTTTTCTCGTGTTCTCCTGTTGCTGCGCGCGCTCCTGCCTCATTGTTCGCCGCTGAGTGTACCCCCTCCCCTTTTTCTTGCGAGGCTCCGGTTGCCGAAGCACCGGCTCGAACTGGGGGGATGAAAGGGGGGGTGGTGGAGCTGGTTACGAGGCCGACGCGTCCGACGCCGTCGCGAAATCCAGGAGCGGGCGCCAAAGAGCTGCGCTCTAAAAAACTTGCTGGGGAAGAAAGTTCGTACATATGGAATATTAAGGTAATTAATTACAGCCTATAAGGCCAATCAGGCGTCTAAATAGCCAATTGGGTAATGTCGAAATCCAAGGGGAGTCACATTGTATTCATCTTGCATGGGTGTTACGTCATATTGTTACGTTACAATCCGGAGCCCTCTTTTTTTTCTTATTTCTTTCACAAACAGTGCTTTCGCATTCCCTCGGTGCGGGTGCTGCATTGGTCTCAAACGTTTTGTTTTATGCTGTTGTTGCTTAGGGCTACTTCTTTCTGGTGAAGAGCGGAAAGAGGTTTTCCTTATTTTTTTTCAGCAAACGCATACTTTTTATTTTCATTCTGCTAAAGAATTATTAGAGTAAACGAACAGAAGAACACAAAACAGCGAAAATAACTTTAGTTTGCTCTGAAGGAAAGTCTTTCGAATACTGCGTCATATTCTCATTCACCACCAAACTTCGGCTTAAAGGAGCACTAATACTCTCGACGGGTGCGAAGAGAGAGCCGATGTGAAGAACAAGAGAAGACTTGCCAGTTCCTCTCCTATTACGAAGCTTTCACTCAGGAAGTGCCAAACGAAGCCCTTAATCTCTCAGCCTCCACAGTAGCAGCGGCAGGGATTAAACATTTTGAACGCTCCATAAATTTACGCACCCACGACTTGGGGCGCTTTCGCTGCCAAGCACATCGTTCTAAGGCAAGCTTTGCAACACTGAAATATGAAAACATACAGAAATTGTGGATTCCAAATCGTGCCCGAAGCACGATTCACCCGCCCGGTTTTGCAATTTTTTTTTTTTTTTTTTTTTTTACGAATCCCGCGCTAAGCTCTTCCGAGCCCCGCTTGGGAGCTCGACAGAGCAGTCGTTAACGTCGTGTTCGTTCTTTACCCTTCCGTGTCCTGCGAGGCGGCGAAGAGGGTCCCTGAAGTCCGGAACCCGGGTCCATTTGTCGAGGCGGCAAAGAAACGAGACGTCGTCGGCTGCGTTGCGCTCTCTCGGGGAAACTTGTGGGTCGAATTTCTTTGCCAGTCTTGACTCAAGCAGCCGTGACCCTCAGAGGCACGACTCTCGCCCTCTTTCCACCTCTTGTTCCTTACTTCAGTATTGGTAACTTGTTTTCGCTGTCCTCCGCACCCTTTCGCTGCGGTACTTGGCACACATGCGTTCTCAAAAAGAAGTCGTTTAGCTCGCACATTTGATTCAGGGAACGAACCGTACACTCTTCGTGGCACAGGCTGCCACGAAATCCTAACAAAATTTCTGCTCTCAAATCACTGACGTTTTTGAGACGCCGAGTTGGGGTGCTTTGGGTATTCCGCTTGGTTAATGTTGCCGTAATGACCGGTGACTGTGTGCTATTTTTGTCTCTTGAAAGCATTCTACTAAAAGTGTTTTCTCACTTCTTCTATTCACTGTATTATATTTCTCACTTCTATTAGTCATCTGCGCTGACATGAGGGCGCATTAGTCTGTGTCGCGTAGGTCACAGAAGTAAGCTCGATGTTACACTAGGCAGTTAACGCTCCTGGAGCAGTGGACCAACTCGCGTAATCCAGAATCCTGGTCATATTCTCGGTGTCTCTCAACTCGCTAGGAACAATGCCATTAAGAAAAAAAAAAGGCTGTGAGGGGAAGACACACGATAAAGTAAATCTTTTGTGCAGCAGCTAACCAAGGCCTTTTGGTTCCTCGTTTGGACCGCTAAGCCTTTAATTTTCATTTTTCCCATTTTGGTGTCTTTCAAAGATGTGCTGCCAACTTTACTAATAATCTGCAAGCGGCGGGCTGCCAGACCTCCTAATAAATGTAAGATGTGATACAAAAGCAAATGAACGCCCCTAGAGGGAGCAAAATGACACATGGAAAACGAAACAACCGGTGGGAAAGTGTACGCGAACGGAAAAAAAAAATAGACTTAGCAAATAATTTTAAAGGCAAAGAAAAGCAAATGGCACGAAACATAAGGTATATGTATTAACAATCGGCAGAGTGGATTGCTTGGGCCGTTATTTTGACCCACTCTAGTAGAATGGGTGTTGCCGCTACGCGTTTAGGTTAAAAAGCCCTGTGCCGTTTGGCGCCCTGCGCACCTGTGCGATAACTTCCAGAGGCCTACAAAGTATGGAGTGAACCGTAACTGGCTCCGACAAGAGCAAATAACTCCGCAATGTCTGTTGTTTTTTTCATGGCCCCTATTATGGCGGTGAAACAGGAACACTACATTAGAGTTAGGCAGTCTATCATCAAACCATGCGCCCACCTTATTATTTTAGATAGTCTGCTCTTAGACTCTGTCTACTGCCCTACAGACTGATTTGGACTTTCAAAGTCTTGTACAAATTTTCTTTCCTTGCACGCAGAGTCCATTGTGATGAATTCAACACAAAAATGAAGCCAAACGAGGATTTAGTTCCTTTATAGGTAAAGATATATACCCCATAAGCATATTCTTGGGCGGGTACTTTTACTGAATTCTCTGCAATGTCCTCATGACTCAAATAGCACAGGTTACTGTATATGTGAAACTTGCGCTTGATGCTGAACTGCTTTGTGTGTGCAACTGAAACGAACTTCATCTTTTTGAAGGATTTCAATTGCCTTATAGCAAGCAAAATGCAAGCGAGAGGTGATTTAAAGTGCATACAAATCTACTCTAACGTGAGAATTTGGGCTAGTTATTATACGTATGCACAGTAAACAAGCGGGAAACACGTCATATTCGCTTCTATCGTGTTGCCGTATTTTTTTTGTCATCCGCGTCCTGTGTCGCACTTCTTTACCATGAATTATAGACATTTCCTCAGATGTGATGGGAGATTTCAATAAGCAAAATATATCTGACAACTGCCTTAATTTTATTTGTGGGAAATACGTCTTAAACTTCCTGCATGCTGATATCCTAAAAAAAAAAAATAGTTTAGATTGCCTGTTTCCGCCACACATCCCGATAAAACTTGCCAGGTATTCTATGTTGTCATCATTTAGACATTTGTCAGTTGTTTCGCTATTGCTTTTCCCATGTGCCTATATTTGCTTAATTTGTAATGCCCCTAGCGTTAAAATTATCGACAGTTCTAGGGGATCTAAGTGCACTGTACGTACAGGCTGTAAGTTTAATGCGTTTATTCGGCACACGTAAAACTCATGTGGGATTGAGGACTTACCCATCAATCATATGGACACAAAAATATAAGCTTGGTAGAAGAATACTGCGCTGGAGTTGATGAATTATGAATCATTTTCGACTTATATATTCTTCGTTAAAATTTTTCCTCATCAGGTTATTACTACTTTGGAGAACCCAACCAATTTATGTCCAGCATTAAGCAGCTTCCATTAAAGGAGCGAGGAACTAGGCACAAAAATGCTCAGAAAAAACACGTCTCAAATAAAGAGCGCCCCAAACATTGAACACAACAAAAATAGCAAACACCAGGTGGCTCATTTAGAGTAAAAGCTATTTATTTTTTCCTCATTTAATTCCAAATTCTGGATGCTACTACGGAGTGTCAACATGGTCCCGGCGACGTTGGTGTAAACCGATTCATCAAATGCTTGTTAATTCGCACAAAGGCATTCGCTAGATGAATAATTCAGGTGACCTTTAGACAGACGACATTGTCGAGGTACAACAGGTGCTGTAAGCTGCCACTCTAATAGCTATCGGAATATCTGAATGTTATGGCGCTCCTGAAATGTGTACAAAGGTCGAAGTAAAGGTAGCCTCACGCCGGCGCCGTCGGAGAGATATTTGGCCGCATATCTGGAGCTTCGTTTTGCTCAGCTTCTCCAATTCGCGGACACACTAGCTGAAGCGCCCGCGCCGCGGCTGAGCGTCGCTATATTCTACTCCGGATGCTGGTTATAGTTGCACTGCAGTATTATTTTCAGTACTAGTCATTCTGCTAGTGACAGTAATTGTATTTAGTGATCCGTATGTATCAGTACTACAAATGCTATTCAGAGACGACACTCCGCCATTAGTAACATTAAAGGTTCTCCCACTTGGATTTCAAGAATGCTATGCAAACAAAACTTTTTGCATTGCCCAAAATAGTTCTCTGCTTTGGCCTTCTCCAACCGTAAAAAGTTTGGCTCTAAGATCTTTCGAAGCCACCAGCTTTAAGGAAACAGGATCATGCCCATGACGGGCATAGTCCACAAGATCGTACTTTAGTTTTGTACAATTGAGTCTGGAATGATGCGCGGAGGGTGACAATGAAAGCTGAAAACAAAAGTGTAAATTCATGAAAACGAGTTACACATCCTTTAGTTGCTTGTTATGAAGAGCTCCACGAGACAAGCGAACCAAAATATTTCAAAGCCTTCACAATAAAAGCTGAAAGCGTAAAATTCTTTAGCGAGGCCTGCTTGTTTCAATTCATATAGATTTATATATTCACTACTGCAAAAACAGCCATATGCCTGGGTATGCGTGATTTCCCGTCGAGATCGAGGGCAGTTTTTTTCTTGGCTTCTATGAATGTAGTATTATGAAGTAACCTTGCTTATGGTTGAACGAGTCTGGCAGGGTAATCCATTCTAACGGTCTTTTTTGCTTTTCTTGTTCCGTTCCTTCTCTTTTGTATAAACTATTTACTGTGCTTCTTAACTTAACCTTTTGCGCAAATGTAGTTATTGCCCTCAAACAGAATGATGATTTGCTACTTCCCCTTTGCAGAAATCCAGCCCATTTTGAATGTCCAGCTTTCAAAACTTCATTTATTTGTGAGGCAATTGTGGAATAAGGCGAGACACTGGAATGAGCATGTTCATCGAATTGGTTCCAGAGTTCGGTACTTAGCTCAACTTTTTAAAATTATTTTCCTGCATTCAAACCTAGATGTTAAACCTTTCCTTTAGTAGTAATCGCACGGCCTAGAGCACCTTTAATATAGGTCATGCTCATTTTGTCCGCTTTCGACGAATACTGTGTTGAAATGGCATTGTTATGATCGCAATGTTCAAATTCAAATCATTCATAGCGAGACGCTTCTTAATGGAAGGAACACTTCAATGTCTGTACCACTGTAAGCTGTACACAGTTTTCACATAGAAATCTAGACTATCCATTGCTTTACTATATTGCGCCTTTACTCACCCAATAGGCTACCGAAGCTAAGGTATACGCTACGCTCGTTGAAAGAATAAAACGATACAGAAAATAAATTTGCCAAATGAAAAAAAGAAGTCGAGTGCATTAGGAACTGTAGAAAAACATATATATATATATATGGTGTTGATGTATAAGGCAATTCTTGAGCAAATAGTGTCGAAAACTGAGTATGGCAACATCAATGGGGTGTTTTGAACGAATCATGGTTATGATCCTGACGGAGACAGTAAAATCAAGGCAATCTTATAGTAATGGTGTGATTCTTCACAAAGTGGTAAAAATGCTCCGTGAAATACCGTTGCGTAAGAATATTCTGTTGTCTCATGAAAACATACAGCTCTTCGAACCAAAAACCAATTACAAAACTCTTCAAGGAAAACAGTACAAATGCAAGCATCAAGACGAGTTTAAACCACAGATAACTGTAAGCAAAATAAGCAAAACAATGAAGCGCTGTGCAGGAAAAGCGGCGGTATTTATAAATGAAGGTGTATTTCTGAGAGAGCGTTGTAGGATGGGTCAGATAAACATGAGTCCACGTAGCCGCATGCACGAAGTCATCCGAAGTACATAAGCTTCAAGTGCAAACATAGGAACATAACAGGACGGAGCTCATTCGCCTCGTATAACCGTTTCAAAGACCGTTAAATAAAAACACATAAAAGTGTTCACCTATAAACGAACAACTATGAATAGTGTTTGAGGCTTGTTAACTGCGGCGCCTGAAAAATTAGCGAACCCACCCGCTCTTTTCATGTTTCAACTCTACCAGAAAACTCAATCAGCAAGCTACTCAAGAAGGGCGCTTTCGGTATGCTTTCGTGACCAGGACCAAACTTCAGGCAAAACAGGTCTCGTGTGAGAATTCCTGCTTGAGAATCTTCAGTTTTCCGTTGTTTTTTCTTGCTTCTAGTTGTCCTGACAAGAGGGAGTCGAGCGGTAGTAAGGGTTCGTAATAACCCTTGATTCGTTTTCGCAAGGTTAATGCAGGTACATAGCTAGTGCGTGCCACTAGTCAGTGTCTATATACTAATATCATCAAACCTCTCTAGGTGGGTCTATATTAAGAAGCGCCTTTCTTCCTGAGTGTAGTGGGCCAGATATTCCATGACTCATCACCTTTGCCGCAAAATGCGGGTTTTCGATTCCAACGCCAAAGGGTAACACCCAGGACAAATGTCTTAGAGCTGGTCACGCAGCTAAAGGTCCAGGTAAATGATTGAGGTGCGTTATATTGTGCCGTTAGTGGTGAAATGGTCCTCCACGGGCACTCGTTGCTTTGTAATACCATGCATGCTCGTTAGACTTAGCTTTGCCGCAGCTAAGCGGAGGTTTCAGAACGACAGGCGTCCCAGCTTCGTGCGGGCCTGGCAGAGGTTTTCGACTAAAAATGGCATCCTGACTTAGGTGCGCTGCCAACAACAATTATTGGAAATTACCGGCGCACAAGCTTGAAACTATATTGCACATGAAGCACTGCGTCCCATTTTCCTGACAAATAACATTGACGGTAGTATTGTAGGAACTGTGATGGTTAATTCTCGCAAGAATGCACCACGGGGGTCTAGACGCTACAGTCGCCTTCTAGCGCCTACGTGCCAGCCCTAGCAGACAGAGCTGAGACCCTCAACTCGCGGCGCGAGACGTCGCCACTGCAGCAGGTTCGGGCCAGAGGGGACAAAAACGAGTTGTTGCGCACTCGAACAAGCTTTAATTTGCCCCAGGAGCAGTTGTACACGGCAAATCAACAGCACACATACAACCACCATGTAGCGAGCGAACGTAGTGTAAGAGCGTAAAATAAAACCACCTAAGGGGGGAAGCACGCGGAAGAGGTGAGAGGAAGAGTCTGCTCAACTGGTGCGGCTTCTCGCTCACATCCCGTTGCGTACGGTTAGTGGGCGATTCTCGGGGACGGCAGTGGTCTCCTCGGCGGAAATCATGAACTGCGCGCGCCTCGACACGGAATGGGAAAGGAGGTCTCCCGGTTACGCCGGCAGGAAAGAGCAAAGCCTGCGGCAGCGTCGCCGCCGCAGGACCCGGGACGAGGCGGGGGGTGGTCCACGTGCCCTCTCCTCGGCCAACCTCTCTACCAGCTTGTGAATTCACGCGTGTTAATTACACGCGGCCGTTAGAATGGAGGCAGGCGATTGTGAATCCCCACAGAACACAGTAAAAAAAAAACAAAATCTTTCGAGAAACAGGAGTCTTTTGATGTCCACGTGATACTTTTCCGCAGCAAATACGATGGTCACTTTAACTCGTCAGGGAGCGCGCGAAGCTGCACTTTGGAAAGTTTCTTCCTTACCCTGTGATGGACGACGCATGACACAATTACTACCTAGAACAGAAAATCAAACTAATGGGACAGCATTCCCCTTACACAAAATGGCTAGTATAAGCAAGCAAAGGGAAGAAGAAAAAAACGCGAATATTCACTTCCAGGTAGCATGACAAACCTAGGAATCTGCTTACGTTGTGACGCATTTTAAGAAATGATTGCGCAATGATGCGCACTTCTTATCAGAAATACAAAAAAGGTCTAAACAAGACCGTTGCGATCATTTGTTACGCGAAATACCCTCGCACGACCAAGCCAGGTGCATGTCATGATACATATGTCCGAACGATTCTGTGCTCGTAGAAACAATCAGCTTAGCACACGCGACAAGTACTTCAGGCAGATTACTCACAGAAGCGAATTTTTATGCTGACTTCCAGCCCGCATACCGCAGCACACTGTCCTTTTTTGTAGAGTTCTTATTGCCTCTGTTACGTACTATACCACCTTGTATTATATTCAGCCCTATGTCAACTCTATTTCTATCCGTAGAGGCCGAAACACTATGAGAGTTCAAAACATCGGCCAGGGAACTGGGAAAGGGGACCTTTCTTTGAAACCCCCTTTAAGTTCTTCCCATTTTTGAACATATTTATGTGCAAGTGTACAATAGCAATGTAGTGCAATGGAGTGTGTCCTTTTCCGCTTGACGAGATGAAACTGTTAACCGATTACTCGTGATGGATTACAGCACAGCAGCCGAACTAACATTGTGCAGTGCGGACAAATATGGGCCACATGAACTTGTTCGGCATCGAAAGGTTGTATGCATGAAGCATGGTGTCTGAGGTTTATTGCTAGTTTCTACTTTGACTAGGTTAGTAATGAAATCAGAAGTATTTGGAAAAACGTTTGGTGAAAAATGTTAAATAATTTGACGTTTTGCATTGAAGATTTGCACAGAAAGTTTTTATATGATATAAAGAGAAAAACAATTTCGTGAAACGCCTACACGCGAGCCTGAGTGCTGAAGGCCTTTCCTTTCAGAAAGATAATTTCAGTCATACTTTATTGTCTAATATTGAGTGGAAGTTTTTGGACATATATTAGACATATGTGTTAACTGCACTTTGCATATATTGCATGTATTGCTTGGTACAATACGCCGAATAGGGTCGTGAATAGGAGGCTTTAATGCTTCCTCAATAAACCCACACCTCGTATATACTTCAACTAAATTTTATTTAAAAACAAAATAGGTCATGTATCACTTTTTTTTCCCCCAAGAAAAATTCTACGTTTGTTCCTATTAATATAATTGTTCTATCTGCTTAAAATACAGTCCTCAAGCATGTTCTCAATTCGAAATGAAAACGATTTGAAGCCAAGAGGGTGAAATATTTACTGTATGTAAAAATCTTGTGGAAGAATTTCACACTTGATAAAGCATATAATGAGATTGGGATGGAACGCATTTGGTAAGCACTCGCAGATTATGACTAGCAGCTTACCAGTATCGCTCAAGAGGAAAATATACAATAGTTGCATCTTACCTGTACTCACCTATGGGGCTGAAACGTGGAGGCTAACCAAGAGGGTTCTACTTAAGTTGAGGACAACTCAGAAGGCTATGGAACGTAAAATTTTAGGGGTAACATTAAGAGATAGGAAGCGTGCAGAGTGGGTCAGAGAAATAACTCGAGTTACTGACATTCTAGTGGAAATTAAGAAGAAGAAATGGGCATGGGCAGAACATGTAGTGCGAAGAGAGGATAACCGATGCCCGCTTAGAGTAACAAACTGGATTCCAATGAAAGGAAAGCGTAGCAGGGGGCGGCAGAAAGTTAGGTGAGCGAATGAGGTTAAGAAGTTCGCAGGGGTCAAGTCGATGCAGCTAGCACAGAACCGGGTTAATTGGAGAAATATGGGAGAGGCCTTCGCCCTGCAGTGGGTATAGTCAGGCTGATGACGATGATGATGATGATAATGATGATGATGATGATGGAAGTAACGTCTGGCAACACGGGAAAGTTTAATCTTCAGTACTGTATGCATGCATAGGGGAGGTCTCTGCAGCGTACTAAGCGCGCAATTGGCAAACACGGAGCAGAAAGTTATCCTGAAAAGGGTACTTCTCCTCTTAAAGACCACTTTTGAGGAAATGCACAACTTGTGGTACCTTCCTGTTTTATTGGTTGTGTTTCCATATACCTTTAATTGTTTCTTTTGTCTCTTTTTTTTCTAATTTTTTTCCTTTATCTTCTTTTTATTTACATTCTTGTATTTTATTAAATGTTTCCTTCATTCGAAAAATCGGAGGCATCAGTAAACCTGGCATATTCCCTATATATACGGTTTCATGCGGGAAGATTAATATGAATAGTTTAGGTGGATGCTGCAGTATCCATGTTACGGAAAGGTCTTCTGGACCAATTTGAACCTTGAACTTACTTCATATGCTACAACAGGTCTGCATTTACTGCGGTTAACCTTTATAAAAGGTCTCCTGAATTAATTAAAAACTGCTCTCAGATTGCGTGGGGCACAAACAAATAGTAGTTAAAAATAAGGCAAAGTGAAATATGTTCCTTCTTATGAAGACGCTTTAGCAGCAAAGTAAAATATATTTTATGAAATCAGTATGCCTTTTTTAAATAGCGCAGACTACTAGACTAAGTTCTAGGCGTATGAAGTAGATCTGAAGTTTGTGTTTAAAGAATATAGGTGTCGCCTAACATTTTCAGAGCGCAATAAGACCAAATGCAAAACCACTCGCGTGGTTAGAAGCAGATGCCATTGCATGAGTAAAATGCTGGTTTTCGGTGTGGCTTCCAAAGCGATCTTATCAGGCATTGTTCCTGATCTGACAACTAAGACCGAGTGCTTTGGCACTGTAAAAATTCCTGCCGTTGATATACTAGTTGATATACTACAGTTACCAACATGATCAAGATGGCTACATGACCCTAATCATCCAATGAAATCAAAAGTTCCTCTAGCGTTGAAACCTCAATGTGGTCCCCGCCGTGGTGGTGCAGTGGTTAAGGCGCTCGAATACTGCACCCAAAAATGCGGGATCGGATCCCGGCCGCGGCGCCTCTTTTCGATGGAGGCGAAAAGCAAGATTCTCGTGTGCTGTGCCACGGCCGCTCAATGGAGGCGCACTTGGTGCGGCCCGTAGCGTCGCGCCTCAATGGCTGGGGAAGCGGGTATTGGGAGAAGTTACAGTTTCCGCCGTCATTCTCCGCGGCGGCGCCACCACTCCAGGACAAGGCGCCGCCGGCACGGACGAGCAGACGACGCGGAAGGAGCGCGCTGGCTGGGTTGGCGTGTGTTATCGTTTTGACTAATCAGCATAACCGCGTGGTTTTGATAGTTCTGCATGCGTGTCATCGGTGCCTGTGTCAACAGCGTCCTAAGCGTATGCAGCACCATGCCAGGCAACTGCTGTGTGCCGCTGTGCACCACGAAAGCAAGAAAAGATCGGTTACCATGAGTTCCCGTGCGATTCACAACGTCGAGCAGCATGGCTGAAAAACATATCTCGGGAGGGCTAGGATGGAAAAGGAAGCCGGTGGGAGTCGAGTGACAAGTCACTGGTATACTCACTGCACTTCGCAGATGACGATTACAGGAAGAACATAAAACTGAAGATCCTGCTTCCTTCAGCTGTCCCCTCCGTGTTCCCGAACTGCCCCACATTACAAGTTAAGTTACTCACGCGGGCTCATGTTGAGCCAAACAACCTCGAAAAAATTAATGTGAGCAGGTCAATAGCTTTATTTTCCCCACTTGTTATAGCTACACTTCATTTCCTCCTGGACAACCCCCCGTGTCATCCTGAAGCATGTGTGTTTCAAGATAGCTGCGCCACGATCACTTTTATGACGATATCAAAATGGTATGCCTTGCCCAACATCGCATAAGTGAAGCCATGGAGACACCAAGAGGAGCCGCTCTATTTGTTAGATGACGAGCGACGCTCTTGGTTAGAGTTGGACTTTTCCATATCGAAGACATTCAGGTCCAAGCGAGGCACGTCGAAGCAAAGGCTAACCAAACAAACGTACGAAGCAACAATCATGACAACCAGATCCACAGTGGCGCAAATTAAGTACCTTCTTGATCACATCAAGTATCTTACAACAATGCCTTCTGTGTGCCTTACTAGTGCATTGCATTTAACCGAATCTTATTTTTCAGCTTCCGATACGCCCTAAAACAGGCTCCGAAAGCGGGTCTATAGTATCGCTTTTTAGCAGCCTAAGGCAATTCAAAGGCGGGAACGACAAAGTTGACGCAAGGGCTGCCGTTTTCACCTCGGAGAAACTATTGAAGGTACCACTAGCGAAAAAAAAAAATATATCGACTGAGATTATACACATTTTGCCATGCTTTGTGCAGGTTAGCAACTTGCAAGCATCAGTCTGCAAATGCACCTATCAACAATAGGCAGCTATAAAACTTGGCATTCGTGATTATGAAAGTCGTACCTTGCCAACTGCCATATCACGTCTGCTGCGAGAGAGTTTTCGAGTCAGCTTGGATTCATTCATGCGTGGTGTGAACTAGCAGCTGACATAGAGTTAGCACTGATTGCATTCTTGGCTGGTTACCTTGCACGTCCATTTGAAGAGAAAGTATGAATATTTTTACAGAATCTCATGAAACATTTTTATTTATTCTGTTTTCAGTGCCTGCCCGTGTTTTCATTATTTACATATCACCAAAGTTTAAATAACTTCTAGTGCTTACTTTAGAGTGTCAATAATTTTATTTTATTAGTCCCCATCCATTTATTAACTTTGTGCCTTGTGATTCCCGCAAAACCCTGGACTTATCAAAATTCTTGATGATGGACGCCTAAGGTATCTGAAAATCACCATGCACCTTTGTTAGCAAGGTGATGAAGTGCCCGCAGGTCATAAGAAGCAGCAAGCTATGCAACATGTTAGTTTCATCCCTTCTTCCCTATTTTGTGCAATTTCCGGAGTTGATTTGCGAGAGAGAAGACCGCAGTCACACTAAGGACCTAACCAAACTAATGAGACCACTGCTGACAAACTGGACAGGCAACATTAATTAGACAGTGGAAAAAATCACGCTTGCACGTAAACCTTTTTCGAGAAAAGTTCTTTGCTTGTAAAATAAGCTAGCGTGTCTTCTGTGCATCACGCGGCTTCATAATCAAACGAGAAAAGAATTGCCTGAGCCTGCGGGCGTGTCGTTAAACTGGCTGTCTTGTGTTGTTTCTTTTGTAACAATTTGTGTTAGATAGTATGTTTTGGTGATGGTACCCACTTGAATATTATTTCCAGTGAAAACGGAGGAACAGGCTGAACAATAATGTTGAACGCTACGTCCTGAATTGTAAGTCTCCAGAAAAGTGCACGCTGAATAAATGGCCCCAGACCATGTCCCGATTTCAAGATTGCAATATCTAATATGTTATTACAGTGGTTGAAACGCAACTAAATGGGTGCCCACTCAGCGAAGCACACGACTGCCTCGTTCTCGTTGTAAACGGAAGACCACGAATGACTTGGAAAAGCCTAGTGATGATGACTTGCCGCTATCACCTTACCAATAGCAAACTTGCACATAGCATCACATAATGTGTGAAACGCCACTCATAATCCTAAATTGAGCAAGCGCCGACCACGCGGACGCCGAAATGAAAGCACAGCCACGGCCGCTGCGCGCAGCTCTCCGCCCAGACTCGTCCCGGAGCGGTGGCGCCGCAGCGGTGGCGATGAGAACTAGGCGCAATACGGCTCTTCTGGGCGACGCGACGGGCCGCACCCAAGTGCGCCTCTATATAGCGGCCGTGGCTGTGCAATCTGAGTGCACGTTAAACACCTCAAGAAATATAAAATTCCATAGCCCTCCACTACGATGTCTCTCAAAGCCTGAGTCGCCATAGGACGTTAAAACAACACAAACCAACCAAACCAACCAAACTCAAACGTCCTGCTTAGTAATACAGTTTACACCCTCTTAGAAATTGAAGCAGTATTTTATAACACTTCGTTGATTCCTAAATCCCAGTTTTTCCTGACGCGCACAAACAGTAGACTCGGTGACCATGCAAATTAAAGGTGCAGCAAGTGGCGAAGATCAAGATAGGATGGAAGCGCCGTGACCTGGAGTGCTCTTCACGTAACGTTGAACGACGGGGCTTTAGTCTGAAGGCGCTTAGCCTAGGAAGCAAATTTTTAGGCCTGTTCGTAGTGAACATACAAAAAAGAAAACCTCTTCATTGGAATGCTTTACAACAAAAAAATTACGATTTGAATAGAATACTGTAATAACAACCGTTGACGACAATAAATTATGGGACACACTTAAGCTCGGCTTTAAGGCTATGACGCGATAACGTAAGCTACCACCTCATATATAAAGACCTGCTTTAACAAAGCCGTGTGCAGGTACCTGCCAGAGGGTAACGTGAATGCATCGCTCCTAGCTGCGGTGTAAGTTGAGAACGCTGGCTACGACGTAGAAAGTGCGTGGTATAATTTTGCCTGCCATGCCGTCATGCGATCCTTCGGGAGTGCTCGCCGCGAAACGCGTTGTGTTTGATACGAAGCGCCCACCCTGGCGCAGTCGGTCACAAGAGTGCCTCGTACTCACGGTTGATATCATCCTCTATGCTTGTTCCTTGTGCACTGGCCGATAATAAACTTCGTTCGGTCTTCCGCCAGCTCTTGTCCTGTCTGATTCGTGCATAGCCGCCTCTGCCTGCCGCTAGTAGGTGATACAGCAGGCCTGGCAGGCTGAATCTGATATCATTTCCCTCACCCATATGGCAGCTCCTGCCAAACGTAGCTTGTGGCGTCATGTTAGGTTTGGCGTAATGGGAGTCAATGCGCGGCCATTTAAGCTGAAAGCTGCCGCCTGCCTGCGCCATTCTCGTGATATCTCGCTCACAAGACCGACCCCGACAAACACGCCAGATTTCCTGCTAAAAAGGATGTTTAATGCTATGTGTTAAAAACAAAGCCTGCAATGGCAGCACATAGCTCGCTGATGACACGGGCATATATGAGTCGAGGGGAAAGACGAGAATAAGGCTTAAGAAGCAATTAGATTTTTCCTTCAGTGGCTAGCAGATATTTCGACGTACTGAACGAAAGGCGGTGCCTATGGTGGAGCTCAGCCTCCTCTTTCTCCAGACCCTTACCCATCTCTAATTAGAAGGCGGAGTTCGGCAGCTGTCCTATTTACTGCAGTGAGCCCTATTTTAGGCAGAATGACACCATCTGCGCGGAACCTTGTGTGGAAGGAGATCTAACGGAGAATGGCTTAGTGCTCTCTTTTTCATTAAACGTCTTCTTTATCAACGCTGTTCTTGTGATTTTTGTAGCAGTTACGAGCAAAACGAAATGCATGTCGTTATCTGCCTCCCTCCAAATTCGCCCGATGACCTGAAATGCCCCAGGCGCTGGCTGTAAAAATTAGCGCGTGTAGGAGCGCTCTGCAGGCGGTTTTAAAAACAATGAGCATCGCTGGTTTAATCCTACCACTTGCAGACTTCGACAAGCGAGTTTCAATTATCTTAGCTCCTCAGTGGAAAATGCTACACCGTGGAGGAGGATGACGCGAAGGAACGAAATGGTGCAGTATATATGGGAGTGCGAGTGCACCCTTGCGCGACGTAGGTTCGCGCCTATATTCCTTATGCTCGGTGTTCTCAACAGCGAGGCCTCACCATATGCCTCTGGGCAGAAGTGATCATTTTTGTCCTCTTGATGTCTTTCGCGATGCTACGGAAGTATTAGAGTGCAATCAAAAAGGACAAAGGATATTTCACAAATTATGATCATAATGAAATCAACTACTTTTAATAAAAGCACAATTCAATAACACACAGTACATAGACAGAATAATAGGCTGAAAACAAAGGATTATAGCATGCCAATAGAAAAAAATATAGCTTTATAAGTGTATTGGCGAGGATATTTTCAACTTTTACTTAGAAGCGCCTCTTTAGGTAATGAGTGGCACGTCGTGGTAATCTGAGGGAATATGCTTGGAGTAAGTGGAGTATGTTTAGCACGCCAAAGGGTGTTTGCTCGTTCGGCGGATTGTTTACACTTACTGCATAAACACATAGAAGGCGCAGCCATATAGCGTGGGTGGGAATTCCAAATGGCTAGGAATCAGGTAGAAATGAAATGTCAATACGGTCATTTTGAGCAATCCCTGGACGGAAGATAAGTATATCCATTCCCTCGACAACCCTCTGTATGCAGGCCAGCTGCTCTACCTGTGATATGCCTGCCTCGTTGTCAGGTTCAGCTAGAGTCTTTTCGGAGTCGAATTTCGTCTCCGTATCACCATCATGTGACATTGCAAACATACAAAGAGTGCATGTGTAAACACAGTGACAAAAACCCTTCATCATGATTAAACGGCAACTTAAAAGCTTTGCGTCTAAAAAGAGACAACGAGAAACCATGCATACGTCATCCGGGCGAACGCAAATATATGCTGGCAGAAGTGACTGTCCTTGTCGCCAGAGAACGGGCAGTTACGAAACTTATTGCTTTTGACACAATAACAACCCATATACAGGAAATAACAAGGGTCCCCAGTCATCATCTAACAACCCCTCCAGTAACTAGGCGTATTTGCCTGAGATATAGAAACTCATCACATCTATATTCCTTTGCAGCTCGCCATGCCGTAACACCATGGAGTCTAAATGGACCTCGCACACAAATTTATTTTGCTGGAATTACGAAGAAAGCCGATTTGTCGTGGCCTGCTCTTGAACAAATGACTTTGGATTATCTTCACATCAAACACCTACATCGTATACATGTCTACACAGATCGTTCTGTCATGCAACGTGTTCCGCGGGGTCTGTGGTAATACCGGCCAAAGTCAATTCTGATAACGGTTACCACGTCATACCTGACTTCTTCACCTGGTGCAGAGCTAGCTGCCATATGTGCTGCAGTTAAAATCATTGCCAAGAGCATCCACATGACTGGAGATATAATATGATGAGGCCCCCCAAAAATAATAGAAAATAATTTGTCTCTGCCCGTGCCACTAAGTATAACGGGCTTATATATGGCCAGTGTTAACCAATTCTAAAGCAGCCCTTCAAAGCCTGCAATGTGCACATGACCAACTCTTTGGAGAGATTCGCCGGCCGTACCACGGCGAACAATCAAATGGTCATGATATTTTTCAGTTGCTGCCAGGACACTACAGTATCAATGGAACCAACAAGGATGACAAGGGAGCCTGTTCTGCCCACGACAGACATCCAGACACGCAACATGTGCGCTCCTCTCCCTGGCCCTGGAGCTCACACATTTAGCGTGGAACAAGGGGGAGATTTGCGACCGCTTGCTCAAAGCACTGGACCCTGGTTTGCGCCTTCGCCTTCCCCGTAAGATAACGCGCCCAGAAGCAATGTTGCGTTGCCGTTTATGGCTCGACGTTGCTTTAAATTGTCACTACGATCTTGGTTTTAAAAACAATGGTGAACCTCAGATGTGATACTCAGATAAGCTTATAGTTCCTTTACGAGATGCCCCATTGGCTATGTATAAATCGTGAAAGGATCTTATATCTCGAAAATAGAAACACCAAGGGGACCACGATACGAAATAGATGCAGATGCTGGAACTGGTTGTAGTGTGGAGCGCGGTCTGTTGCTGGCCGCATAGTAGAAGCATATTCGAAAGAACTTGAACTCAAAGGGTGGGCAACAGTTTAAGATTCAAATCTGCGCTGCCACACCCCTCCTTGTTCTGCACTATTGGTGTCCCTGATGGGAAGCTGGAAATCAGTTTTCGTATCTAATGTCATCACTGACAAGATTCACGAGTGAGATGTTAGTACCGATTTCATCACGGTTGTCATCAGAGACCATTGAGGTGACATCATTCTAGCTTCGAAACGTCTCACATCAGGGCGCAGGACGTGTTTCAGATCCGCACAGAAATCTGCCAGAAGAATAATGAGGAAGGAAGACGAGGTTTTGGAAGCGGGTGGGGGCGCGCTAAGGGGACTGAGCGCCATGGTGGCATATCAATACCCGGGAAAACCCGGGAATTAGACGCATTCAGAGGAGTCATCGTGCCTTCCCTCCTTCGTGCCTCCCTCCTTCTTTCGGTGAGAAAGTGTTGAATTTCGAATTCAGTTGTGAGGAAATAGTATGCATTGTTTTAGAAGAGCGATTTCAAGGGCAGCGATGGTGATGGGAGAAGGAGAGGCAGGGGCGTTGCAATTAGACATCGCTGCGCCTCTCGTTGTTCTGGCTATCATAATTGCTTAATTTTTCGGTTGACTTGCGTACTAGAAATGCTTTTTGCTCAGGCCTTTTCTTTGTCTTTCAATTTGTGGTTTGGATACGTTATCGAATCTCGGTACGGCTTGTGTTCGCAAGGCTCAAGCTTTTATTGCGAAAGCAATGCTATGCCAGGTCTAACCACTCGTCGCGTGGTCCGTGGCCAGTGGACCCCCCTGCAAGAAGAATAATAAGAGGGAGAAGAAGAATTCACGTTTTATCATTTAGTACGTGCTCTCTAAGCTTCATGATCGGACTAATGCATTAATATCTTCGCTGAGTTGTACTTTATAACACCCAGAATTGATATGGTGGTTTTGAAGGACCTCATAGGGTGTCAGGTTGTCTTATAAACTACTTGGATTGTTTAGCCTTGACTGAGAGCACAGAAGACAAGGCTGTTTTTGTATCTTACCTCGACTGAAATATGGTCTCAGTGACTGGAATTAGATCCGCAAATATGAGCCCTCAAGTTGAAGACCAAAGGTAGAGACGAATCCTGGTTGCTTCTTACACAAAAAAAGATAAATTCTTGTCAGCAAAATGAGCCCCAAGTTGAGCAAGAAATTGCAGGAGAATTTTCTTTGCCAAATACGAAGAATCATTATCATTGCCACTACTATCAGCATGTTTATACCCAGTGCAGGGCAAAGGCTTCTCTTATATCCCTATATTTAAAATGGCCCTGTACCAGCGTCATCTATTTGATCCCCCGAAATGTCTTAATTTCATATCTTGACAGAAATAGAGAGCTGCCTGCAAATATACTGCGACTTTGCTTTGATTATTCGTGACAAAATGGTTATAACACAGAAGCAATTAAAACCCGATTTTTTTTTTCTAAATGTACATGGGTTATTTCAACTCGTACAAGGGCCTGCCAATTCCGCTTAGCCATAGGGCATAAGTCAAGACCTCGATGAGCATTACGATTATTCTGCAGCAAAGCTTTCCTCTCGTCAGTGCAAACCGACACCTCATGGTTCTTAGAATTGCGGTATACAAACACTCATTTGCAAATTAATGTACCCATATCGTGCAGGTTTGAAGTAATAATAAAAAAAGCAAATGAATGAAGACTTTGATACGAAAGGTGCGTGCAGCATTTCTTATGCTTCATTTTCTTCCCGGTCTGTAAGCAAGACGCTATGGTGAGAAGGATACAGCAGTGCTGATTTTTTCACAAACAATACCCTTGCTTACAATATGACTAGAGCGCTGTGTGGTCTACATCTTCAAGAGAGCAAAGGACTTGGGGCAGCATACTAAGAAAGGACACGAGTGCTTCGAAATAGGCACTTTGGGCTTGCATAGCGTCCTTTCAATCTTCAATAGGAACCGCCGTTGCTTTCATCAGGGAGGCTTGCGTACGGAAAGGTTAATATTTCTCGGCGCCAAATGTCGCTTTGAAACTTCAGTGTGGTTGCCCGCAACATGTAGAATTTTAATAGGGTTGTAGATAGGTGCATTTCACATTACCGCCTAATACACGAAGGTGTTTTTGCGCACGTAAGATACGGCTTGCAATGAAAAAAGTAAAAGGCGTAAATATGTTTGCCTTGAGGCAGCCCAGCCGGGCCCGCTATTAGGACTATTACATGCCCTGTGGAAGTATATCGCTAGGCAGATAACGCGCTTGCAATATGAACAAAACAAATGTCGCTTTTTGAGCGAGGACACAGTGTGTTGTCACGGTCGCGTGTTTTTTACAAGGCAATTACGGGAGGATGACTCGGGCATTATAATACACCGCTGTATTATGCAAAACAGGAAATGGGCCAACACTGTGAAGGAATCTATAACCTTCGCCTTCACCTTGGTTCCTCTCGCGGGCGCTCAACGTGTTTATTATGCATGCAGAATAATGTCGCAGCAAAAGCTTTGACGAAGTCGCCGATTGCATTCTTTGAGGGTATGGTTCAGTGACTTTAGAAATTTCTGGCAGCGCATTGATTCTATTTTCTGCTGAAAGCACGAAGTTAAGCTGTCGGCGTTGTGTCACTCCACTTCCTCATCTCCCCCTCTAACACTCAATTATTGTTTCTCTTTCGTTTTCACGTACACTAAACTTTCCTTGTACCAGCTAAATTGTGTGCTCACGCGCCGCACTGCAATCGTTCTTAATGCAGCCGGATGCATGCACTGTTAATGAGGAGAAAGCATGTTACGCCTGCATAGTAATTTTCAGCTTTAATGAAAATAAAGAAGCCAGCAGATCCTGTAGGAAAGTGCGGCTCCGATAAGTACGTGTCGCACGTAAATAAATTTGTGGCTTTTCGGTGTATGTATTTTGTTTTTGCTTTAAGTCTAGCTCATTGGCTGCTATCATAGTTTTGCTTAAAATTTCTGATTTTTCGCTTTTGGTGTGACCATCCTTAAGTTATGTTAAACATAGATTTGTAAAAAAAAAGTGATTACGTGAACAAGCCAGTTTTTCGCATATCTCGTCTCTAGCGCCGAAAACAAATTTTAGAAAATAACAAAAAACAATATGAGCAGTCAGCACCTTTCTTTTCTTTTTTTGAAAAGCTTGCTTGTATCCCTGAGCAGACATGGAATTAGGAATGCAGAACCTAACGCCACGGCCTTCATTTCGGCCGAGAAGCATGTGCCGCCAACACATACCCTTTCTTACGGCACAATTGGAACACTCGCTGAAAAGTCAGACAGTTGTACATTCCGCCTTTAGTCCCCTCAAAATTACTTATTTCAGGCGCAATATGACAGTAGGAAGGATAGAAAAAGCAAGACGAAAACTATTCAGCAAGTTTTGCGAGAAATTAGTGACGGAGTGGTCACAAGTGGAAGATGCAGTGAGCCCTGGAAGCATGCGACAGCTTCTCCTCATCACCCTCCCAGCGCCTCTTTTCTTTAATGATGGATAACTATGCTACGCTCATGACACCAGCAGAACGGATGACACTGTAAAGATGCATTCTTAACAGCTTAAAATAGTTCGTGTATAATGTATTTTATGTTTTTTGTTCCCCATGTGTTTTCGTGGTAACGACGCTGTAGCTAGTTTTAGCGACGCGTGTTGTTGGCCATTTACTGACATTCAACTGTTACATGAGCACGCACCCATTTCCTAAAGTTTCGAGAACTTGCTCACCACAAGACTGTTATTTTTCAGGAACGGCCGCTGCTACAGCAAACTTCGGGGCGGGTGCTGTAGCTGCGACTCGCCTATTCTACTTACAATTATTTTTTGTTTCTTTTCTTTTGCCAAGGGAGCGAGCGTTGAACTGTGAGAATATAGAGCTGGAGCGATTGCTTGCGAAAACAGTTTGGCATGGCTTAACTCTGGTTATTTCTAGTTGAATTGCGATAGCAACGGCGAAAGCTTCTTTGCCTGCTACATTATTCCCCTGTAACGCCCTATCAGTAAGGTACTACACCATTGGGACACTTAAGCTTATATATCCTTTAAGAGTATAAGCTACCAGCCCGCATTAAATGAGAAGGTTTCAATGCTGCTGAACCGAATGTGGAGAGAAAGCATTAGCTGTCGGTGACCGAGCGTTCTTCGTCTTCTTCCTCTACTACTTCTTCTTCTTCTTCGCGGCTGTTCGAGGTAAACGTGGTCCTTCCCGGGAAGACGCGACGGGCCGAGACCTGGCGCGGTATTGCTATAGCAAATAAAGGGCGTCTGTTCTATTAATCGGAAACTTGTGCGATAGGCACTGTACATAGCATTAGATGCTTCGCAGGTCCTCCTCTGTGTTAATTAGCCAGGCAATGCCATCACTTCAATGCATATTACCAGTATATAATTTATTCTATACAGTTTCCGAGTGCTCCTAAAAGACATACTTGAATACTTCCTGTGAAATTTCTATGATAAATACAGGAGATCATCGTGTCTTCTAGATTACTAAACGAAGGTAGAACATATTGTGCATCACATGTTCGGGTTTCCTACCTAGGCTGCTCGATATAGAGGTTTCATGGCGGTGCGGTGTGGAAGCTTTATTACCAGGTCGATGCAGACTTCAAAAAGTGACCAGAGGTATCGGCAAAGTACAGCAGTGTAAGCAGCCTAGCTCTCCCGCGAGCGAGGTTCTTTGCTGCATAGTAATTTTACTCATGGTGAAATGTATAGTGCGGTGAACTACTGATGCGGGAACAAGCCGGCGTCGGTGGCAAGGAGTGGCCACGTCCCTTGGTTATATGTTGGCTATTCGTGGCATGTGAGGCGTAAGGAAAGAGGCAGGAAGAGATTGTAGTGGCGTACATCCTTGAGCCTGTGCCCTGTATTTGCAATTAATGATCGGGTCGTTCCGTTCAGTTCAGTCGTTCAGTCGTGTCCGACTGTTCGTGACTCTATGGACCATGTCACGCCACGCTTTCCGGTCTCTCACTATCTTCCTAACATCACATAACTTCATCTGCAGCGCCTCGAGGATGCCATCTAACCATCGCGTTCGCTTCCTACCCCTTCTCCGGTGACCCTCAACCTTCCTCAACATCAAATCTTTCTCCAGCGACTCCTTTCTTCTCAACAATTGACCAAAGTAGCTGAGCTTTAACTTTAGAACTTGACCCCCCAATGAGCAGTCAGGGTTTATGGTCGACAATATCGACTGATTTGATCTTCTGGCAGTCCAAGGAACTCTTAAGAGTCTTCGCCAGCACCACAATTCAAACGCGTCAATTCTTCGGCGGTCAGCCTTCTTCACAGCCTAACTCTCGCATCCATACATCACAACTGGAAAGGCCATAGCCCGAGTTATACGAATCTTGGTTGGCAGTGTAATGTCTCTGCTCTTTTTTAGGCGGTAAAGGCTAGCCATGGCTCACGTTCCCAGAAGCAGGCGTCTCCTAATTTCATGACTAGGCGTCTCCTAATTTCATGGCTGCAGTCTCCTTTCGGAATAATATTGGAGCCCAAGAAGAGAAAATCTGTCACAGCTTCCACTTCTTGTCCCTTGATGCTCCAGGACGTGATAGGGCAAGACCATGATCTTTGTCTTTGTAATGTTCAATTTAAGCCCAAACTTCTCACTCTGTTCTTGTACGCTCATCAGAAGTCCCTTGAGTTCCACTTCACTTTCTGCCAATTAAGTGGTATCATCCGCATATCTAAGGTTGTTGGTACCTTTCCCAGCAATCTTCACTCCAGCTGAAGACTCGTCCAGACCGGCCTTTCTCATGATGCACTCAGCATATAGGTTAAATAGGCGGGACGACAGTATGCAGCCTTGTCTCACTCCTTTCTCAATTGGAAACTATCAGTAAGACCATGTCCAGTTCTGACTGTGGCCTCTTGCCCTTCATACAGGTTCCTGAGGAGACAGATGAGGTGAATTGGAACTCCCATCTCTTGTAGAGCTTGCCACAATCTGCTGTGGCCTACGCAGTCAAACGCTTTCGCATAATCAATAAAGCAGAAGTAGATGGGTTTCTGGAACTCTCTTGCTTTTTCCATGATCCAGCGAAGGTTGGCAATCTGGTCTCTAGTTCCTCTGCCCTTGCGGAACTCAGCTTGCACGTCCGGAAGCTCCCGATCCACATACTGCTGCAGCCTACCTTGGAGGATTTTCAACATCACCTTGCTAGCATGCGAAATAAGCGCGATATTGCGGTAGTTGGAACAATCTTTGGCACTGCCTTTCTTTGGAATGAGGATGTAAGCTGACCTCCTCCAATCCTGTGGCCACTGCAGGGTTGGCCACATCTTCTGACATAATGTATGCAGAGTGTTAACAGCATCATGGTTGAGGTCTTGAACTCAGCTGGAATTCCATCAATTCCGCTAGGTTTGTTCTCAGCAAGGCTTGCTAAAGCCCATTCAACTTCACTCTTAAGGATGCCCGGCTCGAGATCAGTAATTACAACCGTCTTATGTTGGGTTTGCACATCCGGGTCCTTCTTGTACAGTTCTGTTTATTTCTGCCACATCTTTATGTCTGAGGCTTCGGTGAGGTCCTTGCCTCGTTTGTCCTTTATCACACCCAGCTTAGCACAGAAGCTTCCTTTGATATCTTTGATTTTCTATGCAGAGCTCTCGTGTTCCTTAATTGGCTGTTGTCCTCAACTGCTTGGCACTGTATGTTCAGGAAGGCATTCTTATCCACTTGCTATTTTTTGAAAATCCGCATTGAGAACCTTGTATCTTTCTCTTTCTCCCAGAACCTTTGCCATCCTCCTTTCCTCAGCTATTTGCAAAGCCTCTTCAGATAACCAGTTTGCTTTCTTGCATTTATTTTGCTTTGGAACTACCTCAGTAGCAACTTCTTGTCTTATATCACGAACATCAGTCCACATCTCTTCAGGCTCTCTGTCTTCTACATCTAATACTAGAAATCGATTCCTCGCTTCCACAGCATATTCTGATGGAATTTGATCCAGATAATACCTGAAAGGCCTTCTAGTTTTCTGCGTTTTCCTCAATCGAAGCTTAATTTTGGCAACAAGAAGCTGATGATCGGTGCCACAATCGGCCCCAGGCCTTGTTTTTACTGCTTGTATAGCGCTTCTCTATCTCTGCCAACAAAGAATATAATCGATCTGATTCCTGTACAGACCTTCCGGTGAAGTCCATGTGTACAGGCGCCTCTTGTGCTGTTGAAAATGAGTATTCGCTATGGTCAGCTTGTTTTCTCGACAAAACTCTACTAGCCTCTGCCCAGCTTCATTTGGCTCACCAAGACCGAACTTGCCTGTTTCCGGATATTTCTTCACTCCCCGCCTTAGCATTCCAGTCTCCTATGAGAAAAACGACGTCAGATGATGAAGTGTGGTCTAAAAGGCATTGCAGGTCCGCATAAAATCTCTCAACGTCAGCTTCTTCAGCAGTAGTGGTTGGTGCATAGACTTGGATAACTGTTATGTTGAAAGGGTGACCTTGGATCCGAAGTGAAATCATTCGGTCGTTTTTGGGGTTGTACCCTAGCACTGCTTTGCCCATTCTTCTGTTTACTATGAGAGCGACCCCATTCCTACTCTTGGATTCGTGCCCACAATAAAAGACATAATGGTCGCCGGAGTTAAATTCTCCCATTCCGGTCCACTTGAGCTCGCTGGTACCCAAGATATCGATGTTCAATCTGTCCATGTCTCGCTTGACGACATCCAGTTTACCTTGCGTCATATATCTTACATTCCATGTTGCTATGTGATATATCTCCTTGCAACATCGGACTTTCCGGTCGCTTCCCGACACATCCACAACTGAGCGTCCTTTTGGCTTTAGCAAGCCACTTTATTCGTCCTGGAGCTACTAAGAATCTCCCTTTGTTCATCCCCAGTAACATGTGGGACGCCTTCCAACCTGGGGGGCTCGTCTTCCGGCGCCATATCATTAATGCTATTGTGACTGGCCATATGGTTTTCTTGATAGGAAATACTGGAGTGGGTTGCCATTACCTTCTCCAGTGAATCACATTTAGTCAGAGCTCTCTGCCGTGACCTGTCTAACTTGGATGGCCCTACACAGCAGAGCTCACGACTTCATCGAGTTTCGCAAGCACCTCCGCCACGACAAGGCAGTGATCCATGAAGAGGTCGGGTCGTTCAGGGGGTGTAATTTTCCAACGTAGGAGGAACGACGTTAACCAAAGCCATTTAGTTATCGAGGGTCAGATTCAAGTTATTGCCTTTCATTGTTGTGTGGCAAGCGACGAATTTTAAAAGGGTGTGCTAGTTTGGCAGCTGGAAACTGGTTAGGTCTGCGAGCATGATGGCGCAATATCCGTGGTTGCTCGGAATTTCCCTGCGCGCTGTGGTGGTGCCGGTTTCCTAAATGTGATGAAATGGCTCGCACCATCGCTTCTGTTTCAGGAGTAGGCTCCACAGAGTAACATGCTATGCAGGGAGCCTACAAATGTAGTCGCAGGTTTTCAGTCAGCGAACGATGGGTCTGTGTAATAGATATGTTTTGATGGCATGCCACTGAGTGAGAGGCTCTCTTGCAAGCGTCCGATTCCTCTAAAGGTCCCGAGGAAGATGAGCGGGACGCCGTGTTCGCTAGAAGGTCCGATGGTCAGCTTCCAAGTGTATCTAGCACGAGAAAGATTTTATAGGAGGGGGCCATGGCCTTTTGCTTCTTTCGTTATCGTCCTGATTGTTATGGTCACTCTACAGATTAAATAAGGCCTCTCCACCTACTTTACCAACGTCATATTGTATTATTCTGCTTGAATAACCGCAGCTGGTTTACCATTGGTATTCTATATATGACGATAGGGTCGCGTCATGGTTCAGTTAAGTGTACGTATGACTCTGAATAAAAAAGCACAATGGGTCCCTCGTAACTGCCAACTCCACTTTGCACTCTGATGGGAATAACAGCGTTAAAACTAGAGACAAAGGAGGAAGAAAGTATCGTCTCTCATTGCTCTTATTCACACAATACGTATTACCTGGCTCAACTATTCTTTGCACTGAAAAAAAAAATAAGACCATTCGAATGCTTATGTTTAAAAACTTCTAAGGCATATATATTATAGTGGCAGCATCAAATTGAACAAAAACGTTTATTCGCATATTATAATTTTGCGCACATATTAGAATACATAAATATCAGAACATTAAATACTTAGCGCCAGAAACAAAAACGACAATCAAACTTTGCTGCACACAGCGTAGTAAGGTGAAATTTACATTGTTGCCGTGGTGTATTATCAGTTGAGACAATCAAGAATACCACCAAAATCGCTGCTGTTAGTGGAAAGAAATCTCTGCAGCTTGACGCAGGCAGCTGCTCTGTTTCTCTGTTGCCTTTTTTATCCAAAATCTAAGAAGGCCCAAGAAATGATGCTCTGCCGGTGCTTACCACTACCGTGGTTCGAACAGTAATGCATCATAACTTGAATCTTACGATGCTAGCCTTACTTGACAGCCTACTAACCTTAATGCAACCGGATTTCAATGGTTTATTACATGCTTGTGAAAACAAAACCAACTTTTTCCGAAGCGTGCGGAAGTAGCCCCCAGTGGGCTATAAAGTAGGGCGAGAGCTGGGCCCATCGGGGCTGCGCATGAAGGCGCATGAGGGATTTACAACCCGTGCCCACTAGGGCCTCACTTGGGCTATCCACTTATGCCTTGATCTCTCTTAATTTGTACCCGTGTGCGCCGCACAAATGAGACTGCGTGCATTCGGCTCAGATAGCCGAATATGTATGGCATCTGGGCCACCCAAAAAAAGAGCGCGCACGGATAGAAACACTCAGGCCGCTGAGCCCACAACATAAAGCCCAAATTGTCATGTCATTTTCCCTGAAGTTCCCCACGAGGAATATGTCGGAATATTTACTCAGTTAGCCCTTGCAACGCATGTATTACTCCCACATGGGATAAATAGGGGCAAGTCCTATTTGGGCTTGCTCGCTTGATCCCTATAAGGGCCCTCATGGGTATTATAGTGTTTTCCCCACCTCAACTTGCCAATATGAGCCTTAGGGGGGGGGGGGGGGGGGGGGCTTATTGTGAGCTATTTGCAGTGTGCTCAGACGAAGTCCTAATGTATTGACGCGTGCCCTTCTAGTAGTATTTGTTTCTCCTAGCTCTCATCTTAATGCAAAAATGTCGGCACTGAGGAGTTACCTCGGAGTAAAAAACCTAGCTTAAAAGCAGTATCACGAATTTTGCGGCCAAGTTATGTCATACATGTGAAGGAATAAGGCTCCGAGAGAACGTAAATGACGCTGAGCAGCTTTTATGGCAGCCCGCAATTTTAGTCTGCCAATTTCGGTCTAGGTTACAGGACAGTAGTACTACTGGAGTTTGCTACGAAGATGTAATAACCTGCATCCGTGGTCACCTAACGGCAGAGTGTGGCTTTAGCCTTCCAGGCCTCTATGAAGAGCCGAATAAAAAAAAAAAGAAAAGTCTACAATCAAGTTCGCATGTAACTCTGATATCTGAACAGTCCAAGGTTCGTGTTGCGTATTCAAAATGTATAATATTATGAGCGTCGAGTTGGCAGATAGACATTTACTTTATGATCCAAAGAGAGTGCAAATTAACAAAACATTTAAACAATAATGCGCTGCCCCGTATTTGCCCACATATATTGTATTACGAGCACTGAATGTAACCCACAATTTTATATATTCATTAAGTACTTCTCACGATCATCAATTCGAGCGGGATGTCGAGATTGGTGGTGAGATATACAATATTTATAAGACGCTTGCAAAATTCTGTTAGTCATTCAGTTTTATTTTCTTGGGTCATGACTCTACAAGGGAGGGAATACGCCGCTTCGTTTCGCCTCCAACGAAACGCAGCCGCCGTGGTCGGCAAATTCGTGAGATGGGTATTATTCCATGTTTTCCAAAAAAAAAAGTTTAGTTCTGAAAAAGCGATCGCGTTGTGTCTTTCTACTCTTGGTCCTCGTTCTTCGCGCTGCCTTCAAAATTAATTGACAAATTGCCTAGTTTCTTATAACTGAGGTTCGTTAGCAAACACGAAACCAGCCGTATAACATTGTAGAATTTATTTGAGACAAAACGCAGCTGCGTTACCTAGCATAGAAGAGGCTGTTTTTATGCAGCACCAAAACACCAATGCAAGGCGTCACAGGGAAAGTTCCAAGAACCAATTCTGAGGCTTTCTAATGCATTTCGGCAATAATTCGAGAGAATGTAATGAATTCTGCGAAATAGGTAAGGCAAATGGGAAAAATTAAGGCGATCTTCCATATCTTATGCGGTCAGCAATTTTGCTCCCGAACTTTTTACTACAGACAAAATAAAGCAAACAGAACTTCGAACGCTAACTTCACCAAAGGAAATTTGGATAGCATTTGGCACCTTAAGAACCAGACGCTAATGTTTGTCAGACTTAGGCTGTCGAACTGGCTAATAAGCGATGATGTGGTTGTGTTGCATGTTTGTTGTTGAGTTTCGAATGCACTAGAATATCTCTCTGACGTTTGTGTTACGTTTGCGTGTTGCCCTTCGTGCCTCCGGGAATATTTTCTTTAGGCGTTCATTACATATTAGCATGGAGTGGTAGTTCCGCAGAATATTGTTTATGTTTGGAAGGGCATTGGAGTATTTCGTTGCAAAAACAAGGTTGGCTTTCAGTGTTGGGCTTTGGTCGTTTAGTGAGCGCATCGTTGCGGTTTAAATTGGTTGCTTTTTCGAGGGCTATATTAAATGAGTTATAGGGATAGTTTTTCTGAATCCGAGTTGCTTTCAAGGAATGTAGTTCGTTTAAGTAGTCATTATCATGGCTACATAATCTTCTAAGCCCGGGCCGCCTGTAGTAGTGTCAAGAAAGTGAAATTTGAATTGCGACTACTGATAAGTGAATTTGATACTACAGGAATAATTATTTACATGCGAGAAGAACTACTGGAGTGATTCGGATCCATGCTGCCATATCATGAAAATATCAGCAATATAGCGAATGTATAAAAGTGGTCTTTCCGGAAATGAATTTAGTATATTAGGCTCTAGAACTCCCATGGTTATATTCGCGCTACGTCGGTGCGAATATAGTACCCATGCTGGTTCATATATCTGCAGAGAAGAGGAAGAATCGAACTCGAAATAATATAAAGTTAGGAGTTCGATTTCGAGGGGACTATTGACAGATACCTATCTGTAACCCTAGTATTCGCCGTTGTCGAAAAGATGCACTGATTTACGCATTTTCCTGAAGGCACTTGACATGTTCTGAATGATTCCTAGCTCTTAACAGTATTGCGAGTCGTTTTGCTCTTAGACGTCTCTCGATTGACATTAGTACAGCACTCTATGTAGACAAAAACGTTTTACGCCAAATATTGAGCTTGTTTAAAGAATTAAAACTGAGATGAAATGTATCTTTTCAGACCTGCTTTTGCTATAGCGCTGCATGAATCTAAATTCAAGACAATTTCGCTTCTCTTCTTGTTTTCTTCTCACTAATTTACATAATATTTCTGTGAATATTTGTGTTGGCCTAAAACGTATGCCAATTCATATTTTTTCTCTGTAGAGAGTATTTATTTGGTCCTATTCTATAAGCCAATAAAATCAAAATTTTTAACCTATAATATTTTGCATACACTACCCTGAAATGAATTAGTTTTGCTTACACGAGAAGCGCCTGAAAAGTTTGCGGCCGGACCGATATGCAGTGATCATCGGTCGAACGTTTTGAGTCAGTTCTCGACATAACCTTCCTGGAAGGTTACGCATGTCTGGCATCGCTCTTAGAGTTTAAATAAGCCACTGTGAAAGAACGTTCCATCCTGTACCTCTAAAAAGTCATTTACGGCGACAATGACAGCTTAAGCCTAAGAACAACTGCCAAGAAGGCATTTTTCTATGTGTTGGAGTAGGTGGTAGCTCGAGGGTGACAAATAAGAAGTATATGGTACGCTTTGAAGCAGTTTAAAACCAAATCAGTAAGTTGCAGCTATTGCAGCAGCCGATCTGTGAATTGGTACGTTGTCCTGTTGAAACCGCATGCCATTTCCGAAGCATAACTCTTCATTTTTCCTTAATTGCTAGCTATCAGATGATTATTGTGAGCAGAAGGATATGCCACCTTGGTTATTGGACCTTTTTCCTGGCATTCAAGGAGAAAGACGCCCTTGGAATACGAGAACACTGATTCCAGCACTTTTTCAGTGGATTGAATCCCCTCTGCCATTTTAGGGAGAGGGAGTCGGTATATTTCCACTGTTTCATGGCGTCTTTTCAGTCAGGCCAAACGCGGCGCATATAAAATTCATCGACTCTAAACAATATCTGCAGAAAATGTTTGTCATCATCTTTAAACAGGTGCACGTTTTCCACTGAGCGAAGTCCTCTGAGACGTTTGTTCTTAAGTTCAAAAGTTCAGGCACCCACGGGGCGGATACTTCATCTGCTGTGTTACGATATGTGCAGACTTCTTTAATTACTGAAACATTTTGCACTGTATTGTTGTATGATATGTTTATCACGCACTACAATATATTCCATTGTTTGGACATTTTCATCTGCGCATGCTCTTGAGGAACGACCACAGAGAGCAGCATCTTCAACGGTAGCCTACTTAATCACCATTTGTATGAATAGCAACATTATTTTCCGACGCTTCTAGCCCGTCCTTGATGCTCTGTTTTCCTGTCAGTCCTTTTTTCAGAAGGTAACGACTGAGTGCCTTGCCATTAGCTCAGTTTCTACGCTTAATCCTCGCGACCTTACCTTAAGAACTGTGCCTCAAACATATTCATATAAATTCAGATTGCTTATGACACCAATCGTATTGAATAACACATTGCTTCGCAAAATGAGACCATCAGAAATATATTTCATGAATCGGTTAAGAGGTTTAGAGGCGCCCCTCGTAATCGAAGAGTAAGACCTTCCGAATCCGTTGTTTGATGTACAATTCCAACTCTTTAAGAATAATAAACCAGCCAAAGAACGAGGACGAAGAAAGAAGAGGCACACATGGCAGCTGGACTAACAACTGTGCTTTACTGGAAAGAGCACATTTCACAAGAAACCTAACAAGGCATGTGCAGCTCGATGACCAACACGCAGCACAAAAGCACTAAAACAGCGACCCTTCCGAGATAACCAAAGCACTAGAGCCAGTGAGAGCATTAACGAGGTGGATGCGGAGCTAATACAATTATCGCCTTGCATACCTATATAATAAGCCTCAAGAACTTCGCACTCTACCTTACCCTTGCCCCTACCAAGTGACATTAGAAAACAGCGAATAGCAACTGCATTCCTGACATTGGAGAGACAAATTTGCTTCGTTAGTGGGTGACAGAGAGTTGTGGTACTCTCGCAGCCTTTCACTGATACACCGGCCTGTTTGGCCAATGTAAACTTTTTGACGCGTAAATGGAACCTTATAAATGGCACATGTGGCACAAGGAACATAGCAATTATCATGTCGCGACGAACACACGGTAGGCCTATTACTACCACATGTAGCCCGCGATCAAAGGTTTGAAAATTTGCAAGGAGCAGAGAAAACAACATTGACACCTTGCCTCACAGCAGCCTTTTTGATGTTGTGGGAAATATCATGAACATAAGGCATCACCTGATTTCGCAGGCATTGCGAAATCAGGGGATAGACGAGCCATACTTGGAAGGGCTGAAAGATATATATATATATATATATATGTATATATATATATATATATATATATATATATATATATATATATATATATATATATATATATATATATATATATATATTTCTTTACGGTACTTTCTTTATGCAGGACTATGGTTGCTGTGCAGCCACTATATATATATTTCTGTGGTTATCGAAGTAAACATTAAAAAAAAAAAAAAAAATATGACATAAACATACCATCCCCAACGCTTTCCTTGGCCTCGCCGACTGTTGGCTTCTTTCCTTCATATATATATATATATATATATATATATATATATGAAGGGAAGAAGCCAACAGCCAGCTATATATATATATATATATATATATATATATATATATATATATATATATATATATATATATATATATATATATATATATATATATATATATATATAGTGTCTGCACAGCAACCATAGTCCTGCATAAAGAAAGTACCGTAAAGAAAAACCGTATTTTTCAACGCTAAAACCGATGAAATAATTACATTACCGAATAGATAGAATGGAATGATCGGAAGTGAGAGGAAGAGTTTCTTAATAATTCTGTTTCGGCACTGTCGTTTGAAACCTTTGTCTAAATTTTGAAACACCTAAAGAAAAGCAAATGTTTTTTTCGGAATTTTAACTTAAAAATATAGCTCCACAGAAAAGTAATAAAGAATGACATATTTAAAATAAAGAATTACCACACATTTCTATGCTTATTTTAAAAAGCAAAACGGGCACCGTCTTAGGGGGGGACCTAGTGGGCGAAACGGAAATGCGATTATCTGTAGCGCGCAGTTGCGAACGGCATCGCAATGGCAAATCATAGCTATTAGCCTGCGTCCACCAAGCGCCTTCTCAAATCGCTCCAGTGCATAATTTTTACTTTGACATCATTCTTGTTAAAACATGGAGGAGACTTAAACTAATTGTGAGAACAATTGCTTCATCAAGGCGACTGCAACGGCGGCACTAATGTTGGGACGTTCCTAAAGACGCTGTCCTTGAGACATCTGCTGATCGAGCTTGCGTAACGGGTTATGAAAATGGCGGACAGGCTCCTGAAGTGGCTAAATCTACAGTGAGGGCATGGGGAAAGTTTTGGCCGGTATGTTTCATTTTGTGTATCACATAGAAAAGTACAAAGGTTTGAGCCGGCCCCACATGCACATTAGACTATGTCCTCGTACTTTAGAAGGCATCTACTAGGGCAGACTACATCTGTAAAGCTTTGTAAATGCAGTTTTTTTACCTTCGACACCATTGCTTCTAGGAACAAACGCTCAGTACGGACCACGGGTTTGTGGTTTTTAATGCCAAGCTCCTCATATATAATACTCTGACCTGGAGCATCATTTGTTTTCTACTGTATGTAATGGTTTTCATCCCACTGATTCTAAGCCTTCGTGTGCTAGAAATATTTCAGGTATTCATCGTATATTTTCAACACAAGGACAGGCATGATTCCAGATTAACAGCACTTCTATTAGTGAAGGCATATAAGACATCAATACAGGACCTAAAAAAAAATCTGAATTCGATGCAGCGCATTATTTGCAACGATCTCTGTACGGCTGAACAATAACTTGACGGTCGTCAGGAGTATAACTTTGAATAGCTTCTTAAAGGGAACATACATTTATTCTTTTTGCGCACGTAAACAGGCGCAGTTGTTCTTGCTGCAAGATGAATTCGATATGAAATATATTTCATGTTTCAAAGTATCGTTTATCACCCTAATGAGACCACGGGCGGGAAACCCGTTAAAGTAGCCGTGTTAGGAGTGTATTGATGCAGCTAATGGGCACACAATGTTTGGCTAGGGTAACCATTGCTTTGTAGCTCATTTTTTAAGACAGGCGATTAAGGATGTGATCCTGGACTAGAATATCTACCATAATGTGCCACCACAAGCGCGCTCGATGGGCAAGGGAAAATTGCTGAAGCTATCGGTTATCGTGGACAATTCCAAGGCGGCTAAGAAGCCAGCTCTTGGGGGTCAAAATGCGGTCGTGAGGCGAATCCGCTCATCTGGAATGACCTCGACGTGTGGCAGTTTTTCCACATTAAGCCTGTCTTCTTAAATGCGGAGTGCAAATGATGAGCACAGCACATTATTTTGCAGTGGTTTCATAGCATCCAGCTCAATTTGAACCATCACTGGACTGGTCCTTTTTAAGTCGCCGTGCAATGGGCGAACCTCAGAGGCCTCGGCCATAACTGGTGAATTGGAAGAACTTCAAGCTGTTTCATCTAAAATACGCGAGTTAAACCAGCTCCATTGAAAGGTGAACGAACATAGAGGAAAAACATTCTTCTGAATTTGCGTTGTTTCCTTTTTGGTATAGGTCGTTCACGTTGACCGCATTGGTGCTAGGTTTGTTCACCTTCACCTTTCAATGGAGCTGGTTTAACTCGCGTATCCTAGCGGATAAAGTTTATTGCTCTGAATTTGCGTTGTTTCCTTTTTGTATACGTCGTTCATGTTGACCGCACTTGCGGAAGGACGGGGGAGAGTGGCTGATCCTGGCCCTGATGGGGCTAGGACAGGTAGGTCACCGCAGCTTGCGATGGCGGCTAGCCTGCCACCATATTTCATCGGTTCTAGGCCGTCATTGCATCCGCCACCCCTTCGGTGGTGGACAATGGCTGTTGCGACTCGCGTTTTTCTCTCCCTCTTCTTTTTCTTTCATCTCTATTCGCTCTTCTGTCTGCACTAGGCAGCGGAGGTGGCTCAGTTGCAGAGCCAGTGGCAGGCCCGTGCATTTTGTTTCCCGTCTTCCTGCAGCCACAACAACAACCGCACTTGTGAACCTACGCTACATTGCTTCCTCTTCTTCACAACAGGAATAAAAAACCTAGATTGTCTCACATGCCTCTTAAAAGGAGAATGAAGAAAGACTACCCTTCCCCTCCTATCATTTGCCTCTCATTGTTTGCCTTTTATCAACTTTCGTTGCAGCGCTACATATAATTATAATTGCTTTACAGCAAAGTAATGACGCAGTATCTGTCACACTTTCTCCGACAATTATGCGTTTGGACGGTATAGCATCCCGCCTGGCGCGGGACATTCCTTGGCGCGCGTTCAAATGTGGGATTGCAGAAGGCAGGAACGCTATACAAGATGAGGCTTTTGGTTGGTCGCTTTGAATTTGGCGGCGGCTGACGTCATGTCTCTGTCGGCCAATCAGGTTTGCCGCTCGCGCGGACAGCTTTTGTCGACGACAGTAGGGTAATTTTTTTTTAACATACACCAGCTACACTAGTGTAGCAAAAACCATTGGAAGTATAGGAGATTTGCTACACTAGTGTAGGTGGTGTAGGTTAATAAAATGGTCCTAGTATGAGCCATTAAAGGCTTTCGACTTAAGAAAATTAGAGGGTCTCTTCATCATTATCATTATCATCCTCCTCAGCCTAGCTATACCCGCTACAGGTCGAAGGCCCGTCCCATATTCCACCAATTACCCGGTCCTGTGCGAGCTGCATCCACTTGACCCCTGCGAACTTCTTGACCTCATCCGCCCACCTAATTTTCTGCCGACCCCTGTTACGCTTTCCTTCCCTTGGAATCCAGCTTGTTGCCCTAAGCGACCATCGGTTATCCTTTCTTTGCTCTACATGTCCTGCCCATGCCCATTTCTTCGTCTTTATTTCCATTAGAATGTCAGTGACTTGAGTTATTTCTCTGACCCACTCTGCACGTTTCCTATCTCCTAACGTTATCCCTACCATTTTTCATTCCATAGCCCTCTGCGTTGTCCTCAACTAAAGTAGAACCCTCTTTGTTAGCTTCAACGCTTGAGCCCCATAGGTAAGTACAGGTAAGATGCAACTGTTGTATACTTTCCTCTTGAGCAATACCATTAAGCTGCTATAATCTGGGAGTGGTTGCCAAATGTGCTCCATGCCAGTCTTAATCTTCTTGTTATTTCTTTTTCATGGTCCGGATCTGCGGTTACTACCTCTCCTAAGTAGACATATTCGCCTACTACTTCCAGTGCTTCGCAACCTAACGTAAACTGCTGCTTCTTCTCTAGGCTATTGAACATTACCTTAGTCTTCAGCACATTAATTTTTAAGCCTACTTTTTTACTTTTCCTGTCTAGGTTATCAATCATTCTTTGCAATTCATCCCCTGAGTTACTTAGCAAGGCCATGTTATCAGCAAATCGCAGATTACTGAGGTATTTTTCATCTACTCTTATCCCTAGCTGCTCCCATTCCAAGTCTCTGAATACTGCTTCTAAGCAAGCTGTGAATAGTACTGGGGAGATCGTGTCTCCTTGCCTAACACCTTTCTTTATAGGAATTTTGTTACTTTCTTTATGCAGAACTATGGTTGCTGTGCACCCTCTATATATATATTCCAGCATTTTCACGTACGGCTCGTCTACCCCCTAATTTCGCAATGCCTGTATAAGCGCTGAGGGTTCTACTGAGTCAAATGTTTTTTCGTAATCAATGAAGGCTATGTATAAGGGCTGCTTATATTCCGAGCATTTTTCTATCACCTGGTTGATAGTATGGATATCATCGATAGTATAGAGTATCTTTACCGATAACCTGCTCTAACTTTTGCTTGGTAG
Source organism: Amblyomma maculatum (assembly GCF_055883805.1). NCBI lineage: Eukaryota > Metazoa > Arthropoda > Arachnida > Ixodida > Ixodidae > Amblyomma > Amblyomma maculatum. Next base: position 110,122,816 of record NC_139347.1, on the reverse strand, counting down.
CAGTCTAAAGTTGCCCTGATTCTATTAGCGATTACTTTTATAAATACCTTATCCGTAACAGTCAGTAAGCTGATTGGTCTGTAATTCTTGAAGTCCTTAGCATCCCCTTTCTTTTGAATTAAGATAATGTTTGCGTTCTTCCATGGTTCCGGTATCGTCGATGACACCAGACATTGAGTATAAAGGGTGGCCAGCTTTTCTAGCACGATATCTCCTCCGTCCTTCAACAAATATATAGTTACCTGATTCCTCCAGCTGTTTTCCCCCTTTTCATAGTTTCTATTACTTTCTTAATTTCGTCCTTCATCACCGGCGGAACGTCTGACTGCATTTCCCTACCGCCAATCTCATTATTGTCATGACGTAGTTGGTTACTGTAGAGATCGGTATAGAACTCCTCGGCTACTTTGACTATCTTCTCCATATTCGTGATGACATTGCCCGCCTTGTCCCTTAGCTCATACATCTGAGTTTTGTCTATGCCCAATTTCTTCTTCGTCACTTTAAGGCTTCCCCCGTTCTTTACAGCACGCTCAATTTTCTCCCAGTTAAACGTCCTTACATCGCCCAATTTGCGCTTATTGATTAGCTTTGATACCTCTTAGATGTCTATTAAGAGGAGAATGACGAAAGCCTACTTTTTCTCTTTTATCATTCGCCCCTAATTGCATTTTATTGGCTTTCGTTGCAGTGCTACATATAATAATAATTGGTTTACAGGAAAGGAAAGGCGCAGTAACTATCACTTTCTCCGACAAGTGCACGTTTGGACGGTGCACCATCGCTCACGCCGCGTGGCGTTCCTTGGCGCGCGTTCAAGTGTGGGATTGCAGATGGTAGGAACGTTAGATAAGGTGAGACTCCTGGTTGGTCGCTTCGAATTTTGCAGCTGGTGACGTCACGTTTCTGTCGACCAATCAGTGCTCCCCTCGCGCGCACAGCTTTCGTCGACGACAGTATGAGCCGGGAGTAGCGACGCGCGTATTTCTCTCCCTCGTCTTTTTCTTCTCTATTTTCCCTTCGGTACGAAGCAGCGGAGGTGGCTCAGCTACAGAGGCAGTAGCAGGCCAGTCCATTTTCCTTTCCTTCTTCCTTCAGTCGCAACAACAGTATGACCCATTAAAGGCATTCGCCTTAAAATTGGGACGTCTTCTAAAAGCTGCGCATGGTTTTGCCGGTGAATTAGAGAAGCCTGCATCCTACCCGAGTCTGGTCTTTATTTTTCAGGTCTCATATCCTCAAGATTCGGAGCGCTTTTTGATTACTTTGACTACCTGCGGCTATCTTGCACTGCGTCATGATGCGGCCAACATTACTATGCCGCGATCTTGTCCTTTCGCGAGGGTAATGAAATCCAAAGTCGGCAACGGCGCAGCAATGAACCTAGAAGAAAAGACTACAAGGGGATCAATATAAGCAGAAGAGTTATTCAAAAACAATTGACAGTGGCTTAGCTCTGCCATGCCAGGATATACCTAGCGTGAGCTTGGTTTATCTTGGCTTGTCCCGACTTTTCATGGTCGCAGGGCAGCGAGGAGGAGGAGGAGGAAAAACTTTATTGAGCCCTATATTATTTGGCGGTTTTTGGACGTCTTCAGAGATGTCTGCTTGTTGTATCCACAAGAGTCTTCTCCGTCGACTTCGTCCACTTTTTCACAATGGTCGGTTGCCCTCAGTCCAGGGCCCCGCTGGCTGCTGCCGCCCGTTGGGCTCGCTGTACCAGACCTTGCTGGTCTTCGCAGCGGTCGCTGGTCAGCAGATTCTCCCATTGCTCCTCACTCGGGTTTCGAATTTTGGGGACCACATCTATGTTTTGACATGCCCATGTGATGTGATATAGTGTAGGTGTTTCAACGCACCACGGACATCTGTCAGCGTATATGATAGGGTGCATTTTGTTTAGTATGTGTAAGTTTCGGTATGAACCCGTCTGTAATTGTCTCCATATGACAGTTTCCTCTCTGGTGAGAGAACTGTGCGGTGGGAGATACCGCATTCTTCTTCCTCTATAGTTTTCTAGTATAGCCGAGTATGCCTTGGGTGCTGGCAAAAGTTCCGCGGACCCGTCGGATGCTCGGAAAGTAGTGTATGCTCGAGCTATCCTGTCAGCCTCTTGGTTCCCTGCCACCCCCATGTGCCCCGGTACCCATATAATTTTGTGTCTGGTCTTGTTTTCTTCGTGGTTTTTAATTCTGTCACTCACTTCGAGGAGTATACGAAGCGCGTGACGACCAATCCTACCATTCATGAAATTTCGACAGGCTGTTTGAGAGTCCGTGAGTATCGTTAGCGACCGCCCAGCTCTATAGCCTTCCGCCACCGCTAGAGAAATGGCTACTTCCTCGGCCTCTGCTGCTGTGCATTGTCGGATAGAGGCGCTGGTCACTTCGCGTAGAGACGAATTGACCACCGTGGCCACTGCAATTTTGTTCTGTCCTCCTCTCGAGGACGCGTCTGCATACACAGTCTTGTCTTGAGGAGCGTATGTTTTTTGAATAAAATCGGCCCTTGCTTCTCTTCTACCTTGGTGGAGGTTAGGGTCCATGTTTCTCGGGATTGGAGCTACCTTGAGGGACTTGCGAAGTTCGTCGGGGATCGTTACCGTCCTCGCTATTTTTCGCATCTGCTCACAGTATCCGAGTCTCTGTAAGAGTGCTCTTCTAGTCGTTGTCTGCAGCAGCCTGAGTTTTTGCGACTCAAGCTGCGCCTCGCGTAGTTCTTCGAATGTGTTTTGCAATCCAAGCGCCATGAGCTTTTCTGTAGACGTGTTGCGCGGTAATCGGAGCGCCGTCTTATACGCTTTGCGTAGCAGGGCATCCGCTTGTTGTATTTCACTCTTGTTGAGGCACTGGTAGGGCAGGCTGTACATAATTCGGCTCACTACCAGGTTTCTAACTAGTTTTAGTGTGTCCTCTTCGCGCATGCCATGCCGCCTGTTGGTGATGCGGGTGATCATGCGTGTCACTTGTAGCGTTGTTGTTTTGAGCACGGTAAAAGTGTGACTACTGCGTTGGTTCGATTGAACCCACATACCTAATATTCTTATTGTTGTCTTTTCAGGGATGGGCATTCCTTCCAGGTAGATGTTGAGTTTCAGGTTCTCACTGGTTGGGACGGTCCGGTTTTGTTTGCCTCTCCACACTCGAAGCAGTTCTGATTTCTCGGTCGAGCATGCGAGTCATCTTTCTCCGAGATATTTCTGTACACAGGAGGCCGCTTCCTGTAGTTTTTCTTCCTTCTCCCCGAGGGAACCGGTGTTCGTCCAGACTGTTATGTCGTCTGCATACATGGCGTGCCTGATGCCTTCGATCTTCTCTAGTTTTCGTGCTAGACCTATCATAGCTATATTGAAGAGGATAGGTGAGATGACTGATCCTTGTTGTGTTCCTTCGTTTGGCGCGTGAATTTTGGTCGATCGAAGGTCTCCCATGCCGATGGTGGCAGTTCTATCTGACAGGAAGGCTTTGACGTACCCGTGGATTCTGCGTCCGCAGTCCAGGTCGTCTAGGCCTCTAAGGATCGCTTCTTGACTGGCGTTATCAAATGGTCCTTTGATGTCAAGGGCCATTATGACATTTTCACCTGTTCGGGGTACGTTGCGGAGCACATCTTCTTGTATTTGAAGCAGCATGTCCTGCGTCGAGAGTTTTGCTCTGAAGCCGAACATGGTATGGGGTACATGTTCATTAGCTTCCATGAAATTTTGCAGTCTGAGCATCACCACCCGCTCGTAAAGCTTGCCGAGGCACGACGTGAGCGAGATGGGCCTGAGATCTTCAATTTGGAGCTGTTTGCCAGGTTTAGGTATCATAATTACTTCGGCGTGTTTCCAGTCTTCGGGAGCCGTCTCCGCCTCCCAGTGTTTGTTTAGAAAGCCTACGAGCTCTTGTATGAGGTCGTCACTCAGGTTTCGGATCAGGGCATTGTCGATTCTGTCGGCTCCTGCTGCCGTGTTCCTGGTCGTATTCCTTATGGCCGCATAAACTTCTTCCACAGTTATTGGACGGTCGAGTCTCTCGTTTTCGGCTCCGCGATAGTTTCCTTGGTATCGTGAGGGGCTGCGATCACCGAAACATTTTTTTCGTGCCTTCTCTAAAAGGTCGGTGTCCGAAAACTCGAAGGAGTGGATGAATCTGTGGATGCTTTTATTGTTTTCTGATTTTGTTTTGGTCGGATCGATTAGTGCTCTTAGGAGATTCCAGGTTCTGGCCGTACCTAAGGTTCCCTTAAGCGAGTCGCTGAATTGTTCCCAATTTTATCTCGCGAGTTGCGCTGCGTATTCTGCAGCTTTTGCCGTAACTTCTGCTATCTTTAGTTTTAGTTTCCTGTTGTGTTTTTGCTTCCGCCATCTTTTGGTGAGACTGCGTCTGGCTTCCCATAGTCGCAGAAGGTGCCCGTCTACTTCGGGCGTTGTTGTTGATCGTCTTACACTTTTTGTGCATTTGTCTCGCGTTTCTGTCAACATGCCGCTCCAGTCTTCTAGTGATTGAATGAAACCTTCAGATTTTTTGCAAGCCCCACGGAACGCGTTCCAGTCCGTGAGTTTTGCTTGTCCGATCCGGCATCTTACCCTTTCCGATGCTATTCGCGTACAGAGGATAAAGTGATCGCTACCTAGGTTTTCCATCATGTTTTCCCACTGTGACTCCTTGCTCTTCCTTACGAACGTGAGGTCCGGGCAAGTGTCCGTGCTCACACTATTACCGATTCTCGTGGGGGTCGCGGGATCTGTGATTAGCTTACAGCCAAAATATTCGGCTACGTCCGCTAATGTTCTTCCCTTGATATCTTGTTTCCGGTATCCCCAACTCGTGTCCATGGCGTTGAAATCTCCCACGATAATGAGTGCATTTTCTTTGGCCAGCTTGTGCACTCCGTGGAAGAGTTCGAAGAATTTGGCTTTTCTTTGTCTTGGCGGGCTGTACACGTTTAGTACGAATGTGCTCCTTCCCTTTCGCTTTTTCGGAATGATTTCGACAAGCGCGTGCTCGATGTCCGTGTCGGCGATGGTATCGTGCCTGATTGCGTTGATGGCTTTGATGACTAGAACGGCTGCTTTACCTCCGTTTTGGCTCTCGTAAACATCGCACCCCTGTAAAGAGGGCCTGGTTCCAGTCTCTTGGAGCGCAATCACATCGGGGGGTGTAAGCTGCGTGTTTATGTATTGTTTTAGTAGGGCCTGTTTTTTGCGGTAGCCTCTGCAGTTCCATTGCCAAATTTCTAAGTTTTCTTGGTCTTGCTGACGCATCTTGGTCATGTTTACGTGTTCGTGCTGTTGCCGTGTTCGACAGCGAACGCCGTTAACGCTGGACGGTTGTACGCTCTTTCCCCAATGTTTTCGTTGTGTCTTTGCTTTCGAAAAGCACTTTTGATTTCTGAGATCTGCCCCTGAAATTGTGCTTGCATCTGTTGCATTTGAGATTGGATTTGCCGCATCATATCCTGCATCATCTGCTGCAGCATCTGTTGCATTCGTGTTTCAAGGTCTCCATTGTTGGATGCTTGTGGCTGTTTTGGAAAGGCTCTAGTGATTTCAAGCTCCCGCTGTTGTGCCTTTAGTGTTTTTGTTAGTTCCTCGACCTTGCGTTCGAGCTCATTTTGTTTGAGTCGAGCAAATTCAAGCTCGCGTCTGAGTGCATCACTGCTCGCGTCTTTAGCCTCTTTGACAGGAATATTTTTGTTGTTTGTATTGTTTGTGTTACTATTTTCTACCGAGTGCGGATCAATGGTAGATGCCCAGCTTACCTTGCTGCCGCCTTTCTGGGAAAGCTTCTTTTTCTGCTTTTCTTGTTTGTTCCCCTCCTGTGAACCGGCCGGCGACAGAGGTGGGAAGGAATTGGACCTTGATCGGCTCCTCGAGGTCTCTCCTTCTGAGCTGAACCATCGCTTGCGTGGTCGCCCGCGTTGGCCACTGCGCCCTCTTTCCCCGCTGGGCTTTGGTCTTGCTTTTTTCAGTCTCTCGGGGCACTCTTTGGATCCGGTGCGATGTGCCTCACCGCATATTAGGCACTTGAGCTCGCACACATGGTCTTTCGTCGGATTTTTATCTCCGCACAGTCCGCACACAATAATGTCCAGTGTGGGGCACAAGGTCGGAGCGGTGTCCTTGCTGGAAACAGACGTAGCACACTTGCCTCGTGGGGCGGTACTGGTAGCACGGTAGTTCACCTCCGTAGTATATTACGAATTTCGGCAAGATCGGGCCGTCGAACGCGATCACGGCGATCTTGGATTTTCCAAGCATCCTTGCCTGGAGAATGGTTACTCCTTGAGTTCTGACTCGTAGGTGTGCTTTCAGCTCTTCGGGAGACGTACCTGGGTCAACACCGCGAATTACGCCGCGAAAGACGTCCTCCGGAGCTGCCACGTAAGCGTTGACCTCGTACGACTTTCCGGCGAATTTAAGGCGGGTAATGCGCCGCACCAGGTGAGCCGTTTCTTCATGTGGGGTGCTAACGATAATGATATTTGATCCTGTGCGAAGCCTTACAAGTATGTCCTCGTCCTTGCATTGTTGGCCGCACGCCATGATAACGGCGCGCGCTACTTCGTGTGTGGTGAGTGATTTCACCATGAGTTCTTTCTTGGGTCGAAAAATTATTTTGATGTCATTTTTGGGAATGGCGGCAGTCTTCGCCTAGGCCTCCTCTGCTCCACCAGTCCGGTCTTGTTGCAGCCGGTCGCATTACCCAGTGATTTTCGATCATGAGGTTGGGCGTCCGGGCCGGTTCCCGTGCCTTTCCGTTGTCCTTGTCTCTGAAGTTTTTTTTTCTGCCGCTTGGATTGATCAAGCTCCCAACTGGCATCGTTGTTGTACCCGACGCGCTCCGATGAGGAATCTGACGGGATTCTGTCTTCGCTTCCTGACTCGGCGTCTCCAAAGGCGTCTTCATCCATTCCTTGGAATTCGTCAAGGAGGGCATTTGGTGGTTGTGGCGACGTACTTGGGGCTTGGCTTGGCCCTGCCATATGGTCTCTCTTTGAAGAAGCGTCTGTGCTAGGCGCCGCCGTCGTCAATAAGCCTAGCGTCCCATGCTCTCCCGATGTCGTGCTGGGCGTCCCGTCAGGGTTAGCGGGCTGGCGCCCGCTTTGGAACTTTCAAGTCCGGTAAAGATCCGAAAAAATTGGTCCTACCGCTTGAAATATGGCATCCAGGGGATCCAGCACTTGATGTCTTCCAGTTCCGAATGAAATCCGGTGGCGAAAAAGCGTTGGTCCGGTGAAATCGGTCAAAATTTTTGCGGAGCCGAAGTGACGCGTGTCCGCCTACTTCAACCGCCATGAAGGGAGTCCCAGGGCAGTGAAAACCAGTGCTTTACGAACACCGGTCTACGAACTGCGAGCTAGGAACGCCGAACTACTTTGTCATGGGCACGGTTGGTCTGTCTTTGTCTCTATCTCTCGCTCGACATAGCTCGATAGAAAGCTTATGCTATGTCTTTAAGAGCGGGGCGCGATAGCGTTCTTCCCCTTCTTTCATTCATTGTACAAACGCCGATGTGCGAGCTCCGGTCAGCGAACTTCGGAGATTTACGAGCGCGGGTCGACAACTACAAGATGAGAACGCCCAACTTCTCTTTAATGAGCACGATTGCGTCCCTTTCTCTCTCCCTATCACTTGACACATCCCGGTAGAACCAACACCCTCTTCTAGGTATTGTTGCTAGAACGCGTAAGGTACGGTACCTCTATTTCCCTCTCTTCTTTCACTTCCACCTTCCTCCCTTCCTTTGCGGCGTGGTACAAGTGCCCGCGGAGAATAGTGACAGATAATGCACCTTTTCCATCTTGTAAATCAATTTCAAACGCCGAATGCGACAGCGTTCTTCAACTTCTTTCATTCATGCTACAAACATCGGTGTGCGAGCGCCCGTATGCTAACACCAGTGGTTTACGAAGGCTGGCCTACAAATGCCGAGCTACGAACGCCGAACTACACTGACATGGGCACAGTTGCTCTTTTCCTTTTTTTCACTCGGCACACCCCTTTCTGCAATTCCTCCTCCTTCTTCTTTACTATACTGCCATGGGCATGGAACCCGGCTGCGTTTGCGATGGAGGCGAAACGAAGAGGCGTCCGTGTGCTGTTCGATGTCAGCGCACGTTAAAGATCCCCAGGTGGTCGAAATTACTCCGTAGCCCTCCACTACGGCTCCTCTTTCTCTCTTTCCACTTTCACTCCCACCTTCCTCCCTTCCCTTACGGCGCGGTTGAGGTGTCCACAGAAAACAAGTGAGACAGTTACCGCGCCTTTCCCTTCCTATAAATAAATCAGTTAAATCAGCTCTTTATTTCCCTCTCTCTCACACCCTTTCTCCTTTTCTTCTACTGGGGTTGCGGCAGCGGTGGCAGCTGTGTCCCTAGCATGGCTCTCGCGCATGCGCAGCTTCGTCGGCGCAGAGGACACGCGACTCCTTCCAACCTGCGTAGTGTAGCTCACGCTACGAAAGTATTAGCAGTAATTTAACTGCGCTTAAAACGATTAAGGCATGCGAAGGCATTTTGCGGCATTATTCGGCTTGACGCTTCAGCACTGGGATACCAACACGGCGCTGCCAGTGTACATAAAGGTCCCAAGATGATGGACTCTATTTCGTAGCCTTCCACCCCCCCCCCCCCTCCCAGTACCCTCTCTTTCGCTCCTACATCTTCCCTTTGCATACTGCGCGCCTCGGGTGGCCAGTTAAGTTGACAAATTTTGCTTCATTCGTGCAGTCGCGTACTCCGCTCAGGATACAGTCCGTTCTACAGACAGGTCGCAGCCGACCGTGCAGTGGTCACCGTTCTTCGCGAGAACTCGCGGAACTTTCTGTGGTTAGTTGTAATGGACAGGGAACTTACGTCGTCAAGCAACGATTAGTCACACCCTGTTCTGTGACGTAAGGAAGTCACATAACACAGCTATCTGGCAGCAGCAGCCAAGTCGGAACATTTTGACATAGAAGGGTGAGTGGAATTGAACTCTCTAGAATACTGAATATTGACTCAGGCAATATGCCTCTATTCCACACACGCGTATTTTCTGAGAATTGCCTAATAACGGGTTACAAATATGTTGGAGGGTGTTCAAATTATGTGGCAGCTCAAAGCTGTATGTTAATGAATATTTCTGAAATAATAGTAGAAATTAAGGAATGGTAGGTATAAACGAGTAGCGAAATGCGTGTACGCGATCGAGCACCTGAGCGGAGAGCTACAGACGGAATCAATATAGGGTGTAAGAGAAAGCGGTGCCATAGTTTAAGACTTCGGAAGACCACAAAGCTTCCTTTATGACAGTCAAGAACTTTTAGTGGAGTGTTTCTTCAAGGAATATGTGTGAGAAAACTGGCAGTGGCTTAACTCTGCTATGCCAGGATATACGTGGCGTGAGCTTGGTTTACCTTGGATTGTCTCGGATTTTCCCTGGGTTTCCTTAGCTTATCTCGACTTTTCATATTTTATGAGCGCCTGTAGCAAACAGCGATGGTTTACGAACACCGGTCTACGAACTAAGAGCTACGAACGCCGAACTACTCTGTCATGGGCACGGTTGTTCTCTCCTTGTCTCACTCTCATTCGACGCATTCAGGTAAGACGCTTAAGCTACGTCTTTAAAAGTGGAACAGCGTTCTCTCCCTTCTTTCATACATGCTACGAACGCCGGTGTCCGAGCGCCGGTCAGCGAACACCGGTGGTTTACGAACGCCGGTCTACAAACTATGAGCTAGGAACGCCGAACTACACTGCCATGGGCACGGTTGCTCTCTCTTTGTCTCTCGCTCTCGGTGTAGAACGCTTAAGCTACTGCTTGTAAGAGTGGAACGCGACAGCGTTCTTCCCCTTTGCTCATCCATGCTACAAACGCCGGTGTGCGAGCGCCGGTCGAACACCGGTGGTTTACGAACGCAGGTTATCGTGAATCACGGGTAGCGTAGTGTCGGAGTGGGGAACCGCAGTCAAGTTGACGATAGGAGACGGAATTAGGAGGAACAAAGGAAAAGGGCTTTATACAGCTATGTACAGTATAAACAAAGAACTCGGAGAGCAGGACGGCAGCCTGCCTCCGTTGAGAGCTTCTCGAGCAATCTCCCAGTCGCTTCGCAACACGCTCGTCCGAAAACACCCTCGCATCTTCCTCTCGTCTGGCCCCGCCCACACAGTCGCATATCACTGTCAGGCAGCAGGCGGTCCAAATGCAGCTGCAAGTCCCAAGGTCGCAGGAATGGGGCCGCAGGTCCCGGGACCAATCTTGAAGCCGATGGTAACAAGCTTCCGATAGTCGGCCGCGCATCCAGGCCTGCGCACACCGGAGCAGCCACGCTGGTTTCCTCTCTCCCGCTTGCCGAGGTCGCGTTCCTTCCGAAACCGCAAACGCAGGGGGAGAAGAACAAAGTCCATCCCGCGAGACGGCGGTGCCACACATCCCGGTGACGCGGTGAAGCTTGGCCGGCCAAAATGCCCGAGGGCTGCAGCCTGGCTGGCACAACAGCAGCCCCGCTGCCAGACAATGCCCGAAAGATGACCTGCTGACACGCAGCTCAGCTGGTTAGGCGCGCCAAGAAAATCCTCTCCCTTGCAGGGTTCCGCTCCCGTAACGCCGATGAAGCGCAGCCACTGGTCACCAACGGGAGACGTTCGTTCGGCCTCCGATTTTTCTTTGAGGCTAGCTTGACGGGACAAGAGACCGCAAGCCACACTCAGCAAGAACAGTGCTATTCGAAAACCACCCATTTTCACCACACCAAGATATTCAAAACTGCGAGTGTATACAAAAAATCCGCGTACATCTGATATCAAAATAATATTTTCCAAACAAACACAAGATGCACACCAAGTAAGAAGTTTTGGTCAAGACCCTTCTAGGGCGTTTGACCTCGCTCGTAATTCACTAAGAGCCAAGAATGCGCTGTTCTCTGCATCTCGGAAGGTATCGTGTGAGGAAGGGACGACCGATCTTGCCGAAGCAGGGGCCGAATCCACGAAAGAGTTCGCTTTGGAACGCGTTCGCTTTGCCGTGACGTCAATTTGACGTAGGCAGCGGGAGGAGAAGGGTGGGATGAACACTGGGGGCAGAGAACAGCCAATCGGCTTTGCTGGGCGGTCCCATCTCGGTTGCTCTGCCTTGGCGCGGGCCTTCTCCTCGGGAGTCGGAGGAAACGACACCAATTTTTTCGCCGTGCCGACACGCACGATTGCCTTAGCGACGGCCAAATTTGTCCGGCTCACCGACGACTGTGGGAGCCGTATAGCTTTCTCGCTGCCGACTGCCGCCTGGAATCCTCCGGTGGCGAAGAACCGCAGCGCGCCGAGTACTTTCCGCTCTGTTGTGAGCGCGCTTTTCCTCGTTGGACCAAGGTGGGGTTTTAGCTCTCCGCATAGCCGGCGTACAAGCCCCTTCGACAGTGTGAAGTGCCTTCGGAAGGCATCGTCAGGCATGTCGAAAGGATCGTCATGTGCGCGCGACCGCCGAAGCCACCGATCACATTCGCTGAGCACTGCGAACAACAGCGCGGCAACGGGGGCACGTACGGCATGATTCTCGCGCTGAAGCGAACGCCACTTACCGCGTTCCACACACAGCGACCGAACGCATTCGCTTTCATTTGATTGACATGCCTCGTGACGTCAACGAATCCGTGGTCCCGTCTTCGTGAAATGGCGTCACCGCCAGCGGTGGCGGCACTCGACCAATGGAGCGAGGAGGCGAGAGAGAAAGCGAACGCGTTCCAAAGCGAACTCCTTCGTGCATTCGGCCCCTGGTTTTGAATTTGGCCCCAATAATAACCCGAATGAACCAATATACCGTCAATAGGCGCCATTCTGTCTCCTTGGCCAAAAGAAACACACTGTGGTTAAGCAGCTCACACACAAAAGTCACTCCAAAGAATAAAATGTGTTAAATATCCTCCCATCTTGAGGAAAGAACCAAAATGCATGAAGTTAAGGCACTGATAAAGAGATTAAAAAAAAACTCAGCGCAGGTGGTGACGACGTACGCGCGAGCTAGAAAACAAATGCTCGGCTCAATCCGTCGGCATTGGTGCGGAGCTTGCCTTTCTTGTAGCGGACCACGAAGCTGTGGTGCTGGAGTGCAAGGCTCCATCCATCTAAGCAGACGACCATTTTTGGGCGACATATTGCCGCATAGAAGACGACGCCAAAGATGATGACTGGGCCACACAAGCGCGAGCCTGGAAGAGAAGGAAGTTGGAGCGCAAGACTCGTCCAGGTTGATTTATTAAACCCGTCCTATCTTTGGGTCCTCCTTGGCGTTCAATCGAGACGTGACACTGGTGGAGGTGCTGGGGTATGCATAAGACTCCTTCCGGCAGTCCACAGCGAATCCCAGACATCGACACGCCTGTACATCGCGCTAGCCGCCGCCTTCTAGGCCTAGCCCCGGAGTACAACCATCTGCCAAGCTACTCTTCAAACGACCAAGTCCATCAGGTCTCCAAAGCCATGGCACATCCCAACCCTACGCCGGTGACTCTTCAGAACACCAAGGTGCCAGAGTGCTTTCGCGGGGAAGCGTTTGAAGATGTCGAGGACTGGCTTGACCAGTTTGAGCGAGTGGCCAAGATTAATCAGTGGAGCGAAGATCACAAGCTTTGCAATGTTTATTTTGCCCTTCAGGATAATGCTAGAACGTGGTTTGAAAACCACGAGGCCAGCTTATCCACATGGAACGACTTCCGCCGCCAGCTTGTAGACACCTTTGCGAGAACTGATCGACGCGACAATGCGCTGCGCCTGCTTGAAGTGCGTGTCCAGAAGCCGAATGAGAGCGTGGCTATGTTTGCGGAAGACATGGCTCGCCTTTTTCGCCGTGCCGACCCTGATATGAGTGAGCCAAAGAAGTTACGGCATCTCATGCACGGTGTCAAAGAACAGGTGTTTGCCGGCTTAGTACGCAACCCACCTAAAACCGTGAGTGAGTTCATTAAGGACGCTACGGCTATAGAGCGAGCCCTCCAAGATCGGTGCCGCCAGTACAACCGACCAGCCAGCTGTGCCCCGACGACTGCGGCGGCGCTGACTGCAACAGATCAGACCACTCTTCGAGACATGATTAGAGAAATTGTCCTTGAGGAGTTGCAGCGAATTTCGGTTACGAAAGCTCAGTCGTCAGAGGCCCTCGTGCAGGCTGTAAGGAATGAAATTCGGTGCTCCCTAACACCGTCTGCCCAGTGCAACGAGTTTCATCCAGTCGACAAAGCGGCAGTCATTTCCGAACCACCATACCGCGTTCCACAACCGGTCAACTACCCGGCCAACATTCCTGCACCTTATCACGAGCCGCAATCTGAGAGCTACGCCGCGGTCCTACGTCGCCCGCCTCCAGACCACGCCTCACCGAGCGCACCAAGCCGTCAGGAGACGCGATTCTTCCAGGGGCCTCAGTGGGCGCCTTCCAGGTGCTCTCAACTACGCCGAACGGACAGGTGGCGCAGTTATGACAGCCGGCCACTCTGTTTCTACTGCGGACAACCTGGCCACGTATATCGGTACTGCCGTTACCGCGAAGAGGGGCAGGCCTTTCCGTCTGCTTCTGCTCGCCGCCGCTTCGACGCTGACACTGCCCAAACCGACGACGGCCTTCCGGTCAGCAGGGAAACCGAATCCCCGGGCTTCCGCCGCCGCTCCTCCCCATCGCCACAGCGTTATTCTCCGCCGATGCGTCGTGGCAATGCTGACGTTGGCGGACGGCGGTCCCCTAGCCCTCACCGGGGAAACTAACAGCCGCAACCTCACGAGGGGAGGTTGCACACAGTCTAAAAGTGTCAAAACCCTCACCACCGCCGCAACAGCCGACAGCCCGTGCTTCTGACGCTGCCGTTAGTATGGACATTGCCGCACTACCGCCGAAAATGCCGCCTACATTACCACCGAAAATGCCGCATCAGATAAGCAGCCCCGACGACGAAGCTGATACCGCTGACCTTGCCGCACTTCCGCCGAAAATGCCGAAAGAGACGAGCAACCCAGATAACGTTGTTAGCGCTGACCTCGCCGTTTCCATTGATGGGCTGGAGGTACATGCTTTGGTGGATACCGGGGCGGATTTTTCAATTATTAGCCAGAAACTGGCTGACACGCTGCGCAAAGTAAAAACCGAATGGACTGGGCCAGTAATAAGAAGTGCTGGGGGCCAGCTACTGGCACCGACAGGGAAGTGCACTGCCCGGATAGGAATAGGAAACGCGGTGTTTGTTGGCAGCTTCGTTATTCTCCCTGACTGTTGCAAAGATCTCATCTTGGGCATGGACTTTCTGCGTCTTCATGGGGCTGTAATCAGCATTCGTGACAGCGTCGTTGCCTTCACCAACAATCATGAAGACCTTGGTTGTGCGGAAGTACCACTGATGCCCTTACGCGTCGCCAATGAGACAGTGACATTACCTCCGCGATCATGCTCTCTTGTTGAAGTGAAGTGCGACATGGCGCATACCGGCGATGGTATCGCCGAAAGGGCAGTCGCCCTGATACTAAGCCGAGGTGTTTCTATAGCTCGAGGGCTAGTCAACTTGACCAATGGACAGACCGAAGTGCTGCTGACAAACTTCAGCGACGAGCGTCAGCAAATTCCGAAAGGCACAACTGTGGCCTTCTTCGACAGCATCCCAAAGGCGCAGCACTGCTTCTCACTGCAACAGGAAGGATCAATGTGCAAGACGCCCGTAACCATCGTCGATGTGAGTAAAAATTTGTCTTCTTCAGAACGGGACCGTCTTTTGGATCTCATAGATCAATTTCGAGACTGCTTTGCTTCCGAATCGCGGATCGGCCAAACGCCTTTGACAAAACATCGAATCATCACGGATGACTCGATTCGCCCGATTCGACAAAATCCTTACCGTGTAGCTCCGAAAGAACGTGCAGCCATTCAGCGCCAGGTGGCCGAAATGCTTAGAGACGACGTTATCCAGCCGTCACAGAGCCCCTGGGCTTCCCCCGTGGTACTTGTTAAAAAGAAGGACGGCAGCTTACGATTTTGCATAGATTACCGCAAGCTCAACCAAGTAACTAAAAAAGACGTGTACCCTCTTCCTCGCATCGACGATTCCCTTGATCGCCTACGAAATGCACGTTACTTCTCATCAATGGACTTGAAAAGTGGATATTGGCAGATAGAAGTAGACGAGAGAGATCGGGAGAAGACAGCATTCGTCACTCCCGATGGATTGTACGAGTTTAAGGTCCTTCCGTTCGGTTTATGCTCAGCACCAGCAACATTTCAGAGGTTGATGGATACTGTGCTCTCGGGACTTAAGTGGCAAACATGCCTGGTGTACCTTGACGACGTGATTGTGTTTTCGGCCACATTTGAAGAGCATCTACGCCGTCTGCTAGCTGTATTTCAGGCCATACGATCTGCGGGCCTCACACTAAAACCCGAGAAGTGCCACTTCGGGTACGAGGAGCTGCAATTCTTAGGTCACGTCGTTAGCCAAGAAGGTGTCCGGCCTGATCCTGAAAAGCTCTCCGCAGTCGCCAAGTTCCCGACACCTACGGACAAAAAGACATTGCGGCGTTTCCTGGGTCTTTGCGCCTATTACCGCCGGTTTATTGCTGGTTTCTCACGAATTGCCTGGCCATTAACTTCGCTGACGCGTGACAATGCTGTCTTTCACTGGGGTGAAGAACAGGAACAAGCGTTTAATGAGCTGCGGAGACGTTTACAGACACCACCTGTCCTGGCGCACTTTGATGACGACGCCCCTACACTGCTTCATACGGATGCCAGCAACGGGGGCTTAGGTGCTGTGCTGGTGCAGCGCCAGGGTGGTGTCGAAAAAGTAATTGCTTACGCCAGCAGGACCCTATCTAAAGCAGAAGCGAACTACTCGGCAACCGAAAAAGAATGCCTTGCAGTGGTATGGGCGGTTATGAAGTTCCGCCCTTATTTGTACGCTCGCCCCTTTCAAGTCGTTAGCGACCATCACTCGCTCTGTTGGCTGACGAATCTAAAGGACCCTTCAGGGAGGCTCGCGCGTTGGAGCCTTCGATTACAAGAATTCGACATGGCAGTTATTTACAAATCTGGAAAAAAGCACGCGGATGCTGACTGCCTTTCGCGAGCGCCGGTCGAACCTTTTACTATGACCGATGAAGACACTGCATTTTTAGGTGTCATAGATGACGCAACGCTTTCCCAACAGCAGCGAGAAGACCAGGAATTGCTCCCTCTTATTGATTTCTTGGAAAAACGAACTGCCGTTGTGCCTAAGATTTTCACCCGAGTAATCTCTTCATTCTTTATTCGCAACAACGTGCTTTACAAGAAGAACTTCCGCCCTGGGGGAAACAGTCATCTACTCGTCGTCCCATCTGTTCTCCGCAGTGAAGTTCTGCAAGCGTGTCACGACGAGCCAACCGCCGGTCACCTAGGCTACACCCGCACGTTGGCTAGAGTCCAGCACGGATACTACTGGCCAAAACTGCCTGCGACAGTGAAACACTATGTACGTACGTGCATAGACTGCCAGCGCCGTAAGTCACCCCCTGTAAAACCAGCTGGCCTACTCCATCCTCTTCAAGTGCCAACAACACCTTTTAAGCAAATCGGCATGGACCTCCTGGGACCATTTCCGACGTCGACAGCCGGAAATAAATGGATAATTGTCGCCACCGATTATCTAACCCGCTACGCGGAGACCAAGGCTCTGCCAAGGGGTACCGCCGCTGAAGCAGCTCGGTTCTTCGTGGAGAACATTGTCCTGAGGCATGGCGCTCCGGCGCTCATTATAACTGACCGAGGAACTGCATTTACGGCCGAACTTTTGGAGACCGTTCTCCGCCTCAGTGGTACCAGTCACCGTAAAACTACAGCCTATCACCCCCAAACCAATGGGTTGACGGAACGCCTCAATAAAACCATTGCAGACATGCTTTGCATGTACGTTGACGTGAACCACAAGAATTGGGACGAAATTCTTCCCTACGTCACGTTCGCCTACAATACGGCACGCCAAGACACCACTCGTATGACACCATTCAGCCTCCTTCACGGGCGACCAGTAACAACTATGCTGGATGCAATGTTGCTCCCGAATGCCGACACCGACGATCTCGATCAGGACGCCGAGGAAATCGCTCAGCGTGCAGAGGAAGCCCGCCAACTAGCGCGTGTGCGGATCAAGAATCAGCAAGAGCATGATGCACGACGCTACAATCATAGACGCCGACATGTCATGTACGAACCTGGCGACAAAGTGTGGATCTGGACGCCTATTCGCCGCCGTGGACTCTCCGAAAAA
Organism: Amblyomma maculatum; assembly: GCF_055883805.1. NCBI lineage: Eukaryota > Metazoa > Arthropoda > Arachnida > Ixodida > Ixodidae > Amblyomma > Amblyomma maculatum. The sequence continues at coordinate 110,105,573 of NC_139347.1, read as the reverse complement.
CTATTGCGGCGATATTTCGGGCCATATCTTGTTCAGCGACGTTTAACCGACGTCACTTATGAGGTGGTGCCAGACGGGGTGTCGACCTCGAAGCGACGCCAGCAACAAGCCGACGTCGTCCACGTTGTACGCATGAAGCCGTACAACTCGGACTGACCTTGACCCCCTACTCCCTTTTATGCTCATCGGGACGATGCTTCCTGAGGAGGGGGGCAAATGCCGCATAGAAGACGACGCCAAAGATGATGACTGGGCCACACAAGCGCGAGCCTGGAAGAGAAGGAAGTTGGAGCGCAAGACTCGTCCAGGTTGATTTATTAAACCCGTCCTATCTTTGGGTCCTCCTTGGCGTTCAATCGAGACGTGACAATATTGTGTAGCCAAGTCAAAGGGCAATGACCGGTTTCTACCGTGAATCGAGACCCAGAGACGTAGCAGGCCAATTTGTCAATGGCCCAAACCAGGCAGGCGCATTTCTTTTCAGATGTGCTATGAGCCTCCTCCCGGCTACTAAGCTTCCGGCTTAAGTAGAGGACAGGCCGGTTGTGGCCGTCGTCGCCTTCCTGGCAGAGAATAGCACCAAATCCGCGGTCACTGGCGTCACACTAAATTACAAACTCTTTGGAGAAATCTGGTGCTGCCATACTTGAGCGTTCGCTCAGGGCCTTCTTTAAACCCCGAAACGCATTCTTTTTCCTTTCATCCCAAAGGATGGTGACAGGCTCAGCTTTTCGGAGCGCGTCCATCAGAGGACTCGCTAAACTTTAGTAATGATCTACTTAATGCTGATAGTAGCCGGCTAGTCCCAAGAAGGCTCTCAGCTCCGACTTCGTGGATGGACGTCGTAACCCACCACGGCGGCTACTTTTATCTAGGGGGGTCTACGTTGGCCCCGTCCTACCACGTGACCCAGGTAACTCACTTCACCACATCCCAAATGGCATTTTGCCGGTCTTACGGTCAGGCCAGCTTCTTGCAGTCGGCTCAGTACCACACGTAGGTGGTCGATGTGCTCTTCCCATGTCTTCGAAAAGACTGCCACATCGTCGAGGTAAGGGAGAGCGAAATCTGCAAACCCCTTTAGCACTTGGTCCATTAATTTTGAAAAGCAGTACGGGGCATTCTTTAAGCCGAAGCTTAACACTACGGGGCGAAATGTGCCAAACGGAGAGACGAATGCCGCGTACCTACTGGCCTGCTCGGTGAGCGGCACTTGCCACTAACCACAGACCAGTAGCGTGGTGATGTATCTCGATTTGGCGACCGTCTCAACCCTTTCCTCGATGTTAGGGATTGGGCAGGTTTGGTCGACGGTGACTGAGTTTAGTTTCCTATAACCAACGGAAGGTCTCGGATCCTTGCCTGGAGCTTCTAGAACAATGATTGGCGAGGTGTAGTCACTTTCACAGGGGATTATGACTCCCAGTTCGGCCATTCTCCGGATCTCAGTCTCAAGGATTTCCTTTTGTCTAGGCGAGACACGATACGGCTCACACCTGATCGGTTGTTCCTTGGACAGCTGAATGGCGTGTTCGATCAGCGCCGTTTTACCGGGACGGTTGGAAAACACGCCCTCAAAGTCTCGGACAAGGTTCTTCATGTCCTTTCGCTGACGCTGACTCAAACGCGGCTCTTTGTTTATCCGATCAAGTAACTGAAGTGCAGCTTGTTCCTTCTCGGAAAAAAAACAGGGAATGTCTAGAGACTCCTCCATTGGCATGTTTAGGGCCATGTTCACTAGGGCCTGTCGCTTCACATATGGCTTCATCAGATTACTGTGCATGATCCGATTGTGCCTTTCCCCCAATTTCACCTCGTAGTTAAGTCCGAAAGCTTCGAAACCACCTCGGCGGGCCCTTCCCATTGTACCTCAAGTTTATTCCTTTTTGCTGCGCGTAGCAACATCACCTTGTCGCCAACCTGGAAGGTGCGTTTTCGTGCCGATTTATCGTAGTACATTTTCGACTGCAACTGGGCTGCTTTAACGTTTTCTTCTACGAGCTCCCTTGTTCTTTCCGAGTCTTTCCAGCAGGTTTAAGACATACTGTACTACACTGGGGTCTTCTCCATAACCCTCCCACGACTCTTTAAGCATTCTCAAAGGGGTCCTCAAGTCTCGGCCGTAGACGAGCTCGGCGGGGCTAAATTCTGTGCTCTCGTGCGGGACTGATCTCATGGCGAAGAGTGCAGCCGGAATGCAGATTTCCGAATCATTCGTATGCTCAAAGCAGAGAGCCTTAAGTATACGCTTGAGCACCGAGTGCATGCGCTCGACTGGCTTCGACTGCGGGTGGTGAATGGAACTGCGTATTATCTTTATCCCGCATCGTTAAGAGAACGTTGTTGTCAAACAGCTTGTAAATACACTCCCATCATCACTCTGTATCTCTGCTGGAAACCCGACGCGAGAAAAGATTGACAAAAGCGCATCCACAACGCTTGCAGAGCTCAGCTATCTCAAAGGAATGGCCTCCGGAAATTTGGTGGCTGCGCACAGCGCAGTCAGAATGTAACGACAGCCAGTGTTAGATTGCGGCAGCGGGCCTACAATGTCTATCACGAGGCGCCTAAAGGGCTCTGTGATGAAGGGGACAAGATTCATAGGTGCTTTTCATTTGTCCATCGACTTGCCTACCCGCTGGTACGTGTCGCAGGATCTGACAAAGTTTTCGACCTCCTTTTGGCAACCGGGCCAGTAGTATTCGAGCGCTAGTCTAGCCTTTGTTTTCTTTATGCCCAGATGACCGGCCCATGCATTTCCGTGTGCGAGCTCGACAAGATTTCGCCGGTATTTCTCTGGCACTAGCAGCTGCTCGTATGAACGCCCCTTGGCATCACAGTACCTCCGGTACTTGAAGCCTGCTTTTGCGTAAAAGCAGGTGTTTTTTCTGGCGATTCCCTCTCTCACGGCCTCGCTCAGAAGTTCTAGTGAAGGATCCGCTTTCTGCTCTGCAATCAGCGTCTCCCGGTCCACTTTAGTCAATTCCTCCCAACAAGCTGAGAAAGGAGCTAATATTGCGCCATCCGTGTTATTCGGCGGCTCCTCATTATCCTGGTTTACGGCTGTTGGTTGAATCTCGGGAGCTATAGCTGATTCCCTATTTTCAGGGTTCGGTGGTTCGGTCACGCAAGACGGTTCTGTCTGATCAAGGAAAAGGTTCTGTGCTTGCTCATTCGTTTGAGCACCCTGAAGCTTTTGCAAAAGCTCTCGTGCTCGGGAGCGCGTAAGTGCCATGCAAGCCAGATCTTCAGCGAAGGGAGAGACCTTTTTCTTTAGGTAGCTGCTCTGACTTACTTGAAAACAGGTACGGCAAAAGTGCAGGCAAATTGGCGCTCACTGCCACTTCCGTTTCCAGTTTACCGAAAGCTCCTTCTGGAGTTACCTTCGCTATTGGTAAACATACGCTTTGGTCCTCCGCGACTTGCCTAATCCAGGCGCATTCGCCTGTGTAGTCAGCGGAGAAAACACAGGAAGGCTGAGCAACGTCCATGGTTGCCGCTGAGTCACGAAGTGCCCTAGTTTTCTTCCAATTGATACGTATTTCCTGCATGTACGGTTCTAACAATTTCATGTTTTCATCCGTCTCTCGTATGCTAGCGTAAACAATTTTCCGCTGCTTGCAGTTGGAGGAGATGTGACCCTCTCTGTTGCAGTTATAGCAGACAATGGGTAGTCGCCTTTCGAACACGCGAGCCGCATCGTCCTTTGGCTCCCATGGTTCGTTAGATTTTGGTGACTCCGGTTCGTCTTCCATATCTGTGCACTTCTGACCCGCATCCTCTTTCCGGTAATTTCTGCCTGGTAGCGGCAATCTTTGCTTGGGAACATTCTTTGAAAGGAAATCTTTTCCTGACAGCTCACCACAAGCTACCTTGCTCTGCAGATTCCTACGAACGTAGTACTCCTCAGCGAGCTGCGCTGCTTTGTCCAGGTTGGTTTCCGTGAGCCTGTCCAGCAACCATAACCTCAAATCTTCTGGGATCACGCTGTAATATTGTTCCAACGCAATGCACTCTACAACCTTGTCGTGATTGTTGTACACCTCAGCACTCTTGAGCCACTCCGTTAAGTTGGCTTTGAGCCTGTACGCGAAGTCCGTGTGGGACTCCACTTTTCTTACCCTGGCGGAACCGCTGTCGAAACGCTTCAGCAGAGAGCCGGTATTTCCGAAGCAGCGCAACCTTTACTTTGTCATAGTCGTCGCAATCACTGTCTGAGAGACGCGCTTCGACTTCAGCTGCCTCGCCGGGAAGGAAAGGAAGTAACATCTCTGCCCAAGCACACTTATCGATATGCGACTTTCCGCATGCACGCTCGAAATTTACAAGGCAAAGTACGAAATCGTCCCCTATTCTGTACATTGGGACAGAATCCTTCAGTGTGTGTCTCACCTGTTCTCCGGACAAGGATACAGGGCTTGAACGCGCCGTGTCCGTACGGCTTGCAGCATTTTCAAGCTCCTTCATTTTGAGAGCATGCTCACGGGCCTCTCGTTTTTCCTGTGCCTCGCGTTGCTCTCGTCTTCTCTGCTCCTCGTGGAGCTCTTGCTTTTCCCGCTCCTTTTCCTCTCGGCGTTCTACAATTGTTCCCCAAGCCTCTCCAGCCTCCTCAATCGTCACTGCCTCCCGACTCATCACCTCCAAAATGTCTTCCTTTCGTTTTGCAGAACAAAGCGAAATTCCCAACTCGTCGCCAATTTCGAGCAATTCCTGCACCTTGAACTTCTCCATCCTGGTTTTACACCCTGTGTTGTTAAACCGCCTATGCATTTTGGCGAAAACACAACAAACTCAAAATCTGCTGAAACTCATTTCCCCCCCAAAATCTGATTTCCTCCTAACAATTTCTTTTGCTAGAGAGGTCTGGCGAAATGCGAGGTGAATCTCAGGCACTCACCCTGTCGAAGTAGCTAGTGGCCGTCAGTCCCGTTGCTGCCGAGGTCCTTTGGAGCCGGTGACTGACTTCTCCATCCTATAGCTGCCATCCAGTTATCGTGAATCACGGGTAGCGTGGTGTCGGAGTGGGGAACCACAGTCAAGTTGACGATAGGAAACGGAATTAGGAGGAGCAAAGGAAAAGAGCTTTGTACAGCTATGTACAGTATAAACAAAGAACTCGGACAGCAGGACGGCAGCCTGCCTCCGTTGAGAGCTTCTCGAGCAATCTCCCAGTCGCTTCGCAACACGCTCGTCCGAAAACACCCTCGCATCTTCCTCTCGTCTGGCCCCGCCCACACAGTCACATATCACTGTCATGCAGCATGCGGTCCAAATTCAGCTGCAGGTCCCAATGTCGCAGGAATGGGGCCGCAGGTCCCGGGACCCATCTTGAACCCGATGGTAACAAGCGTCCGATAGTCGACCGCGCATCCAGGCCTGCGCACACCAGAGCAGCCACGCAGGTTTCCTCTCTCCCGCTTGCCGAGGTCGCGTTCCTTCCGAAACCGCAAATGCAGGGGGAGAAGAACAAAGTCCATCCCGCGACACGCCGGTGCCACACAGCCCGGTGACGCGGTGAAGCTTGGCCGGCCCAAATGCCCGAGGGCTGCAGCCTGCCTGGCACAACAAGGTCTACAAATGTCGAGCTACGAATGCCGAGCTACACTGTCATCGGCACAGTTGCTCTTCCTTTCCCTTTGTCTCGCTCGACACAACCCTTTTTCCTATTCCTCCTCATCCTTAACTATACTATGATGGGCATGGCGAAGAGGCGTCCGTGTGCTGTGCGATGTCAGCGCACGTTAAAGATCCCCAGATGGTCGAAATTACTCCGTAGCCCTCCACTACGGCTCCTCTTTCTCTCTTTCCACTTTCACTCCCACCTTCCTCCCTTCCCTTACGGCGCGGTTGCGGTGTCCACAGAAAACAACTGAGACAGTTACCGCGCCTTTCCCTTTCTATAAATAAATCAGTTTTTAAATCAGTTTTTTGTTCGCCCTTTTCCCCGCCGGGGTGGTGCAGTGGTAAGACGCCCGACTACTTTGCTGGAGTACCCGGCTTCGAACCCGACCTCGGCGGCTGCGTTTCGATGGAGGCGAAGCGAAGAGGCGTCCGTGTGCTGTACGATGTCAGCGCACGTTAAAGATCCCCAGATGGTCGAAATTACTCCGTAGCCCTCCACTACGGCTCCTCTTTCTTTCCACCTTCACTCCTGCCTTCCTCTCTTCCCTTACGGTGCGGTTGCGGTGTCCACGGAAAACAAGTGAAACAGTTACCGCGCCTTTCCTTTCCTATAAATAAATCAATTCGCCCTTTTCCTTTCTCTCGCTCGACACACCCTTTCTCCTTTTCCTCAGCTGGGGTTGCGGCGGCGGTGGCAGCAGTGCCCCGCCGGGGTGGTGCAGTGGTACGACGCTCGACTACTGTGCCGGAGTACCCGGCTTCGAATCCGACCTCGGCGGCTGCGTTTCGATGGAGGCGAAACGAAGAGGCGTCCGTGTGCTGTGCGATGTCAGCGCACGTTAAAGATCCCCAGATGGTCGAAATTACTTCGTAGCCCTCCACTACGGCTCCTCTTTCTTTCTTTCCACCTTCACTCCCGCCTTCCTCTCTTCTCTTACGGTGCGGTTGCGGTGTCCACGGAAAACAAGTGAAACAGTTACCGCGCCTTTCCATTCCTATAAATAAATCAATCAGTTCGCCCTTTTCCTTTCTCTCGCTCGACACACCCTTTCTCCTTTTCCTCAGCTGGGGTTGCGGCGGCGGTGGCAGCAGTGCCCCACCGGGGTGGTGCAGTGGTACGACGCTCGACTACTGTGCCGGAGTACCCGGGTTCGAATCCGACCTCGGCGGCTGCGTTTCGAGGTGAAGTATTTTTAAAACACCGCAAAACGTATGGGGGTGCGAGTTCAGAGGGCGACCCATAGAAATACATGTAGACACTACTTACCGCAACATTTTGCTCGGTTGAGCAGCGTTGAACCCTTCTCATTTTTTTGGTGAACGTCTTGTATCACGCCCCATAGAGTTCCTTACACTAACTAGAGGGAAAGCTGAGGGCGCTGCACTTCAGCCACCATGGGCGCGCTAAGAATCATGGGCCGGTGTGCTACTTGTTGCGGGACAGTCGGTTTTTCTCGGGTACGTGGAGTGGCGTTACTGCGATGTTTCTTTTTCGTCATCATCATCATTTGAAGGTGCGTACATAGACCGCGAAAGCTATAGTAGCGAAGGCTCAAAAGCAGACGTCGCCAATAAATGGTTTCTGTTTCCCGAAATGCCACTAAAAACTTCCTGAAGTGATTGCGCAACCATAAATATTTTTATAACGTTTTTTTATTTTAAAGTTTGCATATTAAGTGCGAAATATTGGTATTTGTGCTGCTCAAAACTAAGCCAATAGGAGAAAGAGCCATCGCTTATATTGGATAAATATCACATTGACATGCTGTTTCTCTCTCTCTTTACAATTTATAGTCACAATATTCAATCTTAGGGCATTATTTACGGTAGAACAACGTTTATCTTTGCATTAGTTTTGGCCAAAAGTTGTAGTTCTGCACTCGGTAGCTCACCGGCCCATGATGCTTTGAGCGCCCATGGTGGCTGAACTGGCCGTCTGGAAACTCCATGTAAACGCCCATAGACGGCAGCACAGCTTTCCCTCTAGGTAAGAGTAAGAAACTCTATGTCACGCCCTGACATCATGTTGCATGACACACTACATTCCCTTGCAAGTACTGCAAGTCTGACGACTTGCGGGACAGTTCACAGCACGATAAACTGACCGCGCACAGTTGCAGACGACCATGCACCACCCGCTGCCGCTAGCAGACGCTCCGGAGCTGGAGGCGGCCGCGGTGGGTATCGCCAGCTACGCAGTCGTCTGCTGCAATGCGCTTTTAAATGTAATTCTGTTTAGCATGTATCACTGCAGCGACAGTATTATCAAGCTTATTTATCCTATGCGGCAGCATATCAGACTGTACGCAAAACTGCGCGATTCGCAACACCCAGCTTGCCTTTTGGTGGTGTCTGGATTCATAACACAGGTTATTCGGGGAGTTTTAAAAGTAGACTGCCTCCGTAATGACGCACCATACTTTATCACACACTTCTTGAAAGCACTGGTCAACGTTTAATGACCAGCCACCACTTCTGATGCTCTGTGAAATGAGAAAATGTTCCGGTAAGTTGTGTTTACATATATTTCTACGGGTCGCCCTCCCAACTTGCACCCCCATACGTTTCGAGGTATTTTAAAAATACTTCGCCTCGTTAATGAGATTTCATCTTTTCGTGATCTGTTCTAGGATGTTCATTGTTGCTTTGTACTGAATAACGACATCACAGATGCCCTGTGAAATAAGAAGACTGCTTAGACATATTTCGGTTCCATGTATTGCTATGGGCGCTAAGCCTACTTTTCACCCCCAGTCGGCTGCGACGCCGCAAGCGCCCCCTCTGTTTGTAAACACGGTGTTGGTCTATAAATCAATCAGTTCGGCTGCAGCTGTGTCCTTGTGACGCAGCGTGGCTTTCGCGCATGTGCAGCTTGGTTGGCGTAGAGGACACGCGAAACTCCTTCCAGCCCGCGTAGTGTCACACACTATAAAAATTAAGCTCATCCCTTCATGTCGTGAATGTTAGAACCGCGCGAGTGGGTGGTATTTCATGTTTTCTGCACAGAGCTTTGGCTAATGTGCTTTGAGGTGTTTCGCAAAATGTCGGATAGTTGCCTTACACATGCGCCAGCAGCTATTATCCGGCTCCTTAAAAGGGAATTCTTTCTCATCAACAGTTTAAGACTTCAGGTGCCACTACGCAAGGCACATATCCACACCATGAAAAGTGATAAAGCGACTTATGTATTTTTGCTAAGCGCGTTATAAGATACCGAAGAAGCTAGACAGAAATTGCATCTTTTTATTATAAAAGCACTTCACAGGTTCAGCAGTTTAGTACGAACATTCCGTGGTGGAAGAAAAATAGTGTTTAGCCTTCAAAGCAAATGGCCGTTACAGGGGGACGTCAAATGCAAGCAGTTTCATTGTACCTCTCCTTTGTATTTTCGATGCACGCAGGCTCCATGGTGAGGGGAAATATTTTGGAACACTATTGCCCCGTAAAAGGCTTACAGTTACAGTTAAGGCTCTAAAACCGGAGGGCACACTGTCACCACATTGAGAGCGCAAATACTGCTGTAATGGCGATTTCAGATATTGCTAACACGTGCCATTCACATCATTTCGCCTAGGAGTAGAACGCGGTCAAAGTTTAACGATACGGGGGCTGTCAAGACTTGACAGCCCAAAAGAACGTTATGAACATCGCAGATATGCTGTTGAAACGACGTGAAGACAGGTGGCTGTGCTCGGGTAAAAACTATTGAAAAGAGGAAATCTCACCTAATAAAGGCAGGGAAAAATTGCGGGTGCCACACGAGAAAACTCAACACTGTTCCATGGTATTAGAAGGTAGGCATTTCGTGTTCTGAAAGGAAAGCAGAAAGGTAAACGTGCATAAAAAGAAAAAAAAAATGCTTAAGTTAACTCAAAGGGGCGAAGGCTTGGAGAATGGATGTGCTTCCCTGTACAGCAGGTGTTCTTGCTGTTTCTTCTGCTGCCTTCGCTCGTACCGAGTGGTGTTGGTGACCACCGCTGCGTCCGTGGCTCAGTGACACATTGCGGTGCGGAGATGACGACTTCTCTTCTCGGACTGTACACCTTCATTTACACTTTTACAATTGGCGTATTTACACAAATGTCGTCAGATGCGACATCAAACGTAGAGGGCTAACCGCGACTGGTGAACGATCTGAGGTCAGAGGCTAGCAGGATCAGGCCTTGGCCTCCTGCTACACTTTAGGCCGGAGTCCCTTGAGACCTCCGTCAGCCTAGCCTCCCTCTCGAACAACCCGTCTGCCCTCGACTCTCGTCCGAGCCCACCTCTGTTCCGAGCCCAACTCTCCAACGCTCGCTTTCTTAGCGTTACCCAAAATTCCAGTTTTGTCCGTTGACCAATCAACGTACACCACTCTGTGGCCAATAACATACAGTCCTTTAAAATGGGCTGGCCAATCATTGTGCCACATATACCCTCTCCTACGCATGTCAAATAAAACACACACAAAGCACGCACTAAGCGGCGAGTGGTTGCGCACACAAACACATACATCTGCAACTTTTCCCTCTCCAAAATCCTGCCACGCAAGCGGCGCCAAGCAGCCGCAAAGACAAACGGCGTCCGAAAACACTTCCGAAAACTCACACATATAAAAACACACACGCAGACCTCAGGCCAACACATTCCGATCCCTGCCCTTGGCCGGTTGCGCGCGGGCGGTGGATTCAAAGAGACACACAGGCTTCTTCCCGGGAAGACATGTCAACAGCGCGTTCTCCCCAGGCCTGTGTTACGCCGCGTTTCGGGATTTATGGCCTCCGCGCCCTCTCCACTCAAACCGGGGGACATAGCAGTTAGCGCTGACCCCACAACCACGCGCTTATGCTGTGCGCTCTAACTGCACTGTTCTGCCTCCCTCGCGGCATGGGACGGAGAGAGCCGGCGGCGTCGCCCGCTGCCATGTGTTCTGGGCTCACTTCCGAGAAGCGGTCGTCTGCGCGACCGTCATAAATCCGCCCGCGTCAAGCTGCCCCTTGACCTTGGCCGCCCCTTCGGAATCTCGCTTCCGTGCGAAGCCCGCAAACTTAACTCCTCCCCATCGAGAATGTTGCGCGTACACTTGCTGTACGCTCAACATAAAACTCCTCTAACGGGGGAAAGGGGGGGGGGGGGGTCATTGTGGTGTGGCGTACACCAAACAAAACAAACGCAGCATGCAAAACAATAGTGCAACACTCCGTACAGAAGCGTGCGCGCCCTGAACGACAATAGTCCGTGTACACGTTCGCAAACGGTAACTAAACCATACGCCATACAAGGCGACACAGCTTGGCATACGTATACACCAAATCAAGCAATAAACACTGCATAATCAAGCACAAAACAATACAAGGTAACACGTGTAAACCACATCATACACAGAACATAGGTGTGCCAGATACTGATACACACAGACAAACTAACAGTCCTTATTCAACGCTCAAGTACACGCAGGACCCTGCCCTGTACGTTCCTTGGTCCACCATGGTAATTTCACTCACCAATATTAGGTAAATAGCACAATCACCGCAATCTTCCCCATACTCCACAAGCCAACGGGGCTTGTTACAACTTCCAACACACCGATGAGCGGCGACCTGAGCCGTCCACTCTAGATACCACTCTCTAGCCTAGACAGAGCATCGGCACACCGGTTAAGCGATCCTTTGATGTGCGAAAACTCCAGATCATATTTTTGCAGCGCTAGAACCCAGCGAGTTAGGCGCGCACTGGAGGGTGTGGACTGGGCCAGATAAGTCAGCGGATTATGGTCCGTGACCACTGTGATCTTAGCACCGAAAAGCCATGTGTCAAGGCGGCTCAGCGCCCACACAATTGCAAAGGCCTCACGCTCGATAGCAGACCACTTCGCCTGTTGCGGCGTTAGCTTTTTACTGAGAAAGGCGATAGGTTTCTCAGAACCATCCAGCTCCTGACTCAGACATGCACCTACCCCTTTTTCCGAGGCATCGGTAGTTAGCACGAACGCCTTACCTGTCTGTGGGGCACTTAATGTCGGAATTGCCTTCAACGCAACCTTTACATTGTTAAAGGCTCTTTCAGCCTCTGAGCTCCATGGCAGATTGTTCGGCACGCGTCGGTTCGTGAGATCGGTCAGAGGGCGTACAACTTCGGAGTAAGATGGTATGTACTCCCGGTAGTAGTTGAAGAGGCCCAAAGCGCTACGTAGTTCCCTTTTCGTTGAGGGACTCTTAAGCTCTGCTACAGCGCTCACTCTCTCTGGATCTGGGGAATGTGTGCCAGATCCGACCACATGCCCAAGGTACCTGACTTTAGGCTGGGCTAGGCGGCAATTTTCCGGGTTAATCGTTAGTCCCACCGATGCTATCGTGGCAAGAACCGCTTCCAGGTGCTGCATATGTAGCTCCCAAGTCTCAGAGTAGACGGCTACATCATCTATGTAGGCGCACGAATAGTCTCGGTGCTTTCTCAGGATCTCGTTCATGATCCTCTGAAACGTTGCCGCCGAGTTACGAAGTCCGTACGGCATCACTCTCCACGCGTAAAGACCACTGGTGGTCGCAAATGCGGTATGCTTCTGAGAACCTGGTTCAATCGCGATTTGCCAGTAACCTCTCGTCATATCTAGAATGGATATGTATCGGGCCCTGGCTACCTCGTAAAGCAGCTCACTGGTTTTTCCCATCGGGAAGCTATCCGCCTCAGTGACAGCGTTCAAGCGACGGTAGTCAATGCACATTCTTACTGTGTCATCCTTTTTAGCAACACACACAACCGGATGCGCGAAGCTACTTTCTATGGGATATATGAGTCCCCATTCTTTCAATTGCTCCACCTGCCGTTCTACCTCTCCTCTCAGTGCTATCGGCACACGATAGGGATACGCCTTGGTAGCTTTAGCCCCTTGAAGCAAGATGATTTTGTGCTTACCGACGTTACACCTTCCCGGCCTTTCAGAAAATGTACTGCCGTACCGTCTCAGCAGGTGATCTAGCTCCGTCAACTGTCGGTTTGACAAGTGCGTGCTTTCCTCTAGCAGTGCAGCCACTGTCCTCCCGTTTTCACTAATTTGTGGGGTTGTTTCAATCTCGCCAAACTCTTCGTCTGAGTCAAAGACCACGCCGACGTTATTCACCCGAGCGTAGTACTTCCTGAGGCGGTTCGCGTGCACCCATTTTTCTACGTCTCCCGGGAGCTGTACGATATAGCTGTCTGGCCTCACCTGCTGTTTCACTTCGGCAGGTCCAATCCATTTGGGGTGCATTTTCGCGACCTGTCCTGTTTCTAGAATCAGTACCTGATCGCCCGCCTCAAATGATTTCGGCCTCGCCCTGAGGTTGTACCTATCCGTGTATAACTGTTGCATTTGCTCACCTCGCTGATCTGCGGCACGGGCCGCTTCAGCCATTCTCTCTCGGAGCTCGGTCAAATACGCAGATGCGACGTTATTCAACCCTGTTGGGGGCTCCCACGCTCCGGTCCACGTCTTTTGTAGTATGCTAAGAGGCCCCTCTGCCACTCTACCGTACATAAGCTCGAAAGGAGGTATTCCTGTGATCTCGTGCGGGAGCTCACGGTACGCCCAAAGTAGACAGGGTATATATCTATCCCAGTCCCTGGCATGGTCGTGAATCACGTGTCTCAGCATGGACTTGAACACTCCATTCCACCTCTCTACAAGCCCATTGCTCTGCGGGTGTTCCGGCGTAGAGAAGCGTACTTGTGCTCCCAATCGCTCTGCCAACTTTTTCGTTAGCCCTGCCGTGCAATTAGCCCCTTGATCACTGCACACCAGCTCTGGTACGCCGAAGCGCGCAAAAATGTCCAGCAACGCCTGACAGGCGGCTTTAGCAGTTAGTGCTCGCAGTGGAATTGCCTCAGGCCACCTCGTGCAAAGGTCAATTAAACACAATGCATACCGATGTCCGCGTGCAGAAGCCGGCTCAATAGGCCCTATACAGTCAAGGTAGACAACCTGAAATGGCTGCTGCGGCCGTGTCAACGGGCTTATCGGAACTCGGTCCGTCACCTTCCTGTTAGCGAAAGTCTGACACGTGTGACACGACTGGCAATGCTTTCTCACATCTGCAGACATTGTTGGCCAAAAGAAGGCACTGCGAATACGTTGCTTTGTCTTTTTCTCTGAAAAATGCCCGCCGCACGCTTTATCGTGTGCTAGTATCAACACTTCCCTTCGACGCATCTCGGGTAGGAACAATTGTTTGCACTGCCTGCCATTCACGTCATCTCTGTGAAATAAGAGTCCTCCTTCGATCACCATGCCATGCGTTCCATCGCGTCCCTGTGCCCATGAGCTTTCTAATGACGCATCTTCTCTCTGCTCTTTCGCGAACGTGTCAGCGCATTGCTCGCCGTTCGGCACCGACGATTCTGGTGCAACTGCTCCGTCCTGAACACCCGTAGGGCCGCTTTCTATCGCCTCGTCTTCGGCTACCTCTCTAGGACGCACGCTCTCCTCAACCGCTTCACGGGCGGCTTCTTCTGCCTGCACAATGCGCACGGCTAGCTCAGTGGCTTGTCTCTGCACTTTCCTCAGCTCATCAAACGCATCTGGGGTTAGAAGCGCATCTAACCCTTCCGTTAAATGGTCCGTTACTGCGCACAGTGTCATAAGCTGAGGGGCTACGCCCTCGTCATTAGCGGACAGGCTCAGTGGGACATACATCAAATCAGCTGGAACTGTCTTACGAAATGCTCCTTTAAGGCGAACCTTGCCTGCACCCTGAATGTCTGCCTCAGCCGGGATGACATTCCTTCTCAGGATGGTAATGTCAGCACCTGAGTCCAAACAAGCCGTAAATGGGCGCCCCGCCGACGTGAGCTCAACCCAAGTTAATTTCGACGTAGAAACGGTGTCTGTCGGCGTTGCCGCGCACTCGTACACATCACATGCAGCTCTGGCAGTCAGCTTTTCCGGTGCGGAGCCCTTGGCGCGTTGCCCACCCATTATTGCTTTCGGCCTCGTTTGGTTGCACTGCCATTGGTAGTGACCCATCTCACCGCAGGTGAAGCACCTAGAAGACGGCTTCCGATCGATCCCATGGAACCTTCCTTTTCCTACGGGGTCCCGCCAACTGTGTGAATCAACCTTACTCGCTTCAGCAACCTTCCGAGAATTTGGGCGTTTGGAAGCTCTGCTTTCCTCGTATCCCTGTGCTAACTTGGCAACATCCTCAGGTTTTAGCCATTCCCCTGTCTCATGCTGTAAGACATACGTGCGCATGCCATCCTCCATTAGCTGTTTAACGCGATCTGCAATCAGTAGCGCCCGCAGATCTTCCAAGCTTGTTATGTCTCTACTACGCAGGTAGTAATCAAGCAACCCTTCTAGTTTCGTGACAAACTGTCCCCATGTTTCGCCGCCTTTCCGACAAGCATAGAACCTACGCTTATATTCCTCAGGTGTGAGCTTTAACTCACCCAGAATATAATCACGCACTTCCTCGTAGGACTGCCTTCCGCTTACTGCCTTATTTGCTATCAGCATGCGGCTTTTCTCGTTTAAGAATGGGACAATTATCGAGCCGCGTACCTCCTCGGGAATCTCGCAACTTTGAAGCATACTTTCCGCGCTTCGAAACCATGCGGGGGCCAACTCTTCTTTCTCTGGCATTGGCGCGAGAATAGCGCGTAAATCTTTTGCATATCGACCCAATCCAGATCGAGCGCCTCGCCCGCCTTGATTCTTTAGTCTCTCTAACTCCACCTGGAGTCTCAGAACTTCAATCTCCAGCTCTTTTTCTCGCAGTCTGGCAGCTGCGTTGTTTCCTCCTGACGTTAGACCTCTGTCAAGATCCGCGGTTACCGACGCACTACTAGAACTTTGATCATGATCGCCAGTAATGGTACTGCTCAAGGTCTGCCCCCGCTGATCGGAAGCTGTTGCGCCGGAGCTCTGCCCCACGCCATCAGAGCTGTCCGTAGACTTTTGGCTCTCTGACCGAGTTATGACCATGGTGAACCCGGAGAAAACAGGACAAGGACCCACCTGTATACAGCTAGTGTCAGTCCGTCGCACTGGGTTGCCGTGCGGTCACTGCTTTCTGTCCGTCGAACGCCTGGACACCATCAGCACATCAGGCTCAGCATCGGTCGTCGCCACTCGAAAAGTCAGTCTTGGTGCCCTTTCTGCTACGCCGGATCTGCGCAGCCTCGCTGGAGTCGCTCCCCGTAGCTGCCTCTCTAGGGCGGTAGCGTAGATTCACTGGGCACCTCGACTTCAAACTTCTTCTTGGTCAGCCTTGGCTCACCGATGTAGTGTGCCACCCTCCGTGTACATCAGTCCGCGGCGTCGTCGATCTCTCGCCACTCCGCAGGAAGTCGCTGGGCCGATCCTGCCGACTGCGCCAGTTAACTCAAAGGGGCGAAGGCTTGGAGAATGGATGTGCTTCCCTGTACAGCAGGTGTTCTTGCTGTTTCTTCTGCTGCCTTCGCTCGTACCGAGTGGTGTTGGTGACCACCGCTGCGTCCGTGGCTCAGTGACACATTGCGGTGCGGAGATGACGACTTCTCTTCTCGGACTGTACACGTTTATTTACACTTTTACAATTGGCGTATTTACACAAATGTCGTCAGATGCGACATCAAACGTAGAGGGCTAACTGCGACTGGTGAACGATCTGAGGTCAGAGGCTAGCAGGATCAGGCCTTGGCCTCCTGCTACACTTTAGGCCGGAGTCCCTTGAGACCTCCGTCAGCCTAGCCTCCCTCTCGAACAACCCGTCTGCCCTCGACTCTCGTCCGAGCCCACCTCTGTTCCGAGCCCAACTCTCCAGCGCTCGCTTTCTTAGCGTTACCCAAAATTCCAGTTTTGTCCGTTGACCAATCAACGTACACCACTCTGTGGCCAATAACATACAGTCCTTTAAAATGGGCTGGCCAATCATTGTGCCACATATACCCTCTCCTACGCATGTCAAATAAAACACACACAAAGCACGCACTAAGCGGCGAGTGGTTGCGCACACAAACACATACATCTGCAACTTTTCCCTCTCCAAAATCCTGCCACGCAAGCGGCGCCAAGCAGCCGCAAAGACAAACGGCGTCCGAAAACACTTCCGAAAACTCACACATATAAAAACACACACGCAGACCTCAGGCCAACACATTCCGATCCCTGCCCTTGGCCGGTTGCGCGCGGGCGGTGGATTCAAAGAGACACACAGGCATCTTCCCGGGAAGACATGTCAACAGCGCGTTCTCCCCAGGCCTGTGTTACGCCGCGTTTCGGGATTTATGGCCTCCGCGCCCTCTCCACTCAAACCGGGGGACATAGCAGTTAGCGCTGACCCCACAACCACGCGCTTATGCTGTGCGCTCTAACTGCACTGTTCTGCCTCCCTCGCGGCATGGGACGGAGAGAGCCGGCGGCGTCGCCCGCTGCCATGTGTTCTGGGCTCACTTCCGAGAAGCGGTCGTCTGCGCGACCGTCATAAATCCACCCGCGTCAAGCTGCCCCTTGACCTTGGCCGCCCCTTCGGAATCTCGCTTCCGTGCGAAGCCCGCAAACTTAACTGCTTAGATATCCATGCCTGCTGCCTACGTAAAAATGCTGACAGAGCTGAAAGCTAATATTTTGACGCCACAACAAAGGGATAACGAAGCCAATACAAATAATTAAGAAGCGTCAGCAAAGCTTAAACCAAGCAGCCTTTTAATTTTAGAAAGAACAACCATAATGATGACTTTCCCAACATAACAGTGTTAAGCAACATAACATGGATGATGCTGAAGGACAACCATAATGATAATTTTCCCAATATAACAGTGCTAAGCATAATAACATGGATGAGGCTGAATGTTTTTGGTCATATGAAGGATAAGGTGTTTATCAAGTGGCGCATGTCACTTGCGTGAACTGATGGTCAAATCCTTGTTGTCTACATTTTAGACGCGTAAAATAATAGAATATATTTTTTTGCTTTATATCAGCGATATTGATAACGCCACCTTTCGAACGGTAAAACCCCATAAATATGTAACAAGCTATGGCTACAGCCACCTTTTCAGTGCCCCTACGCTTTAGGGAGACTGAAACGTGCGGTAAGGTCATAATTAGGCAAGCACTCCTTGAACATCTTTCAAAACTTGATGTTTATGCTCGATAGCTACTTCGTCACGCGAAAGAACACAACAAAGGCGGCCGCCGCTAACGCTTCTTAAAGCTTCAAGTGACTGTGCTTTCTTTGCGTTTATTCGGACATGCTACACGGGGGTAAACTTTTACCGTGCATCTTCGCATTGGCAATCACGGAAAAAAAGTTCTAGGTCCTACAGTGAGCTCAAATTTTGTGTCCGTTATTACAGACAGCCGTTTTACAACAGTAACTTTAATGAATTAAATACTTGGAGATTTGCGACCGACTGTATTACAATGACGCTTTTATACGCTGGAATGCGGAAGCCAGCAGCAGCTCGTCTAGAATATTTTTATATCAAATATATTGACGGCGCATGGGGACCGCATCATTGACCAGTGTTAGATTCTAGCCACTCAAAACTTAAAAAGAATATTTCGCAAAACCCCTACCTAAAAACAACAGTCCTTTGTGATGCAAAAAATAGAGACGCAAAAAAACAGAACGCTAATCTTATGAGACCTGTGACACTAACATACAACGCGCTCTGGAAGCAAGTACGTGCTAGGAAGCAACGAACACACAAGCCATGCAACCGATATTCTATTTTGCATTAGAGTAGCAATTTATACGTTTTTCTGTAGCCCGCCAGCAAGGAGGAGGATGAATAAACCTTTATTGTCCGAGAGATAAAGGTGGGTAGCTCCTACACCTCCTGCTCTAGGCCTGAGGGGTGCTCAGAGTGAAGGTCTGTCTCTGATGGTT
The DNA here is from genome assembly GCF_055883805.1 of Amblyomma maculatum. Classification (NCBI taxonomy): domain Eukaryota; kingdom Metazoa; phylum Arthropoda; class Arachnida; order Ixodida; family Ixodidae; genus Amblyomma; species Amblyomma maculatum. The sequence continues at coordinate 110,087,121 of NC_139347.1, read as the reverse complement.
ATCAGCATACCTTGTTTCTTGACGGCTTCCTCGGCCAGTCTGACTTGTTCCTGGTGAGTCTCGGTGTACGGGTTGCACAGCAGGTTCTCCCAGGTTTTTCTAAGCAATTCCACGTACCAAAACGGCCTGAATGTGCTTCCGTACGAAGAGAGAAAACGGGCATTGACCCGCCAAAACCACAGGATAGTTTTACGTCGTGCTGATCAATATTAAAGGCCGATGCGATCTTGGAGATAAATAATTAGGAAGAAATTTTGAAAATTTCATAAGATCTTCTTTCGACGGATTTAAAAGCCGAATTTTTACTAAATCCGCAACACTGCAAACTCGCACACTCCACGTAGGCAAAGATCCATTACCTTCTGGTATAATCCAAATATTCTAGCAAAGTCTACAGCTAAATATATCATAAATGTAAAAATAACATTGTAGCTAAATTTATTTTCCTCGCTCGACTCGCGCGTAGTCGTCTGCTATGTTAACCGTCACGCGGCCTTTTCATTTCCGGCTTCCTCTTTGCAATGTGCATCATTCAATATATATTTTAGCAACACTTTACTTTCAATACCAAAAAATAAAATTGTATATTTTCCTTGGCATCAAGGATGTAGATTCATTTGCAAATTATTTTGAAAATGCAGATGACACTCGCAACTCGGAGCGGCGCCTGTTGACTGCTGCGACAAACAGGAGTCCACTGAGGCATCACAGATGAAGTACGGCGACAGTGAGGCGGATTCTTCTGCCTTGTACAGGTATGCATGTTATGTGTATTGTTGTGTTATAGGCAGATAAATGACGAAGGCTTTCATGCGGCAAGCACAAAATGGCATGTTATGTACGGAAGTAATCGTGTGGCATTTAAAGTAATGATAAATTGAGCAATGCATCGAATTACATTTTATTGGTTGGAATTTCCCAAAACGCAAAAGACAAGCATTACCGCTTTTGTAGTTTGAGTTGTTGGTCTTTGGCAGTAAAAACAGAAAACAAAGACACAAACGTTTTGCTTCATCGAGTATAAATGTCTATTTTGAATTGTGCTGCTGTGATAACCATAAAGCTGTTCTCTGCTCATCGCTTCAAAGATATTCAGGACAAAATGCACTGATGAAGCTAGCGTAGACGACAAGCATTCTAGCTTTAGTATTTTGAGTTAATGTTGGGCGGCAGTGAATATAGTGAAAAAAAATCAATTTTTGTTTTGCTTCATTAGGCATAAATGTCTATTTATTTCAGACTGTGCTGCTGTAATACCCATAAAACAATTCTCTGCTAATTGCTTCAAAGATATTCAGGAATGTGACCCCATCATTGAAAGTGAAGGGTTCCGAATTTCCACAAGATTGTTCTTTCCACCCAGGTACATGTCTTCAACGTTTTTCTGATTGACCCGTTGAGCAACGAGAAATAATTTACAGTCGAGGCAAAGCAGCAATATATACAACCGGCAGTATTTATGCGCGAATTTTGTGGATTTCTCAATTTAGACACAACTTAGTGCTATGTAATGATCCCATTGAAGACGCACATGGTCATGCATGCCGGACAGCGGCGAATATTGCAACAATTTTAGTAAAACGTTAACTACACTGATGCAGGGTTCAGGTGGTGAGCCATGCACAGAATGCTATATGCTGTGTACAAATCTTATCATTGTTCCCGAAGTTCTAGGCTATGTAGGGTTATAAGTGAAAACTGTTCACCACGCCGAGGACATGCTATGCAGTGATTTGCTAGAAGTTGCGATAAGAAGGAAGCGGGCCATTTAAGACAGCACTAAAAACGCATGAGAAAGCAGAATATCAATGCCAACACCTACACGGGTATATCAATTGGCGCACCTCTTACTATATGTCAAGAGAGGGTTTCCGGAAGAAGAACGGTAGCCGAATGTCTATAATGTCAGTGATAGGTATATCCTTCAGTGAAACAAAAAGGCAAGGACAAAAAAGTTTAAAATGTTAGTCTTGTCTCCGCCATGGTGGATGCTTAAAGAGATAGGTACTTATTTTGGTCCCGGTAAAAAAAAAATTATTGCCTGATCAAAACGCCTTTGACACTGGAAAGACATCCTACAAAGCGTTCATCAGTGAAGAAGTTGCGAACAGTCGGTATCAGGGTGAATTTCTAACCTGACGAAAGAATACCCTACTGCCTATCAGATTTGAAGGATGCTGTCTAAGGTTGCAATAAGCGCCTGCTTTTATTCAACTCTAAAGAACCTTTCGTTCAGTGAAACCAACAAACCCAAATCTACAAGCATTATCATCATGGTTTGCGACATTACGCCCCTCTTGATGCGTTTTGCAGGTTCTATTAAGCACTGCATTTGCCCGTGTGAATATCAACGAAATATTAAATTATTAAAGAGGATAAATGCATGCTCAATACATGTTCTAGGTGCTCGAGCATAGGACCACTGAAGAAATTGCTTGACAGCTTCAACATCAAATAAGGCGAAGCTAGATACAAGCGGTTGGTGTGTTCGGGAAACTTTTTACTCATGGTGATTGCTGCGTCAACCGCGAACGCAGTGGAGGAACTCGACATGGCGAAACAATAAAACGGAAATATTTTAATAATCAATCTCAGTCGAACTACATAAGGCGCATGAAAATTAAATTAGGCATGAATGAACAGAGGCAATAGTACTTAAGGACTTTGCAGAGTAATACAATTCATTGTTTCATAGTTCAGAATAATATAGAGTGATTTCGCTGCAACAACAAACAAGCCATAATTCCTAACTTAGTAGCCTGATGCCAGTACCAATGGGCTGGGGAACCGAGGACCCCTGCGAATATTATCTAGATCCCCGACCGCATGTAATAAGTGCAGAGTTGTGGCTACTAATCACGACTCACATAAGAGCTAAAGAAATTCCCGAAGCCGTGAATATCGTTTTTTCTTCCCCGAATAAAGAGACAGGCAGGTGGCAACAAATACGACAACAGCTTCACTAGAATAAAAAGTATTTCGTGCACTGTGTCACAAAAAGAAGAGATTCACCGTTTTCATGTTTCTATTCTCTGCGGAGGTAGTTGAAATTGCGTCGAATTTTCAGTCATTTTTAAAGAGCGCCAAATGAAATGACCTTTACTCATTTGTGCGCATTTAAACGATGCCTTATAAAATATTTCGCCGACTATCACATGTGATTCACAGTGAAGCAAAGTGCCATAATATTTTCTGAGGCAAAAAAAAAAAATGTGTTACGGGACCACTTACCAAAGCAGTACTGTTAGAAGTCATATAACTTTATAACACTTTCCACAGCGCACTTCCTCGCGCAAATAAAAGTAATTGCATTCAAGAGCGAAGAAATGTAATCAAAAAGCAAATATTGTATTCATACCCCACTGAAACGGTGACTGCGCTCAGAAGGGGCTCGCTACGATGCATTATCATGCTTTTCTTATCTTAAATCGTGTATGCATCCTGCTCTCCATGCGCCCCTCCATTGATAATTTCTGATCCGGAGTTATAATCCTTAATAATCATACAACCGTCACAAACCAATACTATACAATATACATCAACAGCAGGGCTCAAAATTTGCCGTTAAAAAACGTGCCTAACTCAATAACGTACCCACTCGTGCACCGACAGTGACTCGCAAACAGCACGGCTTGTGCTTTCGGTGTCACAGGGAGGCAATTAAAGCCGAATACAAAGTTTTCATTCACGCTCGTTGTTTACAAAAGAAGTTTGCTGAGAAAGCTGGGTAGTGTTCTATTGATGTTAAAGGACCATTTCTCTTTTATCTCCATGGGAACCTACCACCTCACGCATCCGCTCTCCCAAGTGAATATCCGAGGCTGTTTTCAAACAGTCCTGTTTGAACACTTAGAAAGCTGTATAAAGTTTAAAAGACTGCCGTGCGCCTTGTGACCACTGCGAACGACGACATACGCGGACAATGAGGGGCATCGCCGTGTAGGCCGCATGGACCCTTTTTTTCAAAAGAAGTATTTCGTATTAACAAAATGTACGCGTTCATATTTCTGACACAATGATCGGAAGAATCACTTCGAATATGTTGAATATCTTTAAACTCTACGGATCGATGCCCACGCAGTGTTTCCGGCTCCTCAACGTGGCGCGTGTGCAACATTTGGGCTGTTTGCCACATTTAGAACATTGAAAATTTCGGGCATTAAGATACAAGAAATAGTGCAGAAATTTCCGAATTCAAGAAGTTAAAAATGTCTAGAGAGGCATTTCGCATAAACTATGACGTAGGTCCAACGTTTACAAATATATTTTCAAATCTCTTCATAGGCCACTGTGCGAACTAACACGCTTTAACAAAAAAATCTGCGTTGTCCAAATTAAAGTATTTTCTGCCCTTTCAGCCATGACGTCAAGACACAGTTCAGTGCTTTGTAAAATAATATAGCTTGTGCCATTTTTTAGGCCCGTTTTCGGTCATCATATATGATTTCATTCTGATAGGAAACATAAAACAAGGTTATCTAGTCGCCTTTTGCTTGGAATTACCCTACGTATATTCGACCAAGAACCACTGGTGCGGTTCTTTGATAATGACCCCTCACAAAAGATTTCGGAAATAATTGATTATATTCTAAGCGGAATAGCTGAGCTTCTTCACTGTGCGCTTGAGTGGTTTCGAAATGGTTGCGCCTTGATAAGAGCCGATAAGAGTCAGATATTCGGCCGGTCGCTGATAGGTCAGTCGATTTGTTACACAACATCTTGTAAGCAAACATTTGAAAGATGCATGTCGTACTTAAAAACAAGAGCCACGCAGTATTCATGGTATACTGGCAACAAATTGGGTTTCTGGTCTTGCCAGGACTATTATGCCATGACCTCCAGGCTTTCGCTAAAGCTTCTTCCTCGAATGCGCTCCGCTGTGCTCTCCTCTCTCCTCTGCCCTCCTGTAAACCCACGACCTCGGCAGGAATAATTTGCCGGTACCAGCACATTATTACTTCAGCAGGGAAGGTGTGGCTAATCGAAATTATTCTTTAGCAGGTGTCTTAAACATTTTAAATGTTTCTGCTGATGGGCATTCGTCACTACCTTCTGCTATCTTTAGAATGACTGCGCTTTCTCCTCCTGCGCAAGTGCATGCGATGAGGGACAGTTTCCAGAATATTTCGCATTTGCGTGAGTAAATGTAATTCAACGCCTCGTGGCGCTGCCCGTTCACACAATCGCACAAAATGATCGTGCTGTTCTACCCACTTATCTTGACACCCAGGTCAGCTATAGCAGAACTATTTGCGATGTTTGTTATTACTTTTTTTCAGCTCAGGCACGAGGACGGCACCAGCAGCAGGAGTGGGCAAGACCGAGGGAAAGGCATCAACCAAGAAAGCAAATAAAGCGGCGGCTCGGGCTACCTCGAAAGGCGACGAAGCTAACGTCCATTATTCGCGACCCTGCACGAGGTCCCAGACAGCGCACTGTTTCAAAGATCTCCAGAATCAGCCGCTTTTGTCCGAGTCTCAAACAAGGCGACCCAAAGCTCAAAATATCAGTTCGACTCCCAAGCATGCAAGCCACGCCTATCGACGGAGAGCTGCCAGGTCTCGACCAAGGTCCACTACGCCGCCTCTGGGCCGAAGAGCAGAGCTGAAACTTGAACAAATTCGAGCCGATTTCGAGAAGCTCGAGTTTGTATGGACCTCGGACCTTTGGGTGAGTGCCTCTGTGAGTGTACACGTTTTGCTGTTTCGGTACCTGTCACGTTGTAGAGACGTAATTTACGAAGGCGGGCAAGTTCGCGGTTGACTATGGAATGCATATTGCAACCTCGCAAAACGACAAGGACGAAGAGAAACCACAGAATAAAACGCGGAACGTCAACTAAAGTTTACTGCAAGGAAAATCACATTTATACAAGTTTCCTAATCACATCTGATATACAACAGACATCATATCATACTTGCGAGGTGACGAGCGTGGCACATGTTAGCATCAAGATAGTTGAGTTCCTTCATGGAAAGCGAAACTGAAGTAGTGCTTTTGCAATGGTCATTCTCCTTTTTATGCTATAGGCTTCAAACATTTCCTTCCTGAGGTGGTTCGGTAATTTGTCGATAATAAGATATTTGTAGATACAGGGATGCGGTAGTTGGCTATCCGTGATAAGTATATCCTGCAGCTCAAAAAGAATAGGAGGCAACCAAAAGCGAAGCTCGGACCTGTTTTATGCTCTTTTTTTTCTCTATAGTGTTTTGCGATGTAGGACGTTTGTTCGCCACTTCATTTGATAAGCAGCGAGAATTCGGTCGGTTTCCCTTCCTGTCAACCAATTATTTCAGTTTGCAATTCGTATACTCTTATTTATCGCATTGAGCTTCCTGGTTAAAGGTGCACATTTTGAAAAGCATTTTTCTTATGACTTATCCTGCCTTGTGTCGACCGTATCGCTCAAAGGAAAGGATAGAGGTATCTAATCTATCCACTGCTTTTCGCTATTCATTGAAGGGTAAACAAAGGGAATCTCTCCATCATCCAATCGGGGACGCCGTTTGCTGACGAGAGCAGAAGCATAGCCCAGTTGGCTAGTTCGGCTGGCTTTGTTTCGTCAACACAGCTGCTAGATTCGATGATGAAACACCTTCTAGCAGTATGACTAAGCTCAGGTTCCGAAAAATGTCATCACCAGAAAAAATGGCTTCGGAGTAAACTTGCCCGAACAAAACGGCCCCGAAAAAAATGTCCGCGGGAGAAAATTCCCCATTAGCAAAGTAGGAGAAACTGTCCCTAACGGGTGCACTCCAACGTACTGACGTCAAGTTTCGCCTGGCCTAGCCTCTGGCTTATTAGTAATGAATTGCTTTTACCACCACTGGCTTTTACTGATTTTTCTTTACATCGTTTAAGATTTCAGCTTGAACCTAGTCTGTATTTCGATCCCACTGTTTTCTTTTTAATCGTCACATGCTATGGGGCGCATATTGCACTTCCCCGTGACAAAATATACAATTGAGCGAGTTGATACATCTTCGAAAAATAACCAGCACTGCGACATGTTAAGTTTCGCAGCGCTGGCTGGTTTCCCCGTGACGTGCTGCAATATTGTATGGTACAGCGCTTCGCCCGTAGGGTTTGAAACATTCAAACGGCCACACGGCAAACGTAGACATCGCTCTCATTATCGCGTTCTATTTCGCCTTCGTTGGGCGAATGCGTCGAGCAGTGCTTTTAAGGGGTACACTGTGAACGACCGGTTAGGGTTGGGCCCGCCGTCTCTTCCACAGCGTCTCCATCACCATCGAAAAAGTTGACGCCCTTCACCAGAATATCTCCGTGAATCTTCGAGTGACACCACCTACATGCCGTGGGGACCTCTAAAACTACCAGTTCGACCAGCATATCGCACGTTTCCTAATTAATAATTTTACCTTGAAGATGAGGCCTGTCGCATTAAGTGCTGAAAGAGCTAGGGTATTGGAGGCCATACAATGTTTTTTACGAAGTTGTTTTCAGAACGATGCATTTTTATGGCGTATTTTTGGCTTCCGGACGTTTGCTTTCGTATCGTTCCTTTAGGAGCCTTACTTTTCTTTCGGTGACGTTTTTACCTACACCCGACTAAGCTCATGCTTTATAATGCTATTTCGTACCTAGCCTGCCTGGTTTACGGCTGAAACAATACGCTACGTTCACGTAACTGACTGGCCCTTTCTGCCTTCCCCAGGAACCGCCAGACACTGATCCATGGCAGGCTTCCCAGCCTGGGTTTGGGCGCCACGGAAGCCCCCATCCGAGAGCCTTGGGACGCGCTTTAGACGAGAGCACATCTGAAGAGGACTAGACTTTATATTCTTACCGCCTTACTTTACTTTTAGTTTTAGTACTTTAACCTTCTGACTGCCTTAGTTTTAAATAAAACATTAAGTCGTACTACGTAAGACAGTGCAAAAAGACAAAAATCATTCATTTGTGTCATGTCCTCTTCTCTTCTGTGGTGGTCCTTTTTTTCTACTATCTTATTACCGAGTTCGGCTTAAACCTCGTCGTTGTTTGACCTTCAAATGCTGTCTGAATTTATCTCAGCTTGCTTAGTTTTGGGCGTCTGTTCTAGCCGGCAAGGCATTCTTGCTTGTTCTTTTTTAGAATTTTTTTCTTGTTAGCTGTGTGTTTGTGTGTGTGGGTTCAAATCCAGCGATATCAAATTCACTGCAGACCTTTCCTTTACCAACGTTTCACTTGCTGCAAACTGTATTCGATTGTTAGGATTTTTCGTCTGATTTTCGGACATAAATTTCTCATCGTCATGCCATGAAAACCGTTAATGTGCCTATACCATGCGGGTTCACCTCGTTTTCAGAACATTGCTGAAGGTTGAACTCCTATAAACCTACTTACACAAGGTGAAATCAGGTAGCTTGCGGACGTTGCAAGGACCTCTGCGTAACGCTCTGAGATGGCTCAGCTTGGCTCTGATCCATGGGGAAGCTCGAACACATAGGCAAGCGGTGCGCTCCTCTTTAAACCACGGCCAAGTGCGCCAGGATTCACGCTGTCTGAGAGCGGGAGGATGTATGCAACATAGAGAAACATACTTACGTAAAGAGCGGATGCTCGAGCCTTTTCGTGGCCGAGCAAGTAAAGGTCTGACCACCCGCGAGGCGGCGTAGCGATGTTCGCTTCCACACCGTCTCAAAGGTAGATAGTTAATCATGCGTGCACCGGCTTGCATGAAAGCGTATGCTTTCCTTGCTCTTTCCATATAAACGTTGATGCTGCGCCGGTCATGTGCCACCGGGTACGCCAACGTCACCGTGCTTTTCAATGTGTCACCTCGTTTCACCGGTAAATTGTTCCCTTTTCCCTCCAGAAATAATTTTGCTCTTCTTGGAGCTAAGAACGCTTTTAGCAAGTCTTTTGGTGCGCAACGTGAACGTATTTTGCACGTGTAACGTAGAATAGGAGCCATGACGCACTTTTAGTGTGCAGTTGCTCTATGTTTTTGGGTCGTGTTTTTCTGAAGAACATGTGCAGTCCTTCGATTGTGTAACTTTCTAGCACAGCTTTAGGACAAAGAATTTTTCGGTGGCTCAGCTGTATCTTAACACAAACTTTTGTTCGGCAGTGCAGGAACTGTGTATTGCGCATTTGGGATCGTTTTGTGAATGGCGTTTACTTCGCTGTATTTGAACAATGTATGGGCTTTGGCCGCTTCGTAAGCACCATTATTACATGCCGAATTCCTTGTCATAGCAAAAGCATTCTGATTGGAGTCTAAAAAGGGCTGCTGCCTGTTAGTGGCTTGCATTTTGGCGACATCTACTGCTATTAATCGCTAACAGTGGACTCCCTTTAATACCGTTGCCATACGGGCAGAGGGCAATTCTGTCGGCGATCATGAGTATATGATTAGTGTTGGGTTATCGTTATGTATTCATTGTGGTGTGTTTAAATTTCTGAACAGCCTGCTGATCTTGGCTGATTTATAGAAACTCCGCGCAGTCTGTGCCTGCATTTTTTTCTCCTTACTTGTGTCTACCAGTTCACAACTCCTTTTCTGTTCTTCTCACGGGTGATGGTTTAGAGGAAAAACACAGCCGGTATGAGAATTTTTTTCATCGCGACACGATTCTGCGTGCTTCGGCATACCATCAAGCTTGTTGCTCTTTGTAAGAGGATGTATTCTATGAAGTGTGTGATACAGTATTTGTTCTGTAAAATTCATTATGTAAATAAGAAAATAAACGTTTTTGTGTGGAACCACTGCCTCCTTGTGTGCCACTGAGAAAAGCGGCTCAATAACGGCAAAGCATTACAATAAAAACAGCTCTGATCGCATTATTCTAACCTGCATGAAGTACGTCAGCCACGCTTATGTTCTGCGAGAACCTTACAGGTATTTCCAGTGAAGAGGTTGCGATCCATTACTTTAATACGTCCGTATGCATGGCGTCGTTAAAGCACTTGAGCGCAACTCGAGACTATCTAGTTGAATATTGTAACAGCTAAAGGTAACTCAGAATCGAAAGCATTTCTATCAAAACCAAAACAGCAAATCACGTGCCGAAAATCTCGGAGGACGAAAGTAGCAGTCTGACCAGCCGCTCGGGGCGCTGGCGCTGCTCGGTCGGAGGGCCCTATGGAAGTGTCCGCTCTTTACGTAAGCATGTTTCCCTATGGCGCGGCAGCGAAACCATCTCGGCAAGTTACGTGGCTAGTCACGTCCACATCCAGCGCCGCTGTGAGCTGTTGAAGGTCGTCAAAGGTCAAAGCGCCTGAGTCGGCGAAACTCGAGGCATGTGTAGCCAAGTTTTCGCTTCAATAAATGTTAATAAATCAGCGCTCCATCTTGAGACCTCAATTCTTTGCTTTCTTCCTTTCCTGCGCTGGTTGCTATAAATCACTCAAAGGTCATCCTTCTTTGTTGCAGCACCATCAAGAATTCTGTAAACTTCCGAAAGGGGTGACATATGGATGGCAGGAAGTTTTCGATGTCTACGAAGCCCCATTTCCTCCAGGAAAGCATAGCGTTGTGTATCACAATCGGCGAACCTTGGCTCTCGGCACGTATCAACACAATGGGCTTCGCTGACACCCAATTTTTTTAGTCTTGAGCAACGTTATATTAGTAAGTATTGCCCTGAACCTTCCCCTTCTTATGGTGACTAATCATATGTGTTGCGCTGTCTTGACCCAAGCATGAGGCGTAAAACATTTGAAACATATCTGTGTTGCGTGCGGACAACTTTTCAGCGCAGTTGTTCCGCCCGCAGTATTTCCACGTTTATCCGATACGGATCTGAAGCTGATTATCCCATCTCCTTTGCCAGTAACGAAATAATAGATATTCAGAGCCAGATGGTTTCGAAACCACACCTAGGAAAATAATCCAAGTTCTCTGGCTACAGCGTTAGCCTACTCACCTTTTCGGTAGCAAGTATTTTCACGTGGTAAGCTTTCCTTTACGCTCGCTACAGGCTGGCTCCTACCCACAAGGGAGATCGTCATTAACGAGTCAATGACAATCAATTCATTTCAGAAGAAACCATAGAAAAGAGACGGAGTTGTATAAAATAATTAGGCATTTCGTTCACGCTGCACTTCAGATGTATACATTGTCATCCTTTTTTGACAAATTTGCTGTAAAGCAGTATCGGCGGCATTGATTTCGAATGTGCGTATCTGTTCTGGCGCAGGGCCTTCAGGTGGTGCGAGATAACATGTATCAGGCTCAATTTAGTTCTAGGAATGCATTTTCCTACACTATTGATATGCGTGTAACTGCGTGGCCTACGCACTAGTGAACGAGTTGCATCCGGGCTAGCCGTCGTATAAGTCCAGTCTCGTTCGTATTATCTGACCATAGTACAACCGTCGTGTAAGACCGCTTCACACAAAAAACGCACAAGATGTGAGTGCAACACTGTGATAGCGTGCGATCGATGATCCTAGCTTAGTTGTGCGAAACCATACGACAGTTATTTACCTTCTTTTTCTTTGTCCCCTCAAAGCGGCTCTGAGACCTTGCTCATCAGCAATTCGTTATGTTTATAACAGTGCGTACTAATTTTTCTCTTTACTTTGCTGTATAATTCGTTCTCGTCTGTTATGATAGTTCTCTCTTTTTAGTTGGAGAACCGATTTTATCTCACGTACGTGCAATATTTTATTGTATACAAATTGTGGTATAGGGATAGCACCATGTATATTTTCCTACCAATTTCAGTTTCCCAATTTAAGAAAACGAAAGAAACAGGAAAAGCTACCTAGACGGGTTCATTCATCAGCAACGTCAGCTAATTGTGACAGCCACGGGGATGGGGTGGCAGCAGGGTATAGTTCTCTGGCACATATTGGTGGGTGATGGGGGTTACTTCAAGCTTAAACAAATTGAAAACACCTATTCAACAGTTTTTTCAGGCCAGCATCTCTTCATGCCCGCGCATGCTTCTGTGTAGTTCTGCATTTCAGTACCCTCCCCGTGTCAGCTGCATAAGCTGAACAATGGAGCCTGGTTAGAGGAGAGGTACGAAACGTCTTGCGGGATGGATCGCTTTGTAGTTATACATCACAGCTGAAGGTGGCGACAAATTTATGCCTGTAACCATTACATGCTTATATCTACACTAGAATTGGGGGATGCACAAAGTTTCTCAGTTTCTTTTAAGCATTATATATATAAGAGCACCGGACGCGTTATTCGGAGGTCGTGGGTTCGGATCCCACCATCGGCACGTTGTTTTTTCTTCTAGTTTGTGTCTAATTATCTTTCCCCTAAACAGATTACATTACTAATTTCTGTGATTATTCAAGTAAATATTAAAAAAAAGACATAAAGTACCATCCCCAACGCTTTCCTTGGCCTCGCCGACTGTTGGCTTCTTTACTTCATGTATTATAACGAGCACCCTCATTTCCCCTACATTGATCTGCTTATAGCTTACGGGGGTCTCGGTTCTGGCAGTCTTGAAGCCATAGGTAGCGTAAGAGGGTTCTAGCACAGCTTTCGCCCTCGCTCTTGATCCCGTTTTACGTGACGCTGGCGGTAACAGAGGACGTCCCACGTCCGCCGCTATGGCTGAGGGTGGCGCTGGTGAACACTCTCAAGGTTCGTATACAGACAACATAAATACCCAAGAAAGTAGCAGGGGGGACAGCGGCCGATGTAGCTCAGTTGGAAGAGCACCGGACGCGTTATTCGGAGGTCGTGGGTTCGGATCCCACCATCGGCACGTTGTTTTTTCTTTAACTTTGTGTCCAATTATCTTTCCCCTAAACAGATTACATTACTAATTTCTGTGATTATTCAAGTAAATATTAAAAAAAAGACAAAGTACCATCCCCAACGCTTTCCTTGGCCTCGCCGACTGTTGGCTTCTTTACTTCATGTATTATAACGAGCACCCTCATTTCCCCTTCATTGATCTGCTTATAGCTTACGGGGGTCTCGGTTCTGGCAGTCTTGAAGCCATAGGTAGCGTAAGAGGGTTCTAGCACAGCTTTCGCCCTCGCTCTTGATCCCGTTCTACGTGACGCAGGCGGTAACAAAGGACGTCCCACGTCCGCCGCTATGGCTGAGGGTGGCGCTGGTGAACACTCTCAAGGTTCGTATACAGACAACATAAATACCCAAGAAAGTAGCAGGGGGGACAGCGGCCGATGTAGCTCAGTTGGAAGAGCACCGGACGCGTTATTCGGAGGTCGTGGGTTCGGATCCCACCATCGGCACGTTGTTTTTCTTCTACTTTGTGTCTAATTATCTTTCCCCTAAACAGATTACATTACTAATTTCTGTGATTATTCAAGTAAATATTAAAAAAAAAGACATAAAGTACCATCCCCAACGCTTTCCTTGGCCTCGCCGACTGTTGGCTTCTTTACTTCATGTATTATAACGAGCACCCTCATTTCCCCTTCATTGATCTGCATATATATATATATATATATATATATATATATATATATATATATATATATAGATATATATACGTATAATAACAATATTCTTTTAATTTTTTTTTCGTGCTTGCTGTGAAATATGCAAGTGTAAACTCCTGCGGAAATTTTGTATATTTTGTTCTTCAAATATTTGTTCCTTACTGAAAACACCTTCTCGGTTTTTTACAAATTTCTCATCGCTGACATTTTGCGCTCGTTCGGATGGTGCGTTCGCATTGGTCTCTTGCGTTCGCAGCCACTTCATTTCGTTGCCCAGTGGAAGTTAATGCCACGACATAAAATGCAGTAACTGGAAAGCGTGCACGAGTGAGCGCAGGATATTTTGGTAATAAAAAACTGCTCAGAGGAAAAGCGTAGGGGGCGCTTTACTGCGATGAGAAAACCGCAGTTGTGCTTTCTTCTAAAATTTCCTTGGATAATGAGAATCATCAAGTTAGAAAAGGTAACAATACCTGCCACAGCAGAGGTTAGATGTAAATCAAATCGTACATCAACATGTTCAAAAGGCACGTATAAAAAAATAGGAAAAAGGTCCAACAACGTCAGTCAGGTATGTGAAGCTTTTCATTTATACGTCAGAAGTGTTCCATGACCAGAATTTTATATTTCCCAGTGGTGCCCAACTAAAATTGCGAAAATATCCCGTTTTCCTCACCTGAATCGTGTATGCCATATACCGCTAGACGAGTAGGCGTTTCCTCGAGTTTTTAGGTGCATGATGACCGTAATGTTGATACTACATGTCACCCATTAGTGGGATAACATTTTAACTTTCCCACTGCGCATAGTCACCCAAATAATAAATTATTATTGGTATAAGCCCCGCAACCATTTCGCTGCACTGAGAACAAAGCCCAATTATGAGTTTGTTATAAGAAGAATAATGATGTGTGAAAAATTTTCTTGGCTGTCTCTCTGTTTCCCCCAGGAAAGCAATAACACCATCTTACCACTCAATTAATGTTCAGTTGTGGTGTTGCAGCTCATTCACGTTTGGCTCTACTAGAGAGGATCAGCATTAGGCTCACCACAAGAACCTTTTCAACTAACGCACCATTCTTGGACAAGTTTGCCATACACTGACGAAAACTACGTGAACTCAGAATATAAAAAAAATAACAATGTTCCGTTCAGCCTCTCTAAGGACATTACAACTGAAGCGCAATGTAATGACACCCTTCCCTTCATCGCAATGTTTTCTTCTCTACTCTATCTTAGCATAAACCATACTGATGCCATATTTCACGAAGAAAATAATTATCAACGCAAAAACATTGTTTAGCGAGGCACTAAATTTAGCTTCGCTGAGCGCGCCATGCAGGTGGCCTTTGTTCACAGCAACAGTTCAGTCGCTGTGGTAATTAAATGAGGGCAACAGGCGCCGAATTTATTTCAACGTTAACACACACACAGAAAAAGCCATATTTGTTATTAACCGAACAGGTTTGTCACACGAGCAGTTTGACGATTCGAGGAGATGCTTGCATTTGATTGACATTGATAAAGGTACTACCTTTAACACCATGGCATGCCCCGCTTCTGCTGCTGCTTTCATGAGTGGCACGACGTCCTGCGCAATACAAGTTCACTCGACACCTTGATCGTTTAACTTGAAGACACTTGTTTCCGGAAAGAAACCGGTAGCCACAACGTTTCGTCTGGTACAACTGAACTGCCTGTATCACTCCACGTTAAGTTATGTTAGGAACTTCGCGCAAGCGCCTAAATATTTTAAATAAATAAGGCTTGCTCATGGAACATAGCATAGCATATTGATTGATTGATTGAAAACATCTTTATTTATTCAGTATTCTCAGAACATGTGGGTGGGCCGCCTAGTCCGGTAGTCCATTGGCTGCTGCTGCTGCGCTGGCCCTCCCCACCAGGCAGTGCTGACGGTCAGGATCATCGCTGAGCAGAATAGCCTCCCACTGCTCCTCCGAGGGGTTGGGAATGGGGTCAACTAAGGGATTAAATTGGCATGCCCACACCATATGGTAGAGGTTAGCTACCTCTCCACAGTGTGGGCACTGCGGAGAGTATAGTGTAGGGTACCACAGGTGTAATTTAGCTGGTGTTGGGTATGTGTTGGTTTGTAGTCTCCTAAGGATGTTCTCTTCTAACTTATTGAGGGATTTGTGTGGTGTTGGGTACTCCTTTCTGGCTGTTCTGTATGGCGCGAGATTGTCAGCATACACTGCTAAACCTATCAGGTCACGGCACCCTTTATGGTCATCAGGGGGAGACGCCCGGTATAGAAGAGCTCGGGCATGCCTGTGAGCGGCTTCGTTTCCTCCTGGTAGTTCCAGGTGACCAGGAAACCAGATGATTGATGCTTGGTTGGGTGGGTGCTTAGTTAGCAATGACAACCCTGACTTATGAATTAATCCGTAATTGAAGTTGCGACAGGCGTTTTGAGAATCAGTGAGCACAACGGCGTTGGGGTTAGATGCTACAGCTAATGCAATAGCTGCCTCCTCTGCGTGAGTGGGGTTAGATGTTTTCACCGAGGCGCAGTTCACCATCGACCCCGCAGGCGTTGAGACTACGATAGTCATGACTCCATTGTGTGGTCCTGCTGCGTCCACGTAAAGGGTGTTAGTCTGCTTGTCCCATTTCTTCTGCAGGGCTTCCCCTCTTGCTATCCTCCTCTCGATGTTATATGCGGGGTGCATATTCCGCGGAATGGGGTACACGTTGATGCATATTCTCACATCGCGTGGGGCCTCTTCCCTTTGGTCAATTGTATAGGGCTGATTAACATGGATCTTCTCGAGCAGTTCTCTGCCGGGTGTTGTAAGTGCGAGCCTATTGAGTTGTGAGAGCCATTGTGCTTCCCACATCTCTTCGAGGGTATTATGTACTCCTAGAGCCATGAGCTTGGCCGTTGGCGTGGAGTTCGGTAGCCCCAGGGCCGTCTTGTAGGCTTTCCTGATGAGTGTCTCCAACTTTTCAATTTCCGACCTGGAGAGGTTAAGGAATGCCGTCCCGTACATTATCCGCGAGATCACGAAAGCTTGCACCAAGCGGATGGTGTCCCTTTCCTTCATGCCATGGTGTTTATTTCGGATACGATGTATCATCCGGAGGATTTGCTCGGTGGATGTTGTCAGCTTCTTCATTGTGGTGGTGTTCTGTCGCCCCTGCGGGATATACTGCCCTAGGATCTTGATCTCCGTGGGTTTCTGTACTGGGTGGCTCTCTATATACACCGAGATGTTCTGTGCTAGGGGTGTCCTCGGGTTCTTCAGAATTAGCAACTCGGACTTTTCCGGTGCACACTGGAGGCCTCTCTCCCTGGCGTACCGGGCCACCGTGTCCGCTGCTGCTTGAAGACGCTCCTCGATTTCGGCGTCACTCCCCGAGTTGCACCAGACAGTGATATCATCCGCATACAATGTGTGTTTGATGCCGGGAATTTCGGAAAGAAGGCCTGGTAGATCTTTCATAGCTAAGTTGAACAAGAGGGGTGACAGTACCGCCCCTTGCGGAGTTCCCCTCGGGCCTAGAGTGATGAGATCTGATTTTATTCCACCGAAGTTTATAGTGGCTTGCCTGGCTGATAAGAAGTTTTTGATATAGTTGTAGGTTCTTGCGCCACAGTTGGTATCGGCGAGGCTTTGCAGGATATTTTTATGTAGAACGTTATCGAACGCTCCTTTCAAATCAAGTGCCAGGATGGCCCTTGTCTGTGACTTGGGAGGTGTCTCAAGGAGGTCTTTGTACAGGTACAACAGGGCGTCCTGTGTTGATAGGTGTGGGCGAAAGCCGAATTGAGTGTTAGGTAGGAGGTTGTTATCTTCTAAGTATCTACTCAGTCTCGTGTTGATGACCCTCTCTATGAGTTTCCCCAAACACGAGGTCAGCGATATCGGTCTTAGATTATCCAGTTTAAGGGGTTTGTTCGGTTTCGGAATGAACCGAACCTCGGCTGTCTTCCAGGATATTGGTAACGTTCCTGTAGCCCAATGCTGCTCGTTGAAGCATTCCACCAGCGAGGTGATGGTGTCATCGCTGAGGTTAAATAAGAGCTTCGCTGTTATCTGATCTGGACCTGGAGCTGCATTTTTTCTCATGGCCGCGATTTCTGCTTTTATTTCTTCTTTCGTGAGTGGGATGTCCAGCTCGGGATTCGGCAGCCCAGAATACTCCGGCTGTTCCACGACTTGGTCAGTGCACAGATACCTGGTCTTGAGCTTTTCCATCAACTCTGTGTCCGTACCCGGGGTGGCGTGTACGATCTTCGTGAGCCTGTCTTTAGTGGCCGACTTGCTGCTGCTGGGGTCGATTAGGACACGTAAGAGCTTCCAAGTCTTTGACACCCCTAGCTTCCCCTGAATACCATCACAGAGCGAATTCCAGTTCTGTCTGGCTAAGGATATGGCATAGGATTCTGCCCTTTTGTTTATCTCCTCTATTTTTTTCTTGAGTTTGCGGTTAAGCCGCTGTCTGCGCCATCTCTTTGTCAATGAGTGCCTCGCTTCCCATAAATGTAGAAGGTGCGTATCGACCGCTGGGCAGTCCTCTGTCGTGCAGACCTCTTTTGTAAAGGCTTTCAAAGTGTGCACCTCATCTTTAACCCATTCCTCTAGGTCGGTAATAGGGTTTGCAGGAGATGTCTGGGCCTTTCTCCCCCTGTCCCAGTTCGTAACTCTTGCGATACCTATTTTGCGCTTGCACGCATTTGTGCTTATCTCCAGAGAGAGTATGAAGTGATCGCTTCCCAGGTGCTGTTCGGTATTCTTCCAAATGGCGCTTTGTATGTTCTTGGTGAACGTCAGGTCAGGGCACGTATCTCTACTGACACTGTTTCCCAGCCTCGTAGGGTAAGTGGGATCGGTGAGGATCGATAACCCTTCTTGCGTCACTACTTCTTCCAGTTTTCTGCCTTTTGGTGTCGCTGCCGGGTAGCCCCATGAAGGGTGTGGTGCGTTGAAGTCGCCCCCAATCACGCAGGGGGAATGGCCCACTGAGGTCAGAAATTTCTTTATGAGGGAACCCAATTTTGCGTGCCTGTCTTTAGGAGGGCTGTATACATTCAATACGTGCGTGCTTGCCGCTCCTCTTTGGAGAGGAAGAATAGTTATATAGCAGTGCGCAATATCCGGCTCGAAAGGGTCGTGCAATATGGCAGTGTATAATTTGTGCACTAACGTGACAGTTAACTGGTCGTGCTGGTAAGCGACATAGTCTTGGAGTTTAATAGGTATTAGGTGGGGTTCTTGAATTAGGATAGCTGCCGGTGGGTCAGACTCCTGAGATATAAGTAGATTTAGAGCAGCCTGCTTTCTCCTGTATCCCCGGCAGTTCCACTGCCAGATCTTTACTCTAGGTTTGGCTGGCATGTTGAATCCGTATCGGATGGCTCGTCCACTTGCATTGTACGAGCGAATTTCGACTTATGTCTTTTAATACGCATGTTCCTTCCGAAGTGCAGAAATTGCCGTCTCCGTGTATCGTCGGTTGTTTGCAATCTGCTCTCGAATTTCTTGGAATTGGGCGTTCACGTAAATTAGAAAAGCTTGAAACTCCTCCTTGAAGGACCTCAGTTCTTGGATAATTTGTTGATAGACCTCGCCTAAGGCGGGCTGGGAGCTAGGTACTACCTGCTGTTTTTGGTTTTGAGGAGTCGGCTGAGTTACCGGGGTTATTGCGCTAGTAGTAGCTCGCTTAAGCTCTTGGTTTTGGATTGTTAAAGCACTGACTTGTTTTTTCAGACTTTCTATCTCTTTTTTGAGTGCTGCCAACTCCGTGTTATTCTGAGGGGAGGACGAGGGGAGGGGAGGCCACTCTGCAAAGCTCACCTTCGAATCTGAAAGCTGACCCGAGGACGTCTTCTTCGGCACCCCGGTGGTCTTGATGAGGTTCTCTTTCCCTTGTTCTTTACCCGCCTCCACGTGACTAGCGTTCTGGGTGGAGCCTGTTGCCCGGCGTCTTGAGCTGGAACGGCCGCGGGAGGCGGAACGAGAGCGGGAGACTGATGACGACGCTCCTCTGTTTTCAGTGGAGATGCTGAGACTTGAACTAGCTGCTAAACAGAAGTGACAAACTTTTGCCCATAAAATATACACTACTGATTCCAGAAGGCATCCTGCTTGAAAAAAGCTTCAACACCTACTTTGATTTCCACATGAATTGTCTCCTTTGTTGGCATTCGCAGGATACACTCACATAGAATACCTTTTATCAAATTTAATAATTTTTGTCACCTCACCTACAACGTACACTTTCTCTCAACCTGTGAAAAAGTACACCCTCGACAAGAACTTTATTTTATAAATCGATCTTTTTTTTACAGCGTCACTATGAAACTTTCCTAGGTTACTATATGCAACAACACAAGAGGCGCCTGTACACATGGACTTCACCGGACGGTCTGTACAGGAATCAGATCGATTATATTCTTTGCCGGCAGAGATGGAGAAGCGCTATACAAGCAGTAAAAACAAGGCCTTGGGCCGATTGTGGCACCGATCTTCAGCTTCTTGTTGCCAAAATTAAGCTTCGATTGAGGAAAACGCAGAAAACTAGAGGGCCTTAGTTAACTTTCTTATATATATATATAGATGATGTGGTGTTCCAGATGGTCCGTTGATCCGGGGACACGTTGCAGGAAACGGACGGGACAACTTTTTGAGCGCTACGGGCACTTTATTGAACGGGTCAAAGACACATTTTGCTTTTGCGAACACAGTTCGCGACCTCCTGCCACCAGTCGTAAGTCGGCAATCAGTCTGTCTACCCGTCTGTCTGTCCCCCTTGTCCCAAACACCCGTCTTAAATATACATTTTCAATATCCTGGTTACCGACTTCGTGGCCAATCGGAGGAAAAGAGCTTCTTCGAGCCAATCAGAATGACAAAGCCACATTTCAAATAGCCAATGCAACATCGGCACCTCCGAGACTGGTCCTTCGCGAGCCCCGCGTGCCTCCCACCAATCGTTCGCCCTTTCCCCCTGTGGAGACGACGCAGAGATACTCTCAAAATCAGGGGCGGGACCAAACAAATTAGCGAAGACACGCGAACGCCCCTTTCACTTTCACCAGCAATGCATACACTTGAGAGGGCACACGGCTTCGCCCTTTCCCCTGTGGAGACGACACACTGATTGTCAAAATCATGGGCGAGGCAAAACAAATTAGCAAAGACACGTGAACGCCACTTTCACTTTCACCAGCCATGCATACACGTGCAAGGGCACACAGGGCTTCGCCCTTTCCCCCTGTTGAGACGACACACTGATTCTCAAAATCAGGGGCGAGGCAAAACAAATTAGCAAAGACACGTGAACGCCACTTTCACTTTCACCAGCTATGCATACACGTGCAAGGGCACACAGGACAGCAAGAAATACGAGGGTAGTGTCCGGACCCCGCTGGCCGTAAGAAGAGTGGAAAAAAAAGAGAATTTATTGCTACCACCTCATCAACACGGGCGCCGTGTGCTGCGGCGATGTTTCCGTCAACTTTGGAACCGACAGCATCGGATGTGCCCTCCTGTTCTCCCGCGTCTTGGCCGGCTGGGCGAGAGCGCCGCGGGGATATTAATGTTCACGCTAGAGTTGACAGCTCAACGGCGCGGTGCGCGTCTTTCCGCTCGGATTCTACGAAGGCATCACATTATAAACGGCACCCCCGACTTGGGCAGCCAGAAACACGAGACCGCTTGTGTGTAAACATCGCGCTCGCTTCCCGAGCGACCGTCCGTTTTCGTGTTTTGTTTTCACAGCTTACGGTTGCGTCGGTGCCGTCCCATCGGTAATGCGCTGAGCAGGGAAGTCATAGACCTTCGCCCGTTATTGGTCTGAGCTGACAGGTTAAACGACGACGCGGTTCGCTCTCCGCAGTCTCCGCGTCGCCGGCACGCCTGACTTGTACGGATCTGTCTTTGAAACTGAAACGTGTGCTACCCGAAAGGCGACCCTGGGTTTCCCACGCGGCTGCAACAGCAACCAGCACACTCGTCCGGTCACACAGGCCAAAGGTCACTGTAGCGTGCACATTTGCAGGCCCCTTAGGTGGTACGAGCGGCACATGCGGCGCAGGTTGTTTTCCTCGAGAGTCATAATTCTCGCGTCTGGTGCCGAGATGCCTATTTTTTGTCTCGCGGTCCGACCAAAACCTCCCAAGGTCTCAGCCCCGAACTCCCGGTCAAATAACCTTTCCTCGCGTATTTCAAGTTCAACGGGCGCCCGGACGCGGACTCATAAAAAACCCCTGACAACAAAGTTAACAACCAGAAAGAAAAGACAAACAGAAGAAGCGAGCCGGCTGGTTTGGAGTGCTCCCCTCCTCCACAACGGCCCAGCAAGTTAACAGCCTTTCAGGTGTGATTTGGATCAAATTTCATTAGAATATGCTGTGGAAGTGAGGAATCGATTTCAAGAATTAGATCTAGAAGACAGAGAGCCCGAAGAGATGTGGACTGATTATCGTGATATAATACAAGAAGTTGCTACTAAGGTAGTTCCAAAGCAAAAGAAATGCAAGAAAGCAAACTGGTTATCTGAAGAGGCTTTGCAAATAGCTGAGGAAAGGAGGATGGCAAATGTTGTGGGGGAAAGAGAAAGATACAAGGTTCTCAATGCGGCTTTTCAGAAAATAGCAAGGAGAGATAAGAATGCCTTCCTGAACCTACAGTTCCAAGCAGTTGAGGACAACAGCCAATTAAGGAACACAAGAGCTCTGTATAAGACAATCAAAGATATCAAAGGAAGCTTCTGTGCTAAGCTGGGCGTGATAAAGGACAAACGAGGCAAGGACCTCACTGAAGCCTCAGAGATAAAGAAGAGGTGGCAAGAATACACAGAACTGTACAAGAAGGACCCGAATGTGCAAACCCAACATAAGACGGTTGTGATTACTGATCTCGAGCCGGGCATCCTGAAGAGTGAAGTGAATGGGCCTTAGCCAGCCTTGCTATGAACAAAGCTAGCGGAATTGATGGCATTCCAGCTGAGTTGCTTCAAAACCTCAACCATGACGCTGTTAACATTCTGCATACATTATGGCAGAAGATTTGGACAACCCTGCAGTGGCCACAGGATTGGAGGAGGTCAGTTTACATCCCCATTCCAAAGAAAGGCAGTGCCAAAGATTGTTCCAACTACCGCACGATCGCGCTAATTTCGCATGCTAGCAAGGTGATGTTGAAAATCCTGCAAGGTAGGCTGCAGCAGTATGTGGATCGGGAGCTTCCGGACGTGCAAGCTGGGTTTCGCAAGGGCAGAGGAACTAGAGACCAAATTGCCAACCTTCGCTGGATCATGGTAAAAGCAAGACAGTTCCAGAAACCCATCTACTTCTGCTTTATTTATTATGCGAAAGCGTTTGACTGCGTAGATCACAGCAGATTGTGGCAAGCTCTTCAAGAGATGGGAGTTCCAATTCACCTCATCTGTCTCCTCAGGAACCTGTATGAAGGGCAAGAGGCCACAGTCAGAACTGGGCATGGTTTTACTGATTGCTTTCCGATTGAGAAAGGAGTGAGGCAAGGCTGCATACTGTCGCCCTGCCTATATAACCTATATGCAGAGTGTATCATGAGGAAGGCCGGTCTGGACGAGTCTTCAGCTGGAGTGAAGATTGCTGGAAAACGTATCAACAACCTCAGATATGCGGATGATACCACTTTAATGGCAGAAAGTGAAGTGGAACTCAAGAGACTTCTGATGCGCGTACAAGAAGAGACTGAAAAGTTTGGCCGTAAACTGAACATTAAAAAGACAAAGATCATGGCGTCTTGCCGTATCAAGTCCTGGAGCATCAATGGACAAGAAGTGGAAGCTGTGACAGATTTTCACTTCTTGGGCTCCAAGATTACCTCGGAAGGAGACTGCAGCCATGAAATTAGGAGACGCCTGCTTCTGGGAAAGAGAGCAATGGTTAGCCTTGACCGCCTAGTAAAGAGCAGAGACATTAGTCTGCCAACTAAGAGTCGTATAACCCGGGCTATGGCCTTTCCAGTTGTGATGTATGGATGCGAGAGTTGGGCTGTGAAGAAGGCTTACCGCCGAAGAATTGGCGCGTTTGAATTGTAGTGCTTGGACTGTCAGAAGATCAAATCAGTCGACATTGTCGACCATAAACCCTGACTGCTCATTAGAGGGTCAAATTCTAAAGTTAAAGCTCAGCTACTTTGGTCATCTGATGAGAAGAGAGGAGTCGCTGGAGAAAGATTTGATGTTGGGAAAGGTTGAGGGTCGCCGGAGAAGGGGTAGGCAGCGAACGCGATGGTTAGATGGCATCCTTGAGGCACTGCAGATGAAGTTATGTGATGTTAGGAAGATAGTGAGAGACCGGAAAGCGTGGCGTGACATGGTCCATAGGGTCACGAAGAGTCGGACACGACTGAACGACTGAACTGAACTGATATGCAACAACAGAAAGTAAGAGCCGGAACCACATTGAACGCGACTTTGACTTTAATCTTAGAGGCCTTTCATATTGGCCTTATACAATGGTTGAAACGTTGAGTACAATTAAGGTTAAGCTGAAGATCGCAAGCACGAGGCCACTTTTCAGATTGAGCATCCGACCTAACGGGTGCCACATCCTCCGTTATAATTTAATGTGTCGCTAGTGAGCAGAAACTGTGAAAGTTCTCTTCGCCAATCAATACAGAAGAGTGAGTACGGTAGGCCCTCAGGTATTAAATGTCAGTGTAGGCCTGAGTTAAATATCAGGTTCTTTTTTCTCTTCTTCTTTTCAAATTTTCATTCCTCTCCCGATTAACCTGGACCGGAATTCACTCTAATTTCAGAATACATAATTTATTTACACTATATACACCATTGCAGCACAACTTCACTTCAGTCAGGGTGCGGCCTCTCGTCACGGCACCCGAAACAAGTCTCCTTTTTCCCGCGTCGATCGGACTCCACGGAGCTTCTCCCCCTCTCCGGGTTCTCCTCTTGCCCCTCGTCCGGCGTCAGCGTAGCAGCAGTTTCAAGCTCTCCTCCGAATTCCTGGAAAACCAACTGCTGGCACGGCTGGGGGTGGTTGAGGGAGGATCGGGTGTCCTCTCGGGAGCGGCGCTTTTCTTCGGCCGACATCTCCGGCCGGCCGTGCGGCGCCAGCCCGCAGACTTCCTCCCAAGTTAGGGTCTTTCACAGGGAGGCGTCGTCCACGGCCGCTTCGATTGCACACACGCAGGCACATACACACAAACGCCAACACACATACGTCGCAGTCATTGCATTCGTTCGTTCTTTCTGCCCAAGATCAGGGCGCGCGCACTTAACACCTCCACCGCCACTGTGATGCGTGACTTCTTGGAATGCATCACATCTCACACAACACCAGTGCACGGCTGGTGTCCTTGGTCCCCCTCCGGCGCACCATGACAACAAAAACAAACTTAAAATTTAAACAAAAAGGCCCTCGCTCCCTTTGAGCAACGGAGCTGGTGCACAAGCGTCGGCAACGCGTCAGGCCAGGCGCGGGGTGCCTCCGACCCCCTGCGGCGGAGGGCGGTCAGTCGGTTCCGCGTCCCCCATACGAATCGTCTCCAAGGTCGCGCCCCTTCTGGCAATTTGGTGTTTCCGCGTCCTGCTCTTTGTCCACGCACCGGACTTCATTCGTCGCTCGCAGAAGCTCTGATCGAAGCGCTTTTTGCCCACGTTTCTTTCTATTGAGGGGAATTTTCGCTTCTTCCTTTGACGAGAATTTCTGTCACCCTTTTCACCGGTCCGCACGCTATCATTCGAGGCCCGCCCCATTTTCGCCCGGCGCGACTGCCTTAGTGCCCGCGGCTCACGCGGATGACCAGTGACTCGATCCCCCTGGTCAAGCAAAACTTCTGCAGCAGCCTCATCGTGAACGGACGCACTCGAGCTGTTCTCTATTTCGTTCGACGTACCGCTGCCAGTTAGCTTACGCATGAGTCCGTTGATTTCTGCAGCCCTGTCATGCACGCAGTGCCCGTTTTCTGCACTATCGATACCGTCTGCCTCTGCTGCGATGACCGTTACAGCCACATCTGCCTCAGCACATATCTCACCATCGTCACAACCCTCCTCCCGCGCCGTCACCGCCACGCGCACTACAGGTGTCGCTTCTAACCACTCCGGATTTGTGACGTCTTCCAAAATCGCATCTCCCTCAGATGCCAGCGTGCTGTTCGGAGTACCGAGAAGCGCAGTGTCAACTGTGTCTGCGTTTCTTTCAACTGCGTCGTCAGAACGCACCTCAGACGCATTAACCACTGCCTGCTGCTCCTCAATCCCGGCCTCATTGCCGCCTCCCGAATCTGCCAGTCTGCGGTCCAAACTTTCCGCTCTCCGACCTTCTTCTAGACTCTCCGCGATGCCCGCCTCTTTGTCTGGACTCGCCGCTTGTTTCTTGCCGGCCGCCGCTGCCCTGACAGATTCCACGTGCTGCAATTGCGCTGCTGCCAATTTCATTTCTGCAATTTTCAGTTTCAATTTTAACCGCGCCATCTCGTCGGCAAACGACAACCCCGAGCCTCCGCTGACGCCCCCTACCTTTGCGCCCACCACCAGCTCCATCTGCCCATCTCCAGCACCCCGGCCCCATCCTTCCCCGCTACGGTACCGCAAACTATGCCCCACAGTTGTCATAGTGCGCCGCGGAAGAGGGACCTACAAGACACCAACCTGTGTCGTGCTCCGAAGATAGCTTGGCCCGCTGGTCAGCGCCCGAGGTTCATGGCTCAGCCCTGGCTCCTTTGTTGTTCCGCCTCCGTCGAGTCCGTTGGCCGGTCCGCTTCAAATCGGAAGATCCTGTCGACTGCGCCAGTTAAATACCAGGCTCTTTTTTCTCTTCTTCTTTTCAAATTTTCATTCCTCTCCCGATTAACCTGGACCGGAATTCACTCTAATTTCAGAATACATAATTTATTTACACTATATACACCATTGCAGCACAACTTCACTTCAGTCAGGGTGCGGCCTCTCGTCACGGCACCCGAAACAAGTCTCCTTTTTCCCGCGTCGATCGGACTCCACGGAGCTTCTCCCCCTCTCCGGGTTCTCCTCTTCCACCTCGTCCGGCGTCAGCGTAGCAGCAGTTTCAAGCTCTCCTCCGAATTCCTGGAAAACCAACTCGCTGGCATGGCTGGGGGTGGTTGAGGGAGGATCGGGTGTCCTCTCGGGAGCGGCGCTTTTCTTCGGCCGACATCGCCGGCCGGCCGTGCGGCGCCAGCCCGCAGACTTCCTCCCAAGTTAGGGTCTTTCACAGGGAGCGTCATTCACGGCCGCTTCGCTTGCACACACGCAGGCACATACACACAAACGCCAACACACATACGTCGCAGTCATTGCATTCGTTCGTTCTTTCTGCCCAAGATCAGGGCGCGCGCACTTAACAGCCTGTTACATGAAGTTTGCTCAGGAAGACGCTGTTTACTTATTTTTTAACCATCGCTATACTTATTACATTCACCGGAACTGGGCTACTAAAAAAGCAGGGGAAATTCGAGGGCCATGGGGCTGGTTTCCACCTGCTACACGCTGTTCGTTTTCCTCAAAACATACGTGAACGTAAAAATATCTTTTGCAGCATTTCATGCAGGCAATCTCTTTCGTGCGCGTTGACGAGGGAAAGAAAACATTGCTCCGCGATTCATATCTTGGTGTCACAAGTTTACCAATAGAGGTTGAACATGGGCACAGATTGGACGCTATGCAACAGTCGGGAGATGCAGATCAGATAGAAGTTTCAGGTTAAGGGGAGATCTCAGCCGTACATCACTGTGCCAAGGGTGCGTGGGCAACAGAGGTAACAGGTAGTGCCCAGAGTGTTGGGCTTAATAAAAACGGAAATATTTCAACCCAGAAAGAGAGATAAAAAATAAACCAATCGCTGGTTGTCGGCCTGGCTTCTTAGCGACCCTATAATTTGTAACACATTGTCCTGTACCTGCTTCAGAAAACACACTTGGTTCACTTGTCACTTGGGTTGACAGCTTTTTGTAATAAATGCCTATATATGCATTCAGAAATGTAGACTAAGACAGCGCGACCTTCTCACCCCTTCATATTTATTGTGCTCATCGTTTAGAAGCCGTGTTGTATTACGGTGTCTTTATTTTATACGCCCCCTTCTGGACAAACACCAGGCACATTGAGGGACTAGTGATGTGAAGGTAAGAGCACGCCGAGACGGAAGAGGAAAAATTTAAACTTAGTTAATTTCTTTCTTGCAGCCTGAACTGAAGCTGAACTTCCGCAGTGACTGCTCCGTCGCTTATATAGTTCTACAGATGACCTCTGAAGCCTCGAGCCCAGCGGTAGCTTCCTCGCAGGAGACATGACGAGGAGACAGGGGCGTTCAAGATAATTCGCAAGCATATATATTCAAATTGTTACAAAATGCAGTGACAGAGAGACATCAAGATTGGGGCCAAGCCAAAGAGAACGCAGTCCTGCGCACTTAAATAGGGTTTTACTGTCAAGATCCCGCCTTTTCCTCCAATCAGCAGAGCTCTTTCCTAAGAGCTGTCTTGCGGAAGCTTCGCTCAGCCTGACTGGATGCAATCCTAGATGCTGTGGCTTTGCCTTTATTTTAGTTATTTGCTTGTTTGTCCAGAAAGGGGAGTGAGCTGCAGCTCAGAGTTCGCTCGTACATCCGACGGCATCACGCGCGTACACAGGTGCCCGCCGTTATCCGATCTCGAAGGAAGGCTGAAAACTCTTCACGGACGCTCGGTTTCGCTGTAGTTCCTTGGTCCGCACGAAGCACGGGATGTTTTACGAGTATCCATTGCACCACAAATCACGCGAAAGCACGAACACAACCAAAATCAGAGACGCTGCCAACAGACACTTCATCGCCTCATTCCAGTAGGCGAAGTCCATGCCTAGGGAGTAGAATGTCCAAAGCACAGATCGAGGGTTCTCTCTCGCTGATGGTTTCCCTCGAGGCCGGGAATCCCCCGCTCCCTCCTAGATATCTGCCAAGTGGATCCAGTGACCGCCAAAAAAGACGTGACGAACACAGGATCGCAACAAGAAACAGGAGCATCTCTTTTGGCTCCCCTAAAGACGACCCAGAATGCTCAGGAAATGCACAGGCATGATCTGCGAAACCTGACAAGTCAGGCTAGAGGTTGTTGTTCTTTCTTTACTTCTTGACTTTATCCATCACGACGTCATATGACAATATTCTCTTCGCTCTAGGAACTCGGAGTCAACAACGACGACTCGTCTTTCTCGGTTTTGACGGAACAAGTTGAACTGGTTATTTGGGAGAATTTTTAAACCCATTTCTTAAACCCAAGCGAATTTGTCGCCAGGAGAGAGGTGCGCCTGCTGACTGCTGCGACAAAATGGAGTCCACAGAGGCATCACAGAGGAAATACGGCGACAGTGAGGCGGATTCTTCTGCCTTGCACAGGTATGCATGTTATGTGTGGTGTTGTGTTATATGGTACATAAACGACTAAGGCTCTCATGCGCCAAGCACGAAGTGCCATGCTATGTGCGGAAGTAATCGGGAGGCATTTCATGTAATGATAAGTAGAGCAATGCATCCAAATACATTTTATTGGTTGGAATTTTGCAAAAAGCTTTTATAAGCTAGCGCCTGAAGCCAAGCATTACCGCTTTTGTAGTTTGAATTAATGTTCTGTGGCAGTGAACATAGAAAAAAAGTTTTATTTTTTGCTTCATTGGGCATAAATGTCTATTTATTTCAGACTGTGCTGCTGTGATACCCATAAAACTGTTCTCAGCTATTTACTTCAAAGTTATCCAGGACTGCGACCCCGTAATAGAAAGACAAGTCGTTTTGCTAGCTCGCTTTCTAGTTATTGGCATTTTCTCTCTATTTGAGAAATTCTGAATATCCACAAGATTGTTCTTTCCACCCCGGTACTTACACAGAAAACATTGTGTGAAAAGTATGTCTTCAACGCTTTTCTGATTGACCCGTTGAGCAACAAGAAATAATTTACAGTCGATGCAAAGCAGCAATATATGCAATCGTCTGTATTTATTCGCACATTTTGTGGATTTCTCGATTTAGACACAGCTATAAAGCTATGTAAGGACCCATTGAAGACGCACAAAAGGTCATGCATGCAGGGCAACAGCGGTTATTATGCTAATTTTAGCAAAAATGTAACTACAATGATGCCGGGTTCAGGTGGTAAGCTATGTCCAAATGCAATATGGAGAGTACAAACCTTGTAAAAGTTCCCGAAGTTCGAGGCTACAGGGTTATCAGTGCAAACTGTTCGCGACGCCGAGGACATGCTATGCAGTGCATTGCTAGAAGTTGTGGTAAGAAGGAAGCGGGCCATCTAAGACATCATTAAAAGCGCATGAGAAAAGCCGAGCAGGATATCCAATGTTAACACCTACACGGGTATATTATTTGGCGCACCTCTAAATATATGGGAAGAAAGGGTTCCCGGACGAAGAACTGCAGCTGAATGTCTACACGTCAATGATAGCTACGCTTCCAATGAAATAACAAAAGAGAAACAAATTTTTTTTTTAAATGTTATCCTTGTCTCCATGGTCTTGGACGTTTAAAGAGACAAGTACTTATTTTGCTCCGGGCAAAAAACACTGTTGCCTGATCCAGACGTACCTGATACAGGAAAGACATCTTACAAAGCGTTCATCGGCGAAGAAGTTGCCAAACCCGGTACAACTTAATAAATCGCTATGAATATCTAACCTGACGAAAGAATATTCCACTGCCTTGATGATATGAATGTTGTTGTCTAAAGTTGCAAAACGCGCTTGGTTTAATTCAACTCAAAAGAATATTTCGTTCAGTGAAACCAACCAACCGAAACCTAAAAGCATTATCTTCATCCTTTGCGACTTTGCGCCCCTCTAGGTGCGTTTTGACAGGTTCTCGTACGCACTGCGCTTGCGCCTGTGAATATCAGCGAAATGTTAAATTCTTAAAGAGGATAACTGCAGGCTCAATGAATATTCTACATGATCTAGATTATTTCCGCGCTTGAAAATTATGCATGAACAAAGCTAGGCAATAGTACGTAAGGACTTTGCAGAGTACTACAATTCATTGTTTCATAGTTCAGAACACTATACAGTGATTTCGCTGCAACAGTAAACAAGCCATATTTCGTGACTTAGAAGCCTAGTTGACAGTACTAATGGGCTAGGGACCGAGGAGGACTGTGAATATTATCTAGGTGCCCGACCACATCGTAAGTGCAGAGCTGTGGCTGCTAATCACGTCTCATAGAAGAGCCAAAGAAATTACCCAAAGCGTTCAGATTTTTGACACATTGAGCGGAAGACTTACTTGAAATGCGTTGATTATCCTACAACACTACGGATCGAAGCCCAACCGCTGTTTTGGGCTCCTCAATGCGGCCCGTGTGGAAACATTTGGGCTGTTTGCCCCATTTATAAAAACATTTCAAATTTCGGGCATTATATACAAATCGATAATTCAAGAAGTTAAAGATGTCTAGAGAGGCATTTCGCATAAACTGTGACGTAGGTCCAACGTTTACAATTATGTTTTAAAATCTCTTCATAGACCACTGTGCAAAGTAACACGATTTAAGAAAAAAATCTGAGTTGCCCTATTGAAAGTATTTACCGCACTTTGGCGCATGTCTTCAAGACGAAGTTTCTTGCTTTGTAAAATAATATAGTTTTTGCCATCTTTCAGGCCGGTTTTCGGTCATGATGATTTTCCACATTGATAGGAAACATAAATAAGAGTTATCAAGTCGCCTTGTGCGTAGAATTACCCTACGTATATTCGATCTAGAAGCACTGGTGCGGTTCTTTGATAATGCCCCTCCGAAATTTTTTAGGAAATAATTGGGTTTATTCTAAATGGAACAGCTGATCTTCACTGTGCCCTTCAGTGGTTTCGAATTCTTGATAAGAGCCGATAAGAGTCAGATATTCGGCCAGTCGCTGTTAGGTTAGTCTATTTGTTAAGCAACATCGTGTAAGAAAACAGTTGAAAGATGCATGTCTTGCTTGAAAACAAAAGCCACGCTGTATTCATGGTAAACTGGCAACAAATTATATTTTTCGTCTTGCCATGACTATTATGATGACCCCCAGGATGTTTGCTAAAGCTTCTTCCTCGAATGCGCTCCGCTCTGCTCCCCTCTCTCCTCTGCCCTCCTGTAAACCCTCGACTACGACAGGATTACGGTACCAGCACATTATTACTTAAGCAGGGAAAGTGTGGCTTATCGAAATTATCCTTCAGCATGTGTCTGAAACATGAAAAAAAAACTTTTGAATGTTTCAGCTCATGTGCATTCGTCCATGTCTTCTTCTATATTTAGAATGACTGCGCTTACTCCTCCTGCTCAAGCGCATGCGATAAGGGACAGTTTCTAGAATGTTTCGCATTTGCTCAAGTAAATATAATTGAACGCCGCGTAGCGCTCCCTGTTCACACCCTCGCACAAAATGATCGTGCTGTTCGACCCACTTGTCTTGATACCGAGATCAGCTATAGCAGAACTATTTGCGACTTTTGTTATTACTTTTTTCAGCTCAGGCACGAGGACGGCGCTAGCCGCAGTAGCGGGCAAGGCCGCGGGAAAGGCGGGAACCAAGAAAGCAAACAAAGCGGCGGCTCGGGCTGCCTCAAAAGGCGACGAAGCTACCGTCCATTATTCGCGACCATACACGAGGTCCCAGAAAGCGCGCTGTTCCAAAGATCTCCAGACCGAGCCGCTGTTGCCTGAGCCTCAGACAAAGCGATCCAAAGTCCAAAATGCCCGTTCGACGGTCAAGCATGCAAGCCGCGCCTCCCGACGGACAGCTGCCAAATCTC
This sequence comes from Amblyomma maculatum, assembly GCF_055883805.1. Taxonomy (NCBI): domain Eukaryota; kingdom Metazoa; phylum Arthropoda; class Arachnida; order Ixodida; family Ixodidae; genus Amblyomma; species Amblyomma maculatum. The sequence continues at coordinate 110,054,954 of NC_139347.1, read as the reverse complement.
GACCAAGGTCCACTTCGCCGCCTATGGACCGAAGAACGGCGCTGAAACTTGAACAAATTCGCACCAATTTCGAGGAGCTCGAGATCGTATGGACCTCGGGGATGTGGGTGAGTGCTTCGACGAGTGTAAACATTTCTTACTGTTTCAGTACCTGTCACGTTGCAGAGATTTGTAGATGAAGGGTTGCGGTAGTTGACAATCTGTGCTCAGTAGTCTACAGCCCAAAACAAGTTCGAGGCAACAAAAAGCGAAGATCGGAGGTTTTTTTATGCTCATTGTTCTCTGTGTAGTCTTTTGCGATGTAGGGCGTTTGTTCGTCACTTCATTTGATAGGTAGCGAGAATTTGGTCGTATACAGTCACTGCGCCTTTCTCTTCCAGTGAACCAATTATTGTTGCAGTTTGCAACTCGTATACCCTTATTTATTGCATTGTGAGATTCCTTGTTATCGCTGCACATTTTGAAATGCTTTTTTTATGATTTATCCTGCCTTGTGTCGACTGTGTCGCTCATAAAAAAGGATAGAGGTATCAAATCTATTCACTGCTTTTCGCTATTCATTGAGGGATAAACTAGGGGAATTTGTCGTTCATATCCAATCGGGGTGCGGTTTGCTGGCGAGCGCCCCCAATAATTAAGATATTGGGGGGAAAATGAGCATGAAAACAATTGCTACCACCCCGTTTCAAAGGGCACGCTCCTATATTCCATCTATCCATCCATCCGCAGGAGCATAGCACAGTTGGCTAGTTCGCCTGACTTTGTGTCGTTAACACTGCTGCTAGATGCTATGATGAAACACCCTCTAGCAGTATGTCTATAGCTCGTGTTTCGTAAAATGAAGTGCCCAGAAAAAACTGCTTCGGAGTAATCTTTCCCGAAGAAAACGGCCCCGGAAACAATATCCCGGAAGAAAATTCCTCATTAGCAAAGTAGGAGAAAATGTTCCTAAACGGGTGCACTCAAAGATATTGTAACGTCATGTTTTGCCTCCCCGAGCCTCCGGCTTATCAGTGATTTGCTTTTACTACCACTGGCTTTTACTGATATAACTTTACATCTTCAAAGGTTTCAGCTTGAAACTAGTCGGTATTTTGTTGTCACTGTTTTCTTTTAATTTGCCACGTGCTAGGGGGCGCAGACTGCGCTTCTCCGTGACAAAACATACATTTGAGCAAGTTGGTACATCTTCGAAAATTAACCAGCGCTGCGACATGTCAAGTTCCTCAACGCTGGTTAGGAGTCCCCGTGACGTGCTGCAATATTATACAGTACAGCGCTTTGGCCGTAGGATTTGAAAAATTCAAACTACAACACGGCAAACGTAGACAGCGCTCTCGTTATCGCGTTCTGTTTCTTTTTTTTTTCTTCTGCGAGATAAACAGCGCAGCGTCCGCCCCCCTTCACTCGGCGAACGCTGTGAAGAGTGCTTGAGGGGTCCACGGTGAACGACCGGTTAGGGTTGGACGCGCCGTCTCTTCCACAGCGTCTTTTATCACCACCATCACCATCGAAAAGGTTCAAGCTCTTCACCAGAATATCTCCGGGGGAGTCTTCGAGTGACCCCACCTACATGCCGTGGGAGATCTCGAAAGCTACCAGTTCGACCAGCAAAATGCACGTTTAATAATTAGTAATATTGTCGTGATGATGATGCCGGTAGTATTAAGTGCTAAAAGAGGAAATGTACTGGTGGCCATAAAATGGTTTTTGCGAAGTTGTTTCCAAAACGATGCATTTTTATGGCGTGTTTTTGGATTCGGGACATTTTTGCTTAGGTGCAATTTCTTGAGGGGCCCTACTTCTCTTCCGGGGACGTTTTTACCTAAACTCGACTAAGCTCATGCTTTATAGTGCAATTTAGTAGCTAGCCTGCCAGTTTTACGGCTGAAAATATTCGCTACATTCACGTAAGTGACTGGCCCCTTCTGCCTTCCCCAGGAACCACCAGACGCTGATCCCCAGCAGCTTTCCCAGCCAGGGTTTGGGCGCCATGGAAGCCCCCATCCGAGAGCCTTGGGACATGCTTTAGAGGACAGCTCATCTGGAGAAGGCTAGCGTACGGAAGACGCTTGTCTTCATACTCAACGCCTTACTTTACTTGAAGGTTTTGGTACTTTTACCTTCTGACTGCCTTAGTTTAAAATGCATGACGCTGGGCTTAGTCGGTGAGTCATACTACGTAAGAAGACAGTGCAAAAGGACAAAAAAGCAATTTATTTGCGTCGTGTCCTTTTTTGTGGTGGTCCTTTAATTTGCGCTGTCTTATTACCGAGTTCGGGTTATATCCCGTCGTTGCTTGTCCTTGAAATGCTGTCTGAATACATCTCAGCTTGCTTAGTTTTGGGCATCTGTTCTAGCCTACAAGGCATTCTTGCTTGTTCATTTTTAGATGTTTTTTCTTATTTGCTGTGTGTGTGTGTGGGTTCATGTTCAGCGATATCAAATTCACTGCAGGCCTTTCTTTAAAAACCTTTCACTTGCTGCAAATTGAATTCGATTGTTAGGATGTTCCCTCTGAATTTCCGACATAAACGTGTCATTGTCATGGCCATGAAACCTGTTAGTGTGCCTGTACCAAACAGTTTCACCTCGTTTCAAAAAAATTGCTGAAGGTTCAAATATTATAAACCTACATGCACAAGGTTGCTTCCGGACGTTGCAAGGTCCTCTGAGTAACGCTCCGAGATGGCTTAGCTTGGCTCAGATCCACGGGGCTGCCCCCATGGGTAAGCGAGCGGTGCGCGCCTCTTTAAACCGCGGCCAAGTGCGCAAGAATTCACGCTTTCTGACGTGGGAGGAGGTATGCGCGGCAGCGAATCTATCGCGTCGAGTGACGTGGCTAGTCACGTTCGCTTCCAGTCGCATCCAGCGCCGCTGCGGAGCGGTCGAAAGTCGCGGAAAGTCAAGTCAACTGAGTAGGCGAAACTCGCGCCATGTGTACCCAAGTTTTCGCCTTAATAAATGTTAACAAATCAACGCTCCATCTTGTTACCTCAATTCTTTGCTTTATTCCTTTCCTGCGCTGGTTGCTTTAAATCATTCATAGGCCATGCTTCTTCGTTGCAGCACCATCCAGGATTGTGAACATTTTTGAAAGGGGCCATATATGCATGGAAGGAAGGTAAAGATGTGTACAAAGCACAATTTCTACCAGAGAAGCATAGCTATGTGTAAAACAATCGGCGAACCTTCGCTCTAAGCACGCAGCAACACAAGCGGGTTCGCTGACACCCAAATGTTTGACTGTTGCGCAGTTTTGTACCGCCCGCAGTATTTCCACATTTATCAGATACGGATCTGAAGCTGATTATCCCATCTCCTATGTCAGCAACGAAATAATAGATATTCAAAGCCAGATGGTTTCGAAACCACACCTAGGAAAATAATCCAGGTTCTCTGGCTACAACGTTAGGCTACTCATCATTTCGGGAGCAAGCATTTTCACGTGGAAAGCTTCCCTTTTCGCTCGCTACAGGCTGGCTCATACCCACAAGGGAAATCGTCATTAACGAGTCAATGACAATCAATTCATATGAGAACAAGCAGTGGAAAAGAAACAGAGTTGTGTAAAATAATAAGGTATTTCGTTCACGCTGCGCTTCAGATGTCAACATTTTCATCTTTTCTTGACAAATTCGCTTTAAAGCGGTATCGGCGACATTCATTTGGAATGTGCGTATCTGTTCTGACACATGACCTTCAGGTGGTGTGAGATTACATGTATCTGGCTCAATTTATCTCTAGGAATGCTTGGTTTTCCTACACTATTGATATGCGTGTAACTGCGTGGTCTATACGCCAGTGAATTATTTGCATCTGGGCTAGCCTTCATATAAGTCAAGTCTCGTTCGGATTGTCTGACCATAGTACAACAGTCGTGTAGGATCGCTCTACATAAAAAAAGCGCGCAAGAATATGAGAGTGCTCGACTGGGGCAGCTTGCGGTGATCCTCGCTTAGTTATGCGAAACGATATCGCAGTTATTTATCTTCTTTCTCTTTAATTCCGGACAACAATTCCGGACACCAATTCTTCCCCATTAGAGCACTTATTCGTCTTCATACGGACGCCATATGTTCATCATCAGGGCACTAAAACATGAACATCAAGTCAACCAACAAGATTTAATGAAACGAGTTCGCCGCTCTCTAAGGCTTCCACTGCCTCCACAAGGATGGCGCTTTAGTGCTGCACACTAGAGCGCAGAACACCGCCCGACGACGGCCGCTGAGGCGGCAGCCGTTCGCAGCGTTCGTGGTCATTTGGAATGAAGTCTGTCACATGCTTGTGACCTCGGCTTGTGTCCATTCTATCTATAGCGAACGGTAGATAACGGGCTCTGGGATAGTGTTTCTAGTTAAGCTATTCGAAGCTACATCTCGCTAGTTTTTCACTCATCATGTAACCAAAAAATGTGGTTTAGCTTCGAGTTACTGTTTTAGCTTCTTAACTAAACTACCTGCACGACTGTGTGGTTAGGAATTTTGAGACCTTGCCTCTCAGCAGTTTTTTAAATTTAAAGCAGTGCGTAATAATGTTTCTGTTTACTTTGCTGTATAAATTGTTCTGGCCTGTTATGATTGTTTTCTTTTTTTAGTTTGAGAACAAATTTTATCTCTAAGACTTCCAATATCCACACCATACAGAATATGGTATAGGAATTGCATAGTCGTCAAAAATTTACAGCCTAGGTGGTTTACTTTTGAGCCACATCGTACGGTTCGTTATGCATTCTCAGAGTTCCAACTTTAGTGAAGGTAAGAAGAATTTTTGTCTTACCCTCTCCATTATTATCGACTTCCACGAATGCTAAAAAGGCGCCACGAGACGGTATAAAACATTCCCCTTGGGTGCTAAGCTTTTGACAAAGGGTGTACGCGTATATTTTCCCAAGAATTTCAGTTTCCGAATTCCAGAAAACGAAAGAAACAGGAAAAGCTACGAAGAGTCAGGACGGGTTCATTTATAGGCAACATCAGCTAATCGTGTCAGCCACGGGGATTGGGTGGTAGCAGGGTATAGTTTCCTGGCACACATTGGTGGGTGATGGGGGTTACTTTAGGCACAAAACATTTGAAAACACCTATCCAACAGTTTTGTCAAGCCAGCATCTCTTCGTGCCCGCGCATGCTTCTGCGTAGTTCTGCATTTCAGTACCCTCCCAGTCATAGCAGCATAAGGTGAGCAATTGAACCCCTGCGAGAGAGCAGAGGTAGAAAACGCCTTGCGGAATGGATCGCTTTGTAGTTATACATCACAGCTGAAAACTGCTCACCCGTGGCGACAACTGTTATGCCCGTAACCATTCCATGCTTGTACCTACTCTCGATTTGTGGTATATTTGTGAGATGCACAAAGTTTCTTACTTTCTTTTAAGCAATATTTCCATAAAGACGTGTATTAACAATATTCTTTTGATTTTATTTCATGTTGGGAAATACGCAAGCGTCATATAAGTGTAAATACCTGCGTGACTTTCGTGTCTGTTGCTTTTCCAGTGTTGTTTGCTTACTGAAGACACCCTCTTGGTTTTGGAAAGTGGGTCATCGCTGGCATCTTGCACTCGTTCGGATGGTGCGTTCGCAAATGTGTCTTGCTTTTGCATCCACTTCATTTTGTTGCCCAGTGGAAATTGACGCCACACCATAAAATGCAGTAACTGGAGAGCGTGCACGAGTCCGCGCAGGGTTTTTTGGACGGAAAACACTGCTCAGGGAAAAGTGTAGGAGCAAGTACAGCCTTTCTTCTGTTTTAAAACGTCACTGATAATGAGAATTTTCGAGTTGCAAAAGCTAACCATACCTGTCACAGGAGAGGTTCGGGGTAAATCAAATCACACTAAACATGGGTAAAAGGCAAATTAAAAAGAAGGAAATGTTCCAAAAACGTCACTAAGACACGCGATGCTTTCCGTTTATGCGTCGGAAGTAGGTAAGAAGTTTTCCATGACGTGAATAAGGTATTTTCGAGTGGTGCCCAAATAATCTTGCGAAAATAGCCAGTTTACCTCACCTGAATCGCGTATGCCACAGACCGCAAGACGAGTAGGCGTTTCCTCGAGCTTTTAGGTGCAGGATGACCGTAACGTTGATACTACATATTACGCATTAGTGGGATAACCTTTTCACTGTTCTACTGTGTTCGGTTACTGCGATCGGTTAGTTAGTTATAAGAAAAATAATTTAGGGTGAACATTTTTCTTGTCTATTCCGCTGTTTACCCCAGGAACGCTATAACACCGTCTTATCGCTCAATTATAGCTCGATTGGGATGTTGCTGCTGATTCACGTGTGGCTCCACTAGGGAGGATCGGCATTAAGCTCACCACAACAAGGACCCTTTCAACTAACGCACCGTTCTTGGATAAGTGTGTCATGCACTGAAGAAAAGTACGCGAACGCAGAATGTAAAAAAACAATGTTCTGTTCAGTCTCTGTAAGGGCATTGCAACTGAAGCGCAATGTAATGACAACCTTTCCCTTCATCGCAACGTTTTGTTCTGTTCTCTATCTTAGTATAAAGAATGCTGGCGCTATGTTTCACTAGATAGTTTAGATTAACGAAAAAAACTTGTTTGGAGAGGCAGTAAATTTAGCTGGGCTTAGCGCGCCACGCTGACGTCCTTTGTTAAGAGCAACAGATCAGTCGATGTGGTAAGTATAAATGAGGGAAGCAAGCGCCGATTTTATCTCAACGCTAACACAGAAAAGAAAAAGCAGCCATATTCGTTGTTAACCTAACAGATTTGTCACACAAGCCGCAATGACGATTCGAGGAGATGCTTGCATTTGATTGACATTGATAAAGGTACTGCCGTTAAGATTACGATGCCACGCCTCGCTCCTGCTGTTTTCATGAGTGGCACGACGTCCTGCGCAATATAAGTTCACTCGACACATTGCTCGTTTAACTTCAAGACACTTGTTTCCGGAAAGAAACCGGTAGCCACAAAGTTTTGTCTGGAAACAACTGAACTGGCCGTATCACTCCACATTAAGCGACGCTGTGAACTTTGCGCAAGCGCCTAATAATTTATATAAATAAGGCTTTTCTATGAAACATCGAATATCAAAATCTTGTTTTTAGTGCAGTTGCACAGCGCTAAACTAGCGGCTAAACAGAAGTGACAAGCTTTTCGCCATAAAATTTACATTCCAGATTCCAGAAGGCATCATTTAGGGTTATTATCCTGCTTGAAAAAAGCATCAGCACATACTTTGCTTGCCTCAGCATCTAATCTGATTTGTAGTCTCTCTTATATCGTCCGGCTATTCATGCATTTTTTCCTCCTTATTCATGCGGCTACTTAACCATGCACTGTTTTTAAAGTTCAACCATTAGCTTTTTTTCTTTTGTCCCCTGCCCGCCGATAAAGGATGGTACAAACTTGCACGCCATTATTGTTGGCAATAGCACACATAGTACCTATGGAGCTCGTTGACATTCGCTTCCTGACAGACTGGAAATGAAAAGAGAGAAAGATAAAACTAATGTCCACTGGTGGGCCTGCAAACCCGTACCAGAAATGGCCTCACTGCTTGATATCTGACAGCCCATGTCGCGGCAGCACATCTTCAGCGTGTTAGGTGCCGGTTCTTAATTGCACATAAAAAAAATTGTCTTCAGAAATAGAGCATTGTTAATTTTTGTCATAACTGATAAATGAAATAATATAATTAAGAACTGGTTTGAATACCACTGCACCTCGGAATAAAAAAATGTAGAAGTCCAATCATCACTTTCGTTATCGCACACAATGGCCAGAAAATGCGAATTTATTCCATTTTAAGCTATTATCAATTTATCAATCCTGCCAGCAGGCATACGAAGCTTTATAAGAATTTAGGAAGGCTTTGGGTATTGTTTATGATCAATTCTAACAAATTTAGGCAAATATTAAGTCCACAGTTTGAAGCCTACTTCTTAAGAAGCTCTAAGCTCTTATAGAGACTAAAGATGCGTACGTTTTAATATTTATTTTCTATTGTTGGTTTACATAACGCAATACTTTTTAGTGCTTGATATTTATAAAGTAGTTGCGATTGTCGTTAAAAGGTTTCGATAAGAACCGAAGATGGAGTAGTTTTTTCAAAATCGAATGAAAGTTTTTCATTTTAATATTCTTGAATTGGGACGATTTCAAAATAGTATGGAGCAAGAACGAACAACTTCACAGCTTCAGAATGTTCCAGAAGTAAAAAACATGACATGTATAATATAGAGAGAAAGTTTTCAGGCCAATGCTTTATTTCGTTGTACCAAAATGTAGGGCTGAATTTTGGCATACAAGCGCCCATTTTTACATTTATTTCTGTTTTCAACAATATAATGCAACCCGTTTAGCTAGTTATATTTCTCTGGTAATGAGGATACTTGATAGCGATTTCAGTAAAAATCCAAGATGGTATTCCTTTTAGAGCACAGCTCTTTGGCGCCCGTTCCTGCGTTTTGCGTCGTCGTTGGCGTTGGCGTCCGCAGCTGGGGCCGGGCGCACTCCTTCCTCCACCACCCTCCCGCTTCCTCTCTAGCGGCGACGGCGCGTGTGATCGGATTTCTGCGCGCCTCTCTCCCCCCCCCCCCCCCCCCCCCTCCTTCCCTATCTGCTGAAACGCGCGGATCGCGGTGCGTGCATCCCAAGCCCGGAACGCAGTCACGTTCTCTTCTCTGGCTAGCGGTGTCAGCGGCATCAGTCAGTTAGTTGCTCCTACCTGTTCGTCGCGCAACGTTCCCATGGGCCCATGTGCTGCCTCCCGCAACCTCCTAATAACTTAATTGCTCTTTTCATTTCTCTGACCACAAAGCTTCTTTCATGACAGCCAAGAACTGTTAGTGGAGTGTTTCTTCAAGGAATACGTGTGAAAAATGGTGTGAAAAATTTAAAAAAATCTGTATTTGTACATACTTGTCTGGCTCTAAATCCTTGCCTCAATCTATCGAAAATGTGAAACAGCTGATGAGCTGCGCTCAAATTTCGCATAAGAAGTAACGTAATTGCCGGCAATTTTTTTAAATTGGAAATAAAATTTACTCTTTTGCAGGTGTAGAACAAATTTAGAGGTCTACAGCTCCAGAGTTTGTGTGAAATTTAACAAATGACGGGCATAATAAAGAAAACCTGTTTCAATGCCAACATCGTAACACGTCCTGTCAGTATATGTAAGGTTTAAAGTGTACACTTCTGGAGCGCGTCGCTCCTGAAGCAAAGTTTGTGATATTTTACTAAATCAATTGCAGCAACAAAACAAATTATCTAATAATACTTTTAAAATTAAAAGTTGCATAAATTTAGAGAGTAAAAATAATGCATGACAAAAAATTAGTGGGCAACCAACAGGTCTCCAAACTTGCAACTTGTTGCAATGGCACAACCGACGTTTTCCGCCCGTACTGATATAGAGTTTTTTTTCCAAGTCTTACTTCTGCATATGTTGCAAAAGAAAGGTTCATACCTTCTGTGCCCAGACATTTGCCAACACATATAAGCATTTAATTGAAAAAAAAAAAAAAAAAGCGGCCATGAAATCTTTATTGTTATTCTTTCTAAACACAGCGATGTAAGGTCGTCAATAGTGCATGTTGCTCGGGTTTTCTTTTGTGTGTGTGTGTGTGTGTGTGTGTGTGTGTGTGTGTGTGTGTGTGTGTGTGTGTGTGTGTGTGTGTGTGTGTGTGTGTGTGTGTGTGTGTGTGTGTGTGTGTGTGTGTGTGTGTGTGTGTGTGTGTGTGTGTATATTTGTGTGTTTCCTCCCGATTTGAAGAGCCAGCCCGCGAGGCGCGCGGGTGGAGCGGCGCCCGTACCCAGGGAGGGGGAACCTTTTTCTTGTGTTTGTTTACATTGGGAAGTGTCCCTGCGTGTGCGCGTTGTCTGTTTTATGTCTTTCTTGAGGGGCGCGGGGTCTCGCGCATTGAAAGGCGCTCGGCCGTTCTGTTTTCGGCCGGGTGGTTAGCGCGCGTGGCTCCAAACGCCGTCGGCGGACCCCGTCGAGCGCCCGCTGGGTTTTGTTTTTTTTCTTGGTATGTGTAACAGTTCAGTTCAGTCGTTCAGTCGTGTCCGACTCTTCGTGACCCTATGGACCATGTCACGCCACGCTTTCCGGTCTCTCACTATCTTCCAAACATCACATAACTTCATCTGCAGTGCCTCGAGGATGCCATCTAACCATCGCGTTCGCTGCCTCCCCCTTCTCCGGCGACCCTCAACCTTTCCCCAGATCAAATCTTTCTCCAGCGACTCCTCTCTTCTCATCAGATGACCAAAGTAGCTGAGCTTTAACTTTAGAATTTGACCCTCCAATGAGCAGTCAGGGTTTATGGTCGAGAATATCGATTGATTTGATCTTCTGGCCGTCCAAGCACTACAATTCAAACGCGTCAATTCTTCGGCGGTAAGCCTTCTTCACAGTCCAACTCTCGCATCCATACATCACAACTGGAAAGGCCATAGCCCGGGTTATACGACTCTTGGTTGGCAGTGTAATGTCTCTGCTCTTTACTAGGCGGCCAAGGCTAACCATTGCTCTCTTTCCCAGAAGCAGGCGTCTCCTAATTTCATGGCTGCAGTCTCCTTCCGAGGTAATCTTGGAGCCCAAAAAGAGAAAATCTGTCACAGCTTCCATTTCTTGTCCCTTGATGCTCCAGGACTTGATAGGGCAAGACGCCATGATCTTTGTCTTTTTAATGTTGAGTTTAAGCCCAAACTTCTCACTCTCTTCTTGTACGCGCACCAGAAGTCTCTTGAGTTCCACTTCACTTTCTGCCATTAAAGTGGTATCATCCGCATATCTAAAGTTGTTGATACGTTTTCCAGCAATCTTCACTCCAGCTGAAGACTCGTCCAGACCGGCCTTTCTCGTGATGCATTCTGCATATAGGTTAAATAGGCAGGGCGACAGTATGCAGCCTTGCCTCACTCCTTTATCAATCGGAAACCAACCAGTAAGATCATGCCCAGTTCTAACTGTGGCCTCTTGCCCTTCATACAGGTTCCTGAGGAGACAGATGAGGTGAATCGGAACTCCCATCTCTTGGAGAGCTTGCCACAATCTGCTGTGATCTACGCAGTCAAACGCTTTCGCATAATCAATAAAGCAGAAGTAGATGGGTTTCTGGAACTCTCTTGCTTTTTCCATGGTCCAGTGAAGGTTGGCAATTTGGTCTCTAGTTCCTCTGCCCTTGCGAAACCCAGCTTGCACGTCCGGAAGCTCCCGATCCACATACTGCTGCAGCCTACCTTGGAGGATTTTCAACATCACCTTGCTAGCATGCGAAATAAGCGCGATCGTGCGGTAGTTGGAACAATCTTTGGCACTGCCTTTCTTTGGAATTGGGATGTAAACTGACCTCCTCCAATCCTGTGGCCAGTGCAGGGTTGTCCAAATCCTCTGACATAATGTATGCAGAATGTTAACAGCGTCATGGTTGAGTTTTTGAAGCAACTCAGCTGGAATGCCATCAATTCCGCTTGCTTTGTTCTTAGCAAGGCTGGCTAAGGCAAATTCAACTTCACTCTTCAGGATGCCCAGCTCGAGATAAGTAATCACAACCGTCTTATGTTGGGTTTGCACATTCAGGTCCTTCTTGTACAGCTCTTCTGTGTATTCCTGCCACCTCTTCTTTATCTCTGAGGCTTCAGTGAGATCCTTGCCTCGTTTGTCCTTTATCACGCCCAGCTTAGCACAGAAGCTTCCTTTGATATCTTTGATTGTCTTATACATAGCTCTTGTGTTCCTTAATTGGCGGTTGTCCTGAACTGCTTGGCACTGTATGTTCTGGAAGGCATTCTTATCTCTCCTTGCTATTTTCTGAAAATCCGCATTGAGAACCTTGTATCTTTCTCTTTCCCCCATAACTTTTGCCATCCTCCTTTCGTCAGCTATTTGCAAAGCCTCTTCAGATAACCAGTTTGCTTTCTTGCATTTCTTTTGCTTTGGAACTACCTTAGTAGCAACTTCTTGTATTATATCACGAACATCAGTCCATATCTCTTCGGGCTCTTTATCTTCTAGATCTAATTCTTGAAATCGATTCCTCACTTCCACAGCATATTCTAACGGAATTTGATCCAGGTGAAACAGGCAGCCGTAAATCTCGTGCGCGTCCTCGAGAGTGGAATGCCAGTGGTGGAAAGGCCGGGGTTGGGACGCTTCGGCGAACTGGACCTCGGCTACGATTTTCCACGATTCTGTGTGAACGGGAGGACACCAAGGACGTTTTTACGGAAACGTGGGACCGCGGGAAAACTACGAGGCGCGATGGGTAGCCCAGGAGTTGCAGCCCGAGCGAGGGAGAAGACGGACGTTCTCCTGTACGCTCGCTTGGGACGAGGGACTGTCCTAAGCCGGAGGGCAACCCAACTCAGTGTCTTACTCTTTCTTTCGAATGTGCTGTGTTTGTTCATCAATGCGACCTATCATTTTAATTAAATCAGTTTGTTAATTTAATTCGGCCCACTGCAATTCTTTCGGCGAAGCAAGGAGACGGGACCACCACCAACAAGAAGAAAAAAAAAAGGAACTTCAAGAAATAGCAAAAAGATGTTTACTAGCGATATATATTGTCACGTAGCCGTTTAGGCCCGTGACCAGAAGGTTGGGTTTTAAAGAGGGGTTGAGCTAGCAGGCGCAGAAGAGCAGGGTCGGAGCACCGAGAAGAGCAGGGTCGGAGCACCGAGGGACGGCAGCTAACTTCAGCTTCTTCTCGAACGCCACGGGGCACTTCTTCGAGTCCGTGCACGAGACTCGATGACCAGTCGCCTAGCGGCTGCTGTTGCACACGCTACATTACCCCCCTCTCTAAAAAAAAATAAATGTCAACTTGATGAATTCGAAAGCAGAGATAAAAAAAATAAAGCAAGAAACATGCGGTAGGCGGTGCGCTAATTTCCTCGCGAAAAGTACGGCTTCATGCGCACGACATGGACAACTTCGGATTTCTGCTGGCGACGAGTAGAAGAAAAGCCGTCCGGAAGCACTTCGTACGTGACGTCGCTCAGCTGACGGAGCACTTTGTATGGGCCAAAGTACTGCTTCAGAAGTTTTTCGGATAGTCCCCGACGTCGAATCGGAGTCCAAAGCCACACTCTATCGCCCGGTTCGAAAGTCACTACACGGTGGCGGTGATCGTAACGCTGGGCGTCTCGACCTTGCTGGTTCCGGATGCGTGCCCTCGCCAGCTGTCGCGCTTCTTCTGCGCGTTGAGTGAACTCCTCGGCGCCAACTTCGAGGTCACGGCGGTCATAGGGCAACATGGCTTCGAGCATTGTCGAAACTTCGCGGCCATACAATAAGGAGAACGGCGTCATTTGCGTTGTTTCCTGCTGCGCCGTGTTGTACGCAAACGTGACGTACGGCAGGACGTTATCCCAGGACCGATGTTCAACATCCACGTACATGGACATCATGTCGGCGAGAGTTTTGTTCAGACGTTCTGTTAAGCCATTAGTTTGTGGATGGTAGGCGGTTGACCTGCGATGGGTAGTGCCGCTTAGTTGCATGACAGATTCCAGTAGCTTGGCAGTGAAAGCAGTGCCTCGGTTCGTTATTATAACTGTCGGGGCGCCGTGCCTCAGGACGATGCCTTCGATGAAAAATTTCGCTGCCTCGATTGCTGTACCGCGCTGGAGAGCCTTCGTTTCAGCGTAACGCGTGAGGTAATCTGTTGTGACAATTATCCACCTGTTGCCCGAATCAGAAATTGGAAAAGGACCTAACAGATCCATGCCAACTTGTTCGAATGGGTATCTTGGCACTTGAACAGGATGCAGTAAACCGGCCGGTTTCACAGGCGGTGTTTTCCGTCGCTGGCAATCATGGCATGTCCTCACGTAATGTCTTACTGCGGCCGCAAGGTTTGGCCAGTAATAACTCTTTTTAATTCGGGCCAGAGTTCGAGCATACTCCAGGTGACCCGCGGTGGGCTCGTCATGACATGGCTGTAAGATTTCTTCGCGAAGAGACTCTGGTACGACGAGGAGGTAATCTCTTCCCGTCGGAGCGAAGTTGATCTTGTATAAAACATTGTTTCGCATGCAAAACGATGAATGCGTTCTGGCGAAGAGACGGGGAACTTCTGTGGAGCGCGCTTCCAGAAAATTGATAAGTGGTGCGAGAGCCGGGTCGTCACGTTGCTGCTGCGAAACAGTGAGCGCGTCGACGGCTGCGATGTAGCCGTGTAGGTTGGGTTTTAATGAGGGGTTGAGCTAGCAGGCGCAGAAGAGCAGGGTCGGAGCACCGAGAGACGGCAGCTAACTTCAACTTCTTCTCGAACGCCACGGGGCACTTCTTCGAGTCCGTGCACGAGACTCTCGATGAGCAGCCGCCTAGCGGCTGCTGTTGCACACGCTACAATATATATATATATATATATATATATATATATATATATATATATATAGAGAGAGAGAGAGAGAGAGAGAAATTCAGTAGGTTTCAATGGGCCAGTTTACAAATAAAGTATAGCGTTACGACCGACGCGACTGTTCGTTTTCACAGATTATTTTGTTGAAGTTTCGGGAATGGTATTCCCATCGTCAGGACAACTTTACGATATCTTAGACTTGTGATCATCGGCTTGGAAAAGAACACGAGGAGGTGTGACCCCGTCACGCAGATCACTCGAGAGTGAGAGCGAGACCGCATAGTATGCCACAGTCAGTGGCGCCGCTCCGCTGAAAAAAATATTTATAGAAGAAAGCATCAGCTTCGGAACTTGCAATGGTTCAAGAATGAGATGGAGACTGGGTAACAGGGAAAAAAAAGAAAAAAAAAGAAAAAAAGAAGAAAAAGGCGAAAAAAAAAAGCAAGCGGGAACGTGGGGAAACAAAAAAAAGGGGGGGGGGGGAAGGGGGCGAGAAATGTTGTGTGCAGCTCTGGATGCGGCCAGAGGCAGCCACCACCACGAAGTCGGGCATCAGGGGGCGGCCCGTATCAGGTGTCCGGACGCGCGCTCTCGGGGAGGTGCAAAAGCAACCACCGAATGCAACTTGTTAGACACCGCCGACCCCGCAACGGCCGCTGGCAACACCGCCATCTTTGAGCTTTCGTTACATTTCTTCTCTTGGTTTTACGCGAACTTGCCGTGCGGCGCCCTTCCTCCAATAAACATCAAAGCAGCGTTTCAAACTGTCGCGGCGCAGCTTTTTTGCAGAAACCGGCGACCCCCGGGAAAAAAAAAAAGAAAACGAAACGAACAGGGGGCTAGAAATGCTGCGCATGCAAGACAATTGAGAAGGGAAGAGAATAGAGAAGGACGGAGGCATGTAAATAAAGAGAACATGGCACTAAACGAATTACAAGTTGCAGCATTTGAAAAGGCTTGGCTTAGGTACAATGCCTTGAGACGGCCATGGTATCATTATTTTCATCTTTGGCACATGTTGATACAGATGAAAAGAACGAGTGAGATGTTCAAAGGCTTATGCGTAAAAAAGTAAAGATTAGGGACAGGAAGAAAACAATCTCAAATAAATCAAGGCACTGAATGTTACATATAAATCAAACACAAACATTTGGTATTGACAAGGTTTGCGGCCCGCGGAGCCAGAGCGTAGTCTCTGTGTGTTGTTAGATGACTGAATGATGACTAGTGTTTTGTTGGGAATAACGTGGATGTTGATCTGGTGATAGTAGGAAGAAGTTACCAAAATCAATATTAATAGTACAATAATAAATAAAAACCCAGTTGGCTCCCATGTAGTTAAACGCAGGGCTGCATCTGTTAAAAACAACGCTTAGCGAATACGCGCTCTGATAGTCTATGGGATTTCCAGTTACTTCATTTAAGCAGGAAAGTCTCCAGGAGTAGCGTTGATGCCACGTGTCAGGACACAGTTTAC
This sequence comes from Amblyomma maculatum, assembly GCF_055883805.1. Taxonomy (NCBI): domain Eukaryota; kingdom Metazoa; phylum Arthropoda; class Arachnida; order Ixodida; family Ixodidae; genus Amblyomma; species Amblyomma maculatum. The sequence goes on along the minus strand of NC_139347.1, from coordinate 110,039,122 downwards.
TCCAGGTGAGCCAACTCTCCCGTAACCGCGGCGGCCCGAGAGAGCATGCTTACGCCCCGCGGAACCGCGCGAAGAGCACGTTCGCTCGGTCGGTCTGTTGCCTCCACCTCAGTTATGACCTCGCGGAGACTTCGCGCCCGACGAACACCGCCTGAGTTATGCTCTCCCCTCGAACTTCGCTTCGGAGAAGAACCACGGAGACGCGACGCCTTGGGGAGGAACATTCGGATCTCAGACGAGACGAAAGTACCAGACTAAAATGGGTAAACAAGAAGTGAATTGATGCGACGTAGAGGATGTGACGTCACGCAACCGGAAGTAGAGTTGAAAAGAGCAAAGCAAGGGAATGGCGCGCAGTTTGAAAGTGCCAAAGACTAAATAGGGTAAACAAGAAGTGAATTAAGCAACAGCAGCATCCGTGCTTTCGCATGACTCCAGTTAAAATTCTGCAGTGCTCTTTAATTTGTTTGCTTGTTTGTCTGGAAAGGAAAATTTCAGCTCCAGCGCAGAGTTCACTCGTGCATCCGACGGTATCACGCGTGTACACAGGTGCCAGCCGTTATCCGATCCCGAAGGAAAGCTGGCCACTATTCACGGACGCTAGGCTTCGCTGACGTTGCTCGGTCCGCACGAAGCACGGGATGTTTTGCGAGTATCCATTGCACTGCAAATCACGCGTAAGCACAAACACAACCCAAAACAGAGACACTGCGAACAGACGCTTCCTCGTCTCGTCCCGGTAGGCGACGTCCATGCCTGTGGAGTAGAATGTCCAATGCACGGATCGTGGGTTCTCTCTCGCTGATGGTTTGCCTTGAGGCCGGGAATCCTCCGTTCCCTCCGAGATATCAAGTGGAGACAGTGACCGCCAAGGCACACGTGACGAACACAGGATCGCAACAAGGGACAGGAGCATCTCTTTTGGGTCCCTTAAAGACGACCCAGAATGCTCAGGAAATATACAGGCATGATCTACGAAACGTAGCAAGTGAGGCTACACTGTAAAAAAAATTTCGCCGATTTACGTAGAAACATGGAGGTAATTTATTGCCGAGCTGTTTCCGTATTTCATATAACGGACGTTCCTAATATAACGTAAAACCGTAAAACGGACTCTGTTAATTGGTTACAGAATCTCTGTTTCCTGATTACAGCATAATGTTTATTTCTGCATTATAAGGTTTCCGTTTTCTAAATACAGCATTGAGTTCATTTCTGCTTTACAGAATTTCTGTTTTCTCAATACAGCATCAAGTTCAAATTTCCATTATAGGGTTTCTGTTTTCTGAATACAGCATTGAGTTTACTTCTGCTTTACAGAATTTCTGTTTTCCGAATACAGCATCAAGTCCATTTTTACATTATAGGATTTCTGTTTTCTGAATACAGCATTTAGTTCATTTCTGCTTTACAGAATTTATGCCTTCTGAATACAGCATCAAGTCCATTTCTGCATGACCGAATTTTCCTTTTTCTAATTACGTTAAGCAACCTGTTATACAGACCTTCTTTTGCAATTATGAAGCTGTCTGCTATCTGAGTCACGCGCACAATCAACAAAAAATGAAATCTGTTCTTTTACCGACAATACAGCATCAGCTGGTACAGTTTGTACCAGCCGATGGGATATGATTGTTGATTTCTTTTTAGGAAGAATGTTGGTGTTCTTTGAGCATGCAGTCGAAGTGAGAGTAGCGTCGGTGACCACATGTGAATTTTGCGATTTATCTAGAGAAGAAACATGCACGCATGCAAATTGTGTAGGACTTTGTATGCAAATATATTTAACACCCATTCAATGGAACACGTACATACGGTTTATTTCCCTTCGTACATTAAACTGCCTTCGGGGCATGCATCCTCTTTTGTAATCTGCCATTCTGTCTGAGATCCTCTGAAAAGCACAAAAAAAGATAGTTTGTCAGAACCATGAGATTCTAGGCACTGGAAAAGGATGGAGAATTGGTTTGGTTTGGTTTGTGGAGTTTAACGTCCCAAAGCGACTCAGGCTACGAGAGCCGCCATAGTGGGGGACTCCGGAAATTTAGACCACCTGGGGTTCTTTAACGTGCACTGACATAGCACAACACACGGGCGCCTTGCTTTTCACCTTTAACGAAAAGACGCAAAATGTTGTTTTCAGCACTTCTAAGGCAGTGATAAAATTAGCACCTGAGTGTCTAGAATTCGACACAAGAAATAAAATAAATTATGAAATATATGGATATATTGTAGAAACTAACATGCAAAGAAGGGATGTCAGACATATAAAAACTTTTTACTGATAATTTGCACGCTTAGATAGGGTAAATGACTTGAGTTTAAACTTACAAAAAAAAAAAAATGAGTGACTATCAGTGGTCCTAAATGTACCACTGTACAAGGGCAAAATTATTGCAGAAGTCAGAACCATCTTTGGTAGGTCAGCTGTTTAAGTTTTTCCATGAGCAAACTTTCGACAAATGGGACGCTGGCATTTGAATGTTACCCCTGGACGTTCATTTTTCTCTGTACTCAATATTGGGAACAAAGTGGCACATATGTTTCGAATGTATTACTACATGCTAAATCTGCCATGCCTTTCACTTTCTCTATGAAAAAAGGTAAAATATTTGTTGAAAGTCATGCACGAGATGAAATGGGAAAAAAGCTTAAGTGATACGGAAACGCAGAATTTTCAATTATTACACTGTTTGCCAGGATCATGGTTAAAGACACACACACACACATATCAGTTGTTTTTAACGTAGTAAGAATTCATCAAAAAAGATCAAGAGAGCCATAAAGGCATGCAGTCAAGAACCATGAGAAAATTGACATACATGCTTAGTGTATCAGGAGATAGAACGAAGCTTCTGCGCCAACTTCATAACTGTCGAATGGACGCCGGTGAGTGACTTATTTCCGCCTCGCCACTTGCTCCCCGACAAGGGACAGATGAAAAATATTTGCCTGTAAAACAGAAATGACTTGTTTTAGTTATGTTTGTTTTACCAAAGAATACATCGTAACATGCTTGTTATGTTTGTTGCTTAGTATTTCATAAACCGTATGAAACACTGAATAGTTGGTTAAGTAGTTCTGCTAGAATATTCAAAGACGAACAAACTTTTTCAGTGCAACTATTTAACATTCATGCAATTCTCGAACACTGATGTGTATCGCTGATTGCTTACTATTCCAAAAACTTCGGCTGCAGAAAAAGGTGAAATGGCGGCTAAACAACCTGTAAAAATTCTTTTAGTTATTTATATATCTCTGGATATAAGTAAATAAAATCGTCATGTACAGTGGCATAGATTCACGTATTCTGCAATACCCCCAACAAAAGGGAATTGCAAACGCGCACAAAGTCACAGGTGTACATTTTGTTGGAGCTACGAGAGGTTGCACACTAATAGAGCTTAAATTATGTGCAAAAATATTTCGTAGATTTTTCTTACAGTAAGGAACAGATCTGGCCATCACATCGGTGCATGTCAGTAACGTGTCTATTAAAAAGCCCTTGGGCTAGGTGTATAGAAGGCTCTTGACGAAAGTGATAAGGGCGCGTTGTGCGGCCTAGTCCCGCGAGGCAAGCAAAATGAGCCATGGTGGGGTTCGAGGCAAAGAATAAGTGGGAGACTAGAAGTCTGTATGGCGTTGTGTGAGGCAATGTTCTATATCTGCTTATATATGTGAACAGCTAGGGCACTGTGACATGGAAGAGTCTTTGTACAAATAAAGTTTGGCTACTGTGTGAAGACGGAATTGCTGAAGGATGCACTTTTCACAGATCAATAAGGGTGGGCGTCCTAAGTGGCAAGTTAGCTGAGTCAAATCACTGGTGCGTGCATTATTCATAGCCTATCGCTTTGTACACCGTCTGCATTCACCATCGGTGGGCTCGCCCATAGGAGCCTCAGCACCCGGTTTACAATAGAGCAGGCAAGCTAGTAGTAAGCCAGCTTAAAGAAGTGCACAGAAATTATGTTTTCTTGGCTGCACCACTGCTGAAATTGACAAGATAGGGAATACTATTTGTTTAATGAAAAAGTTGAGTACTGGAAACAAGACTAGAAAAGTAGCGTTACATGCATTAGTATATACAGCACATAATTATAAATCAGTTCTAAAAGCAACAAGAAAAGTAAGGCCAGGAGGAAAGATATTTTCAAATGGTCCTTCAAAGGAACTATCCTGAAATGCTTCGCCTCAACAAGTACAATAAACGAAGAATCAAGTGTTAAATGGAGAAATGACATTCATCCCATATATACGATACAACCAGAAAATAAAAAACGATAAGAGCCTCACCTCTGGATAAATTCCAGCGTCGTTGCCGCTGGCTCTGCATACTCAAGATTCAGGACTTATTACAGCACGAAAAGCAGGCGCAAGCTGCCTCACTGAATGATGCTGGCTCTATAAATACAGCCTCCTGTTCACAAAACACGCACTGCTTTCCATATATGGTACCTGAAATAGAATAAACATTTTTGTTTTGCTTCTAATGCAACACAGTGCCAGTGCTTTATTTAAAGTAGCCTAAAAAGTGAAGGCATCATACGCACTGGTGCTGTCAATATGAAAGGAGCAGGTAATTTGCAAAAAAAAAAAATGAAGACAATTTTTTTGTTAATTTTTAATAACATAAATATTGACTTCAGTATTGTAAGCCATAAAAAATGGTAGTAACAAAAAAAAAAGAAAGATGTGCCTGTCGCGCAAAATTATATAGTAATCATTATTTGAATACTCGAAGTGGCAACTTTGTCCCATTCTTTTTCGGAAGTCTATGCCTTCAAATGGTCATTTTGACTGAAATAGGAACACATAGTGGTCTTGTATAATGCTCGCATATCTACAGTTTACAAGAACATATACCCATACTCATTGGTTAGATATATGACAAAATCTCGTAACATATGAAGACAGCGTCCCAAAATTTAAACCGTAATTTAATTTGTTTAGTTAGCCTTTTTGTGAATGAACAGCTAAGCAATCCAGGAAAAGGCATGGATGACTACAATTAGTCCAATCACACAATCTGCTGCCGCATCTATATGTACAAAGCATGATAATAAATACCATCATCAAGCTTACCGAGTACAAATATAACTGGCGTGGACGGCAAATCGGAGATCCTGGATGTAATGCTCGTGCGTTCCTGATAAGAGACGGGAGTAAAATCAATTTCATGTGGTAACAAACAAGAACAGTTTATAGTGCTCCAAAACAGTGATAACTGACTAACTTTATAGCCATGCTTCTTTACTGAGCCGATGCACTGGATCCTTTGGTTTCTAGGAACACATACGCGGCAAACAATACAGCTGCGGATATTCCGACAGTCACCTGCAGATTTAACTTCAATGGTGCAGCTCTCTATTCCATACTACAGATGCTAAGCATTTCAACAAAAATAAAACGGCGGTGAGAGGTGTACCTTTTCTTTTTACAACTAAGAAGTTTCCTTTCTTTGATGGGTTCCACGCTCCTATTCCGTATAGCCATAAGCATCAGTCTTGCAAGTAGAGAAGAGTGGTGCCAGCATATGGTAGCTACCGAACCTAACAAGCATACTGAAAATACGTAAGGGAAGTCAAACTGCAATAATCAAGGCTTCTAATAATTATAGTTCTTTCTTCTTTCTTTCATATAGTTCCAAGTTTCAATGAATAAGGTCATGAAGGCTGTTAGGTTATACCTGAGACCACAATAGTTTCACATTATTTTACAATCTTCAAAATGGATTGCTCAGGATTCACTACTGAGGTACAGTGGGGTTTATAACTCACTTCAAAGATACGGTAAAGAGCACGAGGGTCGTCCTTGAAGTATGCGGCGAGGAGATGCATTACCACATCTGCCTCAGCTCTGATGTAGCTTTTTGTTTCTTCGAGCTGCCGCTCTGCAAGCAGGTACATGATTTCCTTGAAGGTGCACTGTCAAGGTACTTCACAAGGAGTGGAGCGCATATTGCAATACTGTCCTGAAATGTGGCCTGGAATAAATTAAAATTTTTTTTTTCATCATTGTCAAGCAAAGATTATTGGTAGGCTTCAATGGCAAAAGGCAAATGTTTGCATTGACATGTATGCAGAAATTTAAATTTGCAGCAAGAAACACTGCAGTATGCTGCCAATTTTCTACGGCTATCACAGTATCACCATTGAATGTGATGCGGGTCTGGCAGTCCTAAACCAAAGAAACAAATTATCGGGAAAAAAATAAACATTTAAAAGTTCTCATAAAATGATGCCCATTTACATCTTACTGATTAAATTTAGCTGCAGATCTTCACCACCCTAAAATTTCCACAACTTTCGCTGCTCTGCACAAGGTCTGTGCTTGTAATGCTCAAATTTTTCATTCGCAAAAGCAAGATCTTTCACGGAATAGCTTGGTTTCCTCACATATCAGTCAGCAGAACTGAATATTCACAACTCCAACTTGTACACTGCAGCCATTCTCCTTATCTTACCCGAACATCTTTCCCAAGAAAGTTATGTGCGTGACTGTAGAAGAATGGTCTGTGAAATAACAATGGCCATTCTTCTTTCACTAGGGCTGTGGTATGCACAGGGTTAGCCGAGTTGATGAACACCCTTTGGTAAAAATATGTTTCTTTCATGTACGCCATTGCAAGCGGCACGTCTATATCTCTGAATGTTTTCCTTCCTTCGTTTTTCAAAAAATCAATTTTTTCATGGTCATTTTCGGCAATTGGCTTTTGAACAGGCTGCCAGTTCTGACAGCCATAGCTGCTGCTTTTACTTTTCTTAACTTGTTTTTTGGCCTGCTGCAGTGCCTGTGTTTCACGATGCTAATTTTCTACTCTGTTCTCTATTTGAAATGGTCCACAATATGTGACACAAGCTTCATCCGTAATGACTCGTATCTCCTGCAGGATGGCACAGTACACAGGAAGGCAATGTTTTCTGTTTCAGCATGGTTTCTGTGGTGCCTGAAGACATGGCTTCTGAAGGTTCGGTAGTTCTTGAACGTAGCACCGCACGGACTGATTGGACATAAGGCTCCACCGAGTACACTACTATGATAAGAAAAAATTTCAAAGTAGGCCAGCCATGTAGAAAAGCTCTGCGCACATCTCGGGCATCTGTTCATCTTTCAGCACCATCCGGTAATAACGCTATAATAAAAAATAGGTTGTCATATAATTTACAAACAAGCTGTCATACGAAGACCACCCCGCGCACAACCCTCTGAACAATCAGCACCATGTCTTGTCACCTGTCAAAGCCACGCCCGTGATTTTTCGCTGACAATTAGCCGGATTTTCTGCTATACGGCAACTTTAACGCTATCGCATTATTATTGCATACTGCGGTCGAACAGCTCCAGTTGAAAACAAACTTCCACGGTACAAACGAGCGGCTTAGTTCGCGATTGACAAGTGGTTTATGCCTCCTTAAATCTGATCACCGCAGCTTACCAAAATAGAAGCCAAGGTGCTGCTGTGTGCTGCTTAAGTACCGCTCAACCCCGGACGTTCGTTTAGTCGGACAGTGCTATAAAATAGTTTCGATATGGTCTGAGTAGTTCCTCTGTCTGGACTCATCATGCGGAGAAACGAAAATCATATGAGCAATGCAAATAAACAAGTTTGTAAAGAGAGCGCGCCTCACTGCCTGTATCGAAATTGTTCACTGAATAAAATGTTTGCACTGCCTGAATGGCGCCTTTGCGAAGCGCGCAGCACTGCTCTTAGACACCCGTACGAAGCCAGTCACGAGTTGCACCTCAAAGACAATTGTAAGATTGTTCTCACCTGTTTGGCGAACACGTTGTCTTTTTTTGCTCGTCGGTGATCCAGATGTATTCGCAAGCGTACAAGATGGCTGGGTCGTCAAAGATAAAAAGTTGCAATGCAGTATCGCAGTCCAGACGTTCAGCTCCACACGTCCACGCCCTGTGCTCACTTGAAAAAGGCGCGAGAATGCAGGGCACAACCGCTACGGCGCATGCGTCATTGCCCTAGCGACGAGGGGACGAAGCAGTCGTCGGCGCGGGCGCGGGCGGCTTTATGCAGCAGACGGTACGGAGTAAGCGCGAAGGCGTGAGAACGTTGTTTTCCGCTGGGAGATGACACGTACAAGGCGTGATTAAAAAAAAAAGAAAAAATTGGCTTACATCGAATCGGCCAACACGGCGACTACCGAAGAGCCTGGGAACGCCGACTTCTAGAGCAGTTTTCTATTTGTTTTTATAGTAAATGGCGCAGTACCCAAGGTCTATGTACAGTACCTCTCACTTGTCGGTGGGCGCAGCGCCGGGAGGGAAGAGATGAACGAAAGAATGAAACAAAAAAGTACGCCAGCGGAGGTTTCGATCTCAACTTACACTGAGACCGCATAGCAGACAGGCGCACCTGTATTTTGACTCCATTGCAATACCGCCGCCGCGGCCGCGATGAAAGCGCTTCTCCGATCACCGGCCGAGAGCGCATTGCTTTGCGCGTTAGGTGATGCTGCTGTGTGTACTATGCTTGACAGCAGCAGCATCCGGCCAGAGGAGAAACGATGCGCGGCTTTAGAATATTGCTCTTGTGCAGGTGGTTCGAGAAACCCAGCCCGACGGGAAGGCGTGGGAGCATGTACAGGGTGCATGCTTGGGGATCTTCCATACTTGGGCATGCGGGCGTCGCAGTGGCGTGAACTCCTCCTTCATCCATGCCCGGTTCACGGATTTTCAATACGTATTGAATAAAACGGAAGCGCCTGAAATTCGATTCACGGATGTTCAATACTTACTGAGTAAAACGGAAGTGTCTGAAATGCTTATAAGGACATTCTCCTTCATCCGTGCGCCAATTCTCGGATGTTCAATACGTATTGAGGAAAACAGAACCGTTTGACGTTCTTTTAAGGAGGTTGTCTGCGTAAAATTACAGTTTTTTTTTTACAGTGTAGAGGTTGTTCTTTTTTCTTTACTTTTCTACATCATCCATCAGGACGTCATATGACCAATAGTCGTTTCGCTCTACAAGCTCGGAGTCAACGTAGACGACTCGTCATTCTCGGCGTTGACTTCACAAGTTGAACTGGGTATTTGGGAGAATTTTTAAACCCATTTCTTAAGCCCTAGCGAATTTGTAGCCCGGAGAAAAAAAATCAAGATAAGGAGAGCACATAAGTCTATGCCTGTGGAGAAATATATTTCGGTGGATTTGTTTTCAGTGCGCTACTGTCGGGAGGCCCGTTATTAAAAATTTTGTATCGCCTTTAACCTTGTGCGTGTGGGATTTAAATCGCACGTACCCAATTCCTGAATTGCAACCGGTTAACCTGGCATCGTGTCCAAACGTCAGTGTCCGCATCTTACGTTCCCGCTTCAAATAAGCGCTGGTTCACTCCATGCGTTAAGCGATTCCCGTCGAGTCACATATTTGAAACTCAAATAACGAACAACTTCTTGACTAGCAGCCTGTATTTCGCATATACTAATAAGGCGATAACTCTAGGCATGAGGTGCGCGTTCAGATAGTTGTAAGCAGGTAACTTCAGGCTTAAAGGTGTACACTCAGACAGTACTAGGCCGATGACTTCAACCAGGGGTACACAGTAATAAACCGATAACCTCCAGCCCCGATATGTACAGTCCTGAGCAAAAATTTCATACAACACGCAACCCACGGCGGAGCTCTAAAAAACTGTACTGAAATGCCATCTAACAATAGCTATGCGGGATCAACTATCGCGGAGATGACCCACTCTTTTTCGACAGCATACGTTGCTGTCCCTATCGCTAGATTGCGTTTCGATGCTGTTTTCTCGCGATTTCCCACCGACTGCGCAGGACGTTTGGTCATGACTGTACATCCAGATAGTTAAAAGCCGATAACTTCAAGAGCAGAGGCATACATGCAAGAAACGTAGGCAGCCCAAAAAAGAACAACCACAGACAAGCACACGACACGAACGATCTTTGTGTCGTGTCTCCTTGTGCGGTTGTCCTTTTTTGCGCTGTCTTTGTCCCAAGTGTGATTCACCAACTAGGTGAGCACCATGTTTTATTGGTGTACATGAAGATATTTATCTAAGCACATAACTTCAGGCCTATATGTGTATATCCAGCCATGGTTCATGGCAACAGCTTATAGACAAGCGTCAGCCGGTGACGTCAGTGGAGATGCGGTGGCGCTAGCGACGGCAGTGACTTTCGTGGTGTAGGCAAAAGCTCGAGCCGTCTGCATTGGATGCTTGGTGCTCGCTATGTTTTCGGGCATAATTCCCAATTTCCGCAGTGGCGTTGAGCGCGACAAACATTACACTCCTCGGTGACGGATTGCCTTTGCCTTAACGTGCGTTGCACTTCTGCACTGAAGCAAGATCAGTTCGTTTGCAACCAATAATTTCGTGATTGCTTTTCGGCGGCACGACGAGTAACACAAGAACAAATGCCTGCAACTCGTGTCCGTTGCACTGCGAGTTCCATTCACATGCAGTACTATATGTTCATACAAAAAAGGCCACAAAAGCTGCTGCAAGGTAACTGCAATTACATTGAGCGGTCACTCCAGCGCGATATTGCCGAAATAACAGGCCTGGACTTGTGAAGTATCTTTTATCTGTTTTTACTTTCGCGAGTTTCAATGAGTGAATATTCATCACTGGTTCTAGAAAGCCAGTAAACATCTTTAGGATCTGGGCAGCCACGCAGTGTTATTTCACATGTTCTTAAATTTTCTTTTTGAAGGTCATTAAGACCCTGACGAACGAAATAAATATCCATGTACAACCTAGCTTTGATCGAGGTATAATTTCAGCATATATGGTACATGGAGTTTAATGTCCCAAAGTGGAATCGGCTATGAGGGGTGTGAAATAAACAGAATAAGATGACGCGCATTTGAATAAAAAATTTCCAAGTTTATTAAAAAATGCTCAGCAGATCGCACCAATTTCGCTGCAAGCGATCGTGGAGAACGTTCCATTTGCGCTCATGGTTCTCTCCTATAGAGCAAAGAGAACACGATGAGAGCATTCTTACAGGCCTTCGTGTATATGGTAACCTGTGAATGACCTTGGCTACGTCTGTAAGATGAGACAGACGTCAAACGCCTTTTCTGTCGAGCAGGATAAAACAAGTTGGCAGCGCACTGGGCGACTATGTTACAAAGAATTAATTAAAATATTGAGTTCATATTATATATTGAGTTCTATTAAATATGAAATTTATGACTTAAATGGCCGGTACAGTGAGCTAGATATGGGATTTCTAGTTCACTATTGTTGCCGGTAATATTGTTATTTAGAGTGAAAGGGCTTGAAGCAGCAGAAAGCCAATGAAAAGAGTCGGCATATGAAAAACACACTTCCAGTCATTCATATCGTCGTCCTCCTTGCATGCGCTAGGAACAGGCCCGGGAGTTGGGCATTGTTGACTATTAGTCTTTCTGATACATTGCGCTTTCTAGTTTTTATTTAACTTAATCACTCACTGCAGTCGCCTCTACGTAGCCGCGCGCTGTTGAGGCCACGGAGAAGGAAGCCAATGAGGCGCTCTTCGCCAGGTAATTCCAGCAGTAATCGGCTGATAACGTGCTGAACTACTCTCCAGGCATAAACCAAATTATTTCTACGCACAAGCAGAGCTTACACCTCAGAATATTCGCACGCGCGAACTGGTTTCGAAGGCAGCATCGCTTGGCGCAGTGCAGGCACGCGGCGCTTTTGCCTACACCCCATGTCGCTGCCGATCGCAGCGCCACCTTTGTTTACAAACATGACGCTTGTTTATAATTCAGGTCGACCAAGAATGAGGGGCAATGGGTAGTGGACTTGCAGCCGTTAATCGTGAGTTGACCTCGTGGCAGGTCCAAAAAATCGCAATATGATGTAGCGGTTGAAGCAAAAAATGAATACAAGCAGTTGATTCCTTCAGATATCGCTGAAGTATAGCGGCTCTTGATAAACGAAAGCAATAAGTAGGGCTGTCGCTAAGCCTAGTACAGATGCGGGTAGGTGAGATCCATGATCCATTTCAGGTTTATAGGTAAGGTAGATGTTTGTGAAGTATGCATCTCATGAAGCGAATTTATACTTGAGTAGTGTGCTCAAAAATGCATATTTCTCAGATATGATGCACTATATTTTGTTATTCACATCTGAAAACGAAAGTACCACAAAACAGAGAGCAATATTTCTGGGCACTATACGCCTGTGTCCTTTCCAGTGTCGGTACTACTTTTGACCATGCACACTTTTTTTGGGCTCGGTCATGGGCGTGCTTTTTTTTTTTACGTTACTAGATGATGACGGGCCGCCTGTTTTGGCACTGCGGTAGGAGTGGGGGCACTTTCGTCATGATTATAGGGCCCGTGGTGCGTCAGCTGACATCTTGTTTCTCGTCTCAGTAAGTGCAGGTTCTGTGGCGAGTTCCGGGCGCGACGGGAAGCACAGGCAAAAATTAGTCGCTGATTGTCAAGCTAGAACAGCAAGAAAAATCAATTGGAGGGAAAGAAACAAAAAGCATCGTCATCGAGCGTAGCCTTACAAAGGTGTTACGATCTATTCCTTATAAAGAGAGAGTGAGAACAGTACCGCTTTATGATAATAAAAACCTTTGTCACACTTTGCATTCTGCAAGATGGTAATTTAAACCTAGTGTCAAAAAGGTCAAAAACATATTTGTTTCCACAAATTACGTCCACAAACTAACCCTGCCTGCGACCGCATATCCTCTAGCAACACTACCGAATGTATTCATGATACACGATGTAGATATGGTGAGCATCTTACACAGACATTAAGCCGTCTACTTTTTTTTCTATATACAATGTCCGTTCAAGCACTCCATGCACACCTGACTAGAGCGAGATAAATGTGCCAACTCTCATATGGGACTTTTTTGTTACTGCAAAAAGCCTAATGACCTTTTTAACCCAAAAATGACGCCTCAACGAACGTGGCCTTAGTTAACGTCGGTATCCATCGGGGACTCATTCTATTAGAAGTGTTCCGGCGTTTTTGTTAAACACTTTCAGAGATGCTTTCGTACTTGAAGGCGATGATACAGCAGCTCGAAAGAAGTGCAAAGTATTCTACAACATAACTGAGCCTAGAAAAAAGAACGACTAAATCGGGGCCGAAAATTGAAAGAAAACTAAATGCAGCCGGATCAACTCATAAGCAGAAAACTGTAATTATGATTTTGTGAAGAAACATAACCAAAGAAAGTGCTTTAAGTGGCCATTGAGGTGAATGTGATGAGAACTGTTGTTGCCGTTACTTCAGCTATGTTAGATTTAAGCACCAACATGGGGCGCGTGCGATCTAATTAAGGAGACCAGCTTAATCACGGAACGGTAAAGAAAATAGCCCCTATTAAAGCCGGATGTTGCGCTAAAGTTGCTACTCGCGTGCACGATAGGCGCAGAAAAACTTCCTCTTCTCCGCTATACAGTCTCTCGTCCTTGCTTTTTGCCTGGAATAAATGCAAAACCTTCAGCATTAATCATTCAGCCAAACAGAAGAAGTGAAACTCTTCGAGCGCACCAAACAGCTGAACCAATTTTGCTTCTGTAGTGCTTACCAGTGCTGTTTATATTTACGCTTGTGTGGAAAAGAACGTCTCCTCCCATACAAATAGAAGTGTTTTACAGTCAACTTCAATTGCAACATTGAAGGATTCGATTAGTTGGCAGAAAATGAATGCTCCAGAACAAACCTAAACATGACGTTACTCTAAATTTCTTCGCGGGATTCACGCCGCCATAACGAATGCAACGCTTTGTTTTCTTTAAAGTTCTACCTTGTACTTGTGACGTTATCTGCATCCTCAAATTCCTCAATGCGTCACTATGTCTAGTCAGGTTTTATTTGTGCTCACATTCCCAGTGTTATTCACCTGCAATGATTTTCTGCGCGTTGGCTCCGCTATCGACCCAGCCGGCGCTACGCAGCGCAGTTGAACTGTCTTGCGCAGACTCTACAGAGGAGACTGCTCCTCTGGAATCACAAAGGTGAAGCTATACTGTAGGTAGCTACAGCAAGCATAGATGAAAATTCTTTAGCCTTACATTTTCTCTAATATGCCCTGATTAAAACTAATGTTGACCGCTATGCAAGTCAATAATCCTTTAAAATATTTCTGATAACATGTTAATTAAATAAATTTACCGTGTGAAATGATTCTCTGAGATCCATAGATTGCTATATCGTGCAGAATTTCAAAACATGCCGCTGTAATACCGGCTATGTATGTTCAGTAAAAAGTTATGAATAAATGCTTGCTTGAACCAGTCAAAAACTGAATAAAAATTTATATCATCTGCAGGGACAGAGAGGCAAATGATGCAACTTAGAGAGCAATGGTTAGGATTTATCTCGCTTCCTTTAACTAAATTACCCCTTAAATAAACTGTAAGTTGGAGTAAATTTATTCTTGGGAGGGCGCAGCATAAGCGTCTTTGCGGATTACGATCATAGCTTGGCTTTTTGTCGCAGTGTTAAAAAAAATATACCTTACTGTGTGAGATCGGCAGCATTTAGCTGAGGAAAAGTGGACCAATAATTGCAACATCGTGAGTTCAAGTACCGCATTTTCAGCTAAGCAATGTAGTCGAGGGAAGCATTTTACGGGATGTATTCAGCGCTTCAAAGAGTAATATTTATTACTGATGAATTAAATTTTGCTTGTCGACGCAGTCAGCATTTGTCATTCAAATTCTTCGATTATACTCGATTTTTAAACAATGATGCAGGTCTTTCTCGTTTATCCAGGTGCACGAGGTTGAGAGTAAAAATAGAATGCATGTTTCGCTGCTCTCAATCCTCACATGTGTCAGTGAATGTAAATAAGCAAATGTAGAAGAAGGCCCTTGAGGTTTGGTCTGGCTCGCATGTAATAACCAGTCCTGGATATATGCTTTCTAAGGATTGTCCATAAAAGATGTGGTGTAAACTCCCACGTCAGACATTTTAACTTAGTTAAAATGGTATCTCCGAAAGTAATCACGTTAAGGAATATCAAACAACTCTCATTTGTCAGAATAATATATCACACAGCACACGGACGCCACTTCGATAGAGGCGAAACGAAGTGGCGTCCGTGTGCTGTGCGATGTCAGCGCACGTTAAAGATCCCCAGGTGGTCGAAATTACTCCGTAGCCCTCCACTACGGCTCCCCTTTCTCTCCTTCCACTTTCACTCCCACCTTCCTCCCTTCCCTTACGGCGCGGTTCAGTTTTTTTTTTTTTTTTTTTCATTTATTTACCCTAAAGGCCCAAGTGGGCATTACATAGGGGGGGGGGGGGGGGGTAACGTCATGAAATAAACACAATGAACAAATCGGAACAGTAACGTGGCGGCATGTAAAAGTGCTAAATATACTAGAAGTGGCAATTAGGAAAAACATGATCACAATATGATGACACAGAAATATGCAAGAAAATACATGACACACAAAGGTTAAAGCAAAAGGAAAAATCGAAACAAAAGTAAACCACAAAAGGTGAAAATTTCCCACTACGCTGTTAGAAAATCGTTAAGTAATGAAGTAAACTGGTCATAATCGATAGTATTAACTACAGAAGAGGGGAGAGCATTGCATTCTCTTATCGCTAGGTGTAAAAACGAAAATTTAACTGCGTCGGTTCGTGCAAATGGGGGCTCGATTTTTTTATCGTGGTCAAAACGATGAAACGTGCGTGTGGCAGGCGTAATTATCGGTGCTGAGAAAGAGGTAGGGTTATGGTATAGTTTATCAAAAAACGCAAGGCGTGATTGCTTACGTCTTCTTTCTAATGTTGGAAGTTTAAGATTCTCTTTTATTGCTGTTATGCTTGAATAACGTGAATACTGACGTGAGATGAATCGACTCGCTCTGTTTGGAAGTGCCTCTAATTTGTTAATAAGATACAGTTGATGACGACACGAAATGAATGACGCGTATTCGAGCTTCGGTCTAACCAGTGTGGTATAAGCGATTAGTCGGGTATCTGTATTAGCTCTGCAAAGTGACCGGCGGATAAAACCTAGAGTTTTGTATGTGTTAGTCAGAAGATTATTTATATGCACAGTCCATGATAAATTAGGGGTTAAATAAACTCCTAAATATTTAAAGGGTTCGACAGGCTCTATTTCCGCGTTGCTAATATAGTAGATATTCGACAAAATCAGGCTGCAGGTACTGAATCGCATTAGTTTAGTCTTTTTAGTGTTTATAGTCATTTGCCATTCAGAGCACCACATGTCTAACCCAGATAAATCATCCTGCAACATAACACAGTCAGTAAGATTAAAAATTGGACGGTAGAGGACACAATCATCTGCGAATAGCCTGATTGATGATGTAATGCTGGAAGCAATATCGTTTATATATATTAGAAATAATGTGGGCCCAAGGACAGATCCTTGAGGGACTCCAGATTTCACGGGCTGAGGAGAAGATTTAAAGTCGTCAGTAATAACCGATTGAACTCTGTTGTTTAAATACTCTTCTACCCATCTGATAACTTTAATATTTATGTTAATGCTACTCATTTTATATGTGAGGCGATTATGGGGCACACGATCAAAGGCTTTTGCAAAATCAATGAAGATGGCGTCAGTTTGGATTAACTGTTCTAAGTTTCGGTGAAGGTCGGTAGTTAGTTCAAACAGCTGGGTTTCACAAGAACGACCGCGCTGAAATCCATGCTGGTTGGGAAGCAAGATATGATTCTGAGTGATATATTTCATTATATGAGATGATATGACATGTTCTAGTAATTTGCAAACAACTGATGTCAGTGATATGGGTCTGTAGTTTGTCATATTATCTCTATCCCCTCCTTTAAATATAGGTAAAACATGTGCAAGCTTCCAATCATCAGGAATCTCAGCCGTATCAATTGATTGTTGAAAGATGAGTGCCAGGATGCGCGATGTATATTGTTTTGTTATTTTTAGTAGTTTTGTGCTAATTTCATCAGGACCCGGGCTCGAAAATGCAGGCAGGCGTTCAATAGCCCTCTCTATACCCTCAGGATGTATTTCAATACTAGGCATTGTGAATTCAATGCTAGGTGCGGGTTCAAATGTAGGCAACGGCTTTTCTTCTCCATAAATGCTACAGAGAAAAGAATTAAACTGATCACACATGTCAACTGGGTCAATTGAGGTACCATCTGCAGAGACTAAACACGGGAGTTCCTTTTTTTGTGCAGGAGAAATGACTTTCCAAAATTTTTTAGGGTTGGTTTTCAAAAAGTTTGGCATGTCAAAATTAAAAAACCTATCTTTCGCTTCTTCAATTTTCTGCTTGCAGGATTTTGCAAAGTTCATATATGCGGTCCAGTTCAACGTTGCCTGTGTGCGTGCAGCTTTCGCATACAGGCGTTTCTTTTTGTTCAGGCATCGTTTGATATTCCTTGTGAACCATTCATTATTTCCTGTGGTTGAAAGCCACCTTTTAGGAACGCATTTCTCCTGCAAACTTTTTAACAAATCACGGAAAACCAACCAGTTTTCAGAAACACTTCGAATACAATACGCAGATTCAAAGGAATAATAAAAGCTCTCAAGGTGGGTATGAATACTGTCTATGTCTGCTTTAAAAAAAAATCATAAATCAATTTTTTGGACACAGATACTTTCGGGATAACTAACTGGAACATGCAGTGAACAACACGGTGGTCACTGATGCTCTCAAGCACATTTACAGGGGCACGTTCAGGGTGTGTTGTAAAAACTAAGTCAAGAATGGCATCATCCCTTGTCGGAGAACAAACAAGCTGCGTCAGTTGGAATAAATGCAACAAGTCAAGAAAATCAGTACAACCACGGGGCTGACAAGAATCAGCAAGTGAAACAGATGACCAGTTGATATGTGGGAAGTTAAAGTCACCGGCGAAGATGACAGGAGAGTTAAAATACTTGTTCTGAACATGTGCTAATACGTCGTTTAATTTTACAGCAAAGTCAATGGAATAATCTGGCGGCCGGTAGCATGCTCCGATAACTATGTTAAAGTTTAGCAATGAGCAAGAGACCCACAAAATTTCTAGTGGACTATCTATTGCAATAGGCCTTGTATGAATACCTTTGCGAACAGCAATCATGACGCCACCACCTCTTTTATCTGTTCTGTCTTTACGAAAGATAGAAAAGAACTTTGAAATCTGAAGTTCTGAACAGTTAATTTCTGGAGTTAACCACGTTTCTGTTCCCACGATGGCATCAGCAGAGCAAGTGTGGACGAAGGACGCAAGCTGGTCTTGCTTATTGATTATGCTACGGAAATTTGCGACAATTAAAGAAAATGGAGTTGCTTTAGTAGCCTGTTGCCGAAATTCAGCTGGTCATGGTTGACGATTTTGCCGAGTGCATAAGCACACTTTGTCGCTCACAGCATCATATCGATATTGTTTCTTCGAGAGAATAAGTTTGTCAAAAGAATACTTCGGCTTTTCATTCGGATCACGGTTTTCACGAGCAAAATCTCGAAGTTTTTTCCGGGCAAATTGGATTCGGGGGGAAAAGTCTTCTTCAATATACACCTTGGGATCCGTGACTTCTTTGAGCTTAGATGCATTGTCAAGGATCATGCATTTAGTTTTGTAGCGGAGGAATTCAACAATTATTGGGCGATGCTGGTCCTTCTTTCGAATACCAACCCGGTGGGCTCGCTCAATATCAGAAATGTGTACATCAAGATACTTACTGCAAAAGTCGACAATTAGTGACTCTGAGGCTTGATAATTTTCTGTTTCTTTTTCTGGTAAGCCCTTAAATATCAAGTTTTTTCGGCGCATACGGTTGTTCATGTCGTCCACAAGGTTAATCATGTTGCTTTGATCATCATGAGAACAGGAAAGAGCCGATATGTCTGTTTTCATGTTGTCGACTGCGTCCTTAAGATTCGAGACTGTTTCGGAGCTATTTTCCAGTTCTTCTAGCGCTTCCTCAACCTTTGAAAGGCGTTTTTTAATGTCCGTTATACCAGTTGAAATATCCTTCACTTTACCTAGTAGTTCTTTCTGAAAGTTTTCTTGTGAAGACGCCGCACTCTTCAAAGCCTCAAGGATTCGATCATTTTTGTCAGGGCCTGGATTTGTCTCAACGTCCCCACAACAGATGAGAAGGTAAGCCATGCAAAAACATGCCGCCAGAAGCTTGCCTCCAGGGCAGTACCTAGCTAAAAGCATTGCGGTCGCAAGGTGATGCGTTGTCCCAACATGCCGGGACGATACCCTCTGGCTGAAGCAGCCGGTTCGTACACGGTATGTCACTGTATCAACACCCATTTCAAAAAGTGCACATATAGGCGTCACTCATATATTGGGATTTGCTGCAAAGAGCTAGAAAATATAAATTGGGATACAGGGCTTCCACTCACCTAGAACAATAAGGGCACTGTTTAGTCAAGAACACTGTAGCCGCAAATCCCAAGGAGCCACGAACTGCGAAGCCTTTTATAGCGGTGCAGCCGATGCAGATGCCGCTAGTCCGTCCGGAAGGGCACAGTGCGCGAGCACTGTGCGCTGTTGTCGCTCCCAAGATGATTGCAGAAGCGAAGGCCGGAGATGCAATGGCAACGATAACACCACCACCACTGCAGCACGTGGATCACGATGGAAACGATGGTCTAGAACAATAAATAAATTGGTTCACAGGAAGGGAAAGGCGCAGTAACTGTCACACTTTCTCTGTGGACACCCGAACCGCGCCGTAAGGGGGCACTGTTTAGTCAAGAACACTGTAGCCGCAAATACCCGGACCACAGAGAGAGAGAGTTGTCCACAGAGCAAGTGTGACAGATACTGCGCCTTTCCCTTCCTGTGAGCCAACCAACCAGGCAGCGGAGGTGGGCCCCGCCGGGGTGGTGCAGTGGTAAGACGCCCGACTACTGTGCCGGAGTACCCGGGTTCGAACCCGACCTCGGCGGCTGCGTTTCGATGGAGGCGAAACGAAGAGGCGTCCGTGTGCTGTGCGATGTCAGCGCACGTTAAAGATCCCCAGGTGGTCGAAATTACTCCGTAGCCCTCCACTACGGCTCCCCTTTCTCTCCTTCCACTTTCACTCCCACCTTCCTCCCTTCCCTTACGGCGCGGTTCAGGTGTCCGCAGAGCAAGTGTGACAGATACTGCGCCTTTCCCTTCCTGTGAACCAACAAACCTCTGCTTGCTGCTTAACTTCATACCCACTTAACGATGTGTAGAGCCCCTAACATAATATATACTGTATGTAAATATACCCTTCCGTGTGGCTCAGTGGTCTAGGGGTATGATTCTCGTTTCGGGTGCGAGAGGTCCCGGGTTCAAATCCCGGCTGAGCCCCGCTTTCTTTTTATCTCCTTCTGAAATGTTTAGATTGGTTAACTATATCACCATTCTATTTATAGAATTTTTGTTCCTACATTACTAACATTGTCACTTTTCTGCTTTTAAGCCACCAATCTTCCAGTCGTTTTTTGCTAGCTTCCACCGCCGGTTTATTCACCCGGCCACTGGTAACTCTGAACCCCAGAGCTTCAGGAACAGTGACTGCGCCTGAATCGAGTTTCGGAAGGATACCATTACATTCGAGTATAATATGGTCAATTGTTTCACTGGAGTTACCACATACAGCACATGCGTCATCTCCATTGTTAAATTTCTTTTTTAGCTGCGTGTTCTAAGGCACCCTGATCTAGCTTTAAAAAATAGGGCAAACAAAAAGCCGCACTAGAGCGCTACACGTGTGCAGGTGTTTACCTGCGGGAACTTCAAAGGTTTCGTTTCTACTCCTGCTGGTAGATACGTCGATGTGCTTTGTTCTTTGAGACGATCGCTAATCGGAGAGGGCACTTTACAATAGCTGCGCTTTGCACTATCAATTCTAAGGGTTTCAGGGGAATTGTTATGAGTCAGCCTGGTTGTGGGGAAATCAATTCTACTAAAACCTTTCATAATAATTGTCCTAAATTTAATCGGCAACTTTTCATTGGCTTTGATATGTGACTGTGAGACAGTCTCTTTCGGCAGCTTCCGAAACTGTTTCCTGCGGGCAGTTATTCGGAGCTGATACCCGCAGCTGTTTTTTACACAAACGTTCTAACTCCTTGAAGAACAAGTATTTCGGCCACGTAACGCATTTCGCCAAAATTATCCTACTGTGCTGGAGGAACCGTCAAAAGACGGCTTTCGTTGCACGACGGGCTATACGAGTTCCAAGTCATGCCCTTTGGCCTTTTCTCTGCGCCCGCAGCCTTTCAAAGACTCACGGACTCATGTATACCCATGTCAACTCAAGGGTGCAAGATGCGTGGCTCGTGAAAAAGCTTTTCGAATAATTTCAGCGGAAGTTTACGAACGGTAACACTGAGGAGGAACCCAACAGTGTCCTTTTCGGCAGTAAATATACACTCGTACGTAAGCTGCTGTAATGCGTTGCACTCGTAATTCTAGCAGACGCGTTTTTCCGGCAGTGGTGGCGCTGTAGTAGGCACTGGTATATCCGCTTGAGCTGCTCGTCACAAAACATATTTTGCGTGCTTTTGGCGCCTCGAAGTCGCGAGCGTTTTTATTTTAGTAGCTGCGCCATTCGGCCGAAACGGTAGTTCTATGGCGAACTCCTCCAAAGAAAAGCAAGGTTCTGATGTGTAGCACCTATGGATTCTTCAGTTCAGAAAGGAGTTTTTGTCTCCCCCCAAGGGCAAGCGGTGTCTTCCATGCTATCGCCGTCGTCGAGCCACCCAGGTTGCCTGTCTGACTACTCTGGAAAGCGCAGAATTCTCAGCGCACTAGTGGAGACTCATTCCGCAGCGCTTCACAGACGTGAGGGAATATCCACTTTTGGGGGCACTTGCCTCCGGCGCCTGTCCAGTCTTCTCTGGTATGAGTCAATGAGCGTGTTCAATGCAAAGCAGAGGAAACGTCTCGCCAGTGGAACATTGTGGACTGCTTAAACACGGAGGACGCGCCATGTTCTTCCAAGAAACGCAAAACACACAAGGCAATGTCATTAGGTTCGAACCACGTTTCAGGTGGGTTGGTGAGGCGGCTATAGAACATTTGGATGATGAGCAAGACACGCTAGTGTTGTCATGTAGGCAAGTCCGTACGGCTCTGTTAAAGCATACAGCCGCCAAAATGTTTAACTGATGTGCGCGTAGTAGCCGCATTTTCTGTGCCCCTGCGCCTTAATGCTAACAAAACTGGCTTGACGGTTACGATTAAGCAAGGGCTTGGTGAGCTCTTGGCTGCACTTGGCCTTGCCAGAGGTTAGTTCCTCTATAACGCTCAGAATCATAGACAATGCGGCCGTCGCGCACTTCACACACTTAAGTTAAACATTTGGGCGGCTGTATTTCAGTGCACATCTAAGGCTGATAGGCCACCCTTCGGAAAGCTTGTCTGGTACCTTGGAGTAGTGTGTAGCATGTAACTGTGTGACACGTGATATGTGCGAGATAAAATAGGCGCGTATATTAAGGCACTACAGATTAAGCGATTAGCAAAGGAGCTACACGGAAAAGGGAATCTTCAAGAGCCGCAGACAGGAGCCATTTACGATATCGCGTCTCTGTCAAGAGGTAGTAGACAGGTGGCTAGGCCGATAGAGATATTTATGACGGGATCAGTGGGTTCTGTGACGTCACGGCACCATATCGCATGTCAAGAGCCGACATTTCAAGCTTCTATTTTTAGACGAGTCAGGAGATAAGAATGAAACCTATGCTCATAGACCACTCAGGCACTTCAGTACAGTCGCTTTGGGACGTTAAACTCCACAAACCAACCAACAGTTTAATTGGTTAAAGCGGTGACTTAGAGGTATTTATGTCGTGTTGGCTTTCACATAACTGGGTAGCTAGCGACTGTACGCCGCTCATTATGTTCGAAATAGCGGGCGCAAAAATAAGGGATTAGTTGCAAGTAGCAAAGTTTATATACGGAATTCCGCATAAGGAGTGGCAGATGGGAAAAAAAGCTGATCTCTGTGCAAACAAATTTACCCAACCGGTTCAGTTAAAGAGGTGAATAGTTTCTTTTCATCTTTAAAAAAAGGCTTAAATGACAGCAATGTAGCGGCCACTGTTGATTCCTGGGAAATCAAAAAATAAAGGCATTGTACGACAGCGTTTCCACTGGCTGGGGGTAACCGAACGCCGACGTACCAAACTGCGCGTAAGAATTTTATAGCTATTAAAAAGAAAGATTGTATCATAGAAGGCTTTTTAATCACGACCACTGCACACCCGGATGCTTGAATACGTCCACCGTTGATTGCACCTTTCGAAAACTGTTTTATTCTTTGCGAGTCTTTATTGAAGCAGCTTCATGCTCCTAACCGCAGCACCCTTTCCCCTTCCCTCCTAACGCCACTCCTCTCTGTAGTGTGTCGTTTGTTTTATCCGTGCAGCTTATAATTACACAGCTTCACAGCAAAAGATAAACACGCTTTCATTATCAATCATTCACAGGAGTGATGAATGTTTGCAGAAACCTCCACAAAAAGAGCAAAGAACAGGGCTCTTGAAGAGACGGTAGCTCTATAATTTTTCACCGAGCATTTTCTGTTCATGATCACGGCTCGTACTAAGTAGAGTGCTGTGAAACAATTTCTAATCTTCGATAATTATATGCAAATGGAAGACAACATATTCAAGGCTGCAAAGCCGTGCTTCAGTACGTCTTGCACATGCTACTCCCATGTTGTAGAATGAAAAACTTACTACCGCGTTTGAAAAAGAAAATAAGAAAATGCAGCATCAAACTAAAATATGCGGTTTGATTATATTCAAGCGGAAGAAACGAAAGCAACATTTATGCTGGTCCATCCATGCAACCTAAAATAACAAGTAGACAGCAATGTTCACTGGCGTCAGCTACACCTGTAGAAAAATATCACCAATCTGCATGCTGTATAGTGATTCCAAAAATGTCGTCGTTAAAACTGGAGGAGGTCCAATTTATGTATAGCATTTACTCTGCAGCATAAACTGACACACACCACTCAAAACACTGCAGGAAAAAATTAGTGCGTTGTTCTAGACATCGAATACATTTTGTAGCCGAGGAAAAAAAATTTATTAGAAAATTTCACCCTGCTGAGCCGAATTACCCAAAGCGAAAGCGGCGGCATGTCTCGCTGAACTCGTCTCTCTCCATCTCTGTGCGGCAGCCTCTCGGTGAACTGCGTCCACTGCATGATGGGATTAGGCCTGTCGTCTTTGCCACATCTGAGACGTAGACAGTTCAGGAGGCGTATCGCCTGGGTCAACCAAGATGAGGGCTGATGTTAATTGTCGAGAGATGTTGCTATCCTTTGGCACCGCCTAGGAGGCAGTGGAGGCAACCTAACAGCGCGCGCGCCACAGCTGCAGCGTAGCTGCGGTTTAGTGCTGTCATGGCTGTCACGTGACTAGGAAAAGGTGAGTGCACGATTACATCGCCGGCGGTGGCAGGTGAGTGACGTTATAGTTTGCATATCATTTCTCCTTGGTTCAAGGTCAAACGCTCAAGCAGCGAGGGAGGTATACTGAAGGGAATATCAATAGCCTTAGTGTTTAAAATGCGTAATGATTAAACCAGTAAAATGTGAAAAACCTAGAGCAAAGCATAAATGTTGTCTGCTTGCCATGAAGACCGGGGTGTTTTCTTTTTCATGAATGGGTTCAAGCATATCCCACGCTGCGGCGACGACAATATTCACTGGAGAATTACGATACTTCAAAAACTCATTAATTGAAGCAGCTGTTAATTGAATCATAGTCGATAGCACATACGCAGTAAGGAGAGAATGGCGGAACCTCTCTTAGTCGTCGGTTGGAGCCAATTGAGCAAATATAGACGTTGGCAACGGTTAGTGCGTTCTACAGATCACACTGTAGCCGGTGCAGAAAGAGGTAACAAGCCGTCAACAACTTAAGATTTTACCGTCATCCAGCTCAGGTTTAACCATCGCGCTCTTTGGTACCTGCGCAGCCTGCTTCCTTCACGCACGTCGCGGTACTCAACTTTCAACGTGCGCTTATCCTGGTGTTTGGTAAATCTTGACTATCGTCACTGTGGTACTGAATTACTAGGATTACCACTGTGTACGTAATTCGCACGTTCTGAACTCGAGAGGGATGGTGCCCATCAAAGCCGTATATCCCCTTCGGGATAGTTTGGCGGAGGGGCGGGGCCAACAACCACCCAAATTGAGCGGCGGCGCTGTCCACCATTTTATGCCCAGGCATCCGAAGCTTGCCTTGGCGACCGAGCTAACGCTGGGTCTCTGGCTAGCATTTATCGAAGAAAATAACCGCAAATAACGTGCATATTTCACCGTGTTTGAACGTGTGCGTATTTTAGCATGTAGAGAGAATCTTGCATGTGTCAAATGCAGGCCTGCATTTGGGAGTGAAAATTCACTGGGCGCGACGGTTCGCCATAGAACTGCCGCTGTGCGCTGCACCTCGCTGTATACCACATTTGCGCACTGCCAGTTTACATTAGCCATATAAATCAGATAAAATCACCTTTCAGGGGCTAAGATACATACCTTCAGCGTTTTTCTATGTTGGACATTTATATAACTGTTGGCGTTAAAGGTTTTGACGAAACTTTTTATTCGCTCACTTACCTGCACGTCTTCTTGTTTTTCGCGTGTCCCATTTGACAACGCTGCCAAGTACGACATCATATTTTTTAGATATTTTTAATGCTTTCACTGCCGGCCAATGAGAAAGTGAAGTAGCTTTGCGCACTGACCAAAATATAACGTATTGTACTTCAGCGCACGCCACCATCCGAGTTTATACAGGTCTGCAGTGATAGAACATTTATTACTCGATTTTCCTTCGTAAACAAACCTGATGAGTATGCATTTGAATGGATTATTTGACCTTACCGCAGGCTCAGCAAAGGCCCTAGCATATGCAGTTATTGTGGAAAAAAAGATGTACAAAGCATAGCATGAATAAAAAAAAACGCAAATCAGTGAAACTGTCTTATCTGTAATTTGACTGCTGGTAAAAATCATAATTATGGCTTGCCTGACTGAGGGCTGTTTGATTCAATAGTCTATGGTGTGAGTAAAAAATATAATTAGCAGTTCGTAACAAGTATTGGTTTACATTTTATGGTCTATCACCTGCAATATTGTCGCATTCATTGCTTATGCATGAATGAGATCGACATGTTTGTTTGCTTATTATTCTATGTAGTCAACTTAAAGAAACTTTCAATAGACGGCTAAATGCAGTGGGCTAATGGCAAGATATAAAAAAGGAGCTGTTTGATTGCTGCCTAGAAATGAAATATGAAGTAGCAAAATAGCATACACAATTTCGAGTTAAAGACTGTGTACAATAATTGAAATGCTATATATCTGTCCCCTTTAAATGAACACTGCAGGCAATACTGCATTCACTTAAAAAAAGCCTTAACAGTACTATCCAAATTGGGTTTAACGTTGATAACAATATACGTTGGATAACAATATTATCCTACGTGCACGAGTAGCAGCAAAGCTGCGAAAGGTCGGTCACAAGAAGAGCACAACTGCCGACTTCAACTCTACACGCACAGCAGTGCGAGGAGCTAGCCACCATAGTGGAGTCTCGGCATAAAATAGCGCCGGCGCGGTGGAGGAACTATATTGCCAGACGCCACTGCAGTGGTATCCAGACTGGCGGGAAGATGAAGCAACCGCTGAAGTTTCTCAAAAAGGATATACGGCTCTGGTGCCCATTACACGTAGCAAAAATCACCACGGTTTCAACAAAGCTGAAACCGAGTTATATGTACGAAATCACGGCTTAATTCGGTTTGGCTGTTGTTCGGTATTTGTCTTTGTTTTTTACAGCGGAGTTTTATATATCTACCGTCCAAGAGAATTTTCCTGTCGTAGTAGGCAACAAACGCAAAACCATTTTTGTCTAATCGATGGTCGCTCCAGGTTCAGACCTGTGCTACACGGTTCGTTGTATAAATACACACAAAACTGCTAGTCGAGTCTAGCTTCGAACTGGGTGAGCGAGTCATAGCGACGACCTCTCGTTATTGAAACAGTAACGTTGGTGTAACTTCAGACAGCCGTGGCGGTAAATTAAAAATTTATTTAGAGGAAAGGTAAGCCGCGTGCATCTGTCACAATTCTCAGTGGATACCTATACAGCACTGAAAGAGAAGGAATGCTGGCAGGAGCAGCGGCGCATTATTTTTAATAACTTTGGGTTGCCCCACCATGCAATATGTAAGAGAAGGGAGGGAGGCGGGAGTCAAAGTGAACAATGGGAACACACTCTGATGCCTTCCGGTTAATATTAGATTTGCAGCTGCTTCGAAATGGGATGACGTCATTTGAAGTTTTCTTGTGAAGTGCAAACCGCATAATGTATCATAACGGGACGGCACTGCGAACAATGCGAAGCACGTTCATTCGCCCCACATGTGTTTTCGGGTAAGATTATGGTTGCGTAAGTGGAAGCATCCAACAGCATAAATGTGTTAATTTCCCGAATGGCCAGATGTCTTCGACTTGCTCGCCTCAACACTGAAGCCAGCCAGGAAGACCGCAAGTGCTGCTACGACGCGACTCACCGCCAAGTTTCGTTCCGTCCTGGTGACGAGGTGCTACTTTTGACACCATTACGTTATCTTGGCCTTTGTGAGAAGTTCCAGCGCCTTTTCATCGATCCATACTGAGTTCTTAGACAAGCCACCGCCGTTAACTATCACATCACCCCTGTTAACTTTCCTCCAGATAGCCCTTACCGGGCAACTGAAGTCGTACACGTTTCGCTCATGAAGCCATTCATTCGGCGCAATGCTGCGGACTAATTGCGGCCAGGCTGACCGCTTGAACCACCGCGGTGAAATAATGTAAGCTCTGTATGACGTTTCATCTTTCACCCCGGTGCACAATCTGCTTCATCTTCATCCCTCCCTCTTCTAGATACCCATCGTCATCGCTTGGGGTTGTTCGCTTCGTTGCGCGACTCGGCCTTCAGGTCTCAATAAACATCGTCCGCCAAGCCCGTCTTTACCGTACATACATACATACATACATACATACATACATACATACATACATACATACATACATACATACATACATACATACATACATACATACATACATACATACATACATACATACATACATACATACATACATACATACATACATACACACATACATACATACATGCATACATACATACATACATACATACATACATACATACATACATACATACATACATACATACATACATACATACATACATACATACATACATACATACATACATACATACATACATACATACATACATACATGCATGCATGCATACATGCATACATACATACATACATACATACATACATACATACATACATACATACATACATACATACATACATACATACATACATACATACATACATACATACATACATACATACATACATACATACATACATACATACATAGTACATAATACACACACACACACACACACTCATGAAATGAGCGAAACAGTCGGAAGAATCATAATTAGCGAAACCATTTCTTCATCGGAGATTATACCGTACACGTTCCGATGGTAAACCAGGAACTGCAGGCACAATAATAAGCAACTGAACGTAAGTGAAACAAGCAGAGTTACCGGAAAATTATTCCAATTTATGAGTACTTCCAGTGTCTCAACTATTCAATGGAAGCGTGCACTTTCTCAGTTATTGGATTTAAGTAAGACAGATATAGCATTGAAAGTAACCTGAAGAATGCATAAAACTATGAATTTTACCAAGTGTTAAAAGACCAGAAATTAATATTACCTAATACTGTAAAGTGCTCAATCTAATGCTGTGCTATATAAAATCATGAAAACGTATTAAAAATATTGAAATAAGGTCGAGCATTCTTTTCTAAAGTGTTAGTTTTCATGTGGCTTTGTTTGAAGAGAAAAGTCAAGTTTGTAGCTTCTGAATTAATTTTTATTTTTATTTTACCTTGTAGTGATGCTATTTATTGAATTTATTATACTTCGTGTCCTCGAATAAGATGTTGCACTGCCTGCCTAGTTTATTATTATGTAATCTGCTTGTAATAACTAGAAAACATTCCTTTACTTTTTTTAATCCATTATGTTTCAAATTTAGGGTCACAAAATATAAGCACTGTGACACAGCGAAGCGTAGTTAATAATCATACAATTTTCAGGCTTGCAAACAGGTCAAGCTAGTTTATGCCATCGCAGCCATCAGTGAACTAATCCTGCATGAAATTTTTTTTTCCGGAATTGCGTGCATTTAGAAGCTTTAACATGTGTAGATTGACTTTGATTATTGCATCTGTTTTCCATTTGTTTTGTTCTGCTCTATGACGTTAAGCAGCATCTGAAATCGGAATACATATTTCTATCTGCTCTTGTCCTGCGAATGTTTTCTCACAATGGGAATTGATATTCTACAGCCGTTTCTGCGTCGTTTACTAAAAACAGTTGAGGTTATATCAGTTCGTCCTTCATTTCTTTTGACTTTGTTTTATTCTTCTTATTCTTTATTATGCAGCGAATACATTCTGAATTATCTGAAGTGTAGCCTGTGCACGACAAGTTCAGACTCCACATAATCCTAAGTCTAAGCTATTTGCAATCTTCAGTGAGAAGCCTCAAATGTGTCGCGAAAACGGAGGAAACTTTGCACTAAGATAAGATTTCGGAAGTCTTGCAAGCTGCCCAACTGAACATGGCCGCTGTAACCACCTGTACTTCTCTGCAGGAAGCTTGTAATGCTGATTACGAAGTGCACTTTTCTCATAGTTTCTTTAAAAATGTCTGATCAAAAGAGTAGAATGTAGTGCACCCATCTCATTAGCCGCGAGAAACACTTTCTTCCTAGCTCCCTCAACGGGCACGGGCAATTAATGGGCCCGCTTCTTGCAGAGAAGGAGGTAATTGCCGGGAGCATTGGCTGCACGGGTCCTAGATAAGCCTGATTAGCGAACGTGCAGCCATCTATTGCAGTAGCTTGGATCCTAAAGTGTGCAGCCTGAAAAAGGGAACGAAAACACCCCACTGAATTTCGCTAAACCGAGCTGCGTTCGCGCGGAATGTTCCCCTCCCAATTGTGGCAACTTCGCAGAGCAGATTCCGCACGAGACAGCGCTGAGAACTCGTAAGGCCGGTTCACTTTAACGAGGGTGTCGTTCGTCGCATCATTTGGTGGATCTCTACCTTCAACGAAGCAGCTGGAGTACTTCCCACAGATTTTTTGTAGGACTGCAGCGAGGTCTTTCTGTAGCATGTACTCAGGCTCTTGCATTCAAGGTACTCCGAAGCACGATATACGCGGCCAGCCAGAAACGAAAAACAATTCAACCAATGATTGACAGTAGAAGATAGAATACTTTGCGATGTGGTCACCTGAGTCTAATATGTACACAAGAAAATTACTTTAGTCCCACGGCAGCACAGCATAAAGAGCTTTCATAAATTGTGCTGTATAGTCGCCAGTAACTGTTATAAATATCAAACGAGGTGTCAAAAAATTATGATTTTCCGCCGTTGCCTACATTTTCCAGCTTATGGAGCCATTCCGAGAAGCGTGAGACGAGATTGTAAGACACACGAACGAAGGTATCATGTTCCTTTTCGAATTTCACTGTCTATCGTCCTGGTGTCATTTCTCGTGCAGAGCCGGTCTGGTAATTCTGCATGTTTGTTGAAACAAGAAGCAGTGCGAGCTGTAAGTCGCACGGATGCTTGATTAAAGCCAATTCAAAATAAATAGACACCTGTGACTGTGAACACACACACACACACACACACACACACACACACACACACACACACACACACACACACACACACACACACACACACACACACACGCACACACACACACACACACACACACACACACACACACACACACACACACACACACACACACACACACACACACACACACACACACACACACACACACACACACACACACACACACACACACACACACACACACACACACACACACACACACACACACACACGCACACACACACACACACACACACACACACACACACACACACACACACACACACACACACACACAAAACAACTCGTAGCATGGAAAAGCGGCGAGATGATGTAGAAGAAAATGCGGCTAACATCACTACCTCCCATGATAATTACCGGAAAAGAAGGCAGTGGCCAAGAAAAGACCTCGGTTCCGAAATGGAATATCTAAAATAATAAGCTTATCCTATTCGTAGCGCGATAAAAGACATGTCAGACAATTTATTTTTTGTGTATATTGAAAGGGGTTTTACTGATTGTTTTAACAGGGAATATAGCCCTCTGTAAGCAGCACGGCGAACAATACAAGAACACAGCCAGTCTAGGCACGGATATGGTCGGAAGACCGGGGCCCATAGGAACTTCGCCGCAAGTCGTTGAGGAAGGCAGAAGACGGCAGGAGTTGTTAGGAGAAGAGCAAACTGAAGATTTATTCTACATATTTACAAAACATAAACGTGCGAGCACGTGAAAGGAGCGAGGTGACTCTTAATCAACTAAGAGCACAGGCGAGACACACTGAAGCAGCCCTCCCTCGTAGACTGCTTAAATCACCTTTCAGTCCCACAGTTTCCCAAACGTCCAATAGGCACTGAGCCGCTTCTTTTGGTACCGCCCATGGCTTCTTTGTCTCCACCCAACTGTTTACCAGCACCTCACGCACAAACGCGCACACATACACACACCTCCTCGCACTTGTACAGGGAATACGGTAGACCACTGCACAACAGCCAGGCAGCCCCTGTTGTTCTCTCTGAAGCGGCGATGTCCCATCTGGTTTCAGCCATCTTCAAGGGCGCCGGTCAGGCGATTGTGCACACATCCTCAGCTGAACGATCCTGGTCTTAATGGCCATCTAGCGGCACGGACAGCAGCATCTTTGTGTCAACAATAGCCGTCTCCCACTGCTGGGTCACAACAGGACGGCGTGCCGCGGCTCCTGGTTCGCCTTGGGCCGTGGTCCATTGATGAGAGGAGGGGTGCCGAAGATCAAAAGACGCCCGTTTCGATTGCCGACAAAAGCGTTTGACTTCGATTAGCTTGTTGGGAAGATAAGGATCCATGCTACTTTGTACTGACGTTCCCCGTCAACACGCCTCGGCCCGCTGTCGCAAGGAAAAACCACATCCGGCCTTCCAGCGGCGCTCTCCGAATGCGCGGACCATCCGCGACGATTTAGGGCCCCGGGCATAACAGCACACACAAGCGAGCTCGAGCAGCGCAGCGGCCCTTCATCGTTATCTTTCTCGGCTTCGTGATATCTTCTCTTAGTTCACTAAAATATTTCCGGAAGCGAAAAGGAGCCACCCTGGCGACCTATGGCGAGGACAAGAGGAGCGGGTCGTAGTACGTTTTGAAGCGGCTCACGTCCACAGTTTCACGACCGCAATGACGCATGTCTGAAGAGGGAGTGAGCGGCTCCACGATATAATTTACAGGGGAGGTTTGGTGGACGATGTGGTAGGGGCCGTTATACTCTGTTCGAAATTTTGATTACAATCCTGGTTGGTTGCCAGGAACCTAGAGCCAAACCTGTAGGGAAAACGTGTGGAGTCTGATATTTTTCGTGACGATGCTTTTGGCGGTCTTGAGATTCCGGTGTAAAACTGCCGGCCAACTGGCGACATTCCTCCACATGATTTGCTATGTTTGAAATGGGAGTCCACTCCAAGGAGTCGGGACGATATGGTAAGATGGCGTCCATCGCGGACGACGCCTCACTCCCATAAAAAAGGAAGAAAGGGCTAAATATGGTGGTTGACTTACGTGGCGGTGTTGTAAACGTGCGTCACGAAACGAAGAATAGCGTCCCAGTTGGTCTGATCAGCCGCAACGTACAGTCTTTGTCAAATGTGTAGAGCCCGGGGGGTCTGATTCTGAGCCACTTCCTGCGGCTTGTAATGCATTTCCTGCGTTCC
Organism: Amblyomma maculatum; assembly: GCF_055883805.1. Classification (NCBI taxonomy): domain Eukaryota; kingdom Metazoa; phylum Arthropoda; class Arachnida; order Ixodida; family Ixodidae; genus Amblyomma; species Amblyomma maculatum. The sequence continues at coordinate 110,006,212 of NC_139347.1, read as the reverse complement.
CGAATCTCTTGGTGGTAAGAAGAGTTTTTGCCCTACACTCTCCGATGGGAAGGACCCCCTCTAATGCTAAATCAGCGCCACTACATGGCTCAGAAGCGGACCCCTCGGGCTCTACACTTTTGACAAAGGCTGTACATCATGAGCATATTTCCGAGAGTACGATTGAAGCACTCAGTCAGCTCGTTAGTTTGAGGGTGGTAGGCTGTGGTGGTCCGATGAATGATGCTCATTCGGCCAGTAGAGCTTCAAATACGCCGGAAAGGAAGATGCTACCTCTGTCACTCAGCAGCTCACGCGGCGCGCCGTGGCGACGAACAAAATGAGGTAGCAACAACACAGCAACTTCACGAGCAGTAGCGGCAGGTAGGGCGGCGGTCTCCGCATATCGGGTGAGGTGGTCGATGCCGACGATAATCCAGCTATAATAACTCTGCCAGCAGAAAGGCACTCTCTCTCGTGTTTCATATGACCTGCGCATATTATCTGGTAATAATGATTGGTTCACAGGAAGGGAAAAGCGCAGTATATATGTCACATTTGTTTCTGTGGTCACCTGAACAGCGCCATAAGGGAAGGGAGGAAGGTGGGAATGAAAGTGGATAGAGAGAAAGAGGAGTCGTAGTGGAGGGCTACGGAATAGTTTCCACCACCTAGGGACCTTTAAGGAGCGTTGACATCGCACAGCACATGGACGCCTCTTCGTTTCGCTTCCATTGAAACGCAGCCGCCGGCGGTCGGTATCGAACCTGGGAAGGAACTCGATCATTGGTGAGCATTGTAGCTCATTAGAAAGCGAATTTCTCCGCGTTAATTTGTAAACAAAAACCCTGCTCAGAAGCATTTTGTTTTCTATCTGGTTTGGAGTTTTCTCAAGTGATACAAGCCGACTAAATAAGCCAAAACTGCTGAGCTGAAAATAAGAGGTAACGCTTGCGTTTTAAGTAAAGAGAAGAAACATGCGCCTTTTGGAGAGAATTAACTTGAATTCATTTCCACTGAAAACCAAAGTTGTCTTTGTGGGTTTCCTGTTCCTCACGGGTAGCTCGTTAGACTGAAAAAATATTTGAAAGGTAGTTCTCGTTGTCCCTAAAGCAAGAAATAGGTGTTTTTACAAAAAAATTCAAAGGCCCAGCTCACCAAGCTTTTAGTTCCATAAGTCTTAAAGGTTTATTTGTGGCTTTATTAGTTTTTTTCCACCCCTATTTGTGAGGCTACGCTCAATTATTTCTTTATTTTGTTATACACGTTCCTTATGTGCTTGCTCCGAAAAAAAAAAAAAAAAAGCATCGGTTAAGCACGTGTTGCTGACAGTATTTTTGCGGGGTTTCATTTCCTTCTGGTGATTGTCGACATCAATGAACGGAAAAAGAGCACCTTAACGGAATCGAAAATACAAGTTTGGCATTTTCGCTGCTCGAAGCAAAAACAACAGCAAGATGTTCTTAAAATGTAATTACATGCCTGGCCTTCTTTACAACACCTGAAACGTTATATTTTTAGCGGGCATTTTCTCCGGTTTAAAATTAAATTACTCCCGTGTCCAGATATTTTTATCGCGCAAAGAGGAGTTCCTTTTGCTCCCTTCTCCGAAAACTACAGCTTATTTATTGCATCGCAAACAAAACAGATGGACAATATCTGGCGGTGTGTAAAATTTCACTGGTTGAATTCATACTTAGTACATAACGTGAGTGCGACCTAGAGAGCACTTAAAAAATGTGCTTTTTTTTAGTGAGTAAATTTTGCTCCGGAAATGTCCTCCAGAACGGTATTTAGCTAACTGAAATGTTTAGAACTTTTATTTATTTTAGAATTTTTCCTTCTGCTTTCGTAATTTCCTTAGGGCTGCTAAGCTATAAATTTCGTTCTACGTAACCGACTTGGAACGATATTGTTAGAAGTGTGATTTTAAAACAGCCCAGGTATCAGATGTCTAGTGTCGATTTCACGCCGCACGCTACTGATGAACGTTACTGGGATCCGAACAGGCTTTTCGCAATTCTTTAGTTTTATTTAAGTTAGAATGACAAAATTGATGCTCTTCACAAGGGTAGTGAAATGCTCCGGAATTAAATACGTTACAAACTTCTGCTAATGCCTTACGACATGCTCGAAGATTCTAGGATACTCACCTAAATTAGATTGCATGTGGACACTGTATGAAGCACTCTATTGTAGTTGTGGTGTATACTAGCTGCTTGAGTATCAACTAGAAATATCTGCGAAAATTCATGTATTTCGTGCTTTGTTTGTGGCGGTCGTAAATATTTTTTTTTTTTTTCCATTTCTGCAAAACAAATAAAGGGACTGTCGCGCCAAAAGGAGGATATTTTCTCCTGTATACGTAACATGCTAGGGCTATTTAAACGCACTGAGTAGTTGAGCTCCCAAAAATCACAAAGATAGCAGTTATTTAGTTGTGCAGATTTTCAGGTTTCATGACTCAATATATTCGCAATTTTATTGCACGTTATGACAAATGAAATTTGATACGCGCAGTAGAGTTCTTAGCAATACGTCCGAGGTTTGCAAATGTTCCCAATTCCCAATCGTAGATCGTTGCAGAAGAATTTACTGAGCACGAGCACTCATTCTTTTCAAAAGATATCCAAACAATTTGTGCAGGCCGACAAAAAGATTTTTGTTCCTTCTTTCTTTAGAAGCGATGAATAACGCCCTGAAAGCTTTCTGCAGCACGCTGTTTCAAAGAATTTGCAAGAAAGATTACTCTAAGTGCCCTGTGAATAAAAGTCTACACAAAAACTGCAGACGAGGTGTTTTTTCACTCACTATATCTTTAATATTGTTTACTGGGTTCGCCATTTGTCGAACAGAACCAGCTGAGACATGACATGCAGCCTGCGAAATGAACCTTAAAAAATAATATCACTGCTGGCTAAAGGAAACATTTAGGAAACGCCGCGTGTTCATTTCTTACACAGACGTGCACCCAATGCATTGACATCACCCATCTGCTACACCTACACTGGTTGCGGTTTGTGGTAGTCGAGAAAAAACAGTCTTACCTCTGTTCTGGTGCTGTCACGTAACATGATATCAAACTCTTCCTCATCAGCTATAGCAAGAGCGGCCGTAAGTCATCACAAACCTTAGGGCAAACCAGCACTGGACTCTGCTCAATTTGATAGCCCTTTGGGGTGGTAAACTCTGAAACACAGGGCAACAATTGGTAGGAAAAAAAGACAAACAGAAAGACATGGCGCGCGTCCCTCTAGTGGCTAACAGATGGATTTTAATTTATTCTCGATTCTCCTGAGTTCTTTATTTTGGGCAGAATATTGAGTGACAAAAACTGCATTCAGTCTTTATAAAGGAGCCGTTATTTTGCGATAAATCCACCATATTAGCTGACTAGTCTACCCGAGGTAGAGAATGTATTTCCAGAAACCGCATGAAATTCTTATATTGAAAATGAGGTGATAACTCATTTCCTCTTCCGTACAATTATAGGACTATTCGCAGTGGACTGAACCACTTTTATGTAAATCGAAAGGTTCATCTCAAGAATACAAAAAATTATTTAAAAATAAAAACGTTGAAAGCTGCGACACAGACATCCAAAATTTCAATTTATATGCGGTATTATCGTAATTCGGCGACGCCGCTATCCCCTTCCGGCGCGTCCTGAGAGGAAGACGAATTTATTTACACATTGTTAGAAGGTCTCTGAAAGCGTCGTTTTATCTTAGGTGGCTGCAAGTGCGGCTGCGGTTGACAGTCTGAGCGCTGCAATTTTATTTCGGTTCTAAATAAGTAGTGATTTAGTGAAGTAGTGCAGCAGTGACCACTGTACCAGCGGCGTTTTCCCGGTCCGCAATTTGAATACCAAGCCGCCGTCACTTCTCATATTCAATGATTCCTGTTTAATTCACTCCATGGTTCTAGATATTTGTTTACCATCTTTCTTATTAATAATTCCTTGACAGCGCACGTTTTCATACCCAGCATCTTGATATTGAATGAATTTGCTCCGGAAAAAATGCAGCAATCAGATCAACTTCTAATGCGAGAAACGTATTACCGTATTTTTGCCTTGTTACCTTTTCTACCCCTTTATTCTCCATTTGTCTTACTTGTCCTAGTTTGCGCGGCTCAAAAGCCTAAAAAGCTTGTTTTATGTATGTCTTGTTGCAGAATTTGAGCAGAATTTCCCGGTGGTTGCTTATTTTTCTATTATTGCACTGTACGCCTCACATCTGTAATACCAAATAGCATTTTGACTTTTATCGGCAGTGGTCCCAACGGTTTTGTCCTAGCACTTGAAGTCATTTGTTTGTGCTGGAATGGACCTTGGAAGAGACGTAGAGCCGGACTAGTACGTATTATCTCCCTTGGTGTCGAGAGAAAACGTCTGAATGAGCGCAATGTTTTCACATAGCATCAGATTGGAACAAAACATCGATGTATTGACAGTTAATTATTCCTTATGCATGCATTTTTTTTTTGCGCATTATTTTCGAAAAAGTAGAAGATAAATTTTAATCCAACTTGCCTACTCAGTGCAAGCATAAGACAAACGTAAAACAACAATTACACATAATTTTAAATAATTTCTTCAATAAGGTGATGCCGCAGATGACTTAAACTAGTGTGTAAAACATCACCCATGTTCTGTGATAATCTTAACAACTCATTTCGACCGCAGGGAAAAAATTGAAAGCAAGGGTTTGCTCAGAGTCGTTCATGACAGTATGCATATCATATTTGGCTTTCAGAGGCAAGCGATGTTAAAGATTTAAATTTTAGAGATAGTTTGCGCCTTAATATAACTTGCAGCAGAAGAAATGACAGCGAAGGAACACAGATATGGGCGATGTTGTACTGACAATTAAATTTTTTATTGAGGCGAAAGCCTTTCTTGGCTCATGGTTACAATCTCGTGTTCGCGGGATTCCGGGAGGTGAGTTCGCGGGATGTGTCCGCGGGACGTTGCAGTAAGTTCTGACATCGACATAACTTCCCCTTTCGTGCAGTTAGGCCTTCATTCTCCTATGTCGAGGGGTCCCGATATTCCGACGTCGCCGATGAAGCAGCCAAAGAAAAGTTTCAAATTATAACAAGCAGAAAAATACACTAGATAGTGGTAGAGTGAAGATTTCGACAAGGAAGGTAGAGGGAAGATGTAGAAGAGAAGGAGCAGGACAGGCTTGCGCCATTAAGCTCTCAAGCAAAGCTAAGAGCAGTTTTGTTATTAATTTTACAAGCCAGCTTAATATTATACTTTAGCTCATGGCTCTTAATTTCGTTTTCTTATCTCTATCTAGAATCGCAGTCGTGCAGGAAATTCACTTCTTTCTAGATAGCGGCCGAAGCATCGCCTTTCAAAAGCAGAATGGCCGATACATTTAGGATCACTAAATTCAGCTATCTCTGTTCTTTTTCAGTACCTGCACATTATGAATGCCGGCTGAGCTTATTAGTTCTTTGAAGGTTTTTATTAATTTCACTATATCACAAGGTAGGTATCAAAATTTTGTTGGTATTGTAGGGAACTGTGTTCCTATCTTTGGCACAGCTTCCTGTCTGCAAATGCCGAAAGGGGGGGGGGGGGGGGGGGTTGATCTGTAATGCCTACAATTGTTGAAAGGATCTTTACGTATGATATGTGGTTTGTCAATTTTGATTGGCTCTACTGTCTATTCGTGCGCACACCACTAATTTCGCACAGTTTGGATAATCTGAATGCTTTGTCTTTTTGTGATATTTACAGGCTTTTTGGTCAGGCCATATGCATAGTGCAGAAAGCAAAATTATTTCTTCACGTGGTTCTTTCGAGTAAGCTTTCCCTCAACCACGCTTGGCCTGAACCACGAGGTTTCTGCTATGCCGCAAAGCAAAAGTTTAACGAAAAATATCCGGTATGCGGAATGATCTTTGCTATGTTGTGTAGAGATGGGAAATGGAAACAAAACACTGAATAGCACCACTCTCGGAGTCTTCTAAAAACCTACCCAGAGGTTAACTTCAATACGGATATTCCAAAGCACGGTTCTTTCTGCTTCCTGGACTTACGCATTGAATTCCGGGAAGAAAATTTGTCTAGGCCATGAACAAGCAAGAAATTCTTACCGCTCAGGCCTAACAATTGCAAACAGTAATAGAGAATGTGCAAGAGCGTATTTGCAGTGCGCTTTAAGCAAATCGTGTCATCATCATGGGAGGCAAAACTTCTAGCGGCAGATGGAAATAATTCTCAAGCGGGATTTCCTTAAACTTTCTATGCAGCATTGAAGAATGCCTCACGCTGCGGTATACGCACCTTGTAGATGCAGGGAAAGCTTGTCTGAAGAACTAGACATTGTACTACGTGAAACCAATAGCCTTCTCTTTGTCGGTAAGAACAATGTGACAGGAGTTACTTTTGTCCGCGACGACTCAGTTTCATTATTCCGTCGCAATCTTTTGCAATTTTGCTTTTAATTGTTTCAGTGTATACATTTGTTAATTTTTGTACAACTGTTTTTTTGTTTAAAACAGAGAAATCTGAACAGGCGAGTTTTACTGTGACTTCAAAGGAATAAAACATAGGGCCGGTTAAGCATGGTAAGGCTGAATGCGAAATATGTGCGCTAGCATTCTAGGTTTTACACTTTGCCTGGGGTCGTACATAACGTTAGAATACAGCAGAATCAATCAATCAATCAATCAATCAATCAATCAATCAATCAATCAATCAATCAATCAATTATTCAATTTGTAATACAAACACAACAAACAAACACAAGTGCCAATGCAACAAGCATCTGGATCCCTAGCTCGCAGGCTAGTTGGAATCCATGCACATATTGTTCCAAACCAAATAGACCAGACTACAAAAAATTACAGAATCTACCAGACTGCAAAAAATTACAGAATTGCACTTAGCTTAGCTTAAGAACTCAATGACGAAAGCATTTCCTCTATCTCTTCTACCTCGTTTCTCTACATTTCTTCTGCGCCTATCTTGCGTACTTTTCCTTGTTACTATTTCAGTTCTTTGTTTTCTTTGGCTTCGTCGTCGGCAACATCGCCATCTCAGGAATACTCTTTCGACATGCTACAATAAAGATTTAACTACGCGAAAGAAAGAAAATATGTGAACCTACGGACCTATTGCGACATATCGCGAACACATCTCGAGGCAATTCTTTCAGAACCTCGCGAACACATTTCGCTGACAAAACTCGCGGAACCTCGTGAATGCGAGATTTTCACCCGACCCTAGAAAGGCTTTCAGCTTGAAAATTAAAGGGGACATTTAAAGGGCCCTTAAAAAGGTACTTGCGGCATTATTCTAAGGCAAGATATCCATACATGCGGTCCTTTTAAGTATGAGAGGAAAATTTAAAAGCTTTGAGTGGAGCTTATAATTTACAAATAATTTTTCTAAAGTGCTCCTGGCGACCTCGCAGCCGATTAGGACGATGCTTCCCCACGCGCAAACATTCCCCCTTTCTCCCTAATGACATCCTTGGGCATGATTGGTGCGTCAGGTCATTGGACGCTTCCAAGAGGCGCGGGCTGAAGGCGGCGTATAGTGCCAAACGCGGCTTGTTCCCGTCATTTCTCTTCTTCTCAGGCGTGGCCTGATTTGAGGAGGGAAAGAAGAATCATTTCTTAACGCCGATATGATCAGAGCTAATGAACCTAGCGTAAATATTTTTGCGTTGCGGATGCAATTCATTGGATTTTGCCGCGAAACCTTCAAAACTATATTTGTTCCTTTTTAACAGCCGCCGGCATGCGGCCTTATCACTCTGATTCTGGATCGCGTATCAGTTTTTTATCTTGTGTTTGTTCATGCTCGTTGTCGCGATACGACGCGTTATCATTTTCTTTGTCGCGAGCGGTGCGCCGAGACCTGTATTCAAGATTCCGATCACTTGCGTATGTTTCTACAATTTTCCAGGTTGTATTAGTAGCAGTTTGCGACGTTATCTAGATTGTTCAGAGCAGCCTTTAAATTGAGCATGGACGAGTGTGACGGGCATTCTTTGTTCGACGATCGACGAGCACGTTTGTTGCTATCGCCGCCGCCGAGTTGCTTAGTTCTTTTGTGGGCGCAAGTAAGCCTAACTAAGAGTTTCAGTACCATCAAGCCTGTGTCTTCTTTTGGTGTCAACGGCCTTGTCACCACTACGTGACAATATCTATTGCTGGCGCACGTTTTGTATAGTTTAAGCAAAGAACATTTCATGCACTTTTAAGCTCTTCCTTTAAGGGTATGAGGCGATAGCGTAGGCTACTAGATCACTTATAAAACCTCACTTTCACGATTAAGTCATATAAATGTGCCGGCGTGGCTAAGGGGTAACGTGAATGCAAGTGTCTCTATAGTCTGGCTGATATCCCCCTCCGACACTGAAATCAGAGGCCAGAGTTTGCAGCTCCCGCCCAGAATAACGTCTTAAAGGGAAGCAGAAACTGTTTTCAAATTGCATAGAATTCGGTTATTGGAAATTGGTTACTGGTTATTGGAATTTTCAATTCTGTTGATAATAAAAATAGAAATCACTTGTTAAAAATGCACCGCGATTACGCCCTAGTCGCTGCCGAGAGCGGCGGGGGCAGGGTGCCGAAACTGAGGAACAGGCGGTTATTACGTCAATCTCAAAATGCCGGCAGGCCGGCGAAGCCGGCCGCGCGTTTTGCACGCTTGCTTCGCTCCATCTCGCGTTTTGGTGATCGACGGATTAACGCATGCCTGCTGCTGTGACTTTTGTTTTATCTAGTTCTGTTGCTCTGTGTTGAACGTTCCTCATATTCAAAGATCCCATGAGGTCGACCAGTAGATACGCAGCTGTGGGGGAGTGGCGCTTCGATGCCCTCCGATTAGTGAACCTCTTTTGCTCAGTTGTAAAATAAACTTTGTTTGATGGTAAAAAATTGTTTTCCTCATGTCATTAGAAAACAAACATTCTTCTGAGTGCATGAAGCAACTGGTGGCTATCGCATGGCTCTACGTTTTCCGAACCTCGGTGGTACAGGCGAAATGCTGCTTTATGGTCTCCCAGAGGATACGAAAGTGTCGGCGCTCTGGGTCTCTCTCATGAAAAGGAAAAAAATATCTTGCCTTTGGAACCGGCTGTGTTTTGCACCGGTGATTTTCTTGCAATGACAATAATCAAATCTTGGCAGCAATTGCGGCCACTTGGGATTCCAATTAAATCAGCGCAACTGTATTCCGGTACCGTTCTGTACGGAATACAGTTTTAATACTTTAAATACTTTAAATCGAGTTCTCAACTCCCTCGAAGTAACGCGCACGCATGCAACACCGCCGACACCAGCCTTACATACCGAGCTTGACGTCATGATGGGCCCGACCAATTACAGACCATAGCGGCGTTTGCTCGGAGGGCGGTCCGACTGGTTCTGGTTTTCTTCTAAAAACTGGTGCTTGCGCTCCTTTCTGCAATTTTTAAGTGTGATATTCTTGTTCAGCGGACAAAAACTATAACACACACACACACAAACGCACACACACACACACACACACACACACACACACACACACACACACACACACACACACACACACACACACACACACACACACACACACACACACACACACACACACACACACACACACACACACACACACACACACACACACACACACACACACACACACACACACACACACACACACACACACACACACACACACACACACACACACACACACACACACACACACACACACACACACACACACACACACACACACACACACACACACACACACACACACACACACACACACACACACACACACACACACACACACACACACACACACACACACACACACACACACACACACACACACACACACACACACACACACACACACACACACACACACACACACACACACACACACATATATATATATATGTGTGTGTGTGTGCGTGTGGGTGTGTGTGTGACGTCAACTGAAATAAGGGGGGTACTATTTTTCACATATACCGCGTGTCCCAACTAATTTCATCCAAAAGTTGAAAACTAAAATTTCGCAGGCAGGGGCAGGAGGATAGGTACAATTGGCGGCAGCTACCTCGAGCCCCACATAAATGATCTTGTTCGCAATTTTTAACTGCTAATATTTACCTAAATGCTAAATATTGACTCTCGACAATAAATGAAAATTGCTACGTTGTAAAGCACCCCCCCCCCCCCCTCCACCCGCAAACCATCACTCCGTTACTTTTCATAAATAAACCTAATGTGGTTTTTCCCAGGTAAAGAAAAAATAAATACAAATTAAATGCAAAAATACAAATACACATTCAAATGCGGTCTTGGCTCGACGGCCCAGTTTAGCGGCAGAACTCTAATGCGAATTTTTAATTTTGTTTTCGGCTGACACATAATGCTGCTCTCATTTATATCCTTACCGCTGTAGTCTAATGTAACAGCAAAGTGCAGCACGCTCGATATAAATTACGCCTTCATGTCTCTCAAGTGGCTGACGCGAAGCCCCCGTCGCCAAAATATCGCCCTTAGAACCATCCATCGTGACCCCAGGGTGTTGATTTCGCGGAAGTTATGGTTTATAGAATGCCAATTGCGGCGAGCAGTCTTTTATGCAGTCTTTTACGCAGTATTTAATGCAGTATGAAGTCTTTTATGTGCATTTCGCGGATTTTTTTTTTTTCAGGAGAATTAACCAAAAAAAGGTCATGTTAGGTTTTCTTACTGCAAATAATGAAACAGAGGTTTTTGAAGGTGTGCTCGGAATCTGTATATCCCATTTATTGTCTGGGGTCAATATTTAGTGTTTGGAGTAAATAACCTTATGTTGAAAGTAGCAGCGGGAAAAAACAAGGACGTGAAAGGGACCAAGATAGCCGCTAACTCGAAACTAAAGTTTATTGAAGGAAACATGAAATATATAGAGAAGCCACTCAACAACCGAAAAGGCAACAGCAAAACATGAGTCCCTAAAATTCCAGAACAAATCCCTACTCTAGATAACCAAACTCTCTGCAGGTTAAATCAATGAACGGCTTACCATGGCTGAAAGTCAGAGGGGTCTCGGTGGGTCTGAGACCTCCTAGTATTACTTAAGAGGGGTCTGAGACCCCCCGAGCTTGAAAGTACAAGGACTGTATGAATACAAAGCTGGCAACCATTTTTTTGTTCTTGTCGGTGTAACCATAAGATTTCCTCTCTATCATTTCGGCAGTTTCGCAGTGGGTATCAATAAGAACCAGTAACACGTTTTTGAAAACCAGAGATGGAGAAAATGATTTCTTCCCTTTGTATCGAAATAGGACACAAGCCGCTTTTTCTTTTCCTCTTCATTTCCCTTCCCACCGATGCTCGCAACACTATCTCTACAGACTCCCCTCCGATAGAGCCAGACTCACTGCGGCTCAATGACCCATTCGTCACCTAATCGTAAAGCGTGTCCAGCTTCAACGATTTCCGAAGTCACATGTGACACAATCCTGATGCTCAACGTTTTGGAAAACAGGAAACGATTCGTTATTTACTCCCACCTGCACAATTTACTGCCTCGGCATAGTGATTTCCCAGCGGAGGACAGCATTCATGAGTATAATTATCATTATAAAACGCCTCTTATTTTATAAGATTCAGTGAAACTTCGCAGTTTGATGTGCATTTGATTCTTAGCCGTGTAGCGGGACATGTATACAAACTCTTAAGCTCAAAATCTGCGTAACGTAAAAAATACATCTTCATACCTCTTTACGTGGGCATATTTTGTCTTTAGGCGTACCTTAAGCGTTCGCAGTGCGGCTGCGCGGCTGAGTCTATTGCCTGGCTGCTGGTCGCAAATGCGGTGTATCAGTGGGTACGAAACATATGTTGCAGGTTTTTGTTTTTCCGATAGAGGATGCTAACGCGGGCATGCTCTGCGGAAAACTCAGGAATGAAAACACAAGACATATACGTGTAGTTTTTATCTGGTCCTCTAGTCTCCTCAATATCCAGTCCTTCTCATCTTTGTCGTTGTCCTCATTAGAGCGCGCCCTAAATAAAGAATATGTGTGCAATAGTTTGCACTCGCAAGTAAATACATCCCCTCGCCGCTAATCGACCGTTCGTCAATCTCATTTTAGCTATGCTACCGAATGTTACTTAGGTGTCATCTTTAAGGTCGCAATTCGTATGTTTTAAACCGACGGAGCTGAACGAGAGCCGTATCAAAATGCTTTACCGTATTTTGCACCCACACATTGAATCCAACATCATCAAGACGCAAAAACCTCTTACTACAGAATAATATACAGTGAACAAAATTAAAATGTTCTTCTGGATTCGATCCGACATCTTTTCTCGAGATATATAAAAATATGATGTGGTACAATGCGGCAAAAGGAAAAAGGCCGCAGCTGCGGGGATATCACGTGGGGGAAATTTGCACGAATTCGTTGGCGCTCAAGAATTGCGAATGCACTCCGAATTTGCATTCGAAACAAAGCCGGAGAGCCCAGCCAGCCCACGCCAAAAGAGCATATGTAACGTGCGGCGCAATTCGCAGTTCGGAAAGTGGGAGTAAAAAAAAAATGGTGTGATTAATGGTAGCACTTGCGAAACGCAGACTGCGGCCTTCGTGCGCCTGTTCATTTTATGTCGGAAGAGCGCTACAAGCGCATGTGCGCCGAAATTCCGCAGTGAGGCGCTGTAATATTCTGGCTAGAGTCGTTAGCACCTTTGTGGCAACTTTGCATGATCTTTATGCTGTTGCATTTCGAAGCTGTGCGCTGAAATGGCACAAGTGATGTGTGCTAGAATAGGTGTAGTGGGCTCAGATGCCAGCTCTGCCTGAAGCACTTCATGTCACCGAAGGATGGAGCTACGAAAACTCACATGAAAGTTTTCAGTAGTGCATAGGCATTATGCTGGCTCTGTAGATTATTTAGCTGAAGTGCGGATATCTAAATAAGTTTTTGCTATCTGTACAGTGAAAAAGATGTGCTGTGAATGCGGGAGCGTTAAGTGATACTCTTTTTCTGTTGTTGCTTGCGAGTTTTTAACGGAGGTTTAAATGAGTTTAGCGCGGTTTAGAGTTTCGTTTTGGATTCTACTCATCGAGGTTTTTTCAACAACACATGACGTTGCAGCTGCACGTTCAGTGATTATTCACATTACTAATTTATTTCTTTATCAATATTCTTTTAGACAAAATTGGTCTTTGATAACAGAACTGAAGGCAAATCATTTCTGCCTGACAAAGGCCCTGTCACCCATACAAAGGCCCCCAGATGCAAATATTGGATTGAAACATTCTACAAATACGCATACTAAACTAAATTAGCAGTATTGAAAGAGCCAATCACACAATTAGGCAATGTTTGGACATGCATAGACTTTTGGTATTCAATAAGAAAGATTATACTCATGGCCTGGAATATTACATTGCGTAAGTTGTGAAGACTTCTTCAAAGCTATTAGTTGAACCGAATTGCTGCATCATATCTGGGAAGGATGCATGGTTGTTCAGAAAGTTAGCGAATAAGTACATTGGAGTTTGGGTACCATAACTAGTTCTCACAGCGGGTAGTTTGTAGTGGCTGTGCCATGCTGTACCTTATAATGCTGTACAATTGCAAGACCGATATCCTAGATGGATCTCATATAGGTTGATTTCTAATGTATAACTGGTGAAACCTGAGCACATTGTGCCTTTGAAACACCAAGGTCGCGTGTTCCAGCTGCTCAATTTTCAATGCGTCGAATATTTTGTTTCTGAAGAACAACAAGTCTTTCAGGGTCGGTTTTATGGGTAGAGCCCGAAACTAGTAAGCACTTTAATGTGAGACTCGATAAGGGCGATGTAGATCTGTCGCTTGGCCGTAAAGAGATTAAGTGCGCAAGTTTGTGCAGCACGCAAACAGACCTAGATATATTCGTGTGTATCCAGTTTAAGAGTGGCATTCAGCTCAAATTCTCCTCAAAGTTAACGCCCAAGAGCTTAAATGAACATACCTTGCCTAATATAGCGTGCTTAAATTTAATATTGGCTAACGCATTATCGGTTTGTTTCCTAAGTTTAAAGAAGGCATATTTCGTTTTACCAACGTTTAGTTGAATTTGTTACCTATAGAACGATATATATAATTCCATGGTTTAGGATAACGTTCAATTTGATTAAAAAAGATAAATTAATGGTAATTATATATATCTGCATATATTCCAGAGCAGTTATAATGACATAAGCTCTTCAAGGACATATAGCCACAATGTAGCGTGAAGTGTAATCTAAACCACCTAAACTATATAAAAGTAATTAAGAACTACAATTAGACCGCTTCAATTATACTCGGCATAATCTATCCTACGATGCTTGACATCATGAAGTGTGGTAAAGTTAAATATAGTCAAAATTATATATATGTATATGTATATATATATATATATATATATATATATATATATATATATATATATATATATATATATATATATATATATATATATATATATATAAATATATATATATATATATATATATATATATATATATATATATATATATATATATATATATATATATATATATATATATATATATATATATATATTGTCACCACTGTGTGGCGCTACATCTTGCACACGACTAAACGTGCTGCTTCATCTTCATCCTGTTCCCTCTTGTAGATACCCATCGTCATCGTGGAGTGTAATTTCGCCAAGAAGAGAAATCAAGATCCTGGGCCACCTCGTCAGCCGCGATGGCATTCGACCCGACCCTGACAAGCTTGCTGCAGTTTTGAACTTTGCACTCCCTCAGCGGACTAAGGATCTACGCAGTTTCCTTGGCCTGTCTACATACTTTCGCCGTTTCATTCGCAATTTCGCTTGCTGCACCGCTCCACCGCCTCCTTACCGACCGTACTACTTTCAACTGCTCCGAAGAATGCGAAAAAGCTTTTCAAACCCTAAAGAATGCCCTTACTTCGGACCCTGTTCTCGCTCACTTCGACGACACTGCTGACACCATTCTCCACACCGATGCCAACAGCCTCGGTATCGGCGCCGTACTTCTGCAACGTGATACCGCTTCTCGAGAAAGGGTAATTGCGTTTGCCAGTCGAACTCTAACATCAGCGGAACGCAACTGTATACACCATCACTGAGCAAAAGTGCCTCGCCGTCGTTTGGGCAGTTCAGAAATTCCGCCGCTACCTCTACGGCCGCCATTTCACGATCGTTACCGATCACCACGCTCTGTGCTGGTTATCAACCCTCAAAAATTTGACTGGACGCCTGGACCGTTGGATTCTGCGTTTGCAGGGATACCACTTTGATGTCATATTCAAATCGGGTCGCAAACATCGAGATGCCGATGCTCTTTCCCGCTGCCCGCTCCCAGAATCACCACCTAGTGCTTCTTCACGCCTTCCTGCGTGCACCCTCGACGTCCCAATGTCGTCCAGAGCTCCAAACATCACCTGTGCTACTCCTGCCGCTGCTCCAGATCGCTACGCCATTATTTCACACCAGCGAGCAGATCCATACTCTCTTTCCCTAATCAACCTTCTCACCGGCGCTTCTCACCCTCCTACCACTAGGATACGCAGGCAACTCCAAAAGTTCAAACTTGACAACGGCGTGCTCTCCCGTTATATTTATTTCTCTGAAGGCACCCGTTGGGCCCCCATTATTCCGAGAGCGCTTCGCACCCGTATCCTGGCGGCTTTCCACGATGATGCTACAGCCGGTCACGTAGGCTTTCACAAAACTTACCACCGCGTGAAAACCAGTTTCTTTTGGCCAGGCCTCGCCTCAAGTGTGGCAAAATACGTCGCCGATCTTGTCTGCCATGGCAGCGCCGCAAACGGCCCCACTTCTCCTCCTGCTGGCCTACTACAGCCGCTACCTTGCCCTGCTACTCCTTTCGCCGTTGTTGGCATAGACGTATACGGGCCACTTCCATTGTCCGCACGAGGTAATCGCTGGATCGTCACCGCCGTCGACCACCTAACACGCTACGCTGAGACCGCTGCCCTGCCTAATGGCTAAGCACATGAGGTCGCGACCTTCTTTTTGGAATCGCTCGTACTGCGCCATGGGGCCCCTCAACTGTTTCTCAGCGATCGTGGTCGGACATTTCTGTCGACAATTGTAGCCGAAGTTCTTGAGGCCTCAACCACACATCACAAATTGACCTCCAGATATCACCCTCAGACCAATGGGTTGACTGAGCGGTTCCACCGCACGCTTTCTGACATGTTGTCTATGTACGTGGACGAGGACCACCGAAACTGGGACGTAATACTTCCTTTTGTTACGTTCGCCTACAATACAGCTGTACAGCGGATCGCAGGTTACACCCCGTTTTTCCTCGTTTACGGCCGTTCTCCCGCTACCTTTCTTGACGCCTCTTTCCTTTCTACACATGCCAGTTCCTCATACTCTCTTCCTCTTTCCCGAGTGGCCAAATCTCGCCGGCTTGCTCGCGTCAACACGGAAGCTAGCCAGGAAGACCGCAAGTGCCGCTATGATGCAACCCATCGCCAAGTTTCGTTCCGTCCCGGCGACGAGGTATTACTTTGGACCCCATTAAGCACTCCTGGCCTTTGTGACAAGTTACAGCACCGTTACATTGGTCCTTACACAGTTCTTGCAAAAACCTCCCCGGTCAACTACCGCGTCTCCCCTGTTTACCCTCCTCCGGACTGTCGTTACCGTGGCACTGAAGTTGTCCTCGTTTCACGTATGAAAGCTTTTATTCGGCGCAATCCTGCGGACTAATTGCGGCCCTTCAACTGCGCGGGCGAAATAGTGTGAGCACTGTGTGGCGCTTGATCTTGTTGTTGTTGTTGTTCTCCTCTAATGTGATGGCACATAACCACACAGGGGGATCGGCCAAGAATTGGGGTGCAGAGATATTAGATTTTGAGATGTATAACTACATCGCAAAAAAAAAAAAGACTAAACGCTAGGGAATAGAGAAGGAAATGTAAATATGATAAACCAAAATATAAAACAGTAAATACGCACGCAGTAGGAGAATAGTAAGATTTATATGTACAGAATAAAACTTCAAAGCATATTAGCAAGGTAGACGTTTTGTTTCTATTAAGAAGTTTTGAATGGCGTTAAAAACATGCCTGTGGCTGCGCCCAAGCATGGTGGCACCAAACGATAACAAAATTTGGCTGCTCAAATTAAGACCCAGCTGTTGTAACGGCTTCTCTAAATACCGTTTTCTCATCATGGTAAAACGGCGGCAAAATATCAAGAAATGATCTATTGTTTCCGGTTCCCCGCAGAATGCGCAGACAGGAGAAAGGCCAAACCAGACCTGTGCACATAGAAATTTAGGGGCGGAATACGACAGCGTATCCTGGTTAGAGAGACCTTAGTCTGCCTTGATTGACATGATTTCCTATTCCAGGAATACTTGAGATGCAGGTAGTCATCCGATGATAAAATAGATCCAGACTGCCTGCCTAATAAGGCACACCGCCGAAATCGTGCTGCTGTTATGTACGCTGTTGCCGGGAGGATGGGCAATACAGGGCCGTTCAGAGAATCTTTAGCTAGTCTGTCAGCAACCTCATTGGCTGTCACATTGCTGTGTCCTGGTACCCACACTATATGTATGAGGCTCAAATGTGAGGGCAGCAATGAAAGAAAGGTGTTTAAAATTGGCGAATCCATATTCGAAGAAAGCGACAAGCACAAGGAATAAGAGTCTGTAATTACAGCCACTGTTGAGTATGTTGGGTCTAGTTTTCGCAAAGCAAGCACCACCGCCAGCAACTCCGCCTGGAAAATTGGAGTAAAATCCGGAAGACGGACTGAAAAAGCCCAGTCTAAAAGCGGACAGTATATTCCAACGCCGGCTTTTTCATTAAATTGAGAAGCATCCGTTGCTATTGTTATGCTAATGGGAAGACTTTGTAAATGATCTTCTAATAATCCATATAAAATTTGAGGTGATAAGTGTTTTGCACTATTTGGGAAAATGTCATCATAGACAATTTGAACCGACGATGCACTTACTTTTGGTGGAAGGATGTTAGAAAGGACTACGTGCAAAGGTTGTAACAGATTTTGCACTAGAATTACGTGCGGGGTATGAAACCGAGGCCATCCGACTCCAAAAAAGGAGTCTGGCTCGCAACAAAAAATTGATATGGAGCGGTGGAATTGTGATTCATATATTTTTAGATACGTCTGGACAGTCAAGAATTGTAATCTAGTTAACAACGGTGGTATTCGGGCTTCCAGATATAATACATTGTTAGCCACAAATTTGGGGAGCCCAAGGCATATTCTACGCGCTCCCCGCTCTAAAAGAACAAGCGGACGAATTTTGTAAGCAGGTGAATCAGAAAATAACACAGATCTAAATTCTATAATTAGGCGGACATACATAACATAAATCATTAAAAGTGCGTCTCGCCGCATCCCAGACCTTTGATTGCTTAACCTGCGCAACATACCCACAGCACGTGCCCCCTTCGCTGCAACATGTTCAGTGTGATCCCTCCATGCCAGATGGTCATCGTAAATCACGCCTAGATATTTCAAAGACTTAACTTGAGGAATCATTTCTTGCTTAAATGTTAGAGAAAGATTTACCGGATCCTGAATTTGGAAAACAAGGAACGCGCACTTTTTAACGTTTAATGTAAATCTTAAGTCACATAACCAATTTTGAAGGGAGCTTAGGTACGATTGCAGGCGCCTGTTGAGGGATTGAATGTCAGGTGCAGCCGTAAAGAATGCGATGTCATCCGCATAGACATACGTGCGAACCTCCTGATTAGTGGGAATTGAACTCATTAAAATGTTAAAGAGCACGGGCGAGAGAACTGCCCCTTGAGGGACACCTCTGGTTTGTTGATATTTGCCAGAATGCACTCCATTCAATGAACAGTAAAATTGTCTGTTTTGTAGGAATGTAGATATCCAATCAATTAAGTATTGTGGAAAACATAGAGATTCTAATCAGTGAAATAAAATTCGGGGCTCTACACTATCATAAGCCTTCTCTATATAGAGCGTCACCAATGCAGAGTGCATTTTTTTGCGCCGCGCAAGAAGAATTCGACTCTCAAGGTTGGCATGTACATTCCATATCGAAAATTTTGCTCGAAATCCGATTTGACAGGGACTAAGAATATATTTTTGTTCGACAAACTCGGTAACCCGTTTGCGTACGACCCTTTCAATTAATTTTACCAAGTTTGATGTTAAACATGTTGGTCTGATATTGCCCAAAGTATAGCCACCACCATTATGTTTCCGTAAAGGAATCACTTTGGCTAGTTTCCAGTCACCAGGTATCTAAGAATGATTAATTGAATAATTTACCAATTCTAACAAGGAATTTGGAGACACCTCAAAGAGGATCTTTAACATTTTTGACGTTACTCCATCAGGGCCAGGCGCAGCAGTTGGCAATGTCATTACAATCGAAGAAAGCTGAGAAAATGTAATTTTAGGAACATCCTTAACCGTATATACTGGGCCTACAAACATAAAGGATTTGGGAAGTGTTGACAAAAAACGCTTTTCTAAACCTTTAGCGATGTTTTCTAATGTTTTAAGAGCTTCTTTAGGAGTCGAAACAGATGAGGGTAAATTTTCTGAGACAGGAATCTTTTTCCGTAACTTTAAAAACCTGAAAAGTGCACGTCGGTTATTAGATTTTGTTGATGTATTGCCTTTAGATGCACGTACTAAGAATTCACACTTCTTACGACAGGATGCAATAGCCTGGCATAATGTTTGCGATTTGAAGTCTTCCGTAGCCTCAACCACTGACTCAAGAGACTAACTCAAAAATGAGTGAAACTGGTTATAATTTACGTATGATCTCAACTGAGACGTCGGCGGAGTTAAGCGGCAGTTAACCTCAAAAACAATAGGTATATGGTCGCTAGAGGTGCCACCATCAATTGTCGACCAATTTAGTATAGAAACACTAGTGCTGGAAAACGTTAAATCTATCACAGATTGACTGTGAGCACGTACAAAAGTTGGTAAGCCAGAATTATTGCAGTTAAGTTTATTGTCTGAAAGCCAATCCCACAGACGCTTGCCGCAGGGATCCGTCTTGTAACCCCACGAAACATGGTGCGAAATAAAATCTCCAGCCAAAATAACCGAATTTTGACAATTAATTAGTAGGTGGTCTAGAGATGTGGTGTCCTGAACACCACGAGGGAAATAAACATTCGCTAATGTAAACGGACTGAACCCTGGAATTTCAAAATCTAAAGCCAATAATTCAGAATCTAAAGTAGAATATTGAAAAGAAATCTTAGCCCTATGACAAAATTTTGAAGAAACTAGAATTAGTAATCCACCACCTCTTGACTGCCGATCTTGTCGGAATGATCGATAATTTTGTAAGTGAAAATGTTTTTCAGTTGTAAGTCAAGTTTCTTGCAAAACGATTATTACTGGATTATGTTTTAAAGAAAGATAAACTAAATTTGTAGAAGCTGAAAGAAGAGATCTACAGTTCCACTGAAGAACTTTTAACTTTCCTATGGTTATGTAATCCGGGCAGCAGCAACAGCCTGCCCCAAAATGTTTTCCTTTGGTTTAGAGCCTAGCTGTTGCTTTTTTGATTTAGCTTGTGGGCGAGGTGATGACGGGTTTGACAACGGGGATCCACTGCGTTTTAGAATTCGCGTATCTGTCTCTCCCATATCTGCATCATGAGCCTCGTCTGACTTGTGGGAATTTTGCATAGGTGATGCGGAAAGAGACTCATTTTGCGAACAAGACATTGCAGCTAATGAGTGCTGCACTGATAGTGAATGCCCAGGTGCCGTAGGAGAAACCATAGCAGTTTGCACAGTCTGAGAAATGTGAGCTGCCAGAACGTTGGATATGCATTCTGTGACTGTTGTCACAATCCTATCCACCATTTTGGTCATGGTTGTTCCACAGCAGTTATTATGGTTTTAGACATCGTGGAATCTAATGACGCTCCTGAGCGGGCTGACACACCTGCATACCCATGAGCTCTGTCTTCAATTTCTTGAATTGCCTCACGCCTCGAGCAACGTTTGCGGTCAATAATCTCCAGAATTTTCATTTCATGCGCTCTAGAAGGACATTCCAAAGAATTTGCTGAGTGAAGTCCGCCGCAAAGACAACATTTGACAATTTGACCAGAGCATAAGTGTACTTTATGGGCATCACCGCATTTGCAACACCGCAAAGGGGATTTGCAACCGCCTGCAGTACGGCCATAACGCCAGCAGTTGTTGCACTGCAGAGGCTTTGATGGTAGGGGATCTACTCTGAATATTAAAGGCCACGCTTTATTCTCCGATGGACAGACTGTGCCTGCAAATGTAGCTATAACCGATTCAGTCGGCACACGAACATTATTGATCTCGCGGCTACAGCGATAGACCGCAACAACGCCTTCCGCGGAAAGAAGGTGAAGGGTTTCTTGTGGACTTAATAAGGAATCAACACCTCGGACTAGACCTTTTGTGCCGACCAGGTGTGAAGGGATAAAACTGCTTACCTGATGAGAGGCAAAAGTAGAGCATTTTAGCAGGTCCTTTATACATGACAGGTCTGGTGAACGGCAATGAATCCCGCCGCGACCAAATTGGCGCACCTCGGCTATTCCTAAGTAGAAGGAAGTGATTTCCTGAAGGGCAGCTCGAACAGCTCCTGGGTTGTTCATTTTAATGGTGCCCCCATCCTTAGGTACGAGTGCCACAGGGATGTTGCGGACACCGGAGCTCTGAAAAGCTTCCAAGGGCAGATCATCGGTCAGGAGGGAAGCCGACCAAGGGGGGCGCCCTTGGCCGGGGGACTGCGTCGACATTACCTTAAACTGACAATGTCACCGCGTGCGTTAGTCAACAGAGAACAAAAGAAGCACAAGGGAAAAACAAAACCGGGACCAGCAACCCAATACTTAGCCGATCGTGGTCCTTCCTGTCTCTGCATATTAGGGTACTGCTGCATGATGAAGCCAGCATCTTTTACATCCTGCCAGCAATATGTTTTCGTTAGCTTCACAACTGATAAGCGCAAATTAAAACGCGCGCGCGGCTTTTTTCTTTGACACGACTAAACGTGCTGCTTCATCTTCATCCTGCTCCCTCTTGTAGATACCCATCGTCATCGCGGAGAGTTTTTGGCTGCAGTGTGCGACCAAGGCTTCAGGTCTGCAATAAAGCCTGATTCCCCAAGTCCGACCTTCGCGTTACCTTACAATATATATATATATATATATATATATATATATATATATATATATATATATATATATATATATATATATATATATATATATATATATATATATATATATTGTGAGCCAGACGTCTCTCTTTCTGTTCTCACAAAGACTATTAATCCTAACCTCACGCCGAACCAACGCCAAAAACTGCTGACATTGCTTCGACACCACCAAGCCATTTTTGATGCCACTTCCCCACCACTGGGACGGACTAGTGTTGCGCACCATCGCATCATTACTGAAGGTAACTCTATCGTTCGCCGACGGCCTTATCGGGTTTCCCTCTCTGAACGAAAAGTAATTAAAGAAAATGTAAATGACATGCTCCATCGCAATATTATTCGTCCCTCGACAAGCCCATGGTCCTTCCCAGTAGTGTTAGTTAAAAAAAAAAGGACAGCTCGGTACGCTTTTGTGTTGATTACCGGGCACTCAACAAAATTACCCGCAAAGATGTATACCCAATGCCAAGAATTGATGACGCCCTTGACTCTCTCCAAGGTGCCGAATATTTCTCGACTTTGGACCTCCGCTCAGGTTATTGGCAAATACCTATGCACGAGGACGATAAAGAAAAAACCGCTTTCTCAACTCCCGATGGCCTTTACGAATTTAATGTTATGCCTTTCGGACTTTGTAACGCACCAGCGACATTTGAAAGAATGATAGATACTGTGCTTCATGGCCTAAAATGGAGAACCTGTTTATGTTACTTGGATGACATTGTCATCTTTTCGTCAACTTTTAACGACCATCTTACGCGCCTGAAGGAGGTCCTCACGTCTCTCGCTTCAGCGGGCCTTCAGCTCAACACCAAAAAGTGCCACTTTGCACAGAAGGAAATTAAAATATTGGGACATCTAGTCAGCCATGAGGGCATTCGTCCAGATCCTGAAAAAATCATCGCGGTCTTGAACTTTGCTCGTCCACAACGGATTACAGAATTGCGCAGTTTTCTCGGCCTGGCGTCTTATTTCCGGCGTTTTATAAGGCATTTTGCAAGTATTGCTGCTCCACTTCATGAACTACTTAAAACACGAAGCCCTTTCGTGTGGACTGAACAGTGCGAAGCCGCTTTTAATAATCTGAAGCACGCCCTCACTTCAGACCCTGTTCTTGGCCACTTCAGTGATAGCGCTCCAACCATCCTGCACACTGATGCCAGTGGTCTCGGTCTTGGAGCTGTACTTCTGCAGCGCGATGCAACTTCGCGTGAGAAAGTGATTGCCTTCGCCAGTCGGACTATGACTCCAGCTGAGAAAAACTACACCATTACCGAGCAGGAGTGCCTTGCCGTCGTCTGGGCTGTCCAAAAATTTCGCCCTTACCTATATGGTCGGCATTTCACAGTTGTGACCGATCACCATGCTCTTTGCTGGTTGTCTTCGCTCAAAAATTTGACAGGCCTACTTGGCCGTTGGATTCTACGCCTGCAAGAATACAATTTCGACGTCACTTATAAATCGGGTCGCCAGCACCAAGACGCCGACGCTCTTTCTCGCTTTCCACTTTCGGAATCGGCTTGCTGTTTTTCTTCCCAATGCATTTCCACCTATGACCACAGCCGACCATCTCTTTCCCCGACGTATATCGCAACAGTTTCATTTGACGACTCTGAGAACAAACACGCTCTCCGCTCACAGCAATTAGCCGATGCCTACTGCCGACCCATCATCGACCGCCTTATTGGCGCTTCGGACCCACCCAATGCTCGGCTTCGCCGACAACTTCGCACTTTTAAGCTCGAAGATGGCATCCTACTCCGCTTCGTATATTGCCCTGATGGAACTCGCTGGATCCCAGTCGTGCCGCGTGTGCTTCGCCCACGTATACTGGCAGCTCTCCACGATGACGCTACTGCAGGTCACCTTGGTGTTGACAAAACCTACGACCGCGTGAAAAAACGATTCTTTTGGCCTGGCCTATCTTCCTGCGTTGCCAAATACGTCGCATCCTGCCCTCTGTGCCAACGTCGCAAACGGCCGACGTCTTCGCCCGCTGGCCTTCTACAACCTGTTCCCTGTCCCGCCACGCCATTCGACGTAGTCGGCATCGACTTATATGCTCCCCTGCCTCTCTCCGATGGGGGTAACCATTGGATCATAACAGCTGTCGACCACCTTACACGCTACGCTGAGACAGCACCTGTACCGACCGGTTCCGCTCAAGAAGTAGCAAATTTCTTTTTGCGATCAATTGTATTGCGTCATGGCGCTCCTCGGGTGCTCCTAAGTGACCGCGGGACGGCCTTCTTATCGGCAGTCATTGCCGAAGTTCTTCACGCATCATTCACCCTTCATAAGACAACCTCAAGCTACCATCCCCAGACTAACGGGCTGACTGAGCGATTTCACCGCACCTTATCGGATATGATCTCCATGTACATCACACCGGACCATCGAAATTGGGACACTATTCTACCATTCGTCACTTTCGCCTATAACACAGCAGTACAGCGGACTACCGGTTATTCTCCATTTTTCCTCGTTTATGGCCGTCCTCCCACTATAATTCTCGACGCTTCTTTCTTCTCTACGCCCGACTACTTCACATCAGTACCTACCCAGTTCTTATCTCGTGCGGCCAGATGCCGTCGTCTTGCCCGCCTAAACACAGCAGCGTGCCACGAAGACCGCAAGTGTCGCTACGATTCTACGCATCGCGTGGTCTCTTATCATCCCGGTGACGAAGTACTGCTTTATACACCACTGCGCACCCCTGGCCTTAGTGACAAATTCCACCACCGCTACCTTGGTCCCTACGAGAGCATCAGCCAAACTTCTCCAGTTAACTACAAAGTAACGCCTGTTGATACCCCAGCCGATCGACGCCACCGTGGAACTGAAATTGTTCATGTTTCTCGCTTGAAACCGTTTGTGCGCCGCGGTACATCGGTTAATTAGGAGCGGCCAGGCAGGCCGCTTCCGACCCCCCGGGGCAGATTGTGTGAGCCTTCTGTGGACCTTCTTTCATTTGTACATGCCATGATCTTCTTTCATTTGTACATACCATCATCATCGTCCCGCAGCGCCGGCTCCGGCGCGCGCTTGGGTTCGTGATCGGATTAAAACGCTAGACAAGGCTTCGCTGTCCTTGCCGTCACGACCTCGCTGTCTCGACCTAGCCTTCTTTTACAAGATATATATATATATATATATATATATAACTGTAAATAATAAGGGCTAGCAATTCGTGCAGTGCAATACTCGACAAACGATATAAGGATATGTCACAATAATGTAGCGTAAAAGATGAATTTAGTTATAACTAAATAATTAGAAGGATTAATTAACGTCCACAACTAGTAAGCGAAATTATACCTGACGTATTGTATAACGCTATAACAATTGTAGCTATTATTGGGCGCGAGGACATACCGTGGCGCCACCTCTCGGAAGCGCCCGCAAAACGAAGTGGGTTATAACGCACGTTGAACTGCTGCTGTAGGATGCTTTCCTAGGCAGTCCAGTTGCGCGTTAGCATTACGTTCATTTATTTATTTAATATATAACTTGGTCTGGGCCTGAAGGAAAGAAGCCAACAGTCGGCGAGGCCAAAGAAAGCGTTGGGGATGGTACTTTATGTCTTTTTTTTTAATGTTTACTCGGATAATCACAGAAATTAGGAGTGTAATCTGCTTAGGGGAAAGATAATTTAACACAAAGTAGAAGAAAAAAACAACGTGCCGATGGTGGGAGCCGAACCCACGACCTCTGAATATCGCGTCCGGCGCTCTGTTTAAGCTTATTTTAACCCTCTCATGCATGAATTAAACTCAGTGTACAAAAAAATTATTTATCGCCTAAAAATGTCACTATATGCCACAAAGATCACAAAAATAATTTAATTCAAGTAATCAACAACATTCTAATTATATTTTTGATGTGTCCCCATATGAGGACAACATGCCGTAAGGTGGTCTAGGTAATTGGCCTAAGTACGCAACAAAGTAGTGACCGCTCAAAAATATAGAGCTTTCATACAGAACACTGAAAGAGGCAACAAATCACATTGAAAGGACGACGATGGGTCTTGCATACTCTGCTTATGCGCTGTGGAAAGACTCAAAGCACTTTGGACATAGAGGGACGTTGCAGCGACCGCAGAGGTACCTTGTCTTGCTATGGCAGGCAAGACTTCGACAGCGGCTGGCGTACTTCAGGATGGTGTTCTTTGGGAAATGCTGCCCGCCGTCCAACCTTTTTTCCAGCGACACATGGTGAAGCACCCTCTTCTTTAGTGATGGTGCAGGAGGATCGTTGGATGGGCGGCCTCGTCACTTCGAGCTCTGTGCTACTTCACCGCGGAGTATGAGCGCTTTGGCAACGCGACTTCGGAACTCAAGTTGGTCCATATATTGGTCCGTGCCAATTTTTCCCACCTCCATACAATCCAGGCGTTCACAACTGCCGCATTTAGTAGGTGGAAGAACATTCTCAAGTAGCCCCTTTTGTTCCTCATGCCATTTCTGTACCTTGCAATCAAGGAATCCATGAGGTCGACACCTCCCATGTGTTTCTTGTATACTTCCACGGAGTATGGCCTGCTGACATCGATTACTTTTCTCTCTTTCCTGTTGAATATTTCGTAGTGCCTTCAGGGTCCCGTCCTGCATAGCTTGAAACAACGTGAACAAGCGAGTTATCCAGCCGCCTTGTCACCGTGATGTTGTCCGCTTATGTGCAAATGGATGTGCTTCCCCTTCCGAGCGCTTTGAGCTGCTTCAAGGCCTTCAGCTTTTTATCTGCTCCTTGCAGACGGTTTTCTCGGCATGTCCCGACAAAAATTATGCCATCCTCTCCCAGTTTCCTGACGAGGGCCATCGATGTGAAGAAGTTATCGGCATAAAGTTTATTATTTTTTCCTTGAAGTCCCTCGGACAGTCTGATGACATCACCCGCCTGCAGAACGCCCAGGCCTGGCATTCTGCAGGTAAGGTTTTTGGGTGGCGCTCTAGGTGACGCTACACCTTCAATGCATGATGTCATGTTATCTTCTCTGTATACAAGTCAAAATCGAGAAACAAATGGCAACAAATTTCGCTGACAATTTTCAAGAGTTATACTTGGCGCAGATAATTTTTATAGTCGAAAAGAGCTATCGCCTGTCAATGAATTAATCGTTGTTTCTTAGGAAGATTCAGAAATCTCAAACAAGCCGACTCCCCCTCAGAGCCTGGCGTTTGAAGAAACATGGACAGCTAGTGCCATCTATGAAACTAGTTAGGAAACTTCACATGTCCTCATCTGAGGACTCCATGCGGCAGTGGCACGCTCCGAGCGACTGAAGGAATTTTATAGCCGGATAAATAAGTGTCCTCATATGAGGCCCGTATGCATGAGAGGGTTAATGTATCAGGCCTACTCAGTCGGCAAAAAAGCGCTTCACCGAATCAGGGTTTTCGAAGTTGGCGAGCTTTACTGCTACGACGACGCGCACCGCCTGCAACATATCTGCTGTTATGAAGAAAAAAAACAGCTGAAGCTACCACACAACCAGTCGATGTAAGCAGTCAGTGCATAGGTAATGGGATTCCTCTGCAAGAGCTGAGGACTCTCAGGAGCCTGGCAGATGCTGAGCGCCTTCGCATGGCGCTGGTGGGAGCGGCACCGTTCGCCTGCCCCCTTGAACGACTGTGGGGATGACATAGATCAATGTTTCAGCAAGTGTGAAGACGTGCGTTCCACGCAGCGAATTTTTGCGCACTTACTACCTGCATTGGCACTCTTGGTTAGAGCGGATATTTGTTTTTCCCACCCATTGTAGTTTTTTTTTTCTTTTACGTGCGCATATCTCGATAAGCACATCACAACATGCATGCAACATGCTCTATTTTTTGTTTATTTCCGGGCTCTGCCATTTGGAATTACTACAGAAGTGGAGACGCTGCCTGAAACAACTCACCGTGCATATCGGTGCCCGAGGTGGCAGAATCTTCTGGCTAATTTCAGTGAAACTTCCGTGTCGATGCGTTCATTTAGAATAATTTCAGACCTTCTGGCCTTCGCATGAGCCCTCTTTTCTTTGGGGGGGGGGGGGGGGGGGGGGTGCTGCTGCATGATGAAGCCAGCATTTTTTCCATCCTGCCAGCAATATGTTTTCGTTAGCTTCAGAACTGATAAGCGCAAATTAAAACGCGCGCACGGCTTTTTCTGCCGCTCACCGAACAAGTACCAACTCTATAGACTAAATCTTGCTCTCTGAAATGCCTGCTGCGCACATCATGACAATAATCACTTGCTGATTTGTCCATTAAAATTTTGATTAGGGAAGGTTCTGTGAGCTTATGCATGTTTCGGGTAGCAATTTGGAGCTTGCGCCGGGTTCCCTCGCTTACGCTTACGTGGGTTTTCGATTTTCGTTATTTTGACCTGACGTGTGGTATCACTAATGGACTTTATTGCGGCACAACACTTAAGCGCCTTCTGGACGAAAAAGGCGCTATTCTTCCTCACCCACAGCACCAAGTTAATCTAGCCAGGCTCCGATACTATGGAAGGGGGTGGGAAAGAGCCGTTATTGCAATGCAACCGGGCAGAAGGATACGCAGTGGGAAAGGTCGGCATGAGGGGAGGGTAGTTGGGACATGAAGGACCGCGGCAGAGTTAATAAAGATATAGCCGTGCAGGCAGCGCCATGCCTCTATTCAGCTGTATTTATCGGCGAACGTGAGTCTCCCACACGGAAAGTCTAGTTGAGGGTCGGGGTAGATTTTACTGTCGAAGTATGCAGTATTCTAGTATTTTTTGATGGTGGCGCGAAGAGACAACCTCGACCCACATTCCATGAATGCACCAGAGAATGAACGGTAACCAAAACCAAACCAAGCCTGGTTAAGTTTCACGGGAGGACTATCTATCTAGTGTTATGACAGAGTGGATTCTTGGAGAGGATTGGAGCTGAATTCGTGCGGCAAATCTAAATCTGCAAACATCTACTATTTGTCGCATTTAATGTTCTAATGTAGTTCAATGCTCTACACAAGCGGTGCAAATCAAATTCCTTCCACAGGCTCGTCAGGGATGTTCATTACAACTCTGAGGATCTGTATTTAAAAGTCTCCTATTTCTTTAGTTCGTGTAGACTCAGTCTTGAAGATGATAATTCAGAGCCTGAAGGAACGCCGACTGGTCATGTAAAAATAAAACGCGGAAATATTTTCCAGGTTCACAGTGTCAAATATGACAGTTTCTCCATTTCGAGCTGTCGTGATTATCCTTTATCTGGAGTATTAATAGTCATTAGCTATGCACTCCAAATTGGTTTCAAACAAAAAGACAAACATTCCACTCTCTATTTGATAAGAGCCACTGATGGAAACTCACATATCTCCCCAACGACCAACAAAGCCCCACAGTATCGAAACCATTATCTAATTTTAACCTTTTTATCCGCTTCTGTAAGCAGGAATCACAAATCACCGCCACCGACAGGACGAAGCCGGAGCCGTAAGTACTCAATATAGACGAGGGACATTGGGTCGCACATAATGCGCAATTCTCAGAACGAAAATTTCCTGGGCGCACCATAATCTCCACGAAGCGTGAAGACGGGCAGTTCCGCCCCTCATGGGAGCCATGCATTCACAAAATAGCCGGTCGATACCGGAGGATGGTGTGGGCAGCCAGCAAACCGCAGAGAGGCGAAGTGAGAAAACTCAAGCGTTCAAAAAGAATGAGAAACGCAAATGTAAGCACTGCTGCTATGCACAGAAGCAGCGCTTGGCTCGCGCCGAACAGGCACTGCTGTGGCATGACCCTTAAAACAGAACAGTGGTTAAATCCCATGCGACCTGAGCTGCTTGTAGTTCATAGGGCGGAGAGAATATAAGGGGAACGGAACAATGAACAAAGGTTCTCCTTTACTTGAAAAAATATTGGAAACAATAATGAAGGAGAGTCGGGCCTCGGATGTTGCGATGCTTCGGCCAGGGTTTTAACCTCTTGAATTGCGCTAAAAAGTTCAGACAAGGCTCTTGTCGGCTTCATTATCATTTTTCTTATTATGCGAGCTGCTCAAAGCCTAGATTAAAATTGTGCGCATTTCTGCCGCAAAAGCGTTACAGAAGAGGCATCGCCAGCTCATCAGACTAATGCTTAATGAACCGTGCCCTCATGTGCAATCCTAGATAAGTTTGTATGCTTCGTCCTGATTTCTGCTGTGTTAGACGCTGCGCTCGGGAATAAGATTCCCACTTTCTTTTTAGCAGGACCAGCAAAATTTTGCGATTAGAATAATTACTTAAAATTCCGATGACTTGTGCATTATACATCGCATTAATTTTACGATACGGTTGATGCCGTCAGGTAAGCTTGCGTATTA
The DNA here is from genome assembly GCF_055883805.1 of Amblyomma maculatum. NCBI lineage: Eukaryota > Metazoa > Arthropoda > Arachnida > Ixodida > Ixodidae > Amblyomma > Amblyomma maculatum. Next base: position 109,975,674 of record NC_139347.1, on the reverse strand, counting down.
ACTTTCGGAGCATTTCTCGTGAAACCATGCACTGACTAGGCAGCGCTTTTCAGAAGTTTAATGTGCCGAAGATAGGCTAGTACGTCGGTTTCAAAAAAACTTTCTCAGCATTCGAGCTTGAAATGGGGCGTGTAGCAAGAGGTCTACAGCTTTGGCTGACGACAAGGATCATAAGTAACGCCAATAGAGGGTTTACAAAAGTAAGTCTGGCAACCATGAGCGGCACGCTGATCCCGCGCTGGCAGCCATATTTTGTTCGCTCCATCCGTTCGCTTTGGTTCGCTTCGTGTTCGTCCGTCAGCGCCCGCCGCTCTGTCAGCGCTTTTCATGCTGTAACATAATGTGCTGTGCTGAGACCTCTCTTCTGTCCCTCTCGGTGTCTGTTAGCGAAGCCAAGAAGCGTATTTTGACAGCCGAGGAGTAGCGGTTACAAACTGGTCTACGAGTTGTGCATGGGCCCCTCGTCGATCCGCGCAGCGTCATCCGTATCCAGGTACAGTATCTACAGTTTTGTAATGCGCAGTTTATTTTTGTCTGTGTACCTTTGCTATTTACTTTAACGACTATGAGAGATGATCGCGAGTTTGCTTGGTTTGCGCATCACAGTCGCTCATCCCAATGCTACCAGTGGGATACTTGTTGGTGAAATGAGCGAGGATGCAATTTGTTTTGAGATGAAAGAATAGTGCGTAATTTGACGTAAGTCGGAATGGCGCTTAGCACTTTCCTGCCTATGCCGTCGACGCAGTTGTTGGCACGGGTCTCGGAATAATCGGGGGCTGCGTAAAAAAAAAGAAAAATGTGCCATGATAATTTCTGCTTTCAGTGAGTGAAGATTGATATGTGTGTAATAGGCGATGATAAGATAATAAAATATTTGTAATTAATTGACAAATTGATAAAATAAAGCAACAAAAATAAGAAAAAAATGTAAATTGAGGGTTTAAAGGGGATTAAATGCTGAGAAGGAGAAACCAGTGCTTGGTGATGCTAATGACGAAATTTTATAATGCGCAATTGATAATTTGAAATAATTGAAGAATGTGTTCAAAGGTGTCAAATTGCTCAGAATGGAAAGGTAATTGTTGCTGACCTAGAGTATTTGTGTATAAAAATATAAAACATTAAATAAAATAAAGAAACAAATAATCGAAACAAAATAAATAAAAGCTAAAAATTCAAAAAAGGAAGAAAGAAAACGTGTGTGTGAGAATGAGAGGCGCTATCGCGTCATACCCTTAACGGCGGAGCTTAAGTGTCCCCCTAATGTTTTATAACAGTAATATATAAAATAAATCTGATTTCATGAACACAGCCAGTTGCACCAAGCATTGACATTTCGTAGTAATGTGGGTTGACTTTTCAAATTTCTTTTCGTTTCAGCCGAATCCTCTTCCTCCGAGTTCCTGGAAGCTTCCCATGACAGCACTTTCATATGAGGTCAAGGCTTCAAATGTCTGCTATCTGACAGAGGAAATAAACCAGAATTTGGCATATTTACAAAATCAACTGAATTTCAGGTGGCTGTCAATTAGCGAACCATCGAACGACTCGATAAAACGAATAAAAGTGAAAAGCAAACTTCGTTATTTTATCGGCCGCATTGGCAGGTATGAAGGCACAGAATGCAAACCTGAGCTGCGCGCTCTGGACGCGGACAGGACTTCGCATGCATTATCACGTGATAACATCTTTCGAAACGGGCTGGACGTGAGCATATTACAACACACTAGTGGAATGTTATCTTCTGCTGCTTTACTAGACGCCACGGGTTTGGCAGCCGCTTTTGCAGCGTGAAACTCGCACCTCGGGCGCACCAGCCGTACTGCTCTTTGCACCAAGCACTACAATTTCGTACGACGGTGAAAAGTAGTTTCGGTAATCATGTCCTTGATTTAAATCAAATACACAATGATAAATACAACCTACGTACAAAAGGTTGCAAAGAACGTATTTGCACTATAGCGTTCGTTATACACGCATTGCTCTTTCTCCCGTGTCCTCCATCGAACCATAAGCTTATCCTTCAAGTTAACAAGGTCCATAGCATGCAAAACAACCTTGCTGTTTTATGTGATAGTACGTCCTGTGAGCTAGTTCCCAGTCAGATGTGCAGTAATGCTTGACATGATGCAAGTGGCACTTGTAAAGCCGATTAGGATTGTAAACGAGCGGTCACATACACGCGTATACCTTGTTTCGGTGCGCATCTACGACGGTGCGCTTGCTGCAAAAGGGTACGCAGCAACATGCTGGCATCATTCTTAATAGAGCTTGGTGTTAGCAGCGACTGCTGTGATGTTAAGAAATAAAACAATCGCCTGTGATCATTCCAATGCACCTTTCGGTGCAAGCACGGTTTCCACGAAGGCGCACGTTGACATCGCACTCGATGGGAGGCACGGGCGGACTGAGCAAAAAATGGCCGCGCACAGTTTCTGTCTCTTTCACTAGATGTCGCGAACCTTTGTAAAGATACCAGTGGCCGGGTGAATAAACCGGTGGTGGAAACTAGCAAAACACGACTGGAAGATTGGTGGCTTAAAAGCAGGGAAGTGACATAATGCTAGTAATGTAGAAACAAAAATTTAATAAATAGAATGATGATTTAGTTAACCAATCTAAATCAATAATTAAGATATAGGGAGAAAAATGAGCATGATAGCTACTGCTACCACCCCTTTCAAAGGGGACGCTCCTATATTCCATCCATCCATCCATCCATCCATCCATCCATCCATCCATCCATCCATCCTTCCATCCATCCATCCATCCATCCATCCATCCATCCATCCATCCATCCATCCATCCATCCATCCATCCATCCATCCATCCATCCATCCATCCATCCATCCATCCATCCATCCATCCATCCATCCATCCATCCATCCATCCATCCATCCATCCATCCATCCATCCATCCATCCTCTATTATTAGTGTGTTGCTGATCGCTGAGCGAATAAATCTCTACATTGAAGTTCAGTTGACAATACAATAAATTATATGTTCTACGCTCTAAGGATCCTGTCCAAGAGCGGGTAGAAAGCGCTGTCAGCGCTATGCCTGATGGCTAAAAGAGTTCATTCAATGACTTCCCTACTTTCATTAAGAAATGCGATGCCACCTGAGGCGCGTATAAAGAAATTGTAGGAGATTCGTTTCCATTAAGCCTTGTATTTTCGAAATGGAGTTTTTTTCAGTTGCACACCCCAATACCGCATCTCAGAGCTTTCAAAAACGCCACCCAAACCTTTGTTAGTCTGCACATATTCTGGAAGGGTTGCTAGGGCTTGATTTTTTAATTTAAATTAAGCTCACCTTGAGTCCTAAAGCCCGGCCGGAATTTCCAGTAGCAGCTCCGTGTAATGTACAATAGAAAATAAGGTCGCCATTCATAGGGCTCACGTTGTGGTTCCGAAAATATCGAAATCACGAGAGGTCATTTTTTGTTTAATCCGCCCAGATTTCATGGTATCACTACGATCGCCCAAGGAAGAAAAATCTGCATCCAAATGATATAGCTCAAGTCGCACCAATAAACATTGAACTCACGTTCATGTGTGCTTAACTCTAGTAAATTGCCGCTTTATAGTTTTTATTCAACTTGACTCCTTTTGATTGAGGTCTGTGATTGGGCTTTCGTATTCATCCAACCTCTGTGACATTAGCACTGCCTAAATACTAGGAATACCGTCTCGAACCGTGGCGATGTCTTTGATGTAAATGGAACTGCACGCTATCGTTCTGAAACTTCTCTTTCCGCAGTCCTATTCATATTGCCACCTTTCTTTATCGTAAAAAGTTAAAAAGAAATTAAAAGTTCATATATTTAATTCTAGCGTAGCTATCCTCTTAATAAGGACATCTACATTGGATGGAGAGGATGACAGCGTGCAGTTTCAAAATCCGAGCTTATTTACAGCACTGTTAGGTTTTTTCACACAGGTAAGATTATGAAAGAATAATGAATTGCCTTTACCGCAAACCCAGTGCTTGGCACACTATATTGTAGATAAAGTGTTTTGTCGCTAGCAAGCCATTTACCTGTCAAAAAAAAAAAAAAAAACCCGGGCATAATCTAGATCAATTGTGTTGCTGCAGTGTTAAATCACTGTAAAGAATTTCGGTTCACGCGATAGGGAAGAGTATGCAAATAATATACAAAGGACATCACATTCCATTTCGGGCATGACCTCCCATACACCAGACTCTGTCTCCTGATTATACAAATTATCTTCACTACTGCTGGTAGTTCAACAGCTTTTCCTGAACATATTTCGACAATACTGATTTTTTTTCCTTCCTCGAGAGTGATTAGCAACAGATAAGCTCTGCTTGATTGCAAATCAGTAGGAGCACCATCTGTCGGTTAGCAGTATATCATTTAAATATAATTTCGAGAAATGACCAAACAGAGGCGATTATCACAGTTGAGAAGGAGATGATGAGAAAAGGGATTATGTTTGTAATGATAAGATGCCTTTACCTACCTCTCTTGCGAGAAAAAAATCACTCGAGATTTTTGCACGCGGTGTTGAAGTTAGAAGATATTGACATTCTTTTTCTTTTTCTTTACTCCTGACTTTTAGCACGTGCAAAAAAAAAAAAAAAGAAACTTTGGAGAAGAAAAGTTTATTAGGAGCTTATAGTTTTACTTTAGTATCTTCAGTATTCTCTTGCTAAACGCTAACGAGGTGTTCAAGAACGCTATTATTTCTGCTCACTTGCGATGAAACCTACTGCTCCTTATTAGGCACTGAGCAAGCTCAGTATTAATTAATTTAAGAACTCTTACTACGCAGAATCTGTGATTTTAGAACCTAAACGAGCCAGCTGTTTGGTATGAGAGATTGATCCCGAGTGTATATTTTGTCGCCAACAGTACCGCCACGTACTTAGAGTCCAAATGCGTAGCAATAGATTGCCAAGTACTTATCTTTTGACAACAGAATGACACATTATGCGCATGGCAATCTCTTATGTTTAAATCGGAAAACATGAAAACATGCTTCACATTAATGTAAATAAATCGGCACGCTATACGAGCATTATTTTTCTTTTTTTTTTATTATACACATTTATTCACAGACATTTGTTCTGCAGGGCATGTAGTTAGATGTAATCGCGAAGTTAGCAAGGGAAAAGAGTAGAACTCCTAGAACTCTGTGGTACTGTTGGAGTACGTGTACAGAGGACAGCCTCTTCGTTATTTTGTACTGCAGGAAGCATCTTACATAGAACAGCATCGTTCATTGTCTTTACAGAGCAGCCTTTAGAAAAGAATATAATACGTGTTCCAATCAATGCAAGCTTTCGATTAAATACAGCGATATGTTGGGATTCAGTTTTACCGTTTAAACGAGAATGTGCTGCGGGCAGTCCAGTATTACATAGCGCAAATAATTACACAGGTAAGCACAACTCAAATGTTAAGCGCAGACGTCTATGATAGAGGTTGGGTTAAGTCACCTCTACCAAGATTTACAAAAGTACAGGCATTCGGACATGAATAGAACTTCTTGCATGGCATTGGCTGTAGCCTAGAATAGCTCAAGCTAGGTTTTCATCATAACTGGCTGATCAAATATCTTAAAATAATCAAGTTTTTTACAGATTGCCTGCTGACTGCGATTGTAATAGGGAAACCCGGTGAACGCCTTCAGAAACCACTTGATAATTGTTGCCTTCACCATATATATGTTTCCTTTCTTCCGCATTTTTAAGAAAGTCGGCAAAAAATAAGAAAACACCAAGTGATGATCACTTGCGCACTACTGTTTTGCTGTTTGTGAAGCTTGCAGTGAATGTTAAAGGACGTCTGCACAGTGAATGCGGCCAGGAAGAAGCGATGGCCATTACGCTGGTTTTAGATTTGTTATGCATCCTTCTAATGTCGCATGACACGGCAAATGCATGTCACTGGCAACTTCTGTCGATAAGATAACGCGTCGAAACCTACAAAAATGTTCCGAATGCACTGCAGAATCTGCAGCGGAGAAATGCGAAAGCCTGAGCGTTGCTGCTGCTGCGCACGGTACATCGCGTGCCCCTTGTTGAAAACAGCCAGCGTTCCGTTGAACGCATCAAGGTAAACCGGCGTTCTATAATTGTTTTACGCAAAAGGAAAGGCGCAGTACCTGTCACAGTCATGTTCAAAGTCCAGCATTTATACATATTATAAACCCTGTGTCCCAGCTAACTTGGATTATGGGTTAAAATGTAATTATTGGAGATAGTCCAGGGAAATCAGTTGCATACAGCTGCCGGCTGTGTTGCGTACCACATGCAGTTATGAATTTGAAAATGATTCATTAGTTAATTAGGTTATTTTCTAAATTACCTAATATTGACGTTAGATAATTAATTGAATTCGCAAAGTCGGAGAGAAGCTCCAGATAAGTTCGAGTCCTTTTGCTTGGCATAGAGAAAGTCGCGCGTGCCCCTTTTTTGCGAGCCCAGAAGAAAGGCCGCGAATTACAGAGGGAGTCACGTGAGTAGCGAATAGTTGCGCCACGACTGCCCTGCTCTCAATGTTGGCTTGGGGGAACGAAATAAGCTGCGACCGTGTCTTACAGCGACAGGCCGATATATTTGTTGTGGTTTCTTAGACATAGTGAGCCTGTCAGCGCATGTCACAGTGGACGTTACAGAGAGCGTGGCGAGCTGGTTGAGCGGGCTGTCATCGAGACACGGCCACTGGTGATTTTGGTTCACTAAATCCACGGTTGAGAGCCCCACAATCATGGCGCGGGAATGCGCTTATCACGTGATTATTTTGTATTTCGAAGGCTTTTTTTGGAGATGGGGAAAAATTATTCGTGCTACTTTGTAAATTGCAAATAAATGGAATAGCGTTTTCGGATGCTGCACTCCAACTTTGATAGACACATTAATTGTTTGAAGTAAATATGAAGTAAATAAGAAAAATTACCCTAATTAACTAATAAATTATTTTTCAAAACAAAACCTTTCATGAGGTGCTAAAGCTGTATGCAACCGGCTTCCTTGGGCATTGTCAAATATTTCATTTGTTTAACCATGCGGCCAAGTCAGCTGGGACAACCGACACACACACACACACACACACACACACACACACACACACACACACACACACACACACACACACACACACACACACACACACACACACACACACACACACACACACACACACACACACACACACACACACACACACACACACACACACACACACACACACACACACACACACACACACACACACACACACACACACACACACACACACACACACACACACACACACACACACACACACACACACACACACACACACACACACACACACACACACACACACACACACACACACACACACACACACACACACACACACACACGCACACACGCACACACGCACGCACACACGCACACACGCACACACGCGCACACGCGCACACACACACACACACACACACACACACACACACACACACACACACACACACACACACACACATTTATGATACTTTTCTACGTTGTCTTACTCATATCTATTGATATTTTAATAAATAGAATCGAAATTTTGTATCCATGTCTCTATTTCTCTATTTTTGAAGAAATGAACAGCGCGCAGAAAAATCCTACCTGACGACAAGGTTACATCGAAAAAGGTAATTTCCTAATGTCGTCAGTGGCGCCACTTGAAAACGTGGGCTTGGCGATTAGCTTTATGGATAGACATTAGTAGCATTCTCTCCTCTTCGATAGAATAAACTTAAATGCTATTTTATTTATTCATCGGTATATTTTAAATTCCTTTAGTCCCCTCACTTAATAATAATAATTAGTTGACAGGAAGAGAACGGCTCCGTATTTGTCACACATGTTTCTATGGATACTGATTGATTTATAGGAAAGGAAAGGCGCATTAACCGTCTCACTTGTTTTCTGTGGACACCTCAACCGCGCCGTAAGGGAAGGGAGGAAGATGGGAGTGAAAGTGAAAAGTGAAAGAGGAGCCGTAGTGGAGGGCGACGGAGTAATTTCGACTACCTGGGGATCTTTAACGTGCGCTGACATCGCACAGCACACGACGCCTCTTCGTTTCGCCTCCATCGAAACGCAGCCGCCGAGGTCGGGTTTAAACCCGGGTACTCCGGCACAGTAGTCGGGCGTCTTACCACTGCATTTAATTTAATTGATTGATTTATAGGAAGGGAAAGGCGCGGTAACTGTCTCACTTGTTTTCTGTGGAACCTGAACCGCGCCATAAGGAAAGAGAGGAAGGTGGGAATGAAAGTGGAAAGACGTAAAGAGGAGCCATAGTGGAGGGCTTCGATGGCAAAATGTTTTATTTGTATATCTTACAAGACGGCATAGCATAACGTTTGTGGCAGTTCACACGATGTTTCTATCGTTTTTGCCCTACCTGTACTCAATTGAAGTGCTCACCCTCACTCGCGATATTTTGTATTCATTATTATTTGCAGTGATCTTTAGGAGGGCTGGCTATGTCGTTCATAGTAACTAGCTGTATACATTTAAAATCTATTAGATGTTCAGAATTTATTAGACTTCACTCGATGGGTAAAGAAATGTTTCCTTGCTCCTCAGACTTTCTTTTACTTGCCCGTTCAAAAAAAAAAAGTTAGTACTTATTAAAACAGGGTATATACTTGCCTCTAGTAGAACTATATTCTGCGGACATTCTCGAAAACAACTGCTGGCAACATTTATCTGACTGAGCTACAAACCAGGAAGTGGCGTTTTTTTTTCGGGAAAACAGACCGCGATATAATATTTGATTACCATTTTTCTCTTTTCAGAACAGGGCCAATATCTGTGTTTTTCAATTAACCTTTTTTTTTTGTCTTCAGCTTAACGCAAGCAGAATATGATCACAATTCTTGTCCATGACCATCATATTGTCATGCTTGTCGTAATCGCTTCGCGATGCAGCTGGCGCACAACACTCTTACGGTCATGACAGAGAGATCGTCTAGCTCTTTATCTACTCTTTTTTTCAATACACTAGCCAAAACATTCGTAGCAGCATTCCACACAAATGGTCCTCAGCAGCCTTGTACGAATACGTTGAGAACATCAAGCCTGTGATGCTTGGAATGCGAGAGTTACAAACATGCGAAATGTGTAGGCACTACGTGCCAAATTAGGCTTGCTCTCAGTTTGAAGCTAGCGTTAATTTCTTACCTGCATTTTATCGCTTTTGTTGCGGAGTAAAAAGTGAGGACTCGTAATTACCTCCCAAGCCTCTGAGCACAAAAAAGAAGGGCTGCAATGCGACGCAATTAGTAACAACGGCAATATCGTACAGGTATGCTTAAATATAGGTATTTCTCGCGCGCGTAAAAGAAATAGTCAAAGCGCAAGGATATTTATTCAGTGAAAAAATTTAGGTTGCTTTCTGATAGGAACTCAGAGGAGCTGACTTTAAGCATTCCGACTTTGGCGACATAAATGTGCAGTCGTGTCGTTCGTATACAGCTCCATGGGTAATCGTCTTATGCCCTTTTCGAGAATGACGTAGTTTCCTGTTGTTGGTGTGCAGCGCACTAACTTCCTAAATCCCTTGCTTGTCGCCTCCAATGTATCTACACTCGCTACGGAAACGTAAGAACCTATAAGTACTTATTCTTAATTAGCGTAAGCTCTCTTGAGCTAAAAAGTAACGTTGATGCTAGAATGATTCCATCCACCTTAACTATAAAGTCCTTTGTCCCCGTCTTGTACGTGCTGGCTCACCGAAAATCACCATTCCCTCTAATTATGAAAAACCTTGGACTGCCCTAAAAGAGCCACAAATTGAAGGAGCCGCATGAACTTTTCATTTTTTATGAAAAGACGGGTGAAAAGAACAAGGGTGCATTTTCTCGCGTATTTTTAGTGAAAAGGAATTTGGGTTCGGTAAGCCCCGTTCCTTGTAGAACCAGAAAAGCATTAGATGCGGCGTCAATTTCGAAACGAAAACTGCATAAAGCTGCAAAAATGGTACAGCAAATAGAAAACATTTTTAGAGAAAGCTAGTTATGCTTCACTCGAGGAACTCAGTCTACGAGATCCACCCAGTCGAAAGAAGCGAAAGTGTTTTTTTGTCAAAACAAAATTTTTGCGCGGTTTGTGATCATGAACCTTTCGCGAAAACAGAAAATTCTGTACTAACGTCAGCAATTACTCCTGTTACGACAGAAAAGTACTACAAAACTACGGACTACAGAGAAGTACGACAGAGAAAACTGCAGACTTATAGAAATTCCCTACCAAACTCCTGAAACTTTTGAAGTTTACGACAGAACTACACAACATTTTGTCGTATTTTTGACAGTTATGTAACGTTTGTTTGAACTGGGAAACCAGCTGGTTTCGTCCATATTGCTAAATCAGTAATAAAAAAAAAATAGTGCATTTCAAACTTGAGCGCCTGTTGCATGTAAGCGTGATGTGCGAAAGAAACTTACCGAAGCCACAATTCCCCATCAGATGGCTCTTCAGTTCTTTCAGGTATTAGTGTTACACTAAAAAAAAAACCTTAAGAATACGCCGTCGAGTGCTCTTCAGCATCGCGACAATATTTTGTCCGAAGTATTTGTCGACGTAGGCATTAAAGTGGCGAAATAACTATCTCTGTTATTGTTACAAAAGTTAGGCAGCGGTATTAATTGAAAATAGGGTGGTAGAATAAACCTCTGAATGTTAAATCAGAAGTGCGACGTTAACATACCGGATAGCAATCAAGAGCAGGTGTCAAAATCGAAATCTCTTTAGCCGACTTAAAACACCGAGGTGTGATATCGCACGAATCGGTAGCGTAAATCAGAATTGTGCGATGGTCCTCAGAAGCGTCACTTGACCCCTGCCAACCGCCACTGTTAGCTGCTCGATATGAAATCCTTGAAAATGAAACCCTGGCCGACCCTCGGAATTGTTGACAGGGAGAAAATGGTATTGTAGCATCGTCCTCATTTACCGGTGATCTTCCAAACACCGCTGAATGAGGACGATGCTGCAATATTGCAATGAAAATGTATGCGCCGCATTAAAAGACAAGTACAAATAAACACGTTCTGCAATTCCCTCCTTAATAAAATGAAAGCATCACATCACAAACCCTCTGCTAAACGCTACTAATAAAAGCAGGCCTAATTAGGTTTGTTCGCAACAATTTTATTTTTTGTTTTTCAGAAGAAAGCGGGGGTTTGAAATTTGATTTTTTTAGCATGAATTAGAAGAAGCACAGGGAGGTAGGCGCGACAGTTCACCGATGGGAGCAGACTCCAAAATGCAGCATTGCAGCGTCCTGAGCGTTCACTGCAGCTCGCTGGAATCCCGTCCTCGTCATCTGGCGACAGCGATTAGCGACAGTAAAACTGCAATCCAAAATTTCAGTAGGGGGAGGGTAAACCCCCGCACCACCAAAATTTTAACACAAGGAATGATTGATAGGACGATCAACATCATCTGGACCCCGGCGCACGAATCTGTCAGCGGTAACGAGGCGGCCCACAGTGCAGCTCGAGATCTCTACCTCCGAGCTGTACAGGATGGCTCGGCTCAGGCAGAACATAATAGAGAAGGGCGATTAATTTCGTATCAAGACATTACAGAACACTACAGGCAATGCCGGAGGCGTTTCCCCCCACCAAACACGGCGTTAAATAGAGGTCAGGCAATGGCGTGGAGACGCCTGCAGACTGGAGTATACCCAAACCCAGTACTAAATAAACATATCCGATCGGACTGCGAGGACGATAAATGTAAAAAGTGTGGGGCGAGAGGAACCCTCGACCATATAATTTGGGAGTACGCTTACTCCCCAGGCAGGGCGCAAAACATTAGCAGTAGGGAAGCCTGGGAAACCTTATTGCGAAGCTCGGACCCTGAGCTCCAACTCACCGCCGTCCAACTGGCAGCAGAGGCCGCCGGCGAAACCAAACCGGCCAGCATCTAATGCGACCATCCCGTGCGGCTGGGCTGCTAAGTCCCCTCCCCCTTACAGGGGGGTGAGACAGAGCGGCCCAGGCGGTGCGGTCCTTCTCTGTTGGACAATAAAAGTTTTCAACAACAACTACAGCAGAAATATTTTATTACATTCTAAACCTACAATCTTCTCAGCTCTAAAGTTTTAGGACACCATCGTCTGCAGTATGCATTTGATGATGAATATCTGTTTATATTGTATACATATTGTTACGAGGATGTATTTATAGTAACTTGCGCTGCGAGGGGCGGAACTCGGCGCAAAGACTTCAGGAGCTGTGCAGCATCCATTCTGTCAGCGTTGTCGTCATTTAGAACATTTCGTCATCCACGTGTTTCTCGGTCGTCGTCAATGTCTGTTAGCACAACACTTCGATCATGCGTTTCCCGGGAACAATAATAATTTTTTTCTTCTTCTAGACTTTTCCTCCCTAAACCCCTTGCAATGCTCACTGCAGCATTCCAATTGTTCTCAGGCTGCAGGAAAGACCCAAAAGGAAAGAAACAGAATGTTGTAATCTGAAGCAGCACTCTTGAGGTGCCCAACAGGTTTTATCTCGCTTCAACCAAATTTTCTGCTTGCGTAAATTAATTTGGAGCCAGCAGGCTGTCAGGCATTCAAATAAAGTTACTTTGTTTTGTGTGATAAAGCCATAATAAGTGAAGTTTTGCTGCTATACTTTGATTTGTCCTGTTTCACATTGCAACTAGGCAGCGATTATAAATCGAGGTGTATTGCGCAGTATTAGAGTAGGTTGCTACTAAATAAAGCCTCCTTTGTGATCTCAATACAGAAAAAAATGCCATACTTAAGTCGATAAATTGCTGCGCAAGACACACTACTTCGCGGCTATAGGAGAAATGCGGACACCTCGAAATCTACGATTCAATCAGTCTATTCAAAGTAAGTACATAAAAAAAGGTCAAACTTCGATGGTGTCTTTTGATAGAAAGTGACTCTAGTTTTGGCGCAAATTGTCCTTACATATGCGGCCTATTCAGCATTTCTCCATAATGCATGTGCTATGCTAGCCAGCACATGCCGCTTACAATGGCTGCGTACAATACTTGGGTTTTAGCAGGACCACACGAGTTTAGCCCCTGCTTTTAATTTAAACTTTCTGTTTATTGTTTAGAGAGTTACTTCGATGCGAGAGGTCGCGTCGAGCATGGATCGGAAGAGAAAGTGTAAAATTACCGGCATACTCATAACACAAGTAAGGCTAAATATACACTAGCTATTCCCTACATAAATACATTGACCTCTAACCTAAAGAATGTAGCGCAATTTTCTGACCTATGAGTAGCCTTCTCGTCTTCGTGCAAACCGCCAATGCTTAGATTTGTTAGTAATACCGTGATGAAGCCTAGTCATGGATGCAAGGCAAAGTATCAAAATAGATTAGTTCATTGCACTGAGGGACTGGTATACCAGATTCCATAGTCATGAAGAAAAAATGTATGTGGGGTAAACAAAATCGTGCCTGAAGGATAACTTAGGGAATATAAAAATAATTTAGCCATTTCGAAGGGCCGAAACCTGCCATTTCACTGCATTGAATAGTCCAAGGAATATAAGAAAGAGTTCGCCAAGTGCGGGACTCACGGCTAAAGTAAAGACCGTATCACGAGGAAGATAATAAAAGTTAAACGAATCATCAATTTGTTGAACGTTGCGTTACCGCCCATTGCCTGGCTTTACAAGAACAAAGAGTTTGCGTTCTTGGCAAGGCGTAAAAAATAATTAGGTTTGGTTTTCGGAGTTCTTATTGCATCCGTTTACTTCTGTCACACATCAAGACAAAACAGCGCTGTGAGTGTCCTCTTCAATCTTCGTCTTTATGCTTTCCCCTCTTTCATCCAACATAGGAGGAAGGACCTTAGGTTAGCCAGTGAAATACTTGCATTTACAAGGCGAGGGTTGCACACATGGACTGGGAAAACTGAAAGGTTTTTAAAGGCCTTTCTCTTGCAGTGTGAAAAATGATGCTGATGACGGTGGCTACGATGCAACTCGTTGTACGTCCTCAAAGATTGCCTTATCCGATTCCTGTTCCCGGTCTGTCAATTTTTTTGCCATCTTTAGATTGGCCACTAAAAATAGGGGCATTACTCTAGTTCTTCTGAAACCGCAGGCCGCTACATTTGCTACTCTTTTAGCTTCGCACAAACTCCTATCCACTAACCTGACTCGGCAGACTCTCCGTTTTGGACGTTAACCGGCTAGTCTGACATTTGTATGCTTCACACCCAATGCGGTGGCGAAGCGTGCTCATGCGTACGCTATGGCGCTACCATACCTGATCGAAAGTGAAAATAATTGGTCCCTAAGTCCCCCTTTTCTCGCATTCTTTCATTTCTCTAGTCGCTGTGGCGTAACTCGGTCGCAGAGAGTTACGGTGTAGCATAACCGAGCCTGCAGCGTATGACCGATTCTCTATTCGAAGAACTCATTTGCGCAGCGCTTGCGACCTCAGCCTCGAGCGTTTCTCTTAATGAACCTTCGTTACTGCTCGTTTGCTTTCTTCCTCTGCCAACCCGTTCCTTCTTTCCTTCTTTCGGGCTCTGGTGGGCTCGAAACTACCATAGCCAATTTCGCAAGAGGCGTTTGCTGCTAAATTTCCTGCGCTAATTTGCTCTCTTTGAACTCAGAAATTTAGCGACAATTACCTTTTCAATTCCACAGAGAATGAAACCTCACTGTACAGTGAGTACATGGTAGATAGCTTGTGCAGCTTAGATTCCACTTCATACATTGTCGTTGGTATGCGGTAAGCGTCCGAAGCACAAAGAAAATATAAAATGAAATGCAGTCCTTCGTTCCTGAAAGCTGTAACTCAGAATATTTTTTCAATGAACCTGGAATTCGAAGAAAGCCGCAGGCTAGAAAGCCTTTTCTGCTTTCTTTCGACGACCGAAAATTATGAATTTTTTTCCTCAAGATATTGTTTCATTTACAGTGCCGCGGCGCAGCTTGAGGCCGGCAGAATTCATTATATAGTAAAAGTTGACAGAAAAGCAATCGATTGGCTTCAACCTGTTCACATTCCACACTTCTTGAGCAGAGCTGGCAAAACTTGAAAGCAACATACATTTCGAGGCTTTGAGCGCAGTGAAGTTGTCACAGAGGTGCCTCGAATACACACCCGTTAACCGCAAACATTACAAGCACAGCATGCCCAGAAAGATTGGGCATATTGTGCGAATTATTTTTATGACGCCCTTTTCTCATATGTTGTTTACCGTCATGAAAGCAAATCACTATATCCGCAGATTTTGCCATTGTCGAATTCCACATTTTAGAGCCTAAGACCCACATCTTTTTTGCAACTTCGGCAACCGAATGACCTAAACCTAAGCAAGTGTAGATGTACATGTTTGCCAGCCTAATTAATCCCTTAGACAGACGCATTCCAAGCCCCTCGGAATTGCCGTGGGAGGCTTTTCTGCTCAGTGATGATCCAGACAGTCAGCACTGGCTGCTGGGAGCGGCCAGCGTGAAAGTCATAACCAGTGGACTGCCGGACTGGGAGGCTCAGCCACCGATTCTAACAAGCTCTAAGAATTTTTTCATCGAATCAATCAATAAGTCGAAGGGAGAGATATTGTGCTTTCATTTCGCCAAAAAACAACTTATGCATAAAATTGCTTAAAGACAAGGTTGTGCTACCTTGACCTAATTAAGTGCAGGTGTCCACAGAAAATTGAGGTGAGTACTGCGTCCTCCCTAATTCAAAAGCTAATTTGAACAAAGACATTTAAAAAAGAAATCACACAATGAAACGGCGATGCTGAAACCCTGTTGTGCTGCTAAAATCAAGCTTGCGCAGGCCGTTGATTAAACGCATCAAACCACTTGCACATTTTTTTTTATAACCATGCAAAACGATCGTTTAACAGAGCTTCAGTCGGAATAACTGTGTTCGACCCATGCTCAAAGTATATAAGCGCTTCTGCTGGGGCGGAACTTCAAATTTTGCCTAGTTGGACTGAATCACATTCAACCAAATAAGTGCACGTGTCCGCCAAAAAGTCATGTATAAGGCGCCAACAACCACTGAAGCCAAGGAAATCGTAGAGGATAGTTCTTTTATGAATAATAAATATTAATAGGTCCAGGAAGTAATTGGCTAAGAAACGAAAAAACAAGATATTGGTCGCCGGTGATTTCCGAACCTACCACCTCCGAATTTCGTATTCCCGTGCTTTACCTCGGAGCTACGCCGACCGCTGCTGATCCTTGTTTTTTTTTTGTACGTATTTTTTGCTTGTAACCTATTTTCGAGAGGGGTCACAATAGTGACGTGGAATCTCCTGGCGTGCAGCGAACGCCAAGTTGAAAGGAATCTGTTGCTCTGTACATAATTTCTAACTAGAGAAAATTGAGACTCATGATGCGCTTTTGTTCCCGTGAAAATAAATGGCAATGAAGAACACAAAACTTTTTTAAGAAACCTTGGCGCCAACGGCACTATCGCGTCAACACTTAAGGCGAAATTTGAGCTGCCCCCAATTTTAAACAGTTAAACCATGTACAAACCTGCTAAACCATGCAAAACCATACTTAACATAGCTTTCGCCCGTGTAACTAGGTTCACGCGACGCTAAAACCCCCTAATGTTGCTCACTTTAATTTTTGAAAACATGAGAAGTGGCCTTTTTTTTTTTTTGGCATCCTGACTTTCATTTTTGAAATCTTTAGACACCCATCATAGACAAACATTTTGCGTAAGTCGGACAGAAAACATGCACTTCGCCTAAATATCCTCAAGCCCAGAATACGGCAATCAGGCTACCTTTGATGGCATCCAAACTACTAAATTTACATTCTCATGCATAAAACTAAAAAGTTAAATAAACGCACATTAATTATTCAGACGTAAAGAAGAAACGCAAAAATAAAACACCAGCGTATCATCCTGTTTATTAACAGTGTCTTGCTGTTCCTAACTTGCTTGCTATATTTTAATCGAAGCCGAACTTTCGTTGTTAGCGGCGGAAATCAGATGAGTAGAGATGTCTAATCTGTTGATGCGATTGTCGCACCATCACGCAGAATACAAAACAGACAAATGTTGAAATTCGCTATCCCTAACAGGAAGGACGAAGATGGCATAAAAATTAGAACTACAGTGAGCCGCATGCATACGAGTAATTTTTATATTGTTACAAAAACGTTTCTGAGCTGAATGGTACCAAAACAGCCGCCTGAACACCAGGAATGGTGAACGCCAATGCAATTAATCTGAATGCCGCGACTCAACCGCGCGGAGAAAATATATTTTCCAATGCTTTACAGCGCCATGATGCTAGCAAATCCTGCCTAGTGAACCGGCACATCTTCAGAGGTACCGCAACTCCGCAGTCCTCAAGGGAACGGTTGCACGGCAGCGCGCCAGTCGGCATAAAATAGACACTTGCGAGAATATCTCTAAAACTGTTTGTGCTAGATAGAAACAAGGAGGAGTGAGAGAGAGGGGAGGGGGTAGAAGAAAGAATATTCTCAATTCCTTCACAATCTCTCCTTTCACTGTCACCACCAAGGCACCCCATACCCCCGACTTTCGACCCATCCGCCACTGATAGGCTTCACTCAAAAGGAGGGTGTTCCAAAGTGATCGCTCCAGCGGCACTGGAGCGCAATAGAAAGTTTGCCTGACGACGAGGCAGTGAGAAGGTTGCGTGGTAGAATTTAAGCATACAGAACGGCGTGCAGTTGTTAAAGAAAAAGCCCCGAGGTTGCGTTTTAGCTGAACATATTTTTACTTAGGGTTTAAACGGAAATGTTAAGCGATGCTTGAAGAATGGATGTTAGACGAACCGGAAGCTTTTTGGCGGGGAACGAGAACCCCACATATAACATCCGGGCGTAAAGTTTGGAAGGACCCGAAAGTTGTTCACCCCTCCTGTCGTCCTAATTTTGAAAGCGCGAATAATGGAAAAGGATGACTCGGTGGGCTCTAACTATTCTTTTACTTCTTATTTCTGCTGCTCTTTTGAGCGTAAAGGAGACTTTTGCACGGCTGTTTACTCGCACTCAGTTACCACGGAAGTTGCATTCTCAGTGAGATGCGGACAAAATTGTCAGCTTGCAAACTTTCGAGCATCGGCGATGCATGACAAATCGACGGGATAGGAAACAACCACGCTCCGTTGAGCGGGATAAGTAAATGTTGGAATTTGTTTAAATTTTTTTATGGCAGAAATCTTTGTTTACGGTCACCATTGGTTAGAAAATGTGGTTATACGGCCACCACGGTTAGGCAGTTGTCAGAAATGGGCTTCAAATTGTATTGATTTAAGTTCTAATTGAACCATCTTTGAGTGTTTTCGCTCTCACAACGAACCAATCTCCTCCTCAAGCCTAATTTTCTTATCTCTTCCGGTGCGGTGATGAAGATAGTCAAGTTGGTTTTTAGCGGTAAATCAGATAAGCTATTTTAGTGGCTAAGCTTGGGCAGCAGCAATGAATGGGCTCCAGTCTCATCTTGCAGCGCTGCTACTGCAGCGTTCGTAGGCGTCAGAACGCATTCATAAACGCTGCTTATTCTTTTCATACATGGCGATCGGGTTTGGTTGATTATATAGTTCTAATGGGCGCATTTTTGACTTCACGGAACACGTTTTCTATATAAATGAGTATATTAAGTTCTCAATGAATAACTTATCGTAGTCAGAATATACGGGATTGAAATAATCGATAATTTTCAATATCCTTAGAAAACGTAACAGTTTTCGTTTAGATGTAAAGGAAATTATATTGAAGCCATCCTTATTCTTGCAAGAATAAATATTGTTCGGCAGCGAACATCGGCGAGCACTTCTCAAAAACCGTACTTTTGTAGCAGCTATTTCCTCAAGTTTGTTTGGCAAAATATTCATATTGACACCTACGTCTTGTAGTCAACTTTACGTTCACTGCATACGGGTCAAACTGCCTATTTTTGTTTTGTACGCGCACAGCTTTTCCTGTATTCTCAAGTGAAGATATTTATGCAGCAAGTGAAGTAGTAACCGACAAAATTTAAGTAGTCGTTTTCAATTCTTGTTCATTTCTCTGATATATACTATCTCGCAATGCTGGAAAATTGGTCGTTGAAGAAGTGAAATCATAACAGTTGTGTAGAGTTCTGGAAAGATTATAACGTTGTTCAAAGGTTTCGTTCATACCTATCTGCTATAAACATTTGACTTGCCTAACACATTTTGTGCAGCAGAAAGAGACTATAGATTATTTCAAGGATTTCCTGTGCTTCCTATGATCATTTGTATAAATCATACACAAAAAAAATGCGCAGAACGTCGGTATATTGCTGTAGAAACCTATATTGACCCTGTGATGGGCACTGCATGCCGAATACGGAAATATCAAATTTCTTTAATTCATTCGGCGCTCTTCACGTAAGCCAATTTGCTCAATAGTCGTTTCAATGCTCTTTTAGAAAAGGGATTTTGAGCAGTTTAATTCCATGAGGGTGTCAAAGGCTCCGCTTTTTCGCAATATTGTATTTTTTGTTTCAGACGTCAAGACCAAATGTATTCAAGTTCCTTCCCTTGCACCTGAAGTCACTTTGTTGCCCTCGCCTATTTTTTTGGCAATGGCAATTCCAAACAATTGCAAATCCAAACGATCGATGCTCCTTGATATGTAAAAACGACAAATTCCTAGGTAGCACTCAAGGGAATTACGTAACGTCAACAATGTAAACCAGAAACTAGCTTTACTACTAGCTGGATGAGACAAATATAACAGCAAAACGGTCTGGCAACCACGAAAATAACACCACTGTCTGGAGGCCCTCTGCCGGTTATGTTCCTCTGTTCCCTCTGCCGGTTATGTTCCTTGATTTCTCCTACCTCACTTCATCTTTCTTGCCGGCCATACACCTTCATTCCATTCTGGGGAACATTCTTTACTCGGTTCCCGTCTAAAAATCGACCCGCTCTGTATTCAGGCGCAACTGTGTCCGTGTTCGTTTAGCCACCGAGAGATTGACTCCTTTCCTTCACGCTTGTATGGTTCCGGCACGCGCATGAATGGATCGGGCAGCTGCCACGGTGGTCGAGCTGTTAATTTACTATGGGCTTCGGTACTGGAAATAACGAAGTGTCCCACTGAACGCGGCGGTGGTGGGAATGAAGTGACCGCATATCATGAGGGGTCAAATTGGCGTTAATGCAGAAAAAACTGAGGAATATATGACGGAATATCTAAACGGAACACCTGGAAAAAGGAGAAACGATAGGAGATGGGTGTAATTTGAAAGGCTCGGCTTAAACCAAGTTATTGTTAGGATAAAATAATTATCAACGTGTTATTTTATTTTCCTTGGGGGCTAACATTGTTTGAGTGATGGTTTTACCGGTTCGTTCTTTGCGTTTCGTCGGTGATGAGATACATCAGAAGACGGAAGGTATTGCACCTTTTATAACGAACGTGGGTATCACAGGTAGCACTAACCAGTAATAGAGATGGTAAAGAATTAAGCTTTAAGAAGAGTCAATAAAAACTAGTGATCTCCGCTTTTCTACTGCCTTTGAATTAAGCGAGAAGTGGCGGATAAATGCTGTTGGCATGATGTAATGTCAAATGGATTTCAGAACCAGAAGGTTTACGGACAACTAAACGAGACCATGCATCACGTATTTCGAATACGCTTGAAACACATCTTTAACGTCACCTACCGCGAGGCACAATGAGAATATCGGGTAAGTGACTAACTTGATAAATGTTGGTGCGTGTTTGTTTTTCCGTTGAGCACAAATGGCGGCTCATTATAATCACTTTAAAAATAGAAAGTTGAGAATAAACTTTATTTTTGTGGTGTTATACGCGCGTTTCGCCTCGACCTAGCAACCATGGTCGAAAACAGCCCTCCACTCTTGGCCGAGCCGCGGACAGTAATTGGGGAGGCCTGCTGTAGCCAACAACCCCTTCCCTAATTATGGCCTAATGTTTGGGCCTTATTTGTCTTATTTTCATTAGGACAGTTCCAAGCCATGAGGGGACGTAGTAAATATCTCCCCAAGCTTTACGTAATAGTACAACTTTGCTATGACCACATCTTAATTTATGGAGCTTGGTTTGGTTGTCTGCTGGCTTGCATTTTCGAAAGAGCGTTTTAAAGGAACGACACGTTTCTTGCGCTTATTTCGGGGGTATTCAATATTTTCGTTGTACGTTAGTGAGGCCATGGATGCAAGAGCGGAGAGTGGTGGAGCTCGGTATGGCCTTGAGCTAGCTTGTCTCCTGCCTCAATGTCCTCTATGTTTTTGTGAACTAGGTTGCCCAAAAACACCATATTGGGGTGTGTGCGTTCGCACGACATGGCTTTGAGATAACGACGTCGCGTTTTTTTTTATCATTACTATTTACTGCTTAGATTTTCTTCATCGTTTGTGATATCTGCCGCACATGAATAGGCCTTATTAAACCGATAAAGAAACAGTGTCACGTTGATCGGTTTTCCCGCTAAGATTAACATCTTTATATCTTGTTATAGTTCATCTGAAGCATCACATGTAGGAGAAGAAAAGTGTCGAGTTGTTTATCTACGCAAAATAACTTTTAGTCTTGTTTCTGGTCCATGTGATGTAGAAGGTGAAGCTTCGTGCTTTTTAATTGTGACATCAAAAGTACAATGAAGGAAACGCCCGAGTTGTGGGTAACAATGCGCCCCTGCTGTGGCCGCTATTGATCTTTTGAACCTAACAGGAGACGATGATTAAACTAGGAAAGAAAAAAAGCAAACGCACAAATGTTTAAATTTGAAAAATGCAGTTTTTGTCATCCTGAATGAAGGTAGAGTTATTCTCCTGATGCTAGCTTCTGTTTTTATTCTACAGCATGAGAAAAAATGGAATAGTTTAGAAGTATGTCTAAAGGCATCAGATAGAATGTATAAATAATTGGGTAAAAATCTTGGCATCAAGTTAGATCAAGCCATGTTCGATAGTTCTCAAGTAAAATCAGAAGCGATGACCAAGTGAAGGTTCCTTACCAAAAAACCTTCAAACAAACAAAACATGGACAATCTAAACTGGACAAAATTGTGTTTTTTATACAGCACAAAGCGAAACATTGTGCCACTTATAACCAATATCAAAATTGAAAGGAAGCTTCGAAGTTAATTAGTCTATAATGGCGTTAATGATAAGCATTGTCAGTGAGTCCATGCTTTGGTTTGGTTTGGTTTGTGGGGTTTAACGTGCGAAATCGACTCAGGCTATGAGAGACGCCGCAGTGGAAGACTCCAAAAATTTTGACCACGTGGGGTTCTTCAACGTACACTGACATCGCGCAGGATACGGGCGCCTTGCTTTTCGCCGCCAACGAAAAGCGGCCGCCGAGGCCGGGATTTGATCCAGTATCTTTGGGAACAGTGGTCAAACACCGTAACCACTGCGCCACCCCTGTAGGGCTGAGTCTATGGTTTGTTGTAAAGAACTGGATAACGATTTATTGTCCATTAAGGGCAATTTTGTGGTCATCAATGCATTGAGCAGCCTGATAAGTCCAGAAAAATGACGGCATGGTGACGGCAGGCGACACGAAACCGCAGTTTCGTATGGCATCTTTCTCGACATGAGAAACGGCCATTACCAAGCCCATTTCCTGAATGTCCAGCCATCTGCGTTTTTTTTCTCCGACCCATTAAAATGATACAGTTTGGAATGGAGGCAATGTCGTGGGTAGGCGCATCAGGGGAATCTTTCGGTATATATATATATTATATATACACCTACACACACTCGCTGAAGTTTAATGCAGTTGTTTACTTCTTATTATCAGAGGTCTAGCGCCTAGTACGGAAAAAGCTTGATTTGCAGAACTTCAGTTGGATAATTCTACTTGTTAATGCTATTACCTTGCTTGAAGATATCTTCAACAGAATTTATCGAGGCAACTCCTGTATTTGGCAATGAAATGAAACATGGAAGCAACTAAGTCATGGAGAGCCTACAATGGGCGCCGATATTCATCCTAGACGTTCCGCGTTAGAGGCGGGCTTAATGCACCACAACGCAAAAACGTGTAGAGAACACCACTGACATAGAGGCGAGACTGAGACAAAGGCTTGTTGCGGGGAAGCGTGAACAGCCTAACTGGAGGTAGTACGCATTTCTGGCCGGTACTGTGCCTCATTTTAAAATAAGAGGTCTACTGAATAAAATAGAGCATAGGATGACGATGAAAGACGATTTCCAAAAATATCATGCTGAACTTACTTGGACAAGCGGCGCAAGCTGTACATGGGATAATATAAAGGCAACGCAGCAATAATTTTTCGCATGGCATTTTCGAAGATCTGCGAGACGAGCAAGCAGCCTTAAGCGCCTACGAGAGTGTACAAAAATGGAAAATACACGAAAGGTCACACCTCGAGGCTGGCCGCCTGCGAGACAAACCATCTGTAAAGAAAAATAGAGTCGAAGACAGGAAATAGAGTGGAAGGCAGGATGGAAGAAATAGATAGCGAGTTAAAATGGGCTCGAAAATTACAACGTCTCGGCAGCAGCAGCAATCGGAAAACTAACGGAGATGAAAAATTATGGCACCGGAATAAGAAACTGAAACGTCTACAAACGGCACTACGTGTCTATAATAACACAATATAGCGTTGATTTCTCTTATCTTTAAAGGCAGGGCTCTAACCGTTAGCGCAGAAACAGTAATTGAAACGGGACTCAAGACTAGAAGTTCTACTATCTGCAGCCTTCTCTTCCTGAAAAACTACTCACGCGCCATACTCTGAAATGATCCATTTAAAATGAGAACGATGTACACTGCTATATTGGAAAAGTCGACATTTAACAGCCTTGCCGAGCAATGCTCAAATCGGGCTAGGATCTCCGATCAGATGTTGGACGGAAAATGAACTGTTATTTCTTGTGCAAAGAACTGTCGTGAACGTTTCCGGCTCTTGATTCTCGCGGCGGTCAATTACCGGGAGTTTTCCCCTTTATACCGCAGAAGATGTTTTGCGGCAAAACATGTATGTATGTATGTATGTATGTATGTATGTATGTATGTATGTATGTATGTATGTATGTATGTATGTATGTATGTATGTATGTATGTATGTATGTATGTATGTATGTATGTATGTATGTATGTATGTATGTATGTATGTATGTATGTATGTATGTATGTATAAGTATGTATGTATGTATGTATGTATGTATGTATGTATGTATGTATGTATGTATGTATGTATGTATGTATGTATGTATGTATGTATGTATGTATGTATGTATGTATGTATGTATGTATGTATGTATGTATGTATGTATTTTGAAGTTATTTTTCGTGGGACTTTAACTTTTGCATTCTTTTTTTCCCCACTATATTTTTTCCTTGCCAGCTGTACAACCTGTTTACGATGAATATTGCGCTCGAGTGTTAAAGCAGATTTCTTATATTATATTGAATCACAAATATACCTACGGCGCTGTAGCAGAGTCAAATGCTTGTCCAAGCGCTACTGCTCTTTGCTCGCGATTGTTTCGCACACGGACGTAAGGCAGAAATGGTTTCAGTTGTTGAAACTGATTTCGATATCTGTTCTAAGTCTGCATGAACAATATGTCTGCGTAATGTTTGTTGTTAAGGATGCTGTGAAGCTGGTGAATGTTCACACGCACGCACGCCATTCGAACACAGAGCAAACAAAGTTACTGGCTCAAAAATGAGCCAGTTCAAGAATACAAGGAACATTTCGGTAGAAAATGCCAAAATAACACTACAGAATACCGTGCACGAATAGTTTGGAATGTAGATTAGATTTCGTGCGCAGCCAAAAATCGAGATAGGGAAACAGATGCCTTTGCGAAAAACTAGCGATGTGGATTAGAAAACACAATAATGACTTTCCTTCCTGCGGAAATAGCTGGGTCCTGCCTGTGGCTCCTTATTTTCTTTAGTATAACTTGAGAAAGACCAGGCGAAATCAGCTTCGCATGCACTTCTATGTAGCGCTCCGCTATACAAACAGCTCTCTTTAGTGGTTTTATTTTTCACAGATTTGTTGCTCACTGTTCCCATCGTCCTGTTTTCGGTGCTGCATTTTGCGCCCAGAAGCCGCTGAACTTAGGTGCAGCAGACACCCAGGCCTATTTTCGAGCTTCGAAAGCGTTTCTGGGTTAGCTACCCAATAATAATTTAAGCGAGGCGCACAGGTCCGCCTAGAGAGCTACGCCATGGTTCCGTGCCGCTAGCATATGCAGTAAACTATCTACACATCAGGGAATCTTGCGGTCATACCCTCAATATATATTTATAATTTTATTCAGAGTGCATCATGAGGAAGGCCAGTCTGGACGAGTCTTCAGCTGGTGTGAAGATTGCTGGAGAACGTATCAACCACCTTACATATGCGGATGATACCTCTTTAATGGCAGAAAGTGAAGTGGAACTCAAGAGACTTCTGATGCGCGCACAAAAAGAGAGTGAGAAGTTTGGGCTTAAACTGAACATTAAAAAGACAAAGATCATGGCGTCTTGCCCTATCAGGTCCTGGAGCATTAAGGGACAAGAAGTGGAAGCTGTGACAGATTTTCTCTTCTTAGGCTCCAAGATTACCCCGGATGGAGACTGCAGCCATGAAATTAGGAGACGCCTGCTTCTGGGAAAGAGAGCAATGGTTAGCCTTGCCCGCCTAGTAAAGAGCAGAGACATTAGACTGCCAACCAAGATCCGTATAACTCGTGCTATGGTCTTTCCAGTTGTGATGTATGGCTGCGAGAGTTGGACTGTGAAAAAGGCTGACCGCCGAAGAATTGACGCGTTTGAATTGTGGTGTTGGCGGAGACTCTTGAGACTTCCTTGGACTGCCAGAAGATCAAATCAGTCGATATTGTCGACCCTAAACCCTGAGTGCTCATTGGAGGATCAAATTATAAAGTTAAAGCTCAGCTACTTTGGTCATCTGATTAGAAAAGAGGAGTTGCTGGAGAAAGATTGGATGTTGGGAAAGGCTGAGGGTCGCCGGAGAAGGGGTAGGCAGCGAACGCGATGCTTAGATGGCATCCTCGAGGCGCTGCAGATGACGTTATGTGATGTTAGGAAGATAGTGAGAGACCGGAAAGCGTGGCGTGACATGGTCCATAGGGTTACGAAGAGTCGGACACGACTTAACGACTGAACTGAACTGGTGTATGTATGTAGGTATGTATGTATGTATGTATGTATGTATGTATGTATGTATGTATGTATGTATGTATGTATGTATGTATGTATGTATGTATGTATGTATGTATGTATGTATGTATGTATGTATGTATGTATGTATGTATGCATGCATGCATGCATGAATGCATGTATGTATGTATGTATGTATGTATGTATGTATGTATGTATGTATGTATGTATGTATGTATGTATGTATGTATGTGTGTATGTATGTATGTATGTATGTATGTATGTATGTATGTATGTATGTATGTATGTATGTATGTATGTATGTATGTATGTATGTATGTATGTATGTATGTATGTATGCATACTCTCATGTTATAAAATGTGCCTGTAAATTGCACTGAAAAATTGCAGTTGGCATTTGACAAATCTGATCGTGATTAAACGCAGTTTAGCTCCTGTCATTCTTTATGCCTTGGTGAATGTTAATTGTAAAACATCAAGGAAAGCTTTGTATTTTCGGCCGAGTAAAGCAAAAACGGTCCCGTGATAATTGAAGTAGTTGTCCGCAATTTGATGTTCTGAAACTTCCAGGTCACACCCAAACGGAAACTTGTAAAATATAAGGTGAAATCGGTGATCTACTGTGTCGTTGCCATGTTTTAACCCCTTCCTCTCAAGACGAGCCTCTCTCATCCTCGGGATCTGCTGCTAGTCTGGCACGTTTTCCTTGACGGTCATCAGCAAATGTTTGCTCCCGGTGCTCAACATCTGCACGGTGGTCATATTCGGCCTCGCTTTTTCGATTCAGAGCCTAAGGGCTAGTACCTGCCACTGGTTTTTCCGTATCTCTACGTAACACCGTGAGGGCACATGCTTACATCAGGAGAACGACGAGTGAGCGGTTAAGCCCACCGGCCTAGCGAGCGAGTCATTTGTGCAGACACCGCGAAATCTGCGCTACTAGGATAGTAAAACTTTCGCTTTGAAGGCAGAAAAAACTGAAACTAATGCCGTGTTCCCGTTGCCGACACATCTGCTAACCTTGAAAAACCTTTCTTAGAGAGCCAGACGAACAGGATTTTAATAAAATAAGACGGTGGAACTTGGGCCCATCTGCAGCTGTGGTATTTCCTACAACGCCTTCTCATCACGACACTTTGAAACTGGCCGAGTCTCATGAAACAGAGCACCATTGCTCATCGAAGTCAAACCATACTGCCCGAGTACAGAAGTGCGGAGGACACCACATTCGTTTCGATTAATTCAAAGCGGTAAAGCCCTCCTAAGTAGCCTTCAAAACCTCGCAGTTTCGCCACGTTATCCATTGCACTGATGATTTCTTAGCTGTTTTGGGCAGCTCACTGCCTCATCTGTCATTTCTTTCAGCTTGATCTTGTAATAGGTTAGCACAGATGCTTCGTCTCCTTTAAGTAGCATAATTTTCCCATGCTAACTTTTTTGGTTTCTTTGTCATCGGTGATACTATTCTCTGCCCCGTAAGGGTTGTTATGCTTTTTTCTTCCTTCTACCGGCAGGAGATTTTCATTTTTTTGCTCCGCAGTCAGTTTTACTGTATAGCCCCAGTCGAAAAAAGCTACAGAACTGTGTCAAAAATACGACAAAATATCCTGTATTCTGTCGTAACCATCAGATTTTTCTGTAGTTCTGTAGTACTTCTCTGTAGTTCTGTAGTTTTTCTGTAGTATATATTTGTTGTCTGTAGTTCTGTAGCACTTTTCTGTTGTAACTACAGAAATTTCTGATGTTACGACAGAATGTTCTGTTGTCACAACAGGTTTCCCGTCAAAAACCGCACAGAAAGTCTGTCGTAAGTTCAGAAAATGTTCTGTAGTTTTTTCCGACTGGGGCTCACTCAGCGTTGCTACCATATGATATCGAACGAGTCGGGGACCTCATTTTCAGTTGTTCAATAAATGGTGCTTCATTCTCATCACACTCTCATTAGAAGAAGGGAATAATTAGAAGGGCAAGTAATCGTAACTTGAAAAAGTACGTAAGCTCTTTCGAGTGTAGTAAATTTATTTCCTGCCACTGAAATGATGAAATGTCATCAACTGACAAAAATAACCCCTAACATCATTCTATCATCGTCATCATCATCAGCCTGACTATACCCACTGCAGGGCGAAGGCCTCTCTCATATTTCTCCACTTAACCCGGGTCTGTGCTAGCTGCATCCACTTGACCCCTGCGAACTTCTTAATCTCATCCGCCCACCTAAATTTCTGCCGCCCCCTGCTACACTTTCCTTCCCTTGGAATCCAGTTTGTTACCCTAAGCGACCATCGGTCATCCTCTCTTCGCACTACATGTCCTGCCCATGTCCATTTCTTCTTCTTAATGTCCACTAGAATGTCGGTAACTTGAGTTATTTCTCTGACCCACTCTGCTCGCTTTCTATCTCTTAATGTTACCCCTACCATTTTTCGTTCCATAGCTCTCTGGGTTGTCCTCAACTTAAGTGGAACTCTCTTGGTTAGCCTCCACGTTTCAGCACCATAGGTGAGTACAGGTAAAATGCAATTGTTATATACTTTCCTCTTTAGCGATACCGGTAAGCTGCTAGACATAATCTGCGAGTGCTTGCCAAATGCGCTCCATCCCAATCTTATTCTTCTTGTTATTTCCTTTTCATGGTCCGGATCTGCGGTTACTACCTGTCCTAAGTAGACACATTCGCCTACTACTTCCAGTACTTCGCTACCTAATTTAAAATGCTGTTCCTTCCCGAGGCTTTTGAACATCACCTTAGTCTTCTGCATATTGATTTTCAAGCCTACCTTTCTACTTTTCCTGTCTAGGTCATCAATCATTATTTGTAGTTCATCTCCCGAGTTGCTTAGCAAGGCAATGTCATCAGCAAATCGCAGATTAATGAGGTATTCTCTGCTACCCTTATCCCTAACTGTTCCCATTCCAAGTCCTGGAGTATTAAGGGACAAGAAGTGGAAGCTGTGACAGATTTTCTCTTCTTAGGCTCCAAGATTACCCCGGATGGAGACTGCAGCCATGAAATTAGGAGACGCCTGCTTCTGGGAAAGAGAGCCATGGTTATCCTTGCCCGCCTAGTAAAGAGCAGAGACATTAGACTGCCAACCAAGATCCGTATAACTCGTGCTATGGTCTTTCCAGTTGTGATATATGGTTGCGAGAGTTGGACTGTGAAAAAGGCTGACCGCCGAAGAATTGACGCGTTTGAATTGTGGTGCTGGCGGAGACTCTTGAGACTTCCTTGGACTGCCAGAAGATCAAATCAGTCGATATTGTCGACCCTAAACCCTGACTGCTCATTGGAGGATCAAATTATAAAGTTAAAGCTCAGCTACTTTGGTCATCTGATTAGAAAAGAGGAGTCGCTGGAGAAAGATTGGATGTTGGGAAAGGCTGAGGGTCGCCGGAGAAGGGGTAGGCAGCGAACGCAATGCTTAGATGGCATCCT
The DNA here is from genome assembly GCF_055883805.1 of Amblyomma maculatum. Lineage (NCBI taxonomy): Eukaryota > Metazoa > Arthropoda > Arachnida > Ixodida > Ixodidae > Amblyomma > Amblyomma maculatum. The sequence continues at coordinate 109,946,091 of NC_139347.1, read as the reverse complement.
CGAGGCGCTGCAGATGACGTTATGTGATGTTAGGAAGATAGTGAGAGACCGGAAAGCGTGGCGTGACATGGTCCATAGGGTTACGAAGAGTCGGACACGACTGAACGACTGAACTGAACTGGTGTATGTATGTATGTATGTATGTATGTATGTATGTATGTATGTATGTATGTATGTATGTATGTATGTATGTATGTATGTATGTATGTATGTATGTATGTATGTATGTATGTATGTATGTATGTATGTATGTATGTATGTATGTATGTATGCATGCATGCATGCATGCATGAATGCATGTATGTATGTATGTATGTATGTATGTATGTATGTATGTATGTATGTATGTATGTATGTATGTATGTATGTATGTATGTATGTATGTATGTATGTATGTATGTATGTATGTATGTATGTATGTATGTATGTATGTATGTATGTATGTATGTATGTATGTATGTATGTATGCATGTATGTATGCATACTCTCATGTTATAAAATGTGCCTGTAAATTGCACTGAAAAATTGCAGTTGACATTTGACAAATCTGATCGTGATTAAACGCAGTTTAGCTCCTGTCATTCTTTAGGCCTTGGTGAATGTTAATTGTAAAACATCAAGGAAAGCTTTGTATTTTGGGCCGAATAAAGCAAAAACGGTCCCGTGATAATTGAAGTAGTTGTCCGGAATTTGATGTTCTGAAACTTCCAGGTCACACCCAAACGGAAACTTGTAAAATATAAGGTGAAATCGGTGATCTACTGTGTCGTTGCCATGTTTTAACCCCTTCCTCTCAAGACGAGCCTCTCTCATCTTCGGGTTCTGCTGCTAGTCTGGCACGTTTTCCTTGACGGTCATCAGCAAATGTTTGTTCCCGGTGCTCAACATCTGCACGGTGGTCATATTCGGCCTCGCTTTTTCGATTCAGAGCCTAAGGGCTAGTACCTGCCACTGGTTTTTCCGTATCTCTACGTAACTCCGTGAGGGCACATGCTTACATCAGGAGAACGACGAGTGAGCGGTTAAGCGCACCGGCCTAGCGAGCGAGTCATTTGTGCAGACACCGCGAAATCTGCGCTACTAGGATAGTAAAACTTTCGCTTTGAAGGCAGCAAAAACTGAAACTAATGCCGTGTTCCCGTTGCCGACACATCTGCTAACCTTGAAAAACCTTTCTTAGAGAGCCAGACGGACAGGATTTTAATAAAATAAGACTGTGGAACTTGGGCCCATCTGCAGCTGTGGTATTTCCTACAACGCCTTCTCATCACGACACTTTGAAACTGGCCGAGTCTCATGAAACAGAGCACCATTGCTCATCGAAGTCAAACCATACTGTCCGAGTACAGAAGTGCGGAGGACACCACATTCGTTTCGATTAATTCAAAGCGGTAAAGCCCTCCTAAGTAGCCTTCAAAACCTCGCAGTTTCGCCACGTTATCCATTGCACTGATGATTTCTTAGCTGTTTTGGGCAGCTCACTGCCTCATCTGTCATTTCTTTCAGCTTGATCTTGTAATAGGTTAGCACAGATGCTTCGTCTTCTTTAAGCAGCATAATTTTCCCATGCTAACTTTTTTTTTTCTTTGTCATCGGTGATATTATTCTCTGCCCCGCAAGGGTTATTATGCTTTTTTCTTCCTTCTACCGGCAGGAGATTTTCATTTTTTTGCTCCGCAGTCAGTTTTACTGTATAGCTCACTCAGCGTTGCTACCATATGATATCGAACGAGTCGGGGACCTCATTTTCAGTTGTTCAATAAATGGTGCTTCATTCTTATCACACTCTCATTAGAAGAAGGGAATAATTAAGAAGGGCAAGTAATCGTAACTTGAAAAAGTACGTAAGCTCTTTCGAGTGTAGTAAATTTATTTCCTGCCACTGAAATTATGAAATGTCATCAACTGACAAAAATAACCCCTAACATCATTCTATCATCATCATCATCATCATCAGCCTGACTATACCCACTGCAGGGCGAAGGCCTCTCTCATATTTCTCCACTTAACCCGGGTCTGTGCTAGCTGCATCCACTTGACCCCTGCGAACTTCTTAATCTCATCCGCCCACCTAACTTTCTGCCGCCCCCTGCTACACTTTCCTTCCCTTGGAATCCAGTTTGTTACCCTAAGCGACCATCGGTCATCCTCTCTTCGCACTACGTGTCCTGCCCATGTCCATTTCTTCTTCTTAATGTCCACTAGAATGTCGGTAACTTGAGTTATTTCTCTGACCTACTCTGCTCGCTTTCTATCTCTTAATGTTACCCCTACCATTTTTCGTTCCATAGCTCTCTGGGTTGTCCTCAACTTAAGTAGAACTCTCTTGGTTAGCCTCCACGTTTCAGCACCATAGGTGAGTACAGGTAAGATGCAATTGTTATATACTTTCCTCTTTAGCGATACCGGTAAGCTGCTAGACATAATCTGCGAGTGCTTGCCAAATGCGCTCCATCCCAATCTTATTCTTCTTGTTATTTCCTTTTCATGGTCCGGATCTGCGGTTACTACCTGTCCTAAGTAGACACATTCGCCTACTACTTCCAGTACTTCGCTACCTAATGTAAACTGCTGTTCCTCCCCGAGGCTGTTGAACATCACCTTAGTCTTCTGCATATTAATTTTCAATTCTACCTTTCTACTTTTCCTGTCTAGGTCATCAATCATTATTTGTAGTTCATCTCCCGAGTTGCTTAGCAAGGCAATGTCATCAGCAAATCGCAGATTAATGAGGTATTCTCTGCTACCCTTATCCCTAACTGTTCCCATTCCAAGTCCTGGAGTATTAAAGGACAAGAAGTGGAAGCTGTGACAGATTTTCTCTTCTTAGGCTCCAAGATTACCCCGGATGGAGACTGCAGCCATGAAATTAGGAGACGCCTGCTTCTGGGAAAGAGAGCCATGGTTATCCTTGCCCGCCTAGTAAAGAGCAGAGACATTAGACTGCCAACCAAGATCCGTATAACTCGTGCTATGGTCTTTCCAGTTGTGATGTATGGATGCGAGAGTTGGACTGTGAAAAAGGCTGACCGCCGAAGAATTGACGCGTTTGAATTGTGGTGCTGGCGGAGACTCTTGAGACTTCCTTGGACTGCCAGAAGATCAAATCAGTCGATATTGTCGACCCTAAACCCTGACTGCTCATTGGAGGATCAAATTATAAAGTTAAAGCTCAGCTACTTTGGTCATCTGATTAGAAAAGAGGAGTCGCTGGAGAAAGATTGGATGTTGGGAAAGGCTGAGGGTCGCCGGAGAAGGGGTAGGCAGCGAACGCAATGCTTAGATGGCATCCTCGAGGCGCTGCAGATGACGTTATGTGATGTTAGGAAGATAGTGAGAGACCGGAAAGCGTGGCGTGACATGGTCCATAGGGTTACGAAGAGTCGGACACGACTGAACGACTGAACTGAACTGGTGTATGTATGTATGTATGTATGCATGCATGCATGCATGTATGTATGTATGTATGTATGTATGTATGTATGTATGTATGTATGTATGTATGTATGTATGTATGTATGTATGTATGTATGTATGTATGTATGTATGTATGTATGTATGTATGTATGTATGTATGTATGTATGTATGTATGTATGTATGTATGTATGTATGTATGTATGTATGTATGTATGTATGTATGTATGTATGTATGTATGTATGTATGTATGTATGTATGTATGTATGTATGTATGTATGTATGTATGTATGTATGTATGTATGTATGTATGTATGTATGTATGTATGTATGAATGCATGTATGCATGCATACTCTCATGTTATAAAATGTGCCTGTAAATTGCACTGAAAAATTGCAGTTGACATTTGACAAATCTGATCGTGATTAAACGCAGTTTAGCTCCTGTCATTCTTTAGGCCTTGGTGAATGTTAATTGTAAAACATCAAGGAAAGCTTTGTATTTTGGGCCGAATAAAGCAAAAACGGTCCCGTGATAATTGAAGTAGTTGTCCGCAATTTGATGTTCTGAAACTTCCAGGTCACACCCAAACGGAAACTTGTAAAATATAAGGTGAAATCGGTGTTCTACTGTGTCGTTGCCATGTTTTAACCCCTTCCTCTCAAGACGAGCCTCTCTCATCTTCGGGTTCTGCTGCAGGTCTGGCACGTTTTCCTTGACGGTCATCAGCAAATGTTTGTTCCCGGTTCTCAACATCTGCACGGTGGTCATATTCGGCCTCACTTTTTCGATTCAGAGCCCAAGGGCTAGTACCTGCCACTGGTTTTTCCGTATCCGGGAGGGCACATGCTTACATCAGGAGAACGATGAGTGAGCGATTAAGCGCACCGGCCTAGCGAGCGAGTCATGTGTTCAGGCGCGTAATTTTAAAGTCATTTGTGCAGACACCGCGAAATCTGCGAAATTCTATACTATATGTGATACACGAGTAAATACTCTTCTCACAAGTTATTCTGAAGAAATACCACGCAGGTGAAGGTAATGGCCGAAAAAAAGCTCGTTCATGAATTTATAATTTCTTAAATGCCCTACTCCCAGTTAGAATTCAGAAACTCTCCACTCCCTATCAAACGTCATCAAAAAACGCAACATGCAACCTTCTTCTACATTCAGAAAGGAAACAACTAAAAAATCATCCCGAAGATCCAGTTACTTCATGTATATATTATAGGTGGTACACTTTTTGGTACTAAATAAGCTATGTTTCTTGCCGTTCATAACCGTTTATTACAAAGATAATGCACTGTATTATTTATGATAAACCGTGGGGTAATATATTACAGAAAAGTGCAGTGAGTGTTTTTATGGCAGCACTTACCCTAATGTTTTGTTTGCATCAAAGATATTGCGTAAAAAGCAGCCTTATAAGTCATGAAGAGAAATGAAGTGGGGAACACGGGCACAAATGTTTTCCACTTCTCTTCTGACGTGTCTGTAACTCCGAGTTCTGTAATCTTAAGCATAAAAGGACGACTTTAATGCCCAGTATTCGTGAATGTGCTCTATATACTCTGGCTCAGGAAAAAACTGTGCAGAGTATTCACACCACACACGCAGTACTACAAACGCTGTGTCGCATGGTTTGTCATTTGTTTGTCACGCAAGCAGGAGCGCAGGAGGTCTGTGTGCTTCTTTTGTTCTCCTTTGCACCCCGGGCACCTTCGCTTTTTTCTGCTGTTTTTGCGCTGTTGTCAGAGCCTTTATTCGGTGTTATTACTTCGTCATGTGGTGCTTTTTTAATCTAGCAGTTTTCTCTCTTTCTTGCTTTTGGAGTGACGAAGTGAAAATGAGAGTAAGCAAAAAAATCCACATAAAATATACACAGCACAATTTCAGCGTGCGGACGTACAGACATAGTGCTTACGGAGCGAAGTCTGCCAGAGGCACAGTAATGCAGTTTGCAGAAGATGCATCAGGTCAAAATTGAATACGGAACTTTTTTATCAGGTGTGCTTTTCTTAGAAGGGAAGCCATGAGCGCCGCGTTGCTGAGGATAAGAAATTTTATTATTCTGCTTTCACACCCGGCAACAGCATGAATGATTGGGGTCGTGACGAAACACAGCCAAGGTAAGTGATATGAAAAAAGGAGACCGGCAAGGACCGTTGCGAAGAATCGGAAGTGCTGACGGAATATTCCGCCTGGCGCCTTCATTTTCTTTGCGCAAAATTATTTTACCTCATTCCTACTTGAAAGCTTTATGTTAAACATAGAACAAATGTTTTAGTATTGTCTTTTAACCAATGTATCATTCAACTAGGACGAAGATGCAGCAGGACTAAACCGCAAAAGGCAAGAACAAACCCTCTTGCGTGGTCTAGCTAGGAGAATACCACTATACAATAGCGTTATTTTACTTGCATGTAGTTCCTTCGCAAGCGATTTTATTTACAATTATACTTTTAGTAGACAGCGGCAGACCATTGCTGCGTCCAATTGGACGGAACGAAATTGCGATATTATTATGAGTAATATTGCACTTCGTGGTTGAATTCAACCACGAAGTGCAATGTGAGAGTAAGGAGACCAACGTGTCTGATTCGAAGTCATACGAAAACACTTATGGCTGTTCTCTTTTTTGCACTTTGCGCAGAAAGATTTTCAAGAGTCAATATTTAACAACCTTACAACCTTAGCACGCATGGCGCTATTTTTCTGGTTAACGGTTAACACTTCAGTTCACGCATTTCATTAGGTGCTGCCGCCCTAAAGATTTATATAAATTCTTACAGGGAAAACGCCTTGGTTGGTATAGCGAACAAAGGCACCTTTAGTGAACCGTAGAGAGTACACGCTTAATATTGGTCCGCATGTATTCCACTTACTCTTGTTATTCCTGATATTTCCGGTTTGTTGTAGTTTTGCCATAGATTCTATATATTTGTCTCTGTATTTCCTTCCAAGCTACTGCGTTCTCTTATTACAAATGTCTTTCATAATAATTTGAGCAGGAAGGTGTTGATCGTGCTGCTTTTCTTCTATGGTTCTGTCGGCCGCGCTCAGCCGAAACGAATAAGAAAAAATGGGCGCAACACACGATACCGATATAGGGAATGCAAGACCGACATAAATGACACTGCAGTAATTGTTTTAATTCTTTTAATACTGGCAGGTAGTGATTTACACAAGGGAATTCACATTTTGTCTATGTAGGTTCTCTTCCAAAATATTTAATTTGCAAGCATACGGTGATGTACATTATTAAGTCACGGTATCATTTAATCGCTAAAGCATGTGAGTGCATAGCTTCATGTTACGCCTTTCTATCACTTTGTAGCACTGTTTTCGTCTTATTCTTATCCGATACCTATTTGTATTTTATTGTGAGCTGCAAATAAACATTCATCTCGATGTCGGGCCAGTTACCTGCAGTTTTTATTGAGATATGAAGTCGCTTTGCAAACACACTGCATTGCAGCATACGAGCCCACTACAGGTGAACATATCCGCTAATAAGTAATCTGAATCTCTTCAGGAGAAATTTTGGGATTGTTTTCAAGGATGTTGGCCGTTATGTTTCTAGTGAGATGCCATTAATTTAAAGTTGCGTTTCTACCAACCCGCAAAGGAACCCTCGGTGTTATAATCATTCCACGATACAGCGAGGCGTTAATTGTACATCCAAGGTAGCGTTTCAAAGAAGAAAATTCACTTTTCTCAGGAGGACTGTTCCCTTCATTTTTTTTGTAGTTCTTCTAAGCCTGACATGTGTTCTACCCGCGGTCGATGCTAGCTTTCTTTGCAGGTCGGAATTATGTGCTTTAGCGAGCCATTTCTACCAACTATACTTAAAAATGGTCTACAACATTTGTTTAGACACTTTACTCCTGAATAGAATATTTACAAGTTTGGATTAATAAATAACTTTTGCTAAATTAACTTAGAGATGATTGCAGAAATAATGTCGCATGAAATTAAACGAAATACGTTATTTTCTTGATTAGTGTTCGTTCAAGCAGCGATACTAAAACAAGGAAGACGTATACCTTTCATATATACAGCAGGAGCGTTGCTTCCGTGTTGGCCTGTTTTCACTGCAGACTACCCGCGTACTCTGTCAGCCTAGGCAAAGAGGGAAGGGCCATGGATTAAAGGGAAGGGATCAGTGATTTACGAGCGTTCTTACGGCGCTTCCTTTGGCCGCGAGCAAGATTGCAAGTTTCAACGGTGCATTCGTTCCCCGAACTACCCGGGAAACTTCTGCCCGTAGTACAATGCCCAAGCTATTACGACAATTTCGGCTCTCAATAAACTCGCACTGTCGCATTCACGCGCGCTCAATTCGGAACTTATTGCTGTTCGCAGAGGAAGGCGACAAAAGAGCCCTCAAGTGTGTGAACTTGAAAGATGAAGATGAGCAATCCACTCGTGGCCTAGAAAACCTTATATTCTTGTGTGATTTGTAAACGTACTGCTTCGAAAAGTTTTTTTTTTTTGCATAGTTTTCAGATTAAGAATCGTGTTCTGAATTCACTCCTCCTATACCTTTCTGCTGGTGTACAAAAGTCACTGATGGAAAATAATTGCTATTTCATATGACGAAGTAAACTATAAACACCACATAATGTATTTTTTTATCATTCAACTCAACCGATGTGCCTCCTGGTAGTGTTCCATTCCCTACGCCAGGAGCACTGGCAAACGCAATTTCCAGCAGCCCGTTGGTTCTATTTTATCTGATGTTTTGTAGCTTGCAATGCTTTAACTTCCCGCTTGCTGTAATCCTTGTTAGCTCCATATATTTAAACAATTGCCACTGGAACAGCCACGCTAACGAAGACCAAGCCCCAGTACTTCAGTGCACAGTGGCACAGAGAAAGGACAAAATAAAAAAAAAAACAGTTATTTTACTTCCTAGGGTGGATTACAACCTGTGGCGAAACGAGCAGATAATTTTCTCTTCCCGCTGCTTTAGACCACTCGGCCGTACAGTACATTCTGCTTACCCGCCGTGGCGGTGCAGTGGTTAAGTCGCTCGAGTACTGTGCCCAAAGATACGACATAAAATTCCGGCCACGGCGGCCGCTTTTCGATGGAGACGAAAAGCTAGGCGCCTTGCTTGCCACCCTATTAGCTATTTATGTGGTGAAAAAGCACTCGTGTTGTGTCCTTCTACTCTTGGTCCCCGTTTTTTTGCGCTACCTACAAAATGAACCAGTTTGTGAAATAAATTGTTTTGCCTAGTATATACATTGCATTTATCCGCACAACTCCAACAATTACGAGCTCAGAGGGATGCTAGAGAACACTGTCATAAGGACACATAAATAGCTCATAACATGACCCCTTGGCATCATTCCAGCATGTCTGTTTTTCTTTGTGATATAATAAAACAAATAGTTATTTCATGTTTTGGAAACCGGCAAGCAGATTTTATTATACGATGAAAATACAACTTACGCTTATTGCTATTACGACATAATTTTACATGCCATAAGCGATACCACAGGAGCTGACGATCACAAAAAAAAATCCAGTGATTTAGTTCGTCTGAAAGCACTGTTTAAATTGCTTTGATATGGGTCCTCTTTGTGAGCTATAAGGAATCACCGGGACATTTACCAATGTGCCAGAATTAAAATTAAAAGATCGCAGCTAGGAGATTTCTATGGATTGATAACAATAAGACATGAAGTTTGACTATAAAACATATATGCTATACTTGGCATCATTGCTGCTATGGAAACCAGGCTGTCACACAACGTCGGCTGACAAAACCATTTCTCAGGTCTGGTGAGCTATCAGTGCTTTCAAAGTGCTGAAAAACGGAAGTCTCCAGTGGCAGGGGTACTTCGCAGCAGTATATATCGATGCTAACTAGATAGCGTCCAATATTACCGCATGCGCAATAATATTAAACAGGCATATATCACGCTGCAGGGCTAACGTCAGATGCGCCGAGAAGCATTCGAAAGACGTGGAAAATATGGCGCTTGTGGGGAAGTATTTAGTCCATTTTTCGCATTCACCACTGGCAAAGGTGCCAAAGCACGAATGGGACACTGAGCTTATAGCAGCACAGGGTCGAGAAAAAACCGTTCACAGACTGTCTGGCGTCGAGAGTTCCGAGGTAGACGTTAACGAATCTAATTGTCCCACGCCTGGTGGTATTTGCGCGCCCAGTCCATCAGCTTGACGCAATCGAGACGTGCGAAACGACCCAACTGCTCTCTATGAGTGAATAGTAAACTTGCCCGCCAAACACGTGCTTGCATCTTTCACTCTCTTTTAGTCTGTCCTTGCTGTGCATCTTAATGTGGTAACGCACGTTATTTGTTTGCGTAGCAAGACATCTCATTAGGGAAGGTCCCCTGGCTTGGCCCTGAGCGTTTTTTTGTAATGTACGCTCATCGCTTGACTTATTCCTATCGCATTTCCTCTTTACTTATCCTTCAAAAGAGCTGCTGCTGGAGACGGCGGTGGCACGTGCTTTCTTAACAATATTTTTTCGTGAACTTCGTCCCAGTATTGGGAAAAACTGAATCCTGCGCAAGACTTCCTAGATTTGATAGGATGAAGTTGTGGAATTTACATTCAATAAGAAACGTATGAAGCAACATTTTTTATTTTTTACTCCATTACGCTTTGTCACCGCAGCTTTGCATATAGTAAGTGACTAAAAATGGAAGTATTACTTCGCAATCCCAGATATAACCACTAGCCATACGCAAGAAAAAGCTACACTTGGCGTATAGGCTACAATAAACACTGTGATTGCTTTTTTCGCCCGTCGAAGAAATAGTCCCCTTTCTTCCTGCGTCTGCATTTATCTACTAGCAGAAAAAATGTATTATAGACAAAATACTTTCCGGAATCTTATCCACTGTGAAATGGCATTTCTCGGTATCAGCTCAAAACAGTTCGCTATGTAAATCTTTGAATTACTAAATGAATGTTGCTAGAGAGGTTAAACTTTTATTTATGTTGCATACGAGTTTATGTCGGCACCAGAGAATAGGAAGAACTACTGACGCAAAATCTTTACAAAAGAAAACTACTCCCACTTAAAAAAAATTTCAGCGGGCACAACTTATGTTATGAATTAAGTAACGAAGTAATGCGCCGCAAGCACAAGTCTTCAAATAACTTAAGCGCCGCCTACAGTTCCCTCCTATCCTAGGCAACGTTGGTGAAAACACAGAGAGTGAAATTCACATGGATGCAAGCATCGTCGGCCTAGGCGCCATGCTCGCAGAGAAGAGTGGCGGACAGCAGAAAGGCATCACGTATGCTAGCAGGTCCCTCTCAAAAGCTGAAGTCTATTACTCGACAACCAAGAATGAGCGTTTCGCGGTCTTCGAAATTCTGCCCTTATTTACACGGCAAACTATTTAAGGTTGTGAGCGATAATCACGAACGCTGCTTTCTCGCCAATTTGGAAGAACCCTCCGGCCACCTTGCATGATGGAGCCTACGTCTCCAGGATTTTCACATTCATAGCCGAGAGCCATCCGACGAAGACTGCATATTTCGAGCCCCCGTCGACATTGCCCGAAAAGAAGACGACGACGATTCTCCAACGTAGGTTACAGCCATCGAAGCCGGTGTATTAGCTCGTACATCCGCCTAGCGCAGGCGCGCAACGCCAAAGCCGCTGGGCTCACTTCGGTGGCATATTGTTTTCCGTAGTCGAGACCCACGGATGTATTCGCTTTACATATAACAATATATAGCACACGGGCGCTTTTGTAAGAATCATGGGCCGGTGAACCACTTGGTGCGAGACAGTCGCATTTTGTCGAGAATGCAGAGTGACGTTACTAGAATGTCACCTCCAGTTAATTATCATGATCTCGAGGGGCGAACGTAGAGAGCAAACGCCATAGTAGCGACGGCGCAAAATCGGACGACGTCAGTAAGCAGTTATTGTTTTCCGAAATGCCACGAAAAACGTTCTAATTTCAAAACATTTTTTAGAGCGAGGCTACTAGTGGCGAGATATTGATTTCAGTGGTGCTCAACACATATCCAATAGGAGAGATAGCCATCGCTTACTTTGGACATATTTTACAGTTACATGCTGTTTATCTCGCTTTTTTGCAATTTATAATCACAATATAGAATGTTGGGCAGTTTTTCTTGTAGAACAACGTTTATTTTTGCTCTATTTTTAGCCGAAAGTATTTCTGCACACCGGAGCTCTCAGCTCATGATGTTTTGGGTGCCCATGCTGGCTGAACTGGACGTCAGGTTGCGTCATGCAAACTCCCATAGATGGCGGCACAGCTTTCTCTCTAGGTAAGAGTAAGAAACTGTTTGACGGATATGATGGAGATACCGTCGGCCTCACAACTGCGCTACAACCTTGCCAACGTGGGAAGATTAGGGAAAATATTAGGATTAGGAGGATATATGCAGTCAAGGTCGTGGCTGGTGGTACCTCTGTTGAAAAAACTGTTCTCGCACTGTACCACACACACAACTACTAAACCAAGAAGGGTGTCATATATGATAACTTCCGGGATAGCGTACTCCTATGTGAGGCGCACAGTGAAGTGCTGCGAACTCGCTTCCGGCGAGCGAAGTTCGCCACTGACATTACCCCTACGTATCTACGCCGCATCGGGCTGGTGTGCCACTACCTGCTCCAGTCTCCATCGTGCCCAGGACCCTAGCAACATCACGGGCTCTCAGTGCCAAGATGGACGTAAACGCCACTGGCGCCACACACATTGTTGGCTGCGGCGAGCTCGCTATGGCGCTGGGTTTCCACGTGAAAGACGGGCGCCCGCAGTGGAACGTAGGGGAGACCACCAAATGAAGGCTTGAACACTGGTTACGCACGCACGTGGAAAACAGTACCCTGATCATAGTGGCTGAGCTGTACAACGTTTTCCCTTTGCACATTTCTAATTCCGGCCAGATTAAAATGTTCTTTCATCGCCCGTTTCAAAGGGAAGGCCACATCTACATCATTATCATCAGTGAACGAGCGACTGACAGAACGCTGAAGAGCGCTCATCAGTTGCTTTTCAGCGTTCTTAAGCTCTTCAGAGGGAACAGCGACAGAAGCCTCTCGAGGCATGCTCAGGCTTCTCTTTCACATGCTATGCAAAGAAGTACAGAGTAATATGAAAGGCATAAGCACGTCGCCTCGAATTCGTTTTCTATAATAAACAAACATCTACTCTGCAATTACCAAAAGTGTTGACTCGAGTCTCTAGGCTTACTTACACCGCATCTCCATGAAGGGAAGCTATAGCTCTAATCGTTATGCGCAAGACAAAAATAGTTAACGTTATTTGTATCTTGAGTGCTTCCCGGACCTCTATCTGAGCTCTCTTCGTATAATAATCTTGTAAGCGGTGCTCTCAAAACGAAATAACCCGCTTCGCAGCGCAGGTGCTTTTAGTTTTGTTTGTGCGCGGTAGTATCTATAAAACACGAATTTGCTCCAAAAAGATAGAATTCTAATATGTGGTTAAGCGTTTTCAATTCAGGATTCAAGCAGGACCAAAATGTAATTTCGCTGACTGCATAGCCGCTTGACACGGTAGCTTTGAACACACGAAATGCGTGGGCTGCCTCTGCAGCCTAAGGGAGAAGGCGCAGATGTTGTCAGAAATGCCTACCCTTTCAGAAGAGAAGTACCACAAAGGATGATACCTTCTCCTTGGGACTAAGATACCATGTCTATGGCCACAACATTAGTTCCCAAATGAAAGAGAGAAACATATGGGAAGAAAAGAATTATGCGGCCCTTTTTTCACATGATGGACTGTCTTCGACAACTCTATAAGCTCTATATATGTGCTGTAGCAACTTAGTTTATGAAATGTTTTAGTACGATGAAGTGGTAGAACTTGTTCCGACCTTGCGGTATGAAGGACTTTGCTTGCGAGATCTCAGCAGCGGCTTCAGCCAGCGGAGTTTCGGACTGAGGACCCGACCGACCCCGCTTTTAACCCATAACCCGTTTTCTTAAATAAATGTTTTAAGCTACTACTACCACTGCAAAACTTAACATGCTTGTGTCCCAAACCTGTGTATAAATCTCAATTTGTCGTTATACCCGCGATTTTATTTTTACCGACCTCAGCTTCTTCAATACTCTAATTTCAGGTTACTGTTTAATAGAGGTTGCAGAGGGTGTTAGAAAACCAGAAGGAGGGGTGTCTCCTTTCTAGATAACACTTGCGCACATAGTGACATTTTAAAGGCATTTTTGTTTTCTATGATGTCATCTACGTTGTCCATCGTCAAAATATCAGTAGAGATGTGCTTGAAATAAGCGAGCTTGAGGGGAACTTGGAAGTCCTAGACTTCTGTGAAGTTGATAAATTGAGTAAGTGCTTTTCATAGTTAGCCTGAGGCAAGCCGATGACACCATGATAACTATAAAACATGTTTTGTAACTTTACTCGCAAGTTTGTTAGATTTCTTTAAAAAAAATGCCGCGCTCTGCATTGATGCAAAGCAATTACTCCGGTGCGTAGTTGGCGATGAAGATAAAATGGAGGTACCTATATCTCGGGTGATGTATGTACTAAATAACAAAAAGAGGAGAAAATGTATTGAATACATACAAAAATGGTCGGCATGCTGGAATGTATTAGATTAAGTAGCGAAAACTATGCCAAAATAATGTAAGAATCAGAATACTCTTCTTGACTCAACGTGCTGATGACAAATCCTAGGCTGCCCATTTTTTTACTGAAATGGAAGCTATTTGCGTAATGTATATCATGTTCCAGGAAAATTCATGTTCATTTCAATTGTTTTGTCGCACTTTTCCTTAGAAGAGTAACAGGTCGTTGGAATAATTCAAAAATTAGAAGGTAGCTCGACGAAGCTTAACAATACAAGGAAATGAGTAGCAGTAGATTTCAGGGACAAGATTCTCTTTGATTTCATATTAGCGCCTAACATTTAGTCTATAATAATGAATAGGAGTTCTGCCAGACATTTACATCTCGTATAGCAGGGGTGAGCCCTTTCAGAAACAGATATCCGCCTCCAAGAAAGCATGGTCAGTTTATGTTAGTAAAAGGTCCGATTGGTTTGCCACCCTGCTTTCAATTATAGTATTTGTGGTGGATCCGGCACAAAACGGCCACTGAGACCGAACCTATCTCCGCATGTTTAGTCAATTTGCGATATCTATTCATACGCTTATTTACGGAAAAAGCATATCACATATATTCCGCACGTGCCTTTTTTTGGCGGTTTCTTTGGTTTTTGCCTGCTTGCACCTTTTTCTTGAAAGTGGGCGTGCCCTTCATAGAAGAGCATTAAAGCTCGCATGCAGTTGTGCATACCTGCTGAGTTCAGTAAATGCGAAGGAACACTACTGAAAATCACTTTCCACGGTTAGTCCAAGTTCTTACTAACCCCTGAACAGCGAGAGCAGCTGCATGGAGACCAGAGAATTGCCCAGCCTATCAGCGACCTATTTCCTCCCTCGTTCGCATGCTGCTTCTTTCACACAGCTTTCGTATCCCGTAGCGAGAAATGTGCACTTTACGAAAACATTTTCTCAGCAACATCCGAAATAGCATTTTCCTTACAGCATTTGCAACGTGTGTGTGTGTTACAATTCCCATAAAAAAATGTGTCAGTAAAGCTTTCTTCCCGGCTGTTGGGAAGCCTTAGTTTTTCCTACAACCTGGCATGCTGTTTCCAATTTATATTGAAAAAGGTACGCAGCGCATCTATGGACCTCTAAAAGAAGACGAATAAAGTAGCCGCAGTGATCAACTCGATACCCTTTCAGGGAGGAAAACCCCTGGTTGTCTTGCTTCTCTTTTTGCAAAAAGTAGGTATACTTGGAATGTACCCATGGCCGAAAATCAAATAAAAAGCAATTTAATCATCTTTCAAAAAAAAAAATAAAAAGAAGCTGACAAAGAAAAACTGTCTTGCGAGACTGGAGAGGATTTGGGAGAAAGACGGCAAGGACGCTTTTCTTCGCGATGTAGGCAGTCAGTCGAAAATCATCATGAGGTAAAGCCAGAAGCAGATGACGATCATTCAAAGAACTCGGCCGCCACAAAGCCCTGACTTTTCCAACATAGGGCTGGGACGTCCAACGAACTCGGCATGAGATGAAAAATGAAGCCAACGGAAGATCCATGCGGTTCAGACGTCCGCAGTCTGTTTGCACTGGTCTCGTGTCGACTCGGTAGAAAAAACACGCTTTTGTGATCTCCGGAAGTTCCCTTCGTCATTTTTCTCGAAGCTGGCATAGCCAAACGAGCACATTCTCTACAAAATAAAGGTTTTCCTATTTGAAGTTTTCTGCCGGTGTTGCAAAATGTGAATCTAGCTTCGCGTCCAAAAAAAATAAAAATAAAATAAAACGAGGGACTGTAGGCTAAAATCAAGACAACTTCTTCAGATGACATCAGGCACAACTTCGGTGCTTGCAAAACATCCACTTCGCAGCTTTTGAGATAGGTCTTAGTAGTGTTCATTTGGTTTTATGGCCGTTTGTATGGATTTATTAATTCTTTTGTTTTCAGTATAGTTTTCTTTCGATACTCAGAAGTTGTTATGGGATTCAGAATAACAACATAACCTCCTGTTTAACTTTTATCTTAACGTTTGCTTCTTCTACATGCCTCGACCTCTCCCCACATTAGTTTGCATGAACGGCTCTGGGACTAGCTGCTTCACCAAAATTCCCTTTTTCCACAGCGCCGATCGCTCCTTCCTGCAGCAACAACGTCTCGCTCCTTTTATATATCAAATTCATGTTTGTGTCATTCAAAGCACGAAGAGATTTAAATTCATGCCTGCACGCAGTGTGGCGAGAAATACCAGTGTTAAAAGGATCAGGAAGACAACAGCACTCTGGGAAATATCAAAGTGGGTGTTCGGATTTATCTTGGATTCGAGGTAGAAAGGAGAAAATGTTGGAGATATGGCTACACTTTCCGCCCAAGGAAGCAACTCTGAACTAAAGCCTAAACTACGAATAATTATCCAAAAGATTGAATGGAGAAATGGAACATTTAAGTAGAAAACTCTCGCAGGGATTTTCTTGGAGGGCATCGGTGGCACCTGTCGAGCAGGTTGCGGGAAGTAGGAAACGAACAAAGGTTCTTATGTACACATGCTTCAAGATTTACATGCTAACTATGCTAGCGCAGGTCGGTCTGGGACATCAGCTTTTGAATTCAGAGCCAGTGCACTACTTTGAATTCCTTTCCGCAAATGTACTTCAATGGCAATGTTTACTAGTTGAGATATACGGTGTCTCTCGTTGGCGGTCTAACAATTATCGCGAAACAGCAAAAAAAGACTTGAATGGGATGGTAATCTTTTCTAAGATTTCTTCCCGAAATAAAACAACAATATTTATTAAACCTTTTCTGAAACACTGCTCATAATAATTTTTTTCTCATGTCAGGTTTCTATCCAGCTACCGGTAACGCAACAGTTGAAATGAGGCTGACATTATAAGTTTGACTTATATGCGAAATCTAGGCATTTTGAATGTAAAAACATTTCTTACAGTTACTACAGTGCCTAGAATATACTGGCTAGTGTGACGAGCGCCCGCGCTTCCCTATGGGCGAATATGGCGCTATTTGCAACGAAAGCCAATCGTTAGCGGCAGAGGGCGCTGCTTGTCGGTAGGGTGCCACCTGAGCAGACGACGCAGTTTTCTCTCTTCAGAATACGGCAATCTGTTGGTGTTGTGCGTGCGTGTTAAACCTGCTTCTGCGCGTCTTTTGCTTTCACGAAGGTGCAGCAGTTTATTTACGGTGTAGGTGTTTGCTCATGCGAGTCGTTCCGCACTTCTACCTGCTCGGCGACGATTGCATCGGTTTTTTTTTTTTTCTCGTTTTGTGCGCGCGTTCTGTGCTCGCCTGTATCCCTTCTTTTTTTACTGTGTCGCCAGTGGTGAAGCGTGGTTCCCGATTGTTGTTTCCCCAGAGCCTCTCACTAGACTGCAGAGAAAAATGCCAAAGAGAAAGCGGTGGTGCACAGAGAAGACTTGCTTTTTTGGCAAACGGGGCTACCGCTAGAACAAGGAGCGTACGTATTACTGCGCTATCTGATCCTACGTAAGTACGCATTCTGTACAATGGGAACGAAGCACCGATAGAAATGACGGAAGGTAAACGGCAACTGCTTTTGTTGGCGAGAAACATTTTTAGAGCATGCAATTATATTCACAAGGATGCAAACCTGGGCGAGTCGGTAACGGTGCTCCATGGCAGTGTGTAGCACAAAGAGTGTACACAGGCGCTACAGACAGCACCTGTGTTGTGTATCTTTTCTGTGTCCCTCGATTGTCCTTTTGCGCTACACATATGTCATATGGATGCAGTTATA
Organism: Amblyomma maculatum; assembly: GCF_055883805.1. Classification (NCBI taxonomy): domain Eukaryota; kingdom Metazoa; phylum Arthropoda; class Arachnida; order Ixodida; family Ixodidae; genus Amblyomma; species Amblyomma maculatum. Next base: position 109,928,331 of record NC_139347.1, on the reverse strand, counting down.
TATTAGGCGCATGTCTCACCGTAAGCGCGGTATTACCAACGAGCTTCATCGCGATTAAACGGCCGCGTCTCGTGCATATTGTGTATCTGAGAAAAAAAAAAAAACTTCGTCAGCTTCTTCATTCAAAAGATGGTGACTTCGGCAAAACCTTGTGCAATCACAGGCCGCGATGTACCTTAATTAGCCGCTGTAAGCAAAGGTTCCTCGTTTGTGTTCTGCTGTTTTTTTTTTTATTTTTTTTTTATTCAAATACCTCACGGGCTCCGATTGGAGTATTATGTGAGGGGGGTTACACAAGTTGGGTGCGAAACAGAAGCATGTAGAAGATGGTTATTTTAACATCGTTATTTTCAAAACGTTAACATTATACCCTCCACACCTTGTGCCCAAGACGGCACCAAAAAGGAAGGAAAGAAACATATGCGAGCAGCAACCAGCTCGTAAACGCCATAAGCGGGACGCAGGGACTGGACCCGGCGATTCGGGGCTCAGAAATCAACGAGGGCTCCTGTTTCCTCGAAGCTGGCTTTCAAGGCTGCAATGACTCCTCCGGCTCCAGTGAAGCGGGCATTGTGGGAGAACAGAGTGGCAGCCAGGCTACACTGCAGACACCTAACCACCGCGGAGGCCGTCATCCGTTTGAGGACATTCTCATTCCGGTTACATGGATGCGGATACCTTCCGTGGATGACAGCCTAGCTTATGCTTAAGACCCAATAACTTTGAAAAGATGAAGGTTGACCTTGCATTCCAACTTTTTGGAGATGAGGTTATTAAAGGACTTTTTTTGCCCCGGCGGCATGTGGAGGCTATATACACTCAGGTTCAACCAACAGAAGACTTCGTCAAGCTAATCAATCGCCTGATACGAGCAATGACCTCCAGGATAACCAAGCGTGCACTTAAGCCGGGTAGCCCAGACATGCGTTTCTTGGAAGACTTTTTAGGATATCTGGACAAGTGGGAAGAACATGCCAGCATTGCCTTCTACTCGCATTGTCACCTTTGATTAAACATGCTGCCTTCGTTCTATTAAACAAAATCTGTGTTTCGTGACAAGTATTCTTTGAGTTTGAATTCCTCCAAACGCGAAAGCTCTCATGTGCGTTTACCGGGTTAGCGTGTGGCTCACGTACCGATTGAGCTTTCAAGTTCGAGCAATCTGCACAAAGCGTTTCGATATTAACATTAGCACGTTAAAGCGTTACATCAATCCTAAGCTCCTGAAAGAGCTGTAAAAAAAAGTATTAAACGTGAGCCAAAGCAACGCGCAGCTCCCTTTCCAACTCTCAGCAGCGCGGCGCAATGTGCGCGAGAAACCGGCTCGCACCCTCTCGCACCACAGCGCCGCTATGCGGCCGGCGGCGGCTTTCATTGCTATCCGAGCCATCCCAGCCGGCGTGCTCGACACACTAGTCAGTATATTCTAGGCACTATACAGTTACTTTGCACTGGAGACTTGTTGGCTAACTCCATTTCTTTTAATTTAGTCCTCAGTAATGAAACGCCTCATTATGATTGAAATTGTGCCCTCACTAGCAGGCTTTTAACTAGTACATTTCTTAGCATTGTTAAGAACTAATATAAGAGCATCCGTTGAAAGTTGTAAATATTTTGGTGTAATTCTAACCTCTGATCTCAGATGGAATGAACATGTTTGTTACATTGAAAAAAAGGCGATGCAAAAACTTGGTTGCTTGCGAAGAGCCCTACTCCAGTCTACTCAAGAAATAAAATTTCTAGCTTACAAAACATTTATCAGGCTACTTCTTGAATGCGCTTCAGTAGTATGGGATCCTTATACTAAGATGAATATTAACAAACTCTAAAACATCGAAAAAAATCAGCAAGGTTTGTTTATAGTTCGTACAGTTGGCACACTTCAGCAACCGCTGTAGTGCAAAAAGCTAATTTAAATCCTCTGCAGTTACGTCGCTTTCATGAACGACTGAAGTACATGCATCTTCTCTACTATTCTAAGCTAGAAATAAACCAGAAGCTATATATCGAACCTGTTATTCGGCGCAATACGCGTGCACATCACTCTAAAAAAATGAAAGAGTACACCTGCAAAACCAACGTGTTTAAAAATTCTTTCTTCCCTAGAACAGTCAGCGAGTGGAACGCACTTCCTGCTGATATTGCAGAATGCCCGACCGTCGAGTCTATGTTATCAAAATTAAAAAAATGTTCTTGATATATTCACGTGTAGTGCTTCTTTATTACTGTTGGCGTTTCTAGTACATATGGTTTGCCGTTGGTTATCTGTTCTGGTATTTTGCTCCTGTATTGCTCCTACCATTTCCTTGCGCATGTGGTTTCAATGGCTGCTTTTACTGTATCTTTTTTTGTTTTTGTGGTCAATTTCACTGTACGAACAGCGTGTTGATGTTTTAGTATTTTAATCCATTTTTTGGTGGCAGGTCTACACCGGGATGATTTTTTATTTCTTAGGTTTTTCCTCTTGTTAAGCTGGTTTTTCTTTTCTGCTGTGCATTTTAACAATGCATGTAATCCCACTCCTGCCTAAGGCCTTCTGTGAAGGCTGGCAGTAGTTCTGAAATAAATAAACAAATAAATAAATTAACGGGTCTTGAATATTTGGGGGCTGGGATTAAAAAAATTCCTATGCAACATCTACTACGCCATTCCAGCTCAAATAACGTTCACAAAGTAGCAAAATATCGTGTACGTTATCTGATAAGGGATTCAACATTGGTACTTGCCTAGATTTTCCGAAATCGAGGAAAAACTGCTCTCGGCGGCGTGCACAATTTTCGCACAAGAGAGTCGAAAAGCTATTTTGACATGATACGTCATCTGTCGATCAGTGAGAAAAGCTCCATCCCGGCCGTGGGCGCGCTTGCCTCGCTGCCCGACAGATGACGCATCATGTCAAAATAGCTTTTCGACTCTCTTCTGAGAAAATTGTGCACGCCGCCGAGAGCAGTTTTTCCTCGATTTCGGAAAATCTAGGCAAGTACCAATGTTGAATCCCTTATCAGATAACGTAGACGATATTTTGCTACTTTGTGAACGTTATTTGAGCTGGAATGGTGTAGTAGATTTTGCATAGGAATTTTTTTAATCACAGCCCCCAAATATTCAAGACCCTGTATTAGTACAAAATATTCCACGGTTGATTTTATTGATACTAACTAGAATTTCATCTTCTGTTAATGTTTCTTCGGGAAGTAATATCAGGGATTAAGCCAACAATAACCGTAAAAAAAAACAGCCTCTTTTCAAACCTTTGTTACGTTTTGATGTCTGCGCTAAGTAAGCATATCCTAAAATGCCGAGAAAATGCGCAACGGTCAGTTTTACAAAAAGAGGTTATTTAAACAACAGATCAGAAGCCACAAAAACATCAAATTTCATTACATTTGTATCTTGTTTTAAACATGAAATGTAAACAAAAAATTACTACAGGGTGCGATGATAAAACCCCTATTCCGATCATGTGCTCTTGACTATGACTGTCTTGTTGCTTACGAGAATCAATTTCACTTTACATAGATTCCAGTGTTTAAGGAATGCACAGCATTTGCCAATAACCTGATCACGCCTTATAGAAACCTGGGAGGTCATTGCCATACTACTGCAAAAACGTGGTGCAAGTGTCTACTTCTCTTTTTTGACATGAGGTAAAATCTTAGGGGCCACTTAAGACCACTTAAGATCACTTAAGAGGCGAAAGCATTTGGGGCTAATTCTGCTGTAGTGGTTATTTTACAGAACTTACAACAGCGGAAATGAGAGCAGATGCTTCCGTCATGGATTCTAGGTGCAGCTCGACTAGGCAGTCATGGCGCTCGCGCGCTGCGCCGCTTACCGTCACAGCTGTTAGGCAGATGGCGTGCTGCGGTGTTCGGCGCTAGAGTTAGTATATAGGTTTTGTGCAGTAACTCTGTTTGACGCCAGACTGGCTCTAATTGAAGTGCAGATGCTGCCGGCCACTCTCCCTCCTGAAGCCGTGGGTGAAGCAGTCGTTATCACTTCCCCTATGCGGCTACTGATACGGTAAGAATGCTAGACAACGAGAATAAAGATACGCTTCCTACGTTCCCGTCGTGGTGTACATAGTGCACATGGCTGGGGACTGGAGGGGAATGATTTCGATTCCTAGTAGAGAACGACTTTTTCCTGAATGGTACGGGGTTTACTCAATTGGGTTTGTACTGGATTATGAACTATTGTATTCAATAAGGTACTCTCTCCTAGAATGGCTTCAGAATAGGGTTACGGACAAATGTACAAGATCACAGACTGTTTGGCTATGGACGGGAATCTCGTCTGGTATTTAATGTGACTTATGTTGAATTGGCTCTGGATCTGTCTGAGCCGATAGACTACTCCGGCGGCCGCCGTTCATGACACGAGAAAGGCTTTCTGGAACGAAGACACTTGGACAAGTTCGTTATAACCAGGCAGCGCAAACAACACTCCACATCCTAAATTTGAAATGTTTTTCTTAACTTCATACTACTTTTTAATGGTGCAAAAATTACATCATCCTCTGAGCCACAGGAACTTTGTCTATGAAAAATATCTAAGTATATTTGCCATTGTTTCGAAATACCTTTTGCAGCTTTGTTGTCGTTTAGGAACCAATATAATGTGTTTTTCCATGCGTAGCTTTCCCAGTTGTTCAAGTTGCATTAGAGTAGGAAAAATAATGTGGGCAGTGCACTGAGAAAAAATAAATACCCTCTAAGAGCAGTGCCAGAACTTTCACCTTTTCACATGTACCTACGCGGCATCATCATCATTCACCGGTTTTCGGGTTATCACCCGCGGAGTTCTAGATTTGAACTGGAATAAAGACGTTTGCTCAAGCGGTGGTTCACAGCCGTATAATTGTGCGCCTGATGTATACTGCATGCATCAAATTACATGTGGAGGGGATAAAACGGAATCTTAGAAGATGTATGTGAACAGCCGAAAGGAAGCCAGTGAAAAAGAAATGCATTTGGAGTAGTTTTGATATAAGCCAAACAACATTAATAGCAGGTCAGACAAAGGAGAGTTCGCACGGGAACACCTAAAGTGAAGTGAACACGAACATATGTAATGACGAAACTGAAATTCGGGCGTAAACAAAACAAGCGACAGCATCAGAAAATGTCAACTGAACTATAAGCCTCCCGTGTGTCGCCTTCTAGGAACAACTGCAGGAGCGTTCATAATACACGAAATTAGAGTAAACATCAAAAGTTTGAAAATGTTTCTGCTATATAGTGTCTTCAATTTATTGTTCCTGGTAAAATGCGATTCAAAACAAGGACTCAAGTCGCGTAGTATGTTAGCCAAAGTTTCAGTCAAATTAGGCACAGGTCCACCCTTCTTTCGTGCTTGGTTCTGTGCATCATTTATTCAGGTTTGAGGCAGCCCGAGAGGGGCTTGTACACATCATCCGTTTTCCATTGTAGTTGTCGTATGAGGAATTTAAGTCCGTTTTTGGACTATCAATTTTGCTTGATTTTGCACTGGTTGACAGCGAAATGGGAGCTTAGTTTTTCCTTGAAAAAAAAACAAACAAAAAAACTCAAGAGTGAAGGCTTGGAAACAGTTTACACTTCATTTGGCATTACCAGTACTTTCGCCAGAACTTTTGATATTTATCCATCAACAAAAATAAAAGGCAGTGTCCTTTTTTGCTGTGGCCTGAAAATGATATACCCGTGACTCAAGAAGGTGCAGTCAAAGTCGTCCCGGTATGTTCCCCCTCCCCCACCCCACCAGTGAAACCTTCAAAAAAGTAAAATATTTAAATATCATTTTCACTTCTTCGTTCATTAGGAGTTCTCCTTTCGGGAGCATTGTTAGTACTTATATCTGTGTCTATACAGTAACATCCCAAACTTCATGCCAGAATTTCATTTCGCTAAGCAGCACCCATGATCACCAGAAAAGGTTGTTGAAACGGCAGTAGTTCCTGGATGCACTATTTCTGCACTGCAAAATTACGCTGCCTAACATAGCGTTAAAATAATTCCACCACATACCCCGTTTTAGCTGCATCGCGATCATAAGATTAGTAAACGATTCTTAATGGGCTTGGAGAGAGAGAGAGAGAAATAACATTTATTGCACCCGTCAAAAGGTTGGTGAGGATCCGAGGCGAAGCTCTGTCCCAACCATGTCCTCCCCCTCAGCCGTCGACCTGGATCCCTTGGATCTTAGCAGCGGCCAGGGCAAGACGGATGACTTCTCGTTGCCCTTTTTCGTCCTGCTTGCTTGGAAAAAAATTCTTATACAAACATAGTTGCACCAAGCCTGGATAAATATATATATATATATATATATATATATATAACATTGTGGACATATAAAATTTATTCTTTATACATGTATGTTAAAGGACAGCTTTTACAGCACCGTCGGCGTATTAGTAGCAACAGTAGGCATCCCGGGTCGGAAACAATCGGGACTGCGAGGAAAAAAAAACTCGTATAATGGTTATTTCTGTTTGTAGTCATTGATTTGTTGGCGAGTGATATGCGGTGGATTAAGAGATGAAATTATGAAATAAAAATGAAAATATTAGATAAGGTGGTTCAAAAAAGTAAAATCGCTCAGAATGAAAAGCCAATGCTTAATGATGTTAATTAGAAAATTTGGATATCTCATTGATGAATTATATATTGAAAATAACTGAGAAAAAAAAACTCGGGAAAGGCCCAATTCAAGCGGATAAAAGTGCTTTAAATAAAAGGAAGTGTTGAGTTGCTAATTAGGAAATATTAAGAGTACTATTTTATTGAATTATTTCAATAATTGAAAAAAAAAATTAAAAATGGGGGTTCATGATGTCAAATGCACAGAAAGGAGATCCAGTGCTTGCTGAGGCCAAATATCGGTAAATAAAAAAGTTCAAACATATTAAAAATAATGGCAACAAAAGTAAAAAAAAATTAAAAATGTGGATGAAAACATCGTCTGTTGTATCAAACGCTGTCGCCTCATCCCATTAACAGGGGAGATTAGTTCTCCCGTGAAATTGCCTCGAACGGAAACACGTGCGCTCCGCAAAAAGCCCACTGTTTTACACCTGGCATTTGTATATATGGAATTCTTCCGAGCATACCGAAATCGGCGGGACTAGTACATGAGTAACGGCTATTTTTATATCTTAGAGGCTATGTGTTAGCACTTCCGAATACAGGAGCCCCCCTGCAGTAATACGAAGAAAAAATCGCAAAAGATTTTGGCCTTTGGAATTATAAAAGCAAATAATTCAACTTGTGAAACAGAACACAATTTGGGTGTCATGAATGAAGGTCTTACCTGCGGCTGTCAGAAGTTTTATATATCGTCAGCCGCTAGAGCAGTGCTGCAAAAAAATATAATAACAAACCCTTTGTTATGATTCCCAAATACTGCTTGTTCGTGACAGCCGTAAACACTTATTCTTTTATATTTAGGAAGCTGCTCAGTACATCTTGTTTGTGCATATAGTTGCACGTACTTTTACTGCTCCTGGGTGCCCAATCAAGAAGTCTCCTAAAAAATGATGCGAATCCTATTTGTGTTGCAAGGTACATTTACTATTGCAGAAATGTTATTTATAGACCAGCAATAGTGCTTTGGTTGATTATTTTTGTCCAGTAGTATGACAGACGACGTTTACCATGCACAGGTATCAAGGCGAACAGCCTATACAAATATGAACTCTTCAACACTGTCACCAGAAACCTACCTCCGTCCCCTCCAAGGCAGGGGGGCCTCTGCCATAGGTCTCCGGTGAATAGCGTCCTGTGCCAGCTGCGTGGTTCTATCCCTGTAAAATCTCAAATCTCGACATCCGACTGACTCGGGAAGGCACACTGCTCTGCTTACATTCTCTTGGAATATGCTCCGCTACCTAAAAATTCATCGGCTCGTGTGACTGAGATAACAGCCATTTATGGGACCGAAATACGACTTTACGGTGTGAAGACGGCAATGCCACAATTTCGAATACACTCGCCGTTGCACGCAATGTCTTTACAGAGAAGAGAAAACCTCGACGATCCTGTTCAAACTCTTCCCGAGAACATTTTCCTGCCACAGGGCGAGAAAAAGCTCAACGTTTGTTGTGCGCCGGCCGCTGAAATTCAAGAGCAGCGCAGAGCAGCTCTCCATTACCCCGTCCTCGCTTCTGCGTTGGAGAAATGTGCTTGACGTAAATGCATCCAGGTTCGAAGAATTATTTCTTTACGACGCCATTAATACCCCACTTATTTTTCTTTTTATTGCTCGACGCATTTAACTAGCATGAATTTGTGTTCTATACGATATAAGGTCATAACTTTTCTTTCTCACTTTTCTTATGCATTGCGTTTTGTCTTCTCTGCTCAATTAGAGTAATGGCCGGTAATTTCGGACACCCTAAAGCTGCCGGAATTTTTATCCATATAAAAACTATTTTATTTTGTTTTCATTATACGACTCTGTTGATTCGCTTTGTTTCTATTCGAAAATCTGTGTTCCTCGTAGTGTAAGAATACCAGTTTGAAAAGCTAGTGCACTATACTATAATGCCTTCACCTCGTTTTCTATATCAGTTTTGACACTTGACATAACCAACATATTTGCTGAGTGAGCATTTTTTCGTGGCCATTTAATGTCACCAGTGCGTTCAACGCATGTTGTCAACACATAATTTTGAACTCATTTCGGGGCAGGGCCTAGGTTGGACACATTTTACTACTTAGGGCTTATTATTGGTCCAGTTAATATTTTGTACACTTGATTGCTTTCATAAAATAGTGATTGCATAGTTTTAAACTTAAATAACATGTTTACGCCCGAGGTTTGTCAGATTATGAATATGACTTTTTTTTTCGATATTTACTAACTTTAGAGAACACATTGTCACACACAAATGCACGTAGCTAAATGTAAGCTGTCCTCGCCTAATAATATTCTACGTGGAAAGTGGAAAAACGCTTTCCTCATAGTCATAGCTTAGTGATGGCGTATACCGGCATTTATTTAATCCTGGTGGGTGCGGAAGAGCCGAGGATACCTCTTACGTTGAAAATCTTAAATAAGAAATTCTTTTTTTTTGTAAACTCCTTTTCTGATATTGCCTTAGTTTGGATGAATAAAACTTCCAAAACCTGTTCGAAAATTCAGAATAAGCACAGTTTTTTTAGACTTAATAAACAGTCTTTTTTAGCAAACTAAAATATATGTTTTGTAGTAAAGAAGAGTGTGCCCGAAAACGTATTAGTCGTAGTAGGTTTAGACAGTCTACTTCCGCTGCACTGGTTTCGTTTTTTTTTTCTTTTTTTAAAGAATAACCACCTTACTGCTGGGAATGGACCGGATGAATAACATATTACTATGATAAGTGCGTCCGTAGTATGGGTGCACAATTCCCGCTTCGGGTGCAAAAACTTCAAACCGCGAGTTAGCCCGCGCGGAGTTTGCAATCTCGTCTTTTCCTTTATACTTGACATGCGCAGGACTGTATTTTCTAATTTCCATCACTTCAGTAACAGCGCAGGTAGAAAAAAGCGACAATATAGAACCCACAGAGCGATGATTTCCAACTATTTATTTCACCAAACGTGCCATATATATATATATATATATATATATATATATATATATATATATATATATATATATATATATATTGTCACGTCTCGGTAGAACACCAAGGAGAACCTACCGATAGATGGTTTGAATGGTCGACCAGAATAAGTCTTGCGTTCAAGCTTCTTTCACTTCCAGGCTCGCGCTTGTCGTCTCAGATGTCATCTTTTGCGTCGTCTTCTATATGCGTCATTTGCCCCCCTCCTCAGGAAGCATCGTCTCGATGAGGTCAGTCCGAGTTGTACGGCTTCATACGCACAACATGGACGACGTCTGCTTGTTGCTGGCGTCGCTTTGATGTCGACACCTTGTCTGGCACCACCTCATAAGTGACGTCGGTTAAACGTCGCTGAACAACATAGGGCCCTAAGTATCGTCGCAATAGTTTTTCGGAGAGTCCACGGCGGCGAATAGGAGTCCAGACCCACACTTTGTCGCCAGGTTCGTACATGACATGTCGGTGTCTCTGATTGTAGCGTCGTGCATCATGCTTTTGCTGATTTTGATTCGCACACGCGCTAGTTGTCGAGCTTCCTCTGCACGTTGAGCGAATTCCTCGGCGTCATGATCGAGATCATCGGTGTCAGCATTTGGGAGCAACATTGAATCCAGCATAGTTGTTACTGGTCGCCCGTGAAGGAGGCTGAATGGTGTCTTGGCGTGCCGTATTGTAGGCGAACGTGACGTAGGGAAGAATTTCGTCCCAATTCTTGTGGTTCACGTCGACGTACATGCAAAGCATGTCTGCGATGGTCTTATTGAGACGTTCCGTCAACCCATTAGTTTGGGGTTGATAGGCTGTAGTTTTACGATGACTGGTGCCACTGAGGCGGAGAACGGTCTCCAAAAGTTCGGCCGTAAATGCAGTTCCTCGGTCTGTTATAATGAGTGCCGGGGCGCCATGCCTCAGGACAATGTTCTCAACGAAGAACCGAGCTGCTTCAGCGGCGGTACCCCTTGGCAGAGCCTTGGTCTCCGCGTAGCGGGTTAGATAATCAGTGGCGACAATTATCCATTTATTCCCGGCTGTGGACGTCGAAAATGGTCCCAGGAGGTCCATGCCGATTTGTTTAAAAGGTGTCGTTGGCACTTGAAGAGGGTGGAGTAGGCCAGCTGGTTTTACAGGAGGTGATTTACGGCGCTGGCAGTCTATGCACGTGCGTACATAGTGTTTCACTGTCGCCGGCAGTTTTGGCCAGTAGTATCCATGCTGTACTCTAGCCAAAGTGCGGGTGTAGCCTAGGTGACCGGCGGTTGGCTCGTCGTGACACGCTTGCAAAACTTCACTGCGGAGAGCTGATGGGACGACGAGTAAATGACTGTTTCCCCCTGGGCGGAAGTTCTTCTTGTAAAGTACGTTGTTGCGAATAAAGAACGAAGGCATTACTCGGACGAAAATCTTAGGCACAACCGTAGTTCGCTTTTCCAGGAAATCAATAAGAGGGAGCAATTGCTGGTCCTCTCGCTGCTGTTGTTGGGAAAGCGTTGCGTCATCTATGACACCTTAGAACGCAGTGCCTTCGTCGGTCATAGTGGAAGGTTCGACCGGCGCTCGGGAAAGGCAATCGGCATCCGTGTACTTCCTTCCAGATTTGTAAATAATGGCCATGTCAAATTCTTGTAATCGAAGGCTCCAACGCGCGAGTCTCCCTGAAGGGTCCTTTAGGTTCGTCAGCCAACAGAGCGAGTGATGGTCGCTAACGACTTCAAAGGGGCGAGCGTACAAATAAGGGCGGAACTTCATAACCGCCCATACCACTGCAAGGCATTCTTTTTCGGTTGTCGAGTAGTTCGCTTCCGCTTTAGATAGGGTCCTGCTGGCGTAAGCAATTACTTTTTCCACACCATCCTGGCGCTGCACCAGCACAGCACCTAAGCCCACGTTGCTGGCATCCGTATGAAGCAGTGTAGGGGCGTCGTCATCAAAGTGTGCCAGAACAGGTGGTGTCTGTAAACGCCTCCGCAGCTCATTAAAAGCTTGTTGCTGTTCTTCACCCCAGCTAAAGACAGCGTTGTCACGCGTCAACGAAGTTAATGTCCAGGCAATTCGTGAGAAGCCAGCAATAAACCGACGGTAATAGGCGCAAAGACCCAGGAAGCGTCGCAATGTCTTTTTGTCCGTAGGTGTTGGGAACTTGGCGACTGCGGATAGCTTTTCAGGATCAGGCCGCACACCTTCTTGGCTAACGACGTGTCCTAAGAACTGCAGCTCCTCGTATCCGAAGTGGCACTTGTCGGGCTTTAGGGTGAGGCCTGCAGATCGTATGGCCTGAAACACAGCTAGCAAACGGCGTAGATGCTCTTCAAATGTGGCCGAAAACACAATCACGTCGTCAAAGTACACCAGGCATGTTTGCCACTTAAGTCCCGAGAGCACAGTGTCCATCAGCCTCTGAAATGTTGCTGGTGCCGAGCACAAACTGAATGGAAGCACCTTGAACTCATACAATCCGTCGCGAGTGACGAATGCTGTCTTCTCCCGATCCCTCTCATCTACTTCTATCTGCCAATATCCACTTTTCAAGTCCATTGATGAGAAGTAACGTGCATTTCGTAGGCGATCAAGGGAATCGTCGATGCGAGGAAGAGGGTACACTTCTTTTTTAGTCACTTGGTTGAGCTTGCGGTAGTCTATGCAAAATCGTAAGCTGCCGTCCTTCTTTTTAACAAGCACCACGGGGGTAGCCCAGGGGCTCTGTGACAGCTGGATAACGTCGTCTCTAAGCATTTCGGCCACCTGGCGCTGAATGGCTTCGCTTTCTTTCGGAGCCACACGGTAAGGATTTTGTCGAATCGGGCGAATCGAGTCATCCGTAATGATTCGATGTTTTGTCAAGGGCGTTTGGCCGACCCGTGATTCGGAAGCAAAGCAGTCTCGAAATTGATCTATGAGATCCAAAAGGCGGTCCCGTTCTGAAGAAGACAAATTTGGACTCACATCGACGATGGTTACGGGCGTCTTGCACATTGGCCCTTCCTGTTGCAGTGAGAAGCAGTGCTGCGCATTTAGGATGCTGTCGAAAAAGGCCACAGTTGTGCCTTTCGCAATTTGCTGACGCTCGTCGCTGAAGTTTGTCAGCAGCACTTCGGTCTGTCCATCGGTCAAGTTGACTAGCCCCCGAGCTATAGAAACACCTCGGCTTAGTACCAGGGTGACTGCCCTTTCGGCGATTCCATTGCCGGTATGCGCCACGTCGCACTTCACTTGAACAAGAGAGCATGATCAAGGAGGTAATGTCACCGTCTCCTTGGCGACGCGTAAGGGCATCAGTGGCTTCCGCATAACCAAGGTCTCCATGATTCTTGGTGAAGGCAACGACGCTATCTCGAATGCTGATTACAGCCCCATGAAGGCGCAGAAAGTCCATGCCCAAGATGAGGTCTTTGCAACAGTCAGGGAGAATAACGAAACTGCCGACAAACACCGCGTTTCCTATTGCTATCCGGGCAGTGCACTTCCCTGTCGGTGCCAGTAGCTGACCCCCAGCACTTCTAATTACTGACCCAGTCCATTCGGTTCTTACTTTACGCAGCATATCAGCCAGTTTCTGGCTAATAATTGAAAAATCCGCTCCGGTATCCACTAGAGCATGTACCTCCAGCCCGTCAATAGAAACGGCGAGGTCAGCACTAACAATTTCATCCAGGTTGCTCGTCTTTTTCGGCATTTGCGGCGGAAGTGCAGCAAGGTCGGCGCTGTCAGCTTCGTCGTCGGGGCTGCTCATCTGGTGCGGCATTTTCGGCGGTAATGTAGGCGGCATTTTCGGCGGTAGTGCGGCGATGTCAATGTTAATGTTAACAGCGGCGTCAGAAGCACAGGTTGTCGGCGGTTGCGGCAGTGGTGAGGGGTTTGACATTTTTCGACTGGTTGCAACCTCCCCTCGCGAGGTTGCGGCTGTTAGTTTCCCCGGTGAGGGCTCGGGGACCGCTGTCTGCTAACGTCAGCAATGCTACGGCGCATTGGCGAAGGATAACCCTGTGGTGATGGGGAGGAGCGGCGGCGGAAGCCCCGGGACTTGTTTTCCCTGCTGACCGGAGGGTCGTCCTCGATTTGGGCAGTGTCGGCATTGAAGTGTTGGCGAGCAGAAGCAGGCGGAAAGGCTTGCCCCTCTTCGCGGTAGCGGCAGTACCGATACACGTGGCCAGGTTGTCCGCAGTAGAAACAGAGTGGCCGGCTATCATAGCTGCGCCACCTGTCAGTTCGGCGTGGTTGAAAGCGCCTGGAAGGCGCCCACTGAGGTCCATGGAAGAGTCGCGTCTCCTGACGGCTCGATGAGCTCGGTGGGGCGTGGTCTGGAGGCGGGCGACGAAGGACTGCGGCATAGCTCTCATGTTGCTGCTCCTGGTAAGGTGCAGGAACGTCGGCCGTGAAGCTGACCGGTTGTGGAGCGTGATATGGCTCCGAAATAGCTTCCGCGTTGTCGACGGGGTGAGACTGGTTACATGGTGCAGACGGTGATAAGGCATATCGAATTTCATTCCTGACGGTTTCCACGAGGGCCTGTGATGACTGAGCCTTCGTAGCCGTAATTCGCTGGAGCTCCTCAAGGACAATTTCTCTAATGAGGTCTCGAAGAGCGGTCCTATCGGTTGCATTCAGCGCCGCCGCAGTCGTCGAAGCACAGTTAACGGGTCGGTTGTACTGGCAGCACCGGTCTTGTAGGGCTCGCTTTATAGCAGTAGCGTCCTTAACGAGCTCTCTCACCGTTTTAGGTGGGTTGCGTACCAAGCCGGCAAACACCTGTTCTTTGACACCATGCATGAGATGCCGTAGCTTCCTTGGCTCACTCATATCAGGGTCGGCACGGCGAAAATGGCGAGCCATGTCTTCCACAAACATAGCCACGCTCTCATTTGGCTTCTGGATGCGCACTTGAAGCAGGCGCAGCGCATTGTCCCGTCGGTCAGTTCTCGCGAAAGTGTCGACCAGCTGGTAGTGGAAGTCATCCCATGTGGATAAGCTTGCCTCGCGGATTTCAAACCACGTTCTAGCATTATCCTGAAGGGCAAAATAAACATTACAAAGCTTCTGGTCTGCGCTCCACTGGTTTATCTTGGCCACTCGCTCAAACTGGTCGAGCCAGTCCTCCACATCTTCAAACGCTTCCCCGCGAAAGCACTCTGGCACCTTGGTGTTCTGTAGAGTCACCGGCGTAGGGTTGGTATGTGCCATGGCTTGGGAGGTCTGAGGAACTTGGGCGTTTGAGGAGTCGTTCGGTAGGTGACTGTACTCCGGCGCTAGGCCTAGAAGGCGGCGGCTAGCACGATGGGCAGGCGTGTCGACGTTTGGGATCCGCTGTGGACTGCCGGAAGGAGTCCTATGCATACCCCAGCGCGCTCCACCAGTGTCACATCTCGGTAGAACACCAAGGAGAACCTAGCGATAGATGGTTTGAATGGTCGACCAGAACAAGTCTTGCGTTCAAGCTTCTTTCTTCTTCTTCTTCTTCTTCTTCTTCTTCTTCTTCTCCCTCTTTCACTTCCAGGCTCGCGCTTGTCGTCTCAGATCTCATCTTTTGCGTCGTCTTCTATATGCGTCAATATATATATGAAGGAAAGAAGCCAACAGTCGGCGAGGCCAAGGAAAGCATTGGGGATTATGTTTTATGTCTATTTTCTTTTATAAAATTTTTACTTGGACAATCACAAAATGAGTAATGTAATCTGCTTAGGGGAAAGATAATTAAACACAAAGTAGAAGAAAAAACAACGTGCCGATGGTGGGGACCGAACCCACGACCGCCGAATATCGCGTCCGGTGCTCTTCCAACTTAGCTACATCGGCCACTGTGCCCCCTGCTACTTTCTCGGGTATTGATGTTGTCTGTATACGAACCTTGAGAGTGTTCACCAGCGCCACCCTCAGCCATAGCGGCGGACGTAGAACGTCCTTTCTTACCGCCAGCGTCACGTAGAACGTGATCAAGAGCGAGGGCGAAAGTTGTGCTAGAACTCTCTTACGCTACCTATGGCTTCAAGACTGCCAGAACCGAGACCCCCGTAAGCTACAAGCAGATAAGTGAAGGGGAAGTGAGGGCGCTCGTTATAATACATGAAGGAAAGAAGCCAACAGTTGGCGAGGCCAAGGAAAGCATTGGGGATTATGTTTTATGTCTTTTTGTTTTTAATTTTTACTTGGATAATCACAGAAATGAGTAATGTAATCTGCTTAGGGGAGAGATAATTAAACAGAAATTAGAGGAAAAAACAACGTGCCGATTGTGGGGACCGAACCCACGACCACCGAATATCGCGTCCGGTGCTCTTCCAACTTAGCTACATCGGCCGCTGTCCCCCCTGCTCCTTCTCTGTCAATACACAAGATGGTATGACGAAGCAAGCATATGCTAAGCGAATTAGTCCTATACAGTTTCAGTAAAGGACGCAGAGGTTGTGACATACTGAGCAGTTGAAAACACATCATATTCACTTGAACGTGCTCAACAAGCTCTCCATGATTTTCTATAACGGTGTTTAAAAACAGCATTATTTGCTGGGGAAAGCTTCAGATGGCATATATCATAGGATGAAAGTTCTTGCTTTGAAAAATTGTGAAATATATATGTCTTCAGAAAACGCATATTGAAACATATACGCAATGGGTGACCTATTTATTTATAAAGTGCTGGTTCTTCTCACAGTTTCTTGGAAAAGTTCCATCTGACCATTTTTCGGGCTATTACAACAAGAGTAATTTTATTAGCCTCTAAATCAACGAATTGCTTCAAATTCTTAAGACATACAAAAAAGGCTTATTTTAGAAGTACGTGGGTGGGGGCTAGTTGGTTAGACGACTCTGAAGACCTCTGGCGCTGCATAGTTATACACAAACAGAACACACGCACAAGAGATTAAAGCAAGACGTTCATAGCGATTATGCGCTCACTACCAACTGGCTGTTATTTGTGATACGAAGAAGAAAGCATCACAAAAAACGTAAGGGTACAATAAGAAGAAGAAAGCGTAGATTTTTTTTCTGAATTTTACGTTTTCTTCTTCTTATTGCACCCTAACGTTTTTTGTGATGCTTCCTTGTTCGCATCACAAATAACAGCCAGTTGATAGCGAGCCCATAATCGCTATGAACGTTTTGCTTTAATCTATTGTGTGTGCTTTGTGTTTGTGTACAACTATGCAGCGCCTGAGGTGTTCAGAGACTTATTTCGTTCCATAAACCAGAAAACGGCGGATGTCAAAAAGAAAGAAACAAGATCCTCCTTCAAAAAAGCGCATTTACATATATTTATTTTTATTCTCAACGCCCTGCTTAGGCTCGGTGTTTCTTGCATACCAGTGTTTCAAAAGAGGTCATAAGGTCAAAGTGGCTGCATAAAATATTCCGTTGCATTTAGCCCTCATATTCCCTACGATATCCAGAAAAAAAAGTTGAGAATTAATTACAACATGACAAATGAGGTCTGTCTCATCCTTCCTTAGCACCTTGGTATTTTGGCGCGAAAAAATGAGCTCTCTCATTTACTACATATTGTGAGCCTTCCATGGATCTTCTTTCATTTGTACTGCACATGCCATGATCTTCTTTCATTTGTACATACCATCGTCTTCGTCCCGCGGTGCCGGCTCCGGCACGCGCCTGGGTTCGTCATCCGATTAAAACGCTAAACAAGGCATCGCTCGCCTTACCGTCACGACCTTGGCGTCTCGACTTGGCCTTCTTTCACAACGTCTAAGTGTCAAAAACGGCTAACGGAGCACCAGGGTACAATATTTGTCGCTAAGAGAAATTTAAAATGCATTCACATCGCATGCCATAGCAATGTTGTCGCGCTTTTTTTTCACTTTGCGAACCAAAATCATCCTGTTAAAATGGCGTGCCAGCGTTATGCTCACGAATCAAGGTCAATAGTTTTTTTTTAAATTTTCATGCGACAATAGCGTACAAAAACATCTGATGTAAGCCTAAAGGTGTACAATTTCTTTTCCACTTATTGCCGAATTTGGAAAAAGAAATGCTCATAGCATGAAAACAAATCAAAGAATTGCGATTTACAATATAATCGCGTTGTTTTCCTGGAAAGCAAAGCCTTTTACAAGTTTTAAGAATTCGTACAGAAACAGGCACAATGCTCTTCCTCAGTAATGTAAAGGCATATTGTATGCACCTTTGGTGACAATCTTGCATTGAATCCCTCACGTGGCGTTAGAAAAAGATTGTATTTTGGAAGAAATAATACCGGCTGTTCCGTCCCCGGCGTAAACATGTAGCTGAGAACGCTATTACCGTGTTGTCAGGTTGTCACCTTTCGACACGTTTATCCTTTGAAAGCTGCGTTCAGAGGCGGTAGAAAGTACAATTTATTTTCAAGAGGATAAGACATGTATTTCATAGTTCTCTAGACGACAGCTCCTGCATCGTTGTTTCAGATGGAATAGAAAAAATGACGCGCCTTGCAATCCGCTGCTTTTGCATACCCTGTCGTGTAGTTGGGACAGCAAGTGGAATGAAGGTGGGAGGTTTGTTTTCTCCATTTCACTTCAGAAAGGCTTCGAATATGTGTCGCGTAACAACACGGGTTCCCTTTCGGAAATCACAATGGTGCATAAAAGCTGTATAATGGAATACGGCAACATTTGGTTTTTGGGCACATGATATCTTAAGACTGTTTGCGTCGTCAAGTCAGCGACGCGCGTTCGGGAGGAATCGTCCCGCAGGCGCCCTTAGCGGATATATCAGCTTCACTTTCCGATAAGAGGCTTTCGTTGCAAGTTGCGGATTTGTGCGGGAATGAGCAAAAACCTTCTAAAGATCTAAAAGAACCAAATTCTTTGCAAAAGGCTAGATGGGCGGTATGAGGTGTGCATGATTTGCATGAAAGCTATATTGTTTTCTCAAAATATGTGGCTGGATGATTGTTTCTTCGTGTAGCAGCTAAATGCCCCCTAGATGGACATGTGGGATTGCTATGCAACCATTTGGCGACAAAAATGCTAGCAGTGCGATGTAGTAATATTCATAGCATGATCTGAGTATTGACTTTTAGACCCTCGTACGGCCATATCAAGTGGCCTCTGATGTCCAACATGTACTCATGTGTGGCGAATATGGCATTAAAAAATTAATTAGTGTGATATCACATGACTGCACTTCTCTCCTGTCTTTTTTCACGAAAAGAAAGGCAATCGCAACATAGGGTAATCATAGCGTATGTTAGACAGGATTAGTGGGAGATTACAGGCTTGGCTTGGAAGTAAAAATGGGACTCGAGTTCCAAGCGATTGGTTGTCGACTGCTAGGTCCCTTAAAGTGAAGCGAGATATAGCTAGACATCAGAGTTGGACATACTGTCCAACTCTGGTCACATCTATAAACTTTATTTCAACTCACATTACTGTGAACTATCGATCACAGCTTTTATAATTAGGCGCTTACAGTAAGGACTCTATAACGAAGGCGCGGAACTGCCACCGCATACCCGTGGTGGGTGGCACCGAGCTGCATTCGGCGCCATCAAGGGCTTCGAGCTCGAAAATATTCTTTGACGGTAAGGAGGAAAGCAAATAATCATTAATGGCGGCGGTGAAGCGGCGCACAAAGCGAATGATTAGTGAGAAAAGTGGACGATTACGCGTGAAAGCGAAATAACAATTTAGGATCACGTCAAAGTGAGCAAACTCAATGAGCTAATCAAGTCGAAATAAGGGTTAAGCAATAAACGGTAAACGAAATGAAACGTTACATAATTATAAATACAGCCACAGTAAAGGCAAGTAAATGCAGCACATGGTATAGATAAAATTAGCATACGCCACGACGGCGATCCAAAGTAAGCAGAATTAATGGTCACAGAATTCAGGAGATAGGATGCCGCGGAAGTAAAATCTATCAAATAGAAGAGTACCATCGTCGTAGGGATTATCCACTGTTAAAAGCTTTAAGTCCATAGGTGTCCCTCTTCCGCCCCGCTATGACAAAGAATATTTATAAACTGTGCAAAATTATGTTCGTCTCATGTCCCGACATATAACTCCGTTTCTTTCGGCAAACATTGTTTTAGAGCGTCCGGCTCGCATTTTGGAGGCAGCAGGATTGATACCTTGTGAGGCCAGGTACCTACGAGTTTTCTAACAGGTAGTAGATTTCTCCCCGACTTGGGGCTCTTTAAGAGGGAATTAGTCAGGAAAATAGTCTCGGAATAGGCCCTTGCGGTCAATATTCAAGCACACGGATGCGAACAGCCGACTTCGAATGTCATGGGTTTGGATGCCACTGACGGAAGGTGGTGGTTTTTGTTCGACTAAATGTATTTCCCTTAATGCTTAACATAACATTAAACATTCATTAACAAAATTTTTTTTTGCTTTATTTGGTGTTAGCCGGTTTTGCTTCGCTTTTTATGTATCATATAGCTACAGTCTTATTTCCCCCACATTTCTTTAATGGTTGTAGTAAAGATTTGCGGCAACCTAAAGGGGATGGGTGCATACTGATGATTATAATTTTGGCGGCGTGATTGGCTTCTCGAGAGTTTGAAAATGCTGCTTCAAAGTTAAGTCACCGTAGACGTCGGCAGAAGCGACACTTTGTTCTTGTACTGCGGATACACATCTGCACCAGCGGTGTCTTGTTGCGTCGCTTTTGCATGCAACTTCGCTTGTGAGGTTTTATGTGCAAGTGAGGTTCACTGTAAGAGCTCTATTAGATCGAGTGAACCACCTCGTCAGTACTGATCCGATGCATACTAAAAGTCGTTTATCAGCTTGTGATATTTAGGCGAAAATGTTCTTACCTATCAGTACAAGAATGTGCCCTGTTTTGAAGGCAGGAGATTTAAGCGGACATCGACGGTGATGCGGGCGAATTTCAGATTTACACTTTCTGTTTCAGCACAAAAAGTCCTGAATTTTAGAGAGACTGCCCAAAGAAGTCATAGTTGTACTTTGCAGAATTTGCTTGAAAAGCATGCAAGACACCGCGTACAGTCACAAACAGTAACGGTGACTTCCTTACACACTTCGTCAAATCATTTCCATCCTTTCTGACTATATGTTCACATCGTTCCTGCTGAGAAGCAGTGACATTGAGCCCAAAATATAAAATTTTCTTTTTTCTACCACTAATGAAATTACCAGGTAAATATAGGCGACCATGTCCTTGTCTATCTATTAACTGTTTATTTGCAGAAGTTTGGCAATAGGCTGCTAGCAGTCATTCATTTTTGTAATGAATTGGGAAGTGCGAGCGATGTTCGTGAGGCATGTAAGTGGTTAACTACCCGCACCCTTTTCAAATTACCAGACCAGGCTTCAATGGGCACATCAGGAGAGTCACACACTGCTTTGCTGGCTGCCCGATGCGTGGCTTGATAGGAGTTCAATTAGAGTAACAAACAAAAACAGCACTCTAGCGATGACATTAGTAAACTGTGAAAGCCTGCTTCCCGACTCGACTATGTCGCGCTACTGGATTGTTGTAGCAAAATACACAGCACAGGGATTGCTTTATTTAATGCAAAGCTTGAGGAGTCTGTTGAAGGAAACACACGCAACATACCCTACGGAAGTCAGCTGTAAAACAATCAGCATCAACTTCGGGTGTCATGACAGCGATGTAGCCCAAAAGCGGCAGAGCTGTCTCAAGCAATGTTCACTTAAAATAATTCAGTAGGCATTTATCTGTCAAGAAATATATTGTCACAGACAGGGAAGAAGAAGCTGGTGGTAGCGTGAGCAGCAGCGCACGCGCTGTGCCCGCCGACATTCAATAAACTCATCGCCATCCCTCATTTTCTTTCTACACTGGCTTGCCACCCCGCAATTTCAATATGTGCGAAACATGAAAGGCTATCCAGCCGTAGATTTAGTCTTTCATTCACTCACTCAAGGCTAAAACATGAAATCATAGGACATGCTTTGCAGACAACATGCGTCAAATTTTAGTGCCAATAATTTCTCTTGCCAATGGCAAAATATACTACTCAGCACTGGTCCACAATTCTGAACATGTAACACACAAGACATTTACTGTACGGTACACAGAGCCATGCCTTTCTTAGACAAGCGCATCATACGCGCACCATGAGCTCTCTGGACAAACATTCCTTTCTTTTGTAGCTTACCCATGAAGCGTGCTTTACGGCTGCTTTGTTTTTGTGATGAAAACCAATTTATAGCTACTGTTCAAGTTTCATGTAACAGTAGATCACTTATAACAATCCACATATGACAAAAGTTCAGTGCCAGTTGTTTTTCTTGCTATAAAGAAATTTGAAATCAAAGCTCTGGGTATGAATGTATACGAATTAAAACACCAAAATTGTACTGTATAGTAAATAAAACAAGGGCTTTGATAGCAGAGGGTCTTAGTAGCGTACCATAAGTTTCGAAGCAGGCTTCCTTTTATTAAAAGCGAAAACAATAAAACGCTATACCCGTTTCGCTAATATCCTTCTTTCGTTGATGTTTTTCTGGTTGGTGTTGTGACCCCTTCTTGGTTCAAAAATGAGTGGTGAGGCGTGGAAGGGCCTGATGTTAAAAGTATATGCTGCACTGTTATTCAGGCAGTCTATGTACCAGGCTCACAGGCAACGCGCAGGAAGCGAAGGGTGGTTGATTCAAGCCTAATCAGGTACAGCAGTGAAAGCTTTGTCGCACATATAATTTATTCATTTGTGTGAGCATACGCACAGATGTTACAGTATGTCGCATGCCCATGGATGGCGCGGTGGCAGCATCTATGGAGTGATTGATTTTAAGTGTCGACGTGGCAAGGAAAATAATTTTTTGATACCTGGAATGAATTTAGACTATGGCTTGTTACCAGGGCATGCAAATTATGAAATCTCTCTTTGCTTTGTAGCGAAAGGGTCTGATTATCTCCAGCTTTGTGCGCTACAAGCACTTCCAATTTCAATCCGCCCGGTCAGCTACATCGACCGGGTTCTTCCGCTGTCTTTTAACAATATGGCCGTCGCTATGCTCTGGGCAAATCTCTGAGAGTTTGTTGGTTTCGCTATTAGGCAGCTATAAAAGATAAACGAACCAGCCTCGCCTCGGCCTCCGTGATTGTGGCAGGGCCAGCGGCCGCATAGATGCCAGAAGCAAAATTGCACATTGACTCAGAATTTTCAATAAACACGTGTTTCAATCAATCAATCAATCAATCAATCAATCAATCAATCAATCAATCAATCAATCAATCAATCAATCAATTATTCACTGAAATACATGATAAGAAAGAACATTAGGAATTTACAGACATCTTCAGCCAAATTCCTACCGGCAAAAATGCAATGATTGTTGCCTTTGTAAAACGGACTTTATTGTCTGTTTTGTCTTTTCCTCGCAGTTGAAAAGGAAACAGTGAAACTCGAATTTATTTTGATAGTCAAGGCCATTTGTCATGGCTGCATCTTAGAAAATTTTGAACGCCGCAAGGTTTTCATGAGTGTAACAAAATATATAATTTGAGCCTAGGATATGTTTTCTGCGCATGAAGAATACCAAATTTCAAGTGCATATTACACAAAACTACAGCTTTTGTTGCGGAGTGAATTAATCGCTTGCAAAGAGACTCGCAGACAAGCAGTGTCAATTTTGTAGCGAAAGCTACTCAGCGCTGGACTTTGAAGCCGTCGGTATGGCGCCCTGCCACCGCGCCACGTGTCCGTTGCCTAGCAACTGTAACTTGGTATAGACAGAGAGCTGGGCCAGGAGCTCGAGGTGGAAAGCCCACATATATTAACGACTGCAGTTGGAGCAAATTGTCAGTGCTACCTACATGTTTCACCTATGTTAAAATATCAAAAATTAGCACTGGGTCACGAGAATCCGTAATTGAAAATACGAAACTTCTGCTGCGCGCCAAATAAAAACGGACCTTTTCAGTCAGGCAAATAATCTTCTCGCGTCATCCGTTCCGACAATAAGCCTTCCGATGTTGTAAGTTCCTCCTGTAAAGCGTGCTTCGTGCATCTTTAGCCTTGTAGTGGCAAAGCTAACCACTAGCTCCTTAGGAAATTCTACTTTTGTTTGGTGTAGGTGCCGGGTAACATCTGTCGGACTGGATCTCTGAAGAAGCGTGTTACCACCTGCCAAAATTCCTGAAGACTCCGTCAAACTCTAAGCCATAAAAGAGACTCGGCCGTCATTTGTGTTGGCTGTCTCCGTCACTGAAACGCCGCCAGCTTCTGTGGCACCGATGGTCACGATGTTGAGGATTAGCTCATATTCTATGAGCGGGTTAGAGCTTATGAAAAATTGAACGCGGAAACCAATGCTAACAACGTAATTTTCTTCTTCCCCGGCCTCAAAAATCTACGGTGTTGAAATCAATAAACAAACACTGTATCATGGTTCGCGTTCAAAACTGGCTTCTCCGAAGTCTTCGGCAGTCCAGCTGTCAGAAAACTAAGCAGCGAACAGCGCATGCATGCGCAGTCTAAACACATCAGTGAGAGCTTTACGAGTTGCATCGAGGGTGTCGTCCACCTGTGCTAACTAGTGAACACTCAGATGTAAGAGACCGATATGACTAAACACATTTTCAAGGGGATCTTGAACGACGCGCTCCGGTTGTTACTAGCGCAAAGTATTCGTACCATCGCAGAGTCGTCACTCTGAATTACAGTTTCGTCGAATAGCACAAGCAGATGGCTCTCACATCACAGCACATCATGCACCTAGAGTCGCTTTCTGGTCTGACGAATACAAGTGAACAGTCTGTGCTCTCGCCGCTGACCAAGAGCTTCATTCGGTAAGAGGCTGCTCGATAGCTCTCTCTTATTTCTCGCCAACAAAAGCCTTCGCCACATCTGGATCTCAATGTGCATGCTGATTATTCAAGAACAGGAGGCTGAGGCTCTCCCAAAAGCCTATCAGCCCATTACTTTTGAAGCCCCGCTGACACATGCTGCCGTAACTGCCGGACGATCTATCTAGGTTCAGTTCGAGCGTCTGCACAATTTATTTGGCTTTGCCACAAGAGCGGCAGTCGTCCCATTTGCTGCGTATGCGGCTTGCCAGATTATATGCCGCGGAGTGCCATCGACGATTGAGCGCCTCTCATCCGCCTCTTGATGCTTTCCACTATTGGCACCAACATCAGTACTCACCTACTGCTGAGCCGTCCCAAAGCCGTCCAATCTCCTTACCGCATCGCCTCCTCTGATCGCCGTTTACCCTCCCCTCGGCGATGCTTCGGCAACATCGTCCTTCGGTAACTACAGAGCGAATCTTGGCGCCACAGGTTCGGGGGCATTTATTATATAATTGAGTTCATCGTTTTGTTGTCATGTTTTTATGTGATTAACATAGACTGAGTCTTCCTAACGCTCCACGAAGCGATAATAGACTCTCCTCTAGCTCAAGTATCGTTCCCTGAAATGATGAAACGGGCTGCCCTCTATTCAAGACTTCATTTGACACCGCATTCGCTACGATACCTCACTGCATTGTCATTTGTTGGTAAGCCTTTCGACATGTTCTTTCTAGTTGGGTTACACAGCCTCTGCAAAACACGCATGATGGAGAAAAATTGTGAATCTGTTGTTTCTACAAAAGTCCACTTCTGTAGGATGATTGCCTATTTAAGGAATTGTATGCACAGGCTGAAGTTTGACCGGAGTGGCACTAGCTCTTAGTGATAGCTCTACATTGCCCCTGTTTAGAGTTTTGTTGACTTGGTGTATCCCATTGCGTATCGTGTTGATTTGATGCTCTTCTATAAATCATTTGTACATAGTCCATCTACATAGGACATTATTTTAGTGCAATAAATACCATGTTTATAAAAAAATAGAAGTACCGGCCTTGTGGTAGAGCATCCGCCTCGCATTCGCGCCGGTTTTTAATGGCTACAAGCTTCCCCCGGCGTAGTGCTCTGCTCTTTGGGGTGAAATGCTTGGAAAAAGAGTCATAGGTACTAAACAGTTGAGCCGATGGGACAGTGATCCGTTCCGCCATCGGACAACAATAAATCCGCCTAGCGTGGCAAAAGCCCATTATGTGGCCCTTTTGCTTATCACAAAGCAGCCGTGAACATAGAGTAGTCCGGAGGTACAGACGGACCAGAGAACAGTCTTCAGCAAAATATTTCATTTGCTCGTGGTGCAGTTAGCTTAATGAGTGCGCAGCAACTGCTTCAAGTGCCAAGAAGTAGCGTTCAATTTCAGCGATGTGCGGACTCTCTCACTAAAGTGCCGGCTGGAGAAAGAAAACAATACTCCTAAAGCAAAACGTATCGCCAAATTCTTTGCAGTTATTAATTTTTACGGCAGTATTTATTTTGTTTTTCGTGTTGACAAACATTTATTCCTGCTGCAAATTCCTTTGTTCTCAAGCTTACTACTTGACGCCTGCAGTCGAAAAATACATAGTATTAAATCTGAAATATTTCAACAAATGTCAGTTTTTTTCAACTAATAAGAGTCTTAATTTTGGAATCTAATAGAACATACGACGAAAATAGAGTTGTTGTTTTAAATCAATAAAATGAGACCTCCACGCTAGCCACATCAAATTGGTGGCCAGATGGGTATCGAAATTACAATACTGGACGCATCCAAACTTAAAGGAGCACGAAGAAAAATATACTTTTGGCACTGGTAACCTAGTATGCGTACCTATTGCGCACATAAAAATGCGCAGATCCCGACCTCAAGCCTTAATCAAATTATTCGGGTCTTTTGCGACTGCCTCCTATTCATGTACTAGGCCACTGATGGCATTGATGAATTTCGGTAAGTCGGAGTGTGTGACGGCAAGGATTGGCGACAAATTCTTCGAGTCAGCCGCACCTAATGGGGTGTAGTTGCCCAACTACATGGCAGAAAACGTTCCTTCTAGAATTCGGAGATGTGATTAACGAAATAAACGCATTCTACTAGTTACGCTCTTTTTCACTGTTCCTTATTTGATGACTACACTTTTCCGGCTCCATCACATAATCATGACATATCTAAATTTCGTAGTACCTAATTCCGAGACCAGGGAATTTCCATTGGTGGCAGATAAGACAAAAGTGTGGTTGTATTGCTAGCCAGAAATGATTTGGTGAAATTGACAATGCTTTCAAAAGGATTATGGTCATAATAGGGCTGTTTTATTCAAGTTTCACGAAGTCATTTTAGGCACGCGATATCAGGAGATAGTTTGACAAAGCATAATCGGGGAAAATTTAGGCGAAGCTTTACAATGCAGAACACCTGCCACACACAGTCCAGTCATTCGGCAGCCAAATGAATCGCTAATTAGGGCTCTGACGAGTAATGTTTAGGCATTTTTAGCTAAATCCATGTCAAGTCTCATTTCCGGTGGCCGATCTCGTTTCTCTCAGTCAATGTGAACAGATGGAAGCAACGTTCTGTAGCCCCGAATTCCAATAACTGTGATTTTATTTCAATTATCAAGATTTTCCACAACGCAGAACAGTTCGTTTATTCCTCATTACGGCTGATTCCCCAACGATAATGCAGTGAATGTGCCATTACGGCTGCCAAACTCAGGATTACAGCAAACCACAGGATGAAGCAATCGTTTTCTTGAGACATCTAGACGTGAACTAGGCTATTAAGGAACACCGAAGACAAATTTTATCCTGAAAGGCCTTGAGCCATTTTCTCAGGATAAGCTTCGTAACTTTCTCGTTCATTCGTTCCACCATAAACGAAGTGAGTCTTCAAAAAACATTCATTCTATCACAGGCACTGTCATTGAATTTGACTTGTTTCTTAAAAATAGGAAACGGGCTCTGTGCAACGGTTTTGTGGTGCTGGTCGTTACTTTAGTTATTAGGAAAGAACAATACAGAAGGCCGACGAAAACTATTATCGAGGCTAGGTCTCACGTCATGGTTGTTTCTCGTGGCCTTACATGCGCCTACGTAAGTGGAGGTTGCGATAAGAGTTCTTTAGACGCGAACGTTCGATGAGTTCAAATGCCAAATACATCTTATTCTGCACTGTCTGACACTTTTAATCGCGATAGACATGTCAAGGCGACTGGAACAAGCCACTATATTAGTTTGACAGAAAACGTTACGGCATACACTAAATGCAGCGTTCCTATATTAATTATTAATTCTCACCACCTGGCCGTTATTTGAAGATTTGTTATTGCCAGCTGCTATACAAAAATTAGCAGATCAACCTATATGAGCATGACTGCTATTAGTGTTCCATTTTTGAAAACTGAATCTGGTAGCAAGACCGCATTTTCTTTTTTTTTTTCAGAGTTATAGCTTTAGACGGTACAATTCACGCGCAGTTGAATTTGACATCTCTGTCTGAACTAGGTGTAACAAATATTCATTTACCATCGAAGTAAAGCATTCGCTTGCCAGTGTTCGTTCTCGTTCCAAAAATTGTGCTAAAATGTGGTACACAGCAGCATTCTAAGTTATGAGCCTTACCAATGATTGCCGATGTAGAAAAGGCGAATCAAGTATATATTTCGTCCGGTTATTAGTCAACATTAATAGTCAACTATTGGGCCTCTACTTCCCTTCCAGCCTATAAACATTATATCCTTACCAAACAGAACGTGTGTAGTGAAATATTAGACTAGTCTTGGGGAATTGAAACAAATACTGCTCTTCCAATCACCTAGAGTAGAAATATATCAAACAGTTCGCGGCAATATTCCGTACCAGGTCAAAAAGGATAAAATTGCATTCTCCCTTTTGTCGCAACGCCAATCCATGGTTTTCTGGATTGCATTCTCGAAAAAGTTAAATCCTGTTCCGATAGAGAGATTGTCTATCATCGGACATTTATTGAATGAGTGCAGAAAGGAAGCTAATTTCATTCAACTTTCCAAAGCTATTAGAGCATCGAGGTCTCGCACTAGTTCCAAGCGAGCTTACCCGATGTTTGAACTGATTCGTTAATTATCCCTTTGTGCCAGATCTGCGTGCTTGAGATGGAAAACGAAAGTAAAAGTTTTCATACTGCCATTTTCATGTCCTTTCGTTGCTACAGTACTTGCATATCGTGAGATTTGTACACGCGGTACGCTGTATGCATGTTGGTTATCCTGACAATTTTCTTGTCTGCTCTTCATTTCTCGGACAAATAAGAGCTCAGATTTGTCACATGAATTTAAAGAAGAACCAGTGACTTGAAAACTCCCGCCTTTCGCTCTTTGATGTATGGTAGGACACAGGTCCCTTTTTAGGCGTTGACCTTCCTACATTGGAGCAAAAGAAGAACGCCTTTTTTTTTAGAAGCTGCATTATTTGCAATGAGAAATGAGATGTATTTCTGCCTATTCACCAATATTCAGAAAAAACGGAGTCTCAATAGATCAAACATTTCTAACAGAAATAACGTTTCATTTACGAATCTTGTAGCGGTGGTATGCTTTGACGCCTGTTGTGCGAGATCTAGAGAGTCTACGTCGCCCACGAAAATGACGCTGAGGCTTGCTGCCCGGATGTATTTTCCGGAACATTTTTTATTTGCCTGGGAGGAAGAAAGTCCCGAAGCCCAAAGGAAGCCTCGGACCTTCGTTTCAGATTAACAGACAAGTTGGAGGACAACGCCGATGAGCGCTGCGAACAAAGTATACTTTGTACTATTGAGCGATTAAAGCAATGAAAGGAGCCAAGTTTTGTTATTACTACCTATTCCCACTACAACCAAGCGTAAAAGAAAAGCGCGAAAGCCTTTTTTTCTGGAAAACCAGAAACCGGATAACTGCCTGAAATATTATTGCCACTCGGTACGCGACCACTCGCGCCATTCCAACTAGCTGCGTCATTGACGTTGCTGACTTCCTTTTGCACGACGTCATACTTCACCATGGTGCTCCCCGTCACCTACTTACTGGCCGTGGTCACTGTTTCCTTTCCCGAGTAGTTGACGAAATACTTCGTTCTTGCTCCGTTCGGCACAAGTTCACCACGGCCTATCACCCTCAAACGAATGGCCTTACGGAACGTCTTAACCACACACTCACCGACAGACTTGCCATGTGTATATCCGACTGTCACCGCGACTTGGGATTTAGTCTGCCGTTTGTCACATTCGCATAAAACTCTTCGCGCCATGACACTGCTGAGTACTCTCTATTCTATCTTCTTTTTGGAAGAAATCCTTTACTGCCCTTTGACACTTTGCTTCCTACCGCTGGCCCCGTTACAACGCATGCCCGTGATACCATCACCCGAGCCGATGCCGCACGGCAGATCACTCGTCACAAGCTCTCTGCCTCCCAAGAAGTACAAAAACACCGCTATGACGCTTACCACCGTGATGTTCATTATTCTCCCAGGTCTCTGGTATTGCTCTGGCTGCCGTCCGCCGTTTGGGGTTGTGCGAAACACTTTGGCCCCACTACACCGGTCCTTATCGTGAAATATGCTCAGTGACTGACATAACATATGAGATTACGTCACTCCGTCCAAAGTCACCATCCGCTACACCCACTTCCGAAAGTGCACGTGGCCCGCCTCAAGCCATATTATTCTCCCTCTACATTGCACGGACGTTGCCTTTTGCCGAGGGGGATAGTGTTACCGGGAAACGCGTGACCAAGAAGTGGTTTGTTCACAGGCGACGACGAGACCGAGGAACGCGTCGACGATGAAGTCTGCTAGAAGACGACGACGCTGACTGAGGGGATGCTGCACGGCCCCTGGAGACTTTCCGCCGAGTTCCGCCCATTGCAGCGCAAGTTACACTAACTACATCCCCGTAACAATACTACAGCTCACCAGCAGGACATGCCTAATTCATTGCGGCAATTCCGACAAATCATGCGATTGGATTACAAAACACCTCAGAATGAAGTGACACACTTCAGGCAGTTTTTATATACACATATATTAGGCGGATGTTTGAGATATTTTGTCCTACATGATGTCAGATAGCGGCAAATGCCCTGTTGGATAGCGGGATATGTCCTATGCCGCTTTTTCCGCTTTTGTGAGCAGACAATTTTCCACACAGACATTTTTTTGGGAAAATAATCCGCATATTTTCGATTATATCTTTCCTAGAAAGTATCTCGTAAAGAACGAAAGATACTTAATATGTTTTTCTTGTTGCGTACATGAAAATGTTAAACTCATGCACCATTCTCTTCTTAAAACGAGCACGTGAGCTAACTAGATGCCGCCCGATAGGTAAAAAACATTTCCCCGATTGCTTCGATACAAAGTACACGTTAAAAAAGAACATTGCGTACGGATAAGGCATTCACAAATTACAAAGCGAGGGCTATAATATGTTCTAAATATTACTGCGTCCAATCTTCTTTATTGTAATGCACAGCGCCTTGATCAGCTCAGAGGCCAGTTTAGAATGGGGCCCATTTCTTTTTACCGTGTATTCTATACTCTCCAAAAAGCACCCTAAGTTCATAACCTATTTATTGTACTCCTGGCTTCTTTAATTCTATCTATATTTCTTTCTTGGATAAATGCATGGGCTTCCGAAACACGCAAGATGATGGCGCCAATAAGAGCCCAGACGCACATCAATTTTCAGTGCGATGAACCTTCCTAAGAATTAAGGCCAGACTTATTGTGATATAGCTGTAGTTTTTGGAGGTTCTCTTTTCACGGTGCATCTATTATCTCCAACTTTTACTGAATCGCTGGAGGTCGAAAACAACTTTTAGGCTCACAATCGCACTCAAAGCCCTTCGTACGCAGGTGGGCAAGCAAGGACTCCAAACGGATTTTTACCGAGAGCGGACTTTCTGCCGAAGGCTCGAAAAACAGCCTTATACAATCAGAGGACGAGACAGCGAAGGTCCCAATGCTGGACATTGTTTTTAACGCTTTGAATTATGGGACGAAATAAAACAACCTAAGCTATCAAAGGAATGTACACCCAGTAGAGAATCACAGTGACGGCAGCGGAATCGACGGCGCCGCCATCTTTTGGAGTGCGTTCCGTTTAACACATCAAAAGCTCACCGGCGTTTTAGTTGGCAGTGGTAAAGGCGTTTATTGCACCTAAATATGGGGGAAACTTAAACTCTGCCTTTAATGGTATGACTCAATAGCGTAGGCTACCAACCCACATATAAATCCCCTTTTTACCAAGCCGTATGAGTCGCTGGAGAAAGATTTGATGTTGGGAAAGGTTGAGGGTCGCCGGAGAAGGGGTAGGCAGTGAACGCTATGGTTAGGTGGCATCCTCGAGGCACTGCAGATGAAGTTATGTGATGTTAGGAAGATAGTGAGAGACCGGAAAGCGTGGCGTGACATGGTTCATAGGGTCACGAAGAGTCGGACACGACTGAACGACCGAACTGAACTGATGAACGTAGAAGGCATGAAACACATCGGTATCGTCGAGGCAGGACAGATAAAGCCACAGCGTACTCACTGACCGCCTTATGCATTGGTTTGATTTAATATTGACTTCCTTAGGATAGAAATGAAGGTGTTTTCTAACAGTGCAAAACTGTATTCATGATTTGCGAAAGCGAGTAAAAGTTCTGCTGCACTTCATTTATTTAAGGGGGGGGGGGGGGGGGAGGGAGGGTGACCTTTCAAGGAGACGTTACAAGCTGCAAGCATCCATGTACTTGGATCTCCGCAGCCTATGTAATCCTGACTATTTCAGTGTGACGTAATCAGAAAAGATTCAACATAAGAGGTAGCTTCATCGTAATGGAAAGTTACACTAGAAAGCAACGCCGCATATGTAACTATTTTCAACACCTTGCTCTTCAATTCTCCTCAGCAAAAGTTTTCGACAGCTTCGTGTGAGCTTTTTAAGCAAACAATTTAGCGCAAACACAAAGAACAAAGGCCTTTTGTGTTATATTTGTGCGCTAAATTTTTACTTAATGGATCACAACCTAGCCCCGCAGCATGCTCTCCTCATCGTGGGAGCTCACTGAACGCTGACCGTGTAGATCCCATAATTGGGCACATTTCTCCTGTGATGTTATTCTAACAGGCGCCAACTCACACAAAAGAAGGAATGAAATGAAAAGGGCGATAGTTCTTATAAGAGGGCAGGTGTAAAAGCAAAAACGTTTCTGTACAAAATAGTACCCTTCAGATTTGGTACAGAAATATTAAAAAGAAGTAAAAGGTAGACGGTGCCCAAGACTTGTTCAGTTTTCTAAGACCGGCTTGACCCTTTTCTCAAACTCGGAAAAAGTGCTTTCTGCCTCCCGAGCTTTTCGTTTTATCAGAAACTTTGATTACTCTGGCGCTGATGGGTACTTTTCATGCAAGGAGGAGAAATTTTTCTCTTGGATATTTTCCAAAAGAGCTGGAGCATGTTCGAATAGGTTAAAAAAGCGTAAAATATTCGTGCCATTTTGCACCCAACTTCAAATCTGCCTACGATAGCCAAGACTTGAAAATTGCATTTTTCTTTTTTGTCCTCATCTCACTGTCTCGATAAAAGTTTCAGTTGAGAAAAATGCGAAGCTTTGTGTGCAGGTGCAATGCAGCAGGAAGCGCAGAATAAATTGCCTTTTCTCAAGGGGTTGAACATATAACGAAGTGTGCTTTACTTTCCTTCTTTCACATCTGGCCACTCGACTCGGTTCGGTTTGCGCACAACGACCACATGGGTCATTCTGTTCAGTGCCTTTAGCCACAACCCTTATTTGCATGCCAGATTTGTTCTTAGTTATTAGGCTCACTGTACAGCAACTAACGAAGAAAGAGCAACTTGCGGAAAATGCTCGCGGTGGAAGTCAGGAAAAAAAAAAAAAAAAAACGAAGATGTCGGTCCTGCTCACACAGTTATATCGCTAGGCATCTAGTTCTTTATATATTTAGGCATTCAGAGGCATCCCTTGTATATATTTCAAGTATTGAATTTCTCTTTTTTCGCAGTGGTCGAAATCGGAAATTCTGTAAATCTAAGGAAGGAAAGAAACACGAACCAGTTGGCTGGCTTCCCTTGATACAAGAATAACCAAACATTCCAGGTTGCAAAACTGTTTACCCGAAAAGAAAGTGAGTAGAGAAAACTAAGATGTAAAAAAATATAGAGCCCCAGAATGCGTCTGAAAATCGTAGTGATTCAGTAAAAATAAAAAGAAACCTTGCACTAGCAGCACAGAGATAAGAAAACACGAACGGAAGCAGGAATGCAGGCCGAAAGGCAAACATTTCTGCTTCGGCCCCGTCAAAGTTTAGAGCCAGCTGATTGCCCTTCTTCCCCCCTTCTCTCCTCCCCACCTTCACTAGCTGAGTGTCCACATAGTGACTGCTGATTGGTACAGGACATCTTTAGGGGGATATACGCCAAAAACCAAACTGTGACAAAGCCAGAAAAACACGACTCTCGCAGAAGTCGTGTTCCTCCATTTCCTTTTGTTTCCAGTTCTTTCTCCACACGAGCAGATATCTGCAATGCAGGCAGACCTTATTTTCGGAGTTCTTACTTGAAGCTTTCAAATGTTTTGTCGGGGTGACCCTTTGCTATGCAGCCCGGCATGAAAGTCGGATGCATATTTTCCCCTGTCTCTATCTTACGATATGAGCTACAATATTGGAAACTACAGAATAGCTGTGGGTATGCTAGCGTTAGCGGTGGTGAATCCTTGAGTGAAAATGAGAGTTCTGGGTAAAGGAGGGAATGAGGTAAGGTAGCTTTGTGTCCCCCTATCATTTTATTTTATTTATGTGAACCCTAAATGAATAGCATTGCCGAAGTTTCTTTACAGTTCTATAGCGAGCAGAAATTAGGAAAACCCTGTTTTACAGGAACGCTGTTTTACAGGAACAGGAAAGCGGTGTACCAGGTGGGACGCTATAAGGTGGCCATGGTGATCACCCTATCACAGCTGGCACTTGTGAACTTGAAGCGCTATGTTTGACCCAGCTACAAGCAAAGAGCTGTGGTCATCAGGAACACAGCACGTATTTGACAGTCTCGTTCATGACAGTGTTGAAATTCTGAGATATCCCTTAGCGCTGTGGCGTCCTTACATTTAAATGAGATGTGTTGCCCTGGCTACGATACTCCCTATATTGCACCCCAGAAAAGACCGTCATGAGGGAAAACAATATGTTCTTCCTTGAGGGACCTGCTAGACCACACAGGAAATTGAGGTCTCGGACCATTCTGTCTTATGCAATTGCGCCATACTTTCAATGCGCATAGAACAACACCATGTTAGTAAGGTGGACATAATTTTGGATTTCATGACAACGAACAATCCATTCTTCTTTGAAACACCTCCCTTTAATTTGGCGACCTCATAAGATGCTTTTATGGACCTATTATTTCAGAGCCAGTCATTGATAAAGCACGTAGGGCATATTTTCCTCCATTTCTCCTACCACAAAGAGTCCTTTATATGAATCAAGGACTAGGAAAGGAATGCTCCTTTATGAACGAATATCTGCGAAAAATCCCTCCACCCTCTTTCCGTCCCCTTTTTAGTCCCTGCAACTGCACATACTTGAACAAAAGAAACATAGAGGAGGAAATAAGTATATTTAAGGTAAAAAGAACGTCCATATTACTTCCATCTCGTGTATATCCATTCTGTTTAACTGAAGTGCTTTAGAGGCTCCATGGTTTTGTCACGTCGTTTTTACCGCTGAAATAAGCGTTGGGCTTTTCCAACAGTTATGAATTTTTTTCAGGAGCCCCTTTCAAAGAGTTTGGGTCAGCGCAATAAACAGCAGCCACTCATAGTTCCCGAAGCCTCCTTCAACCTGCCATGGTGTCCCGGAACGCTTATTGAGGACAGAAGTAGTTGACAGGTGTCATGAACGCTTTCCCGAATCGTATTTTGAGCGGATGCCATTCCACATTTAGAGGCGTTTGGGGCGTTCCTTTTCGAAACTCATAAATATTTCAGGGCTCCGACAGTCTAGACAATGCACAGAATGTCTGGTTTCACTCGTCTGGAACTGCTCTAAGTGCTTGCTGCGCACAATAGATACGGCAATCAAAGTCAATGCTAGTGAGAGGTATACCATGGCGTTCCGATTTTTCTAGAACACTGCATTATTTGCAACCTTCACGTTTCTGAATTTGTCGGTTACTAATGCACAGCGTTACTTATGCTTTACTTCTAATGCACTGTCTTGCTTGAAAAAGCTTCTGGTTAGCGTCGTGAAAGGTCAATAACGTGAGGTAACAAGTGCGCTTTTATGTTTGAATAATATCTTAGGAGCGGTTAGTATTTCACCGCAGAGCAACATTCGCTGCAGAAACATTGTCAAGAAGAGAGTGCTTTTGAAATTCATATCATTAACGAGCGACAGCAGCGCGTTCATAATCTCTGAAGTAGCTTTTCTTCCAACAGCTAGCCTTGTTTCGATTAAAGGTAAAGTAATGTTTCTTGGCTGCGCATTTATTCTCTTTGTATAATCGCTTTCAACTTTTGGTCCCTCTGTATGTGCTTTACATTTCTTTACCATCAACTTAGGTATGTAAGCTGTACAGCGACAATGTTATATACAAGTCAGATGTGAGTTTCTTCCTAACTGCGTGTTTCTGTTCTCGAACTGTCCTAACGCTGTTGAGTCAGTGCAAAACGGCATTCACTAGATGCAGATTATTTATTTAAAACAAGTATATATGTTGGTGAATGGCTGAGCACTGAAAATATTATCGAACCCAAGCTTTTGAAAAAAAATTATTTTCTGAAGAAACGTTACAGCGCTAGAACGGGTTTTTCGAGCCTTTAAATAATATTTCAGAGGATATCAGAAAAGAAATTGAAATTGCAGAACGTTGTATCTGTAAAAAACCGCCCTATGTGAGGTAAAATGATGATCCGCACATCAAAAAAAGAAAAAAACGTGCGCGATCCAAGATAGACTATTGTGACTGAATACCAATTCCTAAATATTTATTCCAACCTTCTATTTGTTTTCACAGCATTATAGTGGCCTAGAATAATAAGCATCGTACATTTTGCTTTGGCGAAGGCTAAAAAAGGACATGACAATATTTTACTCTGTTTTCTTCACCAGAAAAGAAATCCTAGCATTGGTATCGCTGCTGTATACCCCCCCCCCCCAAAAAAAAAAAAAAAGAAAAAAAAAAGGCCACACCAATCGACTGATGCATAAGCTCTATTTGAAAGCCATGACGTCGCAGGGCTATGCGCTCCCGTTTACGGCGACTATTGTGGATCCGCATTCGAATACATGCCCTATGCTACGGATTTATCTCTTCAATTGCGCATCTATCAAATCAGGGTAACCACTAACATCAAGTAATGATATCTACATATGTTCACTTCAACCTTCCATATCCGAGTACCACTTTGTTTCCGATCACAGAGGATTGACCACTGTAAGCAACTTGCGCCAACTTCGGAAGGAAACAGGCACACGGAAAAGAAGAGTGCTGCGAATAACAAAGCGATAAAGAGCGCCAACATGCTAGCGCGAACGGGTCGTCTCCTACACCGCGATGGTAGCTTGCATTTTGGAGCGCAGTGAATATTAGACTCGCGCGCCACATAACTGCCTTTGAGCGCCCAAAACAGAACTCAATATAAATGCTGATATTATTCACGGTACTATATGCACGACAACAGTCAGTGCAGGATAAAAGGCCTCTGGTCGTATTTCTTCATTTACCACATTCCTAAGCTAGCTGCGGTCCCCTTATGCACGAATACTTCCTAATCTCATCCGCGCACATAGCCAGGCCTATATTGAAATCATGCTTTGTTCGTTTTCTCATGGAAACCGCTCCGTTACCCTCAACTACCACCAGTTATTTTGTCTTCCTATGCCATGACAGCTGATGCCTGTCAGTTCTCAATTTTGACTTGCATGTCATTAATTTTGTTTGTTAGTAAACCGTGTCAGCGTTTTTTCTTGCCCCTTGGCATTACGCCTTTAGAATACCTTCCTAAAGCTTAGTTTAATGTTCTGGACTCAGGTCGGGCCCCGTTTGTAGGTCTAACGTTAAACCTTATCATGGAGGTACAATACATCTCCGAGTTTATGCAATATTTCCGAAGATTTACTGAACAAATACTATTTTTGATCGGATAACACTTGGGTTTTATGTTCCACCCGATTCTTATTCTTGGAGATATATTTTCTTAGCATTTCGAGTGTGTGTTCGCTGCTACACTTCAGTTTATATCATAGGAAGTTTAAATCCACCACTGCGATTTGGCTGCCCAAATCATTGATCTTAGACTACATAACTTCACATGAATTCATAGCAAGACAATGTCATCAGCTAATCATAGATTACTAGGTTGTACTTGATTCTCAGCTCACCTGTTCCCATTGAAATGTTCTGAATATCTGCTGTAAAGAAGCAATAAGTAGCACTGGAAAGGTTAAATCTAAGTCTAGACTACACCTTTCTACGGGCAGTTTATTTCAAGTTCTCACCTGAAGTCCCAAAACACATTCATTATCTAAGAAGCGCCAGGGTTTTCACAATCTCTTCCCGGCTGCTATATTATTTCTCCGGTATCAGGAAACAAGGGTAAACCAAATTCCCATTCTTTGGAGTCTGTCGTATTTCACTTCGAAGTAATTTCAAATATACGACCCATGTCGCCAAGCCCTTAGCTCAATGAAAAAAATCTCGAAATGGCGCACTGATCACGAGAGTGACGTTCTAAGACCTGCTTGTTTTTGTTACTGTTTTAAGCTTACCGAGACCATCATTTCAAGCGTGAGCCACAGGTGACACATACACGAAGGTGATGCCTAAGCGTCAGAAGTCTTAATTTGTTCCTTCTGCTTGCAGAAGAACGCCATTTTAAGTAATGTGTAATACATTCAGGGGGCGTCTGGTTTCGATCTTCTTCCTTTTTATTGTGGTTTTGCAGGTCTACAGCAACTAAAGAAGGTATTTTACGAGATAGCGTGCAGAGCCCGTACAGCCGAAAAGCAGTACCCGTAACGCATAATTGCGAGCTGTAATCTAGAAATGTATCGGAAACAATTCCACATTAAAAAAAAAATGCTTATAGCCATATTTGTCCTTATGAAGGCCCTCTGCATGACAGGTAGACACGCACCTCATAGGCAATAAAATGTCGTTGCTGTCGAGTGTGTTACAAAGGACCTAGTGAAACCGCTGTGGTACGATGACTTACTAACTTGTTTTTATGATGTGTACATATGTCACAGATATAACTGAAAAAGAATTCTTTTAATCAGTACTAAATAAAACGTCACAGAAGCAAAAGTAGGACAAGGGCCCAGCGCGTCTACTGGATGGCGAAGCCTAATCTTCCTCCATATTTACCTCACTTCGCGAAATTGCTTTTCGTAATTTTTAGTTAAACAGCGCCTCCTTCGTTGTTGTGTGATGAAGCGCAGGATGGAAAAAAATTACTTGTGGTTGAACTCTGGTTAATCCTAGTTAAATTGCGATAACAGCGGCGGAAGCTTCTTTTGCCTGCTACATTATTGCCCTATCACGCCCTCTCAGTGTAAGGTGCTACATTATTGGAGACACTTAAGCTCATCCTTTAGGAGTATTCTTCTTCTTCCTGTTACTCCACCGGGGTGGCGCAGTGGTTACAGCACTCGTCTACTGTTCCCAAGACAGCGGGATCGAATCAAGGCCTCGGCGGCCGCTCTTCGATGAAGGCGACAAGCAAGGCGCCCGTGTGCTGTGCGATGTCAGTGCACGTTAAAGAACTCCAGGTGGTCAAAATGTCCGGAGTCCTCCACTACGGCGTCTCTCGTTGCCTTAGTTTCTCCGGGACGTTAAACCCCACAAACCAAATAAACCAAACCTTTTTCATCTTCTTCGCGGCTGTTCAAGGTCAAACCTGGCCCTTCTCGGGACGACGCGATGGGCCAAAACCTGGCGCAGTATTGCTATCGCAATATAAAGTGTAATACGCGTGAGCAAAAACAGAAAATTCCCTCTCATCGACACGTCTTAGAAATGTTCGCGTAATGCGCTGACTCAGTCTGCTAGGTTCATTTTCCCCATGCCCTTATATGTCTGCCAAGTTTGCAAGGGAGCAATCGATTCGATAATGCCTTCTTCAACTTTAAGCCGACTAATGGAATGTCGCAGCTGAGAATCCAAGAAACATTTTCTTTCTGCACCAAGAGCGACGAGGATTAAAAACTTGCACCAGGCAACAAACTCGAGGGCTTCCGCTTCCAAGCACTGGCTTCTTCTACTAGCCTCGACATTTTGTAGCACGCAAACCCTAACTAAGCGCTGGCGCTAAGAACTCGCTCCAGAAGCACAACTCCCTGCCTAGTTGCTCTTCAATTTAACGCAAAAATTTAATCCGCACCCAGAGCCTACATTCCCAGCGTTTCTCCGACAGCTAAGCGTGCCTGAAGGCGGCAACTTTGGTTCATTTGTCGAGACAACAAAGAAATGAGACGTCGTCGGCTTAGCATCTGCGCCTCAGGGACACTTTCTGAGCGCACGTCGTTCCCAGTCTTGAGAGAAACAGCCGTGACCTCAGTGCACAACGCACTTTCCCCTCATGGTTCTACTCTGGCTCTCTTGAATAATTCAAGCCTTTCACTCCTCCCTAAACCTATTTCAACTCAAACTTTCTACAGCTGCATGCTCCAAAACAAATTAGTTTGATGCACACATTCCTACCAGGAATCTGTCGTGTTCCTGTCAAGAAATCGAGGAACAGCGGGGAGGCTATTTAGACGCCCTTAGAATCTTTCGCGTGCACTTTATAACGAAGGCTTAGGGAGTTTTTCAGAGATAATAGAACTAGTTTTCGGGTACATTATGCACTAGTCAGTGCTTTTTGCACACTGAAATCGGCTACCAGCGACAAGGTTTCTTAAAAAAAAAGTTTGTTTCTTTATTGACGCTGTGAAATAGTAGAGAAAACTACTTACCAACCCTTTATTTTGCTGCCACTGAAGCTCTCATTTGATGCTTATAGGAACCTTTCAGCAAAAAATTTATTCTAAACGAACTACAATGGGCGTACTGTGGCTAGGTAAGTAGGGAAAGCGACAAAAATGCGAGTATTCATGCGAAGCAAAGCACTTCGTGCAAAGAGTTGTTTTACACAAAGAGAATCCGGTGAAGAGCGACAAACCACCTAGCTGTAACAGTGGACAGCGAAAATGAGCATCGTTTTATTTGTATTATTTTTTTTTTTTTGAAGTCGGCATGGGTACATCCAAAGCAATCGCCCTTATTATAATGCATTTAATCTGCCCGACTGAATATGGCCAATTCAACATATAATTAACGCCAGGTCTCAAATGAAACAAAAAGCTTACCATTTACGGAACTTACGTTGACGCCTTCTTTAAGGCAGCGGACACGGCATTTTGTTTGGTAAAAGAGTAAAAAAATCTCCCTTTGTGCACATAGAAGTGAACTTTAGAAATACGCAGTTTGGCCTCTTGCCTTGCTCTCGGTCACATGATGTACTTGGGGGAATGACTCAAGAGCAGGCATCAAGACGACTCAGTCTCTTAGAGCAATATGAAGATCATAAAATAGTTTATAAACACCAAGTTTATAAACACCAACACCAACTCAACTACATTTCTCTTTTTTTGTATTGAACCTCGGCTATGCAGGTATGTATGTGTGGCAATCGGGGTTCCTAACGACCTGATTATTATACTGTTGCTTAAATTCTTCACTATCCTAAACTTTGAAAACTTCTCTTTCAAAAGAGCAGGCATGAAATAAATTGCGATTTATTCGGTTACTGAACGTTTTAACGAACTGCTAAAGAAAATATATTCATCAACGCTTGTCTTTTGAAGAGCTATCTTCATTCCCTGATACCGTTCATTCTAGTTATGCATTGTTTTATTTCTAATATTATGGGTCAAGAGTAATAATGGTTCTTGAGTCATAAGGCCTATAACGACAATTGTTCACTTTTTAGATACAGTCGCCTGAATACTAATTTTCCTCCTATGCTAACTAATATACTGCGCCATTTGAGTTCGTCACATAAAATTGCTTTCTTGTACTTTAGGTTTACAAATCCGGTTTTCCCAATATCTGCCAGTTCGTATACAGCCCTAGTCTGTAAATGGGATATATGACAAAAGGAAATTCCACTAAAGGAATGAGATAACAAAAAAAAAACAAAAAAACAAGAACAGCTAAGATGAATACTCTTTGGGATGTCAAAGGTGCGACTATGGGGATGAAGCAGAATGGAGAAGGGTATGGTCTACTTCAAAAGTTATCTTTGCGGCGATGAGCGCGCCACCAACGGCCACACGAAAGTACATACTGGAAATGAGCCCCTAAGCAATACATGTAAACGGATGTTTGAAAAAGATTTTAATGGTTTCACACTTCGAGTACCATGTCGGCTATTAGTGTAAAAAAGCCCAGTACACTTTGAAATAGATTGAAAAATTATGAAATTTCATTAAGAAGACAAAGTATCTTTAAAACGTCATAATACGTGCGAACCGCGGTAGCCGATGGCCATCGGCAACCCAAGAAAGAGGGACGCGCAGAAGCAAAGCATACATCTTTTCTCCTTTCATTGTATATTTATACATATATGCAGCTATTCGTTTACAGTTGGCGTGTGAAGTGCGCTGTGAGAAAATATACACTGACATTGAGATTGTTGGATTGTTAAAACGTCTATTTGGAGCCTGCAGTAGAACGCGCGCTCCCGCGCGCGTGCTCCGGACG
The DNA here is from genome assembly GCF_055883805.1 of Amblyomma maculatum. Lineage (NCBI taxonomy): Eukaryota > Metazoa > Arthropoda > Arachnida > Ixodida > Ixodidae > Amblyomma > Amblyomma maculatum. The sequence continues at coordinate 109,886,233 of NC_139347.1, read as the reverse complement.
GGGCTTACAAAGATAAATTTTTAAAACGGCACGTTTAGTGAGTGCTCTGAAGAAAGACAAGCCCTTTGAGCTGATGTTTCTCTTGTGTTTCTTCGAATCGCAAACGCTTCTCCAGAAGCCCAATATGCTGTTACATGCGCTTTACTAGTTCAACTGTTGCGTCACATAACTGGGCAGCCTAGATGCTCTATGCGAACAGCAGCTCTCAAACGACACGACAAGCGAACGAAAACAAGTGGTGCATCGTTACAGATAACGTCGTGGACGACACACCGGCCGCTTTCGTCGCTTTCGCAGCACTAGTAACGGCTAGCTGGACTCCAGGAGAAGATTATACGACTCGAAAACGACAGCTTCCATGCACGCCAATGAGTTAGGCTGACCAGAGGGTGGAGTGGATTGACCGTGTACCAAAGTAATGCGCTCTACAAGGAATGTGTGAAACATAAAGCAAACTGGCAACTGTTTCTTCTCCACATCACTCACACTGTGCCGCGCATTGACTAGTCTTATTCACTAAAGGAGCCTGGCTTCTCTTTTATAATCATTTCGCCAGTTCTGTCAGAAAATGTCTGAAAGGAAACGTTCCTCTTACTTTGACATGAACGATATGAGAAGCAGCAGTAGGGGCATTTGCGAAGGCTGAAAATATTTCTAGTACTGTTATCTCATGGAACATTCGTGTGTTCAATGTGATTCTGTCAGACAGTTCCCGCATAAAAAGAATGTGAAGGAGATTACAATGAATGACTGCCTCGATGGTGAAGGAGTGGAAAGGGGGGGGGGGGTGAACTGTTACTGAAGTCCGATGTTTGAAGCGTCCACATCCCAGGATCGTTTCGGCTCACACATTTCTTTAACGCAGGGCTCTCATTCCCTTATATTTTCCATTCCTTGCTTCTCTCCATCATGCACCAAGGCTGCCCTGTTAATTTCAACTGCGTTGAACAGAGAGACACTGAATACTTTTCCTGAGACCCGACTTAGAGCTAGAACCAATGGGCAACCGGCAGAACCCTCATCACCCAACTTCATTCCATTCCTCCTCCGGGAACATAAATGGTCAATAATTTCAGAACGAGGATTGCATCCATGTTTGGCTACTCTCCTCACAGGTCGTTTTTCAAGCCCTAATTTATGATCTTGATGCTGACCTTGTGCGCACCGCGAATGCTTAATATGATCCACACAATGGATCGCCCCATACGAATTCCTTTGTGAGCGGTTGTTAAGTCATGTAACCAAATGTGCTCATTATATTGAATGATCGTATCGATAGCGCCTTGTAGAATAAACTCTGTAAAGCTGAAGTGTCAGCAAAATGTTCGATCAAGAAACCACGCTGTGCAGTTCTGTACTACGCATGACACTGTCGTTACTGAAAACAGTCATCAAAATTAACTTTATTAACTGAAAAAGGGAGTGAATTTATGCAACATGCAGTCGCAATCTTCTTTCAAAATGACATGTCATACATTTTAGTTACAAAATATAATATTTTCAATACAAGCTGGCTGTCGCTTTAGACCGGCGTATTGGTGTTATAATAGATTTCATCTAAGTTTTTTAGATTTCGTCTGGAATTGGTTTGGTTGGGTTTGGGGGGTTTAAAGTCACAAAGGGAACCAGGCTACGAGAGACGCTATCTGGAGTTGGAACATGCGTTTAGGAATAATGTATTATGAAAAACGTTTTATCAGAACGGTTGCATTTTAGCAATTTTATTTTTTTATCTTCGCGGCATTGACGCAAATAGGTATTTCCAGAGGCAATTTCTGACAATTTTTACCCCATCCTTTTGATTCTAACTACACTTTTTTGCAATTCTCAAGGTATTTAGTAGTATGAACAAAGAGTTGATCTCCCGTTGCCGTTGTGATAAATTGTTTATATATACAATCTTCTCGCTTCTCACTTTCCACGTCATATCGAGCACCCGTAATCAATGTTTGCCAAGACAGGTTGCATTTGCGCTTCTAGGTCCGTTAAAGAGGGCACCAATTTTGCGTTCTGCGATTGGGACAGACGTTTCCAGTAATATCAGAACTGCAAGTATTATTTTTTCATAACTTTTAATATAGTTATCTATTATTCGTTTTAATTTTCTACATAATTTTGCCTTCTTTAAGTATATTAAAATGCAGATAAAAACATTTCGAACGACCGTGCTGAAACTTAAACTATTAGAGCCTTTTCTGTTGCGTCCTATGTATCTTTCTTTCAGGATTAGATTCATTTTATTACATTTTTCTTCGGCGCATTTACTAGTGAAAAAAAAAAAAAGATGACGTTTATCGTTTCCATGCACGGTTACAAGCATCAGCAGTTGGGTTTTCAGCATTTTACTTAGCCTTTCGAAGTAGCTGAATGCCAGGATCGGCATAATCAAGAAGTGCAACAAACATCATATTCACATATATATTTACTCATAAAAACACAAACAAGACAGTTCACTAACTTTCGAACTAAACAATAAAAAAGCGTCAAATTACTAACCACGCAAAGGCACTTTTGACTTCTTGCTGAAGTTTAAAGCGAAGCCCATTTGAATATGGCCTAAAGAAAAACAAAACTGTATTTCAACAATTTTTTTCACGCGAAGGTTTGGTGGAACTTGTTCTCTGTAACTTGCGTAGCTCGGGTCGTACTTAACAATACAAAAATGAATCCCAGTTGGTTCCTTCATATACAGATGACTAAGGAAATGCACATACATAAGAAAAAATTTCTTTTAAAATATCTGACGCCAAAATTGTAGAGTGGCATGTCCAGGATGCTTGGAAATTACATTTCTTAGCACAGTTTAAAAAAGAAGCTTGACGCACGGCCTTGATTTTCTGTGGCTATTCTCCAGGATTTCTAGCCCAGCTTCAGGGAAAGTCGCCGTGGGAGATACGATTAAAGTTTTGCTGGCTTCATATTTTTCGTCTCCGCATTTCACTGCTGCTTTGAAAGCATGACTTAAGCTATTCTTTGGCTTCTCTGTTGTTGGTATTTCCGGATGATTAAACTACCATGCGCCTTCTCTCGTGGTGGCAACACCCCGTTCCTATCCTCTGACTCGAGCAAAATACCAGAGAAGAAGAAAAGACACCCTTGCCAAACAGATTGTCGCGCTCCTTAGTGTGCAGCCCCATTTATTACAAGAGTTGCGTGCAATGTTCCAAAAGCAGCACAACGTGACGTGCTCCGTCAACAAAGCATATTTATCTCTTGATCCAGCTCGTCAGGCTGCGTCTGGCAGGATCGTTAATTAAGCCAACATGCAAGCAGCAGAGCAGCGTCTGCCTCCTCACTCTTTTCCGCACCCAGAATGTTCGTCCCCTCCCATTGCGACAAAACGTTGCAGTCCACGATTAGGAAGAATGGCTATCAACGTAGAGAGCAGAACGTAGGGTAGCAAAGAGCACAAATGCCAAGCTCGAGGAGACGGCGTTAGTCGGGCAAAGTGCGTACTGTTTCTAATTGAAATGTATGTCGGCAGTCTTTAGAAACGTGCTGCACCGTTAACTCTTCGGTTACCGGGTCTTCCGTCTGCGCCGCTGGAGAATGCACAGCCCATAAACTCTCTCGGAATAAGTGTGTTCTCTCCATCTACACTATTCATCTTTCCTTGGTGCTCTTCTCTTTACTGCATACATGCATACTCGCTTCTCAATCTAGTGTTTGGTAGCTTAGCCAATCTTACCGTCAATAAAAATATAAAGGGTTATCGCTGTTAATTGGCTGCGGGCTCGCAATTAGTTTCCCGGTCGAAATGACGACGAGAAGAAAGGCAGGCTTTAGAAAATATTCAAGACTAACTACATTGAAAGCTATTTAGATGACATGATGTTGATAGATTGCGTGTTGATATCCGAGTGTGAGAAAGAGGGTTCTATGTAAGAGTTGCTACAAAGCGAACAAAGTGAAGATATAGCAAACAAAGCATTCCGAAGGTCTTCAGTTTCAGTTACAGAGGGAAAACCGGTAATTTTGGGGTAACAAACATAACTCCTAAAGAGATTTTATTTTTAATAGCCTTTAAAGTAAGGAAGGACGAATGTTATGTAACAAGAAAAAATTATTAATTGACAAAATTTCTGGCAATAAAAATGCACAGAAATAGTAAGTGTTTTGAATCAGAATAAAAAGATGACGGTGGCGTAGTTTTACTAAGCCCGTTTATAAAGAAGAAAGATTTGTTATACTTATTATGTCGTATTGTCAAGCCGGGTTCAACATCGACATCATCATCAGCCTGATTATACCCACTGCAGGGCGAAGGCATCTCCCATATTTCTCCACTTAACCCGGTTCTGTCCTAGCTGCATCCACTTGACCCCTGCGAACTTCTTAATCTCATCTGCTCACCCAACTTTCTGCCGCGCCCTGCTACGCTTTCCTTCCCTTGGAATACAGTTTGTTACCCTAAGCGACCATCAGTAATCCTTTCTTCGCGTTACATGTCCTGCCCATGCCCATTTCTTCTTCTTTATTTCCAATAGAATGTCAGTGACTTTATTTATTTCTCCGACGCACTCTGCACGTTTCTTATAACGTTATTGCTACCACTTTTCTTTCCATAGCCCTCTGCGTTGTTCTCAACTTAAGTAGAACCCTCTTTGTTAGCCTCCACGTTTCAGCCCCATAGGTAAATACAGGTAAGATGCAGCCGTTGTATCCTTTCCTCTTGAGCGATATCGATAAGTTGCTAGTCATAATCTGGAATTTTTCTTGCCAAATACGCTCCATCCCAATCTTATTCTCTTGTTATTTCCCTTTCATGGTCCGGATCTGCGATTACTATCTGTCCTAAGTAGACATATTCGCCTACTACTTCCAGTTCTTCGCTACCTAACGTAAACTGCTGTTCCTTCCATAGGCTATTGAACAATACTCTAGTTTTCTGCATATTGATTTTCAAGCCTACCTTTCTACTTTTCATGTCCAGGTCATCAATTATTCTTTGATCTTCATCCCCTGAGTTACATAGCAAGGCAATGTCATCAGCAAATCGCAGATTACTGAGGTATTCTCCACCTAATCTTATCCCTAACTGCTCCCATTCCAAGTTTCTGAATACTTCTTCTAAGCAAGCTGTGAATAGTACTGGAGAGATCGTATCTCCTTGCCTAACACCTTTCTTTATAGAAATTTTGTAACTTTCTTTACGCAGAAATATGGTTGCTGTGCACCCCCTATATATAACCTCCAGCACTTTTACGTATGGCTCATCTATACCCTGATTTAAAAATGCCTGCATGGCCGCCAAGATTTCTACCGAGTCAAATGCTTTTTCGTAATCAATGAATGCTATATATAAGCCGGGTTACTCATAAATAAAATAGCTTGCCGAGTGGAAGCTCCATTAAGCATGGTCAGACGCAATTCGCTGTGCTTTCACTTCTCCATGGCGATCTGCGAACATCAAGGAGACTCCAGCCAGGTCTAGAGGACACGAAGGTATCAAGGACATCTGGCAGGAAGAAGTCCCAAGAGGCGAGCCAGATGGGCAACGGGGCTCTAGATGGAAAGGGTAGGCAAGAGACTGGAAGGCTGTGTGGCATTGTGTCTGGCAATACCGGATATGTTTGGAGATATTTAGTGCTACGAATAAGGTTTGCAGGGCAGGTGTGTAACAAGGCAGAAGCAGCATCAGGTGTGCGATGTAGAAGAAGAACCGAGAGCCATCCGCTCTGCACGCGGCACGTGTGGAGAAGAAGAAGCGGAGCTCCATCTCTTCGCGCCTCCCCTGAGGTCGATTTGGCCCACCGATGACCTTGGCGGGCCAGTATAGCTTTTGCTTTAAATAGCACATCAAAGATCAAAAATTATTTCACGCAGAGGTTGATAATGATAGACCTGTACAATTACATCTATCTTTGCGATGGTGCAGTGGTTAGGCCACTCCACTTCTGTACCTAAGGATGGCGGCCGCGACGGCCGCTTTTCGACGGAAGCGGAAAGCAAGGCGCCTGTGTGCTGTGCGATGCAAGTGCGTGTTAAAGAACTCAACCAAGATGGTCGAAATGTCGGAGCCCTCCACAATGCTGTCGGCCATAGATTTTGTTTCTTTGGGAAGTTAAATCCTTCAAACCAAAATCTTAATTTCGCTTAAAAAACTAATTGGCTTGCGTCGAACGCTTTCATCTATATATATATATATATATATATATATATATACTGTGCAGTAGATAAGCCGATTTGGACGTCTTGAAGAACCTCAACTCGCTGTACTGCTTTTAGTTAGGAATTGTTCAGAGTTTGCAAGGCGGTTTCAAAAAGTTTGCAAAACAGCGAATCTTTACGGTAACGGCGAAAACTAGTGCGGCAGATGATATCTCTCAACTTTCCAGGCTCGTGTTGTCTACTTTCTTGTCCCTTCTTCTGCGCTATTTTCTACTACCATGATTTCCAGGCGGAACAGAGAAGTCATACTGGCCAAATACCATTCGAAGAAATGCACGTTTTTTTTCATACAGAACTGTGGCTTACGTTACGATACCAAATGTCAATTCCGGGGAATCGCGAGATCACCACCAGGGCCGCAGCAAGATGAGGACGTTACCACAATTGCCACGCTCTCTTTGCGTTGAGAGATTTCGCCCCAAGTTTAAAAATACGCTTTCATAAGACTGAGAAAGGAACTCAACCTAAAAACGCAAATAGTTTCTTTTCAAACCAATGGAGGGCGTTACTTACTCTCAAGGAAACCGGCTGGGTACGATAACCGCTGCAAAAAAACCTTGTCAATCTGCATAAGCCCCGGTAAGAAAAGAGCACAGAATTTGTTTCCTTTTCGCACTTTTTCCTTCAATGAGCGTACCTTTAGTGCGCAGTTCCCTTGACGCTGTGACACAGCCTCCGAGTGGTTAGATTTACGGTGTCCGAGACTACTTCAGTTTTTTACCCAACTTCAGTATTTATTTCCTCCAAATATTTTCCTTCGCGCATTCACATTTCTGGCCGCCTCCTCACTGACGGGGTGATTACGGTAGATCCCCAACACAGGGCCCCTCCAAGCAAAGCCTCCACGAAGGTTCCCACATATTGCGACGCACATATTTGAGGGCCAGTCACGATGGAAATTAAGACTCGCGTGCTCAAGAATTTATAAGAGATAGGCTCTGGCGCCATTGCATGACTTGGCGGTGCACTCCTGACTGCGCCAGCCGCATTTCAATTCAGACGATATGTGAAAATAGCCGTCGGTGCATTTAAAAATGTCAGGTAGCCGAATCTGTGCTTAAAGTAACGAGTGCGAATTTCTTTGTTTAGTTATACATTTTCTGACGACTACGCGATGTTGCCAGTGCGGAAGCCTGAGGCCTTGTCAAGGTGCCATAGTGACAGCTTTTTCCGCACGCCTCCGGCATCATGTACGCGTAATGCGAATAAAATTTATTGTTAATAATTATTATTTATAATATTATTATCATTATCATCATCTCATACACACAATTCCACTACGCGAGCTTTCAACTCTGTATTCGTCCTAGGGACTCTGAACCATGGCTACAGCCTGGTACCAAATGATGCCATGCTAAAGCATGTCTTCTACATTAAAACACGCGATGTCATTTTTCAATGCTTCCCACAATACCGCACATTGAAATAAACCACAAAATGTTAACAATTCTGGTAATCTGTGTACGATTACTGTAGTTCCCACGAAGAAATAAAAAAACAGTATGATTTAAAAAGAGAAGCTAGAAATCATTGCTTACAATTTGCCGACATAATTCAAAATCGAGGGAAGCATTTAAAAAAGAAAAACATTACAAAAGGGCATGACTAATTCCAGACTTTACCATTCTGTCGTCACTGCCTCACATTTCCGATTACCCCAAATCATGCGCATGGCAGGGTTAGAACACACAATACGAAGCTGATTTCAGTTTTAGTTTCCCCATTGGGAAAACCGGAAGTGGGCATGGAAAAGCCCATTCAGGCTTTTCCATGCCCACTTCCGGTATCTTCGGGCTAATAACGATGCATGTTAATGGCCGGTATGAAAAAAATTCGAGAACTATTGCAATAACAGTTTTCGATCCAGAAATGTTTAATGATATAGAGTGAAATATCTGAAACGAATCATAAAACGAGTTCCTGTCATCTCGCCATGCTAGCTGATGAGGTCGTGCATTTCTTTTCGTTTGATTTAGTTCACTATGCGAGACTTACCTTTCAAAAGCGCACGTCAGCATATGAGGGACGTCGTAATGGACGACTCTGGAAGTATCAGTGACCTGGCGCTCTTTACCGTGCATTGATATTGCGCAGTACACGCTTCCTATGCTCTTCGCCTCCATCGAAAAGCAACTGCCGCGCCCGGAATTTAAACCCAAATCCTTGAATTCAGCATTCGAGCGCCCTAACCACTGAACCATGGCGGGGACCATTTCTCTTTGTGACAGAATAGAAGGTTGGTTGATGGGCGTGCCCATTTTCAAGTCAATTTTTGTATTCTACACTTTGCAGATATTTAAGTAACATAGCCTACCTCCTGCTCACTAAAGAATGCTGCTGGCAAATGCAATGCTTGGCAAACAGGTCTTTCACATACGATAAACTACAGGTCTTTGAATTAATTTTTTAAAGCGGTGCTGCTGAAAAAGAAATCTATTCATTCCGACTTCTACCTACTCTTTGTCTCACTAACTCAGCTCTGACATGGTTAATTCAGTAACCAACTGAGGCTAATGAAAGGGAAATGAGGGTGCTCGTTATAATACATGAAGGAAAGAAGCCAACAGACGTCGAGGCCAAGGAAAGCATTGGGGATTCTTGGCCAATGCTTTCCTTGGCCTCGCCGTCTGTTGCCTTCTTTCCTTCAAATGAGACTAGTTTAATCAATTTTTGTGCTGGAAAAGTTTGGTTTCCTTCTGCATGCTGCAGAGTAGAGTATTAAGTGAACAAAATTTCAACTCCTCGAGAAGATCTCTTTCACATATCTTACTTTCTTTTGTTTATTATGCTTAGCAGATTATGTAAAATAAATCGATCATTTTCTGTGAGAACATTATATACAGTGCTACACTTTCTTGGAGAAGAGCATAACTACAAGCCTTATCTTTGACAGCACACTCATTGAGTTTAAGACTTTTGTGCACTCCAGGTAGAATTGAGAAGCTTCCACTATCTTTCGGGACTATCTTACATTCCCAGCGCTGAACTTCTAATTAAAAACGCGAGAATATACCATAGTTGATTGCGCCGTCTTTGATGGTAGGCACACAAAGATCTGAAAACTTCATCTGCCCCTTTCACCATCCCAAATGTAGCTCAGTGCTATTAAGGCACTCGAAATAAATACGTCAAGCTTTTTTCGTGAATATCCTCTTCCTACGCACCAAATCAATGTCTTGGAGAAAACTGTCTTGCACCCTTACCTCCGTGCGATGCGCAAGCCTGATTTTTAATCTTGCTGCTTATTTCTTGATCTTAGGGTACGATTTTGGGTAAGCAAGTAGATACGCGGGTAAGTGAGCAGCTGGAGCCGGAGTCTAGTTACCACGTGTTAGATTTTTACAAGGAATCAGGCTGTGGACACTCAGCTCAGAAAACCAGTATTATCATTAGGTATGCTAAAAAATAGGGAAGCAGTAATTTTCCAAGCAGATGTAAGCTTAGAATAAAAGACTGAAGTTACTGAATCATCAATCTTCCACCGAGGCTCAAAATTGCAGGTTTATTCACTGCTGTATGTAAAACAATGGATACGAAATGCGATAACAGTGCTCGCCTGGGTATATTTTCCCGTACGCTACCATATCGCATTGTAAACTTTCTGGGGCCACTAATGGAAGAGGCGGCGATGCGACTCATGAAGTATTCATTATGCGCAGCGGCATTCGAAACACCAAGCGTACTTCTGGCTCGCTTTCGTTGTGTCCTGCAGTTTTTTCCGCTCGTTAAGATTGCTTACGACAGACACTGTCTCATTCATATTTTATGTCCTTTCTGAAATGAACCCCCCCCCCCCCCCGCCCCCCGTCAGAACCCAGTCGGAAAAAACTACAGAAAATTTTCTGATGTTACGACAGAATTTCTGAGCGGTTTTTGACGGGAACCCTGTTGTGACAACAGAACAGTCTGTCGTAACATCTGAAATTTCTGTAGTTATACAACAATGAAGTACTACAGAACTACCAAAAAATTTGATGGTTACGACAGAACTACACGATATTTTGTCGCTTTTTTGACACAGTTTTGTAGTTTTTTCGACTGGGAAGTGGCTCCTTAATAACAGCTCAGAAAACTTCCCGTCATCTCGCAGCACACAGCGTTGCCCGCACACTCGATGCTGCTTTAGTGAAAATACCGCACTGGCGGTACACTTCGAAGAGGAGTTTTAGTGTCCGCATCCATAATTACGATTACTCCTAAAAGGGGCACTTTAGGTCCTGCTTGCCGTCCTTCTAACCGCAACGAGAAGTCGTTTCTACGGCGTCATGGATGGGACAAACAACGTTCTTCTGGAAAGCTATGTGCATCTTGTGTAAATAGATATATGACGCGCTCATTATTCAGACGTCTCGAAGTGTAATGACAGCTGGGTGCCTATTTCCTGCATTTCCTTACCAGGGACATTTTTCTGAGACGCTAAGCTAAATCGCTGACAGATGTGGGGAAACGGAGGAACGCTCGCATTTTATCTTCATCCTTGTTTGAATCGATCTTGTTGACAACATACCAAAAATAACAATTTTTTTTTCTGTTTTTTGATAGGCAGTTTGAAAAGCCACTTAGCTGTATAGCCTCAGTGTATTCTGATAAAGACGTGATTCCAAAAGAACATATTTTGCGCAACTATAAGCGATCTAAGAATTAAAACACCACAAAAATATAAGGAAGGCGGGCGGTTGCGATACCTTCGACACACGTTCGATGGTCTAAAAGCATACATCTAACAGAAAAAGAATGCAGACCGTCAAATCATTGCCGTCAAAACGAGGTGAGAGATGAGGCGCACACGGGAAATAATTGGTTTCAGGACACACATTTACAACCGTCTTGGGTGACTGCTCTGAAATAGTAATACGCGCAAAAACGTTATCCTGGCTAGGCCGAAATGCAAAGAAGTCTACCTGTATATCAACACATTCCTTGGCAAATTCTACGCTGACATCTGTGACGTACCTGTGTTGTCCAGCGCTAGCGCGGTGAGATAGCCTTGCTTGTTGCAGTGATGTTATGCGAGAAGTAACGGCAACCCTGCTACGATGCCTCCACAGTGCCCACCCGAGCCAGCCATCACTATATTTACATTTGTGTTGGTAAGAATGTAAAAACCCACATTGGGGCATCGAAACGTTATCCTTCGCTCTGGCACCATCGCTCTGTCTGATCCCATACCTGCTTAATGACGACGCTATATTAAGCTACATAGAAACCAGGAAACAGATTAAACGATATGAGAGTTGAAAGAAGGAAGAACAAATTACAAAACGCTAAGCGGAATGGTAGAAAGAACCGAAACACAGAAGCCGACCTTGTGCTGTGGTGAGTCAGTTCTTCGTAGCCATATAAACCATATCAGGCCAAGCTTTATTATAGCCCACTACCTTTATAATATCACACAGATTCAGCTACAGTGCCTCAAGGATGCCATCTGACCATCGTGCCTCCATAAATCTTTCACAGCAAGAATATTCCCTCCAGTGACTCCTTTCTTCGAATTAGATAACCAAAGTTGTTGATATTTAACTTTAAAATTTTACCTTCCAATCAGCTGTCAGGGTTTATGGTCGCCAGTATCGACTGATTTGATCCGTTGTCAGTCTAAGAAAGTTTATTGGTATTAGAGTCTGGTTCTGGTAAGCGTTTTGACTTTCCTAAGTGTGAATTGCATTGCTATTAGCGATATTAGTTGCTGCAAGTGGAGCTCCACATTATTGCTTTGATCGTTAACTTGTCTCACGTTTGTTTGACGTTGGTACACATGAATTGCTGCCGCATTCTCTGCGTTCTCAAAAAGGATTGTTAACTGTCCTTTAGGCGCCTAATGATTTGCTTGGTAATGACATCGACTTACTTCCCAATATCAGGCAATCCGGCTTCATTCTGTGAAGGAAAGCCTAGTGGATCGCAATAAAATTTTCACACAAATCAAATCTCGAAATTAGAAGATATAGGAGCTGTTAATTACTGTATCCTGTAGTGATGCAATCCCAGAATGTGACTAATATATAAAAAACGCAGATTTATGTCAGCAATTAAATCATTATTACCCCCGTAGGGGTGGCGCAGTGTTAAGACGCCCGACTACTGTGCCGGAGTTCCCGGGTACGAACCCGACCTCGGCGGCTGCGTTTCGATGGAGGCGAAACAAAGTGGCGTCCGTGGGCTGTGCAATGTTGTTGTTGTTGTTGTTGTTGTTGTTGTGGCTGTAGGAAGAAAGAAAAGAAAATGCACGGGCTTGCTACTGGCTCTGTAGCTTAGCTACCTCCGCTACCTCGTGCAGATAGAAGAGAATATAGAGAAGAAAGAAAAGGAAGAGTAAAAAAAAGACGCGCGCCGCTACAACAGCCGCCGTCCACCACCAGAACAGATAAAAATTCGGCGCCAGGCTAGCCCCCGCCGCAAGCGGCGGTGACCCCCCTGAACCAACCCCATCAGGGGAGTGCCAATGTCAGCGCTCGTTAAAGATCCCCAGGTGGTCGAAATTACTCAGTAGCCCTCCACTACGGCTCCCCTTTCTCTCCATCCACTTTCACTCCCACCTTCCTCCCTTCCCTTACGGCGTGGTTGAGGTGTCTACAGAAAACAGCTCCCTATTGCAAAAACCAGTGCCACTGGGTGCCAGCGCCCCAGCGCCATACCTGATTATGGTCCCAGTATGACGCTGGAAACTGGGCGCACTGGGACGCGGCATACTGGGACGCTCCGCACTGGCGGCACTGTTCGCCCGGAGAAAAAAAAATGGCGTGGGATAAAAATTAAAAAGTAAAAAGTAACGAAACAAGTTAGGTAGATAAAAAACCTAAAACAGGTAAAAAAAAAGAAAAAAAAATGAGTGCAGCAAGCGCGCTTCGAACGCCATCCATAGGCACATATCAATCACTATAGCTCACCACGCTAACCACTCGGCCACGAGGAGAACTGGAAACCATCGAAACATTTTTGCATTTTATGTCATGACCTGCATTTATAAGGTTTGCACTTCCATGTTTCGCAGTCTACAGGCCATTGCTACCGCTCTAACAATTACAACTTCTTGATCATTGGAGCTTGCTGTCTGCTCTCACGACTTGCAACTAATGTTCTGGGTGCCTATGCACGCTTTTTTGTGCACTGGAATCATTTTAACATGTGGAGTTTGACATCGCTGGCAAATTTACCAACGCCGGCTCTTCGGTGGTGCTCTGCTACCATGGGCGTAATTTTCGCTAAACACGGAGCCTTAGTACAAACCTTCAAGGAAAAAGTGCGATCAAGCTTCAATACCGGCAAGCGCAGAAGCGATGACCCTATATTGCGTGTAACTGAACCTTATTTGTATGTAAACATTGCGGGAAGCGTTGCGATGACCGAGGGCTCGGCTGCTTCATATGCAGTGTAAGAAGGAGCACAAAAGCTTGAGAAACACGCCAAATATTATGCATTACAAGCGCTGTATGTTGTTTTTTCTCTCATGGGCCCATCGCTCGGTAAATTACTTTCTTCCTCGTTTTATTTTTTCTTTGTGCTGTTTATACTGGGCCGTGGTGTAGGCTACGCTCGTCTGCGATCGAGCCCGCATTGAACATTTTGGCAGTAATCATTGTTTTAGAGTGCCCTTAAGATCAGGTCTGAAGTTGGTTATGCACGGTAGCCAACATTATTGAATTCTAGCTTTAGTTGTGCGTTAATCGTCAGTGTGTCATGAGATAGAGGCGCGGCGGTTATTGTCTGTCTTGAAACGCTCGAAAGGACCTATCGAAACATGGAAACTCTAGAAAAAAGATACTGCCTTTGTTTTCTTACAAATGCGCAACGACTTCGCAGCAAAAAGAGCATGCTTGAACCATATTTTTCATATGCGCCCCGATGGTCGATTGCGAGTACGCTGTTGCCCTGTTGGCCCCTGAGAGATGCTACTCCGGCTGACGCCGCAGGCCGCACCGGCTATACTGGGGCACTGGGACCAGTGCGGCCCCAGCGCACATACAGCGCTTCTCCCAGTGCATCGCGGATGCCAGCGACACACCCAGCGTCAAAAGGCTAATCCCAGCGTTTTTCTCCCATCGCACCAGTGCAGCCAGTGTCTTCCCGTTACTGCTCCAGTGAATATCGCAGACCTCCAGCGTGTGAAGCAGATCCAGTGCAAAACCAGCGCGAAAATCTTACTGGTTTCGCACTGGAGACGCTGGTTTTTGCAATAGGGAGGTGAGACAGTTACCGCGCCTTTCCCTTCCTGTGAACCAACCAACCAACCAACCAACCAACCAACCAACCAACCAACCAACCAACCAACCAACCAACCAACCAACCAACCAACCAACCAACCAACCAACCAACCAACCAACCAACCAACCAACCAACCAACCAACCAACCAACCAACCAACCAACCAACCAACCAACCAACCAACCAACCAACCAACCAACCAACCAACCAACCAACCAACCAACCAACCAACCAACCAACCAACCAACCAACCAACCAACCAACCAACCAACCAACCAACCAACCAACCAACCAACCAACCAACCAACCAACCAACCAACCAACCAACCAACCAACCAACCAACCAACCAACCAACCAACCAACCAACCAACCAACCAACCAACCAACCAACCAACCAACCAACCAACCAACCAACCAACCAACCAACCAACCAACCAACCAACCAACCAACCAACCAACCAACCAACCAACCAACCAACCAACCAACCAACCAACCAACCAACCAACCAACCAACCAACCAACCAACCAACCAACCAACCAACCAACCAACCAACCAACCAACCAACCAACCAACCAACCAACCAACCAACCAACCAACCAACCAACCAACCAACCAACCAACCAACCAACCAACCAACCAACCAACCAACCAACCAACCAACCAACCAACCAACCAACCAACCAACCAACCAACCAACCAACCAACCAACCAACCAACCAACCAACCAACCAACCAACCAACCAACCAACCAACCAACCAACCAACCAACCAACCAACCAACCAACCAACCAACCAACCAACCAACCAACCAACCAACCAACCAACCAACCAACCAACCAACCAACCAACCAACCAACCAACCAACCAACCAACCAACCAACCAACCAACCAACCAACCAACCAACCAACCAACCAACCAACCAACCAACCAACCAACCAACCAACCAACCAACCAACCAACCAACCAACCAACCAACCAACCAACCAACCAACCAACCAACCAACCAACCAACCAACCAACCAACCAACCAACCAACCAACCAACCAACCAACCAACCAACCAACCAACCAACCAACCAACCAACCAACCAACCAACCAACCAACCAACCAACCAACCAACCAACCAACCAACCAACCAACCAACCAACCAACCAACCAACCAACCAACCAACCAACCAACCAACCGACTTACGTTTACGATCGACAGAAATATTAATATACTGTGCACAAGATCATAAAAATTTGGACAGATAGCCCATGAACGTGAAATTCAATGGATGAAGAATGTAAAATTAAATTTGAAAAATTAGTCAGCATGTTCAGAATCGTTGATCTCATTTTACTAAATTTGCACTTTTTACAAGACCACTACCATAAGAAAATCCCACAAACGATTACGTTACTTGTAAGCTAAAGTCTTGCTGCATGTTGCAAAACCCTAGTGATATAGTTAAAGTCAGTCGCTGCTAGGGCTGCCTCCGGCGACACCCCCCCCCCCCCACCCCCTTTTTTTTTCTCGTGTTCACCTGCTGCTGCGCGCGCTCGTGCCTCCACCGTTCGCCGCTGAGTGTACACTCCCTCTTCCTGCGAGGCTCCGGTTGCCAAGCGCCGGCTCGAACTGGGGGATTAAATGGGGGCGGAGCTGGTTACGAGGCCGACGCGGCCGACGACGACGCCGATGCAAAACCCAGGAACGGGAGCCAAAAAGCTGCGCTCTAAAAGTTCCTTGACTGACTGATTCTGAATATTTACTCTACCTTGTGATATATTGAGTTCACTAATAGTGCCCTGAATACGAAACACGATAAACACTCATGTTATTTATAGGTGCTAACATGCAAGAACTTCAAAGTATCTTTCTCAACAAACATTGCGAGGGCTTTCCATACCCACCTGCGTCAACGCATCTGCGAGCGCACACCAGCACTAAACGCCACGCCTAGATAGTAGTAGATAATGACAGTGGTAGTTAGTGATAGTGACAGTGATGATCCCGACAGAGATGACTAGGATGTCATCACCTGGAGGCGTCCTCACAAATTGTGACGTCATGGCTAACAACCGGAACTGACATCATGATGGCGTCACATCCAGTTATGGCGTCACGACTGGTAATGACGTCACCAGGCGACTCGCACTTATACGAACTGACCACTCCGAGCATTCTATCCAGGCATCCATGCGGCGCCTTTCATTTGGAGCTTTCTCGAACTCTGCACCACACAGCATAAAGAAGCAGAGGCCGACAGCAGACACCAGCGGCATTTCAAGTTGATTCACAGGAAATAGAAGGCGCAGTATATAGTACATTTATCCGCAGACACCTTAACGGACCCGTAGCGACTAGACGGAAGGTAGGAGTGAAAAACGAAAGAACTGCCGTAGTGGAGGGCTTCGGTTCACCGCGCAATGGACGCTTTCGCTGTATCGCATTTTAGTGGCCGAAAGTGTCCCTAGTTTTTGTTCATGACCCGTCATGTTCTGTCCAGGAAAACCTTTCTACACCACGGATTGTATATACTGGCATTCTGTTGAATCATACTTGGCTTTTTTTTATTGCTAAAGCAATACTGCGCCAGGTTTTGAGCCTTCAGCGTAGCGGGGTTCGGTAGTTACGCTTTACACCACGTGACTACTGATGTCATACCAGCGCGATAGCCGGGCTATGGTGGCTAGCTGTGCTACCAAGTCGGCTCGTTAGCGTAGCGTGGCTTGCAGCTACGCCGGGTGTTTCGCGCTTCTCCCACAAAATGCTCTGTAGTCTAGTAGGTGGTGTGACGTCATAAGCGAGGCGAAGATGGGCTACCAAGTGAACTCTTCAGCGTAGCAGATGGGGGGGGGGGAGGTGGTGAAGGGTGGCAGTTCCTGGCCGTACGGGGCTGGGACAGTAGGTCAACGCCGCTTGTGGCGGGGGCTAAAAAGCTACCGAATTTTTATCTGCTGTAGGCCGTCAGTGCACCCGCCACCGCTTAAGTGGTGGTCCTTGACGGTTCTTGCGGCACGCGTCTTTCTCCCCCTCTTCTTTTACTTTTCTATTTTCTCTTCTGTCCCGATACGAAGAGGCGTTCGTGTGCTGTGCGATGTCAGCGCACGTTAAAGATCCCCAGGTAGTTGAAATTACTCCGTAGCCTTCCACTACGGCTCCTCTTTCTCTTTCCACTTTCACTCCCACATTCCTTCCTTTCCTTACGGTATGGTTGAGGTGTCCACAGGAAACAAGTGAGGCAGTTACCGTGCCTTTCCCTTCCTATTATTCAATCTCCTGTCCGCACGAGGCAGCGGAGGTGGCTCAGCTGCAGAGCCAGTAGCAGGCCCGTTCATTTTCTTTTCCTTCTTCCTACAGCGACAACAACAGCGTAGCGGGGCTCGTAGCCACGCTGGGCGTTTCGCGCTTTTACCACTAGGTGCGCTTCGGTCTAACAAGTGGTAGGATGCCTCAATGCGGGGGTGGGGGGTGCCTCCCCCCTTTGCCACTCCGGAGAATGAGGACATTCTTTGAAAGGGTCAGTGCCGCCTCTACGCCTCCATATTTAAGCCCACGCAAGTGTGTCCCGCTTTTGCGGCGGCTGTCGCGTGGCGTTCCTTGGCGAGCATTCAAGTTTACGATTGCAGGTGGCAGGAGCGCTAGACAAGATGAGACTTCTGTAGGAAAGACACAGTATCACACATTTTCTCCGAGAAGTGTGCGTTTAGATGGCACGCCTTCGCTCCTGTTGCATGGCGTTCCTTGGCGCGCATTTAAGACTGGGATTGCAGATAACAGTAATTCTTTGTGGTTCATGGCTCGTGGGGTTTAACGTCCCAAAGCGACTAAAGCTATGAGAGACGCCATAGTGGAGGCTTCCGGAATTATCGACCACCTGGGGTTCTTTAACGTGCACTGACATCGCACAGCACATGACGCTACTCCGTTTCGCCCCCAGCGAAACGCAGCCGCTGAGGCCGGGATTCGAGCCCGCTTCCTTGGGCACAGTAGTCGAGCGCCGTAACCACTGCGCCACCCCGGCGGAATGCTCCTGAAGCGCTATGAGAAGGGTGGGCCATAATATGGCGGAGTTGTCTCCAACCTTCGAGGGCGCGAGGGCGAGCGCATCGAGGAATCCTAACAGGTGGTGTTGTCTTCCATTGGAGACACTTCGCCCCTTGCTTTCGCAATCTCCTAGGCTTAACTACGGATAAGCCACCGTGAATGTTTTTCCACCTTGCTGCCGCTGTCGAATTAGAGCGCAGCTCTTTGGGGCCCGTTCCTGGGTTTTGCGTCATCGTCGGCGTCGGCCGGGTCGGCCTCGTAACCATCCCCGCCCCCCTTTCATACCCCCAGTTCCAGCCGGCGCTACGGCAACCGGAGCCTGGCAGAAAGAGTGAGGGGGTACACTCAGCGGCGAACGATGGGGGCAGGAGCACGTGCAGCAGCCGCAGAACACGAGGAAAAGAAGGGGGGGGGGGGGCGGATCGCCGGAGGCAGCGCTAGCAGCGACTGACTGATGCCGCTGCCGTCGCTAGCGAGTCTAGACAACGTGACTGCGTAGTTGTGGCCGTAGAAAGAAGAAAAAGAAATTGCATGGGCCTGCTACTAGCTCTGTAGCTGAGCCACCTCTGCTGCTTCGTGTGGACAGAAGAGAAAATAGAGAAGAAGAAAAAGAAGAGGGAGAGAAAGACGCGCGCCGCAACAGGCGTCGTCCACCACCGAAGCTGTGGCGTGTGCAATGAAGACCTACAACAGATAAAAATTTGGTGGCAGGAAAGCCCCCGCCGCAAGCGGAGATGACCTTGTACTGGCTTTAGGAAGAAGGTAAAGAAAATGCACGGGCCTGCTACTGGCTATGTAGCTGAGCCACCTCCGCTGCCTTGTGCGGACAGAAGAGAAAAAAAAATGGTTTATAGGAAGGGAAAGGCGCAGTAACTGTCTCACTTGTTTTCTGTGAACACCTCAACCGCGCCGTAATGGAAGGGATGAAGGCAGGCGAGAAAGGAGAGAGAAAGAGGAGCTGTAGTGGAGGGCTACGGAGTAATTTCGACCGCCTGGAGATCTTTAACGTGCGCTGACAGCGCACTGCACATGACACCTCTTCGTTTCGCCTCCATCGAAACGCAGCCGCCGAGGTCGGGTTCGAACTCGGACAGAAGAGAAAAAAAAAACAGATCTATTTATAGGAAGGGAAAGGCGCGGTAACTGTCTCACTTGTTTTCTGTGGACACCGCAACCGCGCCGTAAGGGAAGGGAGGAAGGTGGGAATGAAAGTGGAAAGAGAGAAAGGGGAGCCGTAGAGCAGGGCTACGGAAGGACAGAAGAGAAAATAGAGAAGAAACATAAAGGTAGAGGGAGAGAAAGAGAAGAAAGGTAAAAGTAGAGGGGGAGAAAGACGCGCGCCGCACCAACAGCCGTCGTCCACCACCGAAGCGGTGGCGGGTACGATGGCGGAATAGGTTAGGTTAGGTTGGTTCGTAGGAAGGGAAAGGCGCAGTATCTGTCACACTTGTGTCTGTGGACACCTGAACCGCGCCGTAGGGGAAGGGAGAAAGTTGGGAGTGAAAGTGGAAAGAGAGAAAGAGGAGCCGTAGTGGAGGGCTACGGAGTAATTTCGAACACCTAGGGATCTTTAACGTGTGCTGACATCGCACAGTACACGGACGCCTCTTCGTTTCGCCTCCATCGAAACGCAGCCGCCGACGGAATACAACAGATAAAAATTCGTTAGCTGGCTAGCTCTCGCCGCAAGCAGCATTGACCTACCATCCCAGCCCCGTAGGGTCAGGAACAGCCACCCCCTCCTCACTTACGAGGGAGAAGTATACCGTCACCGCCATTCAGAAAGAGGATAAGGGTGTCCCCCCTCTTACTGCGTGGCGGCGATGCTCTCCGGTTGCCGAAACGCCGGCTCGCTATCAGCGGATCATGGTGAATCCTGCTCTCACTCGCTTCACTCGCTAGCGGCGTCTGCGGCACCAGACAGTCGCTGCTCTGTTTGTAGCACAACGTTTCTATGGGCCCACGCGCTGATTACCGCAACCTTCCGATAACTCCAGTTGCTCATTTCATTTCTACCACAAAGCTTCTTTCATGACAGCCAAGCACAGTTAGTGGAGTGTTTCTTAATGAAATAAGTGTGAAAAATAAAAAAAGTATGTAATTGTACATACGTGTCCTGCTCTAAATATTTGCCTCAATTTATCGAAAAGGTGAAACAGCTGATGAGGGGCGCTAAAATTTCGCATTAGGAAGTAACGTAATCGCGGGAAATTTTTTTTTTGTAATGGTCATAATCCAGTTTACTTTCGTGCCTTTCTTAAACTTGCGTGCTTTCACGCCCCATAAGCTAACCAATATAAATTAGATTTCTACTCTGCTCAACCCTTTCTAAATCCTAGTTGAGTAGAGGCCGACATATTACGTTCACCTTGATGTAAAAGTTTCTTCTTCTGTCAGTATCACAGTGAAGCGTTACGAAAAACTTTGCAGTTTCCGTTTCTTCATTTGATTGCGCAAGAAGAACTGCCAAATGTTCGTACAAATTTTCTTTGCTTCAATATTCAGCTCTTTTATTCAATTTCGAATTATCTAAGGCTTCTTTACATACCACAGCACATTCTAAGCCCATTGAGCATTTGAGACAAGCAAGCATTTATTTTCCCAATCTCGTATGGGTTCCGGCTCACGCGGGTAACTCCGGAAACGTAGGGGTCGATCGTCTAGCCCGAGGCTTAACCAACGGGGAGACGAGAGATCTATCGGGAACGGACGCGCCTGTCGAGGCGCCGGGCACATACGCGAAGAAAAATGTTTATCGCGAGCTAAGATGCACGTACCCCGCCCCTCACCCCGATCTGGACCGGGCGCTCAGATGCCTACAAACAAAGGCCATTCTTACCCCCTACCGAATATCGTTAATTAGGAACGGAGAATTGAACCCTGCATGCCGGAACTGCGGTGACGGGATGCAGGCCACTCAAAATAATATACTGTGGGAATGAGCCAGCAATCCCCCTCCAAAGGCACTCTTGCCAGCTCCCACAGCAGAGGAATGGGACAAGCTGTTGGCCAGACCAAGAAAGACTACTCAGCTGGCCCTCGTCAAGCGAGCTCAAGAGATCACCCCCGACTGGAGGCCACCCTAGACTCGCCCCAGCTAAAAATAATTCCTTTCATTTTGTGGCAATAAAAGTTGTTACCACCACCATCCGGATTAGAATCATAACATAAAAATCTTCCTCCGTCTTAACGGCGGCCCGCTGTTTCTAAATCTAAACTATAAGGAATAAAATTCAGGCTATGAATACCTAGCCTAGTTGTTTAGATTGCTTCTCTGGTGATATTGATTACCGTCTTCCGCAATAAGATGATTTTGCAGCCTTGGACTTTGTGTGCTCTCCAATTACATTTGAATTTTCGACTGCTCCTGTGCCTTGCTGTGCCAGCGAGTTTTTTGTGCAGCACAGGACAAGAGTGCACGTATGCACGCAGCCATTTACTAATATTTAATAACAATTAAGTCTAATAATGAACATGTGCACCATAGCTCATGTTCGAAATACTCCTCAAATCTAAATATTTATCCTTCACATAACGCGCATAGGAGCAACCAGCACAATAATAATTGCACCCCGCCGGGGTGGCGCAGTGGTTACGGTGATCTAATACTGTTCCCAAGCATGCAGCATCGAATCGCGGCCTTGTGGGCCGCTTTTCGTTGAAGGTGAAAAGCAAGCCGCCAGTGTGCTGTGCTATGTCAGTGCACGCTAAAATTCACAAGGTGGTTGAAATTTCTGGGGTCCTCCACTCCGGCGTCTCTCCTAGCTTGAGTCGCTTTGGGACGTTAAACCACACTAACTAATCCAAACCAAACGATATTATTTGCGTTCCTCGTATATAGCCTCAGATAATTAACAATGCATTAAACCCTTAAATTAATTCCAACCCCGGATAGATTTCAGCACAGCGCAGGATAACGTGAGATACAGTTAAACCTGCAGGGGCCGGCCAGCCGATCAACCCAAGCGTGTGCGCAGTCGTGACGCTGGGACTAAGTCGACCCGGCCTTCACTTGGTAGCGTGCAGAGACTCCGGGTTGAAGAAGGATTGAATCTTCGAAGTTGGTAAAATATATACAAGCAGGTTTAATGGCACTTTGAGAAAACGTATTTACATGAAAAAGAAGGGTATATCAGCAAAATGGCAAGCGTTAAGAGTTCATAGCGAGAAGCGTCTGGATGAGCCGTTTACCCAGGGCTCAGAGCGTCATTTCGTGCTCTGCAACGTCCTTAAAACCCCCTATGTCCAGCCCCTATCTGAAGATGCTGACCAACCAGTTCCAGGGCACGCCCCTCAGATATCGGCATCCAATCGAACACATCACTGCACTGATGGTCTGATGCACTGACTGGTCCGGCATTGTTTCGTTGGGCGTGGTCACTTGTTGGCGGGTAGAGCTTGGGAACGAAGAGGAGGTACATTTCTATTCTTCTGCAAAGATCCGATATCGTGGTTCCGGCAAGTGGATTTCCTTCTCAGAAACCCAAGTGCACGTGCGCGCCACATACTGCTCCCAGCATTGTCCCTTTCCGGCAATTGCAAATCTTTCCTGCATTCCCGGGAATTCCTCTAATGGCCGTATGCGTCATGCTCCTTTCTTGTCCTCTACGTCAGCGGACGTCGTCTCCTTTGGACAATAGGCATTCCTTACTTGACCATAGCGCTTCTCGACGGAAAGGGTGAACAATTGAACGAAAGCACTTCCGGCTATTTCCCACAGGGCGACATTTCTTTGTATTTTTCTAGACGTTCCCTTGACAGGACCAATTTGGCATTTGCAGGGTCTCGACAAAGCAAAACAGGCTTACACAAAAGGATTCATGGAAACAGGCTCACTTAGAGCCCTTGCACCAACAGCACATATCCACAGCACATATCCATGCCCACAGGCGAACAATAGAGCGCGCAAGTGCGGACCATGCACGGTTATAACAGCGCATCCAGTTATTGCCACCTGTTAACACAGCCTTTGCCTTACGGTGCACTTGTCTGCGGTCACTTGTATTTCGTAGATCAATGAGCACACACCACTTTTCGGCAATGTTTAAGCGCCCCAATATAAGAATGAAGATGTCCAGGCAGTAGCTGCAAGAATACTGGCAAGAACAAAGCTGTGGCTCTGCCGGCAGCGCTTTCTTCATATAAGCGTAAAACAGACTACAAATACTGGCGCGCTGCAGATATACGACATTCGCTTCAATGTCGCAAAAAATGTTACGAATATCAAATAATAACACTTGCACGAAAGCGAGAGTTTTGGGTGCACCCGCCCACTGCGCTGCTCACGGCTGTCCAATGGTCAGTGGCGGCCCAGGCGGCCGCTTTTGTCCCCAAAACCAAACTTCGGGGCATTTTCGTTCAAGGACTCTGGTAAAAGCCACACTCACTAGTACATTGAGCTGTGCATACGTGTTTGACCATTCGAGAAGTAAAACACCGTATTGGTTACACGGATTGGAAAATCCATTTAACCAATAAACATAAACCGGAAGAATACATTTTACGGAAGACTTTTAAATTATCCTTGTTGTGCGAACATTAGTTCCCACACCATAAGTGCCTTTCCTATCCTTTCTAGGCAGCGCCATAAGCATGCTACATTACTCCCTGATTGCGTTCTGGCGTTAGTTTGCAGTGAAGATAGACAATGTTCTATTCGTTTTGCAAGCATAACTATCTCTCTGCGATAAAGGGCTGGGCTTCGTTCGTGCTCCATTTGTGCTCGTTTGCTCGTTGTGAAGATGTACGTCAGCGGGAATTATGCGACGAGGTTCGAAAAACAGAAGTCTATAAATAATAGTTCTCCTGCGCCAGTGAATTCTCATCATTTTTTTTTTCTCGTCTCAATATTGGCTCTAACTTCTATTAACACGCAGCACCTATTAATCCGACAGCACGCTCTCGTTATTTGTTCTAATCGCTAAGAGAACCTAATATTCATATTCACGACAAATAGGCATTGAAAGGGTAATCGAAATTACACTACGCCGTTCTTACGGAACTGACTGGATAAACGAAACTTTTGTCCTGGGTCCACGAATGAAGATACTAATTTAGAAATACTTAGTGGTACATCATGGAAAGGATAAATAAGTTCCACAGACTTTCTGCGCCCGCTGTAGTTTCTCTTGTCAAGGTTTTCATCAGTTTTCTGGTTATGGCGCAGCAATTAACCGGTCGATCCCTTATTCAAAGGACAGAATATCAGACAAAATCATTATTTATTATTTTTCAATTGTGTCAATTCTACTCCAATTAACCGCATTTATTAGAGTGCTAACAGAGGCTGGAACATTTTCTGGTCATACATTTTTGGGAGACAAGCTGCGCACCACTGCTGCTAATAAATCGGGAATAGAGGAAGAAGTGAGCGCCGACATCTATATTCTAGGTTAGGCGTTTCAATATTGTGTAAAAAATAAAGATCACTTGAATTTAAGTTCATACATCCTTCGAGTCTAACTACTGCCATTCATTTTTGTGTGCTGTGAAGTCAGCGAAAAACTTAAGTTTAGCACTGAAAAAAAATAAAGGTAGTGAATTTCCAAAAAGGCGCCAAAACGTCTCCGTATATTATGCACTCCGCAAAGCAGGAGACCATGTCTAATTAAACGGAGGGCTCATCACGAGAACCTTTGCAGAGATAGAGAAGTTTCTTTGTTCTTTCCTTCGCCAGAGGACAGAATGTTCTTTGTATCTGGTGTTTGCGCGAATAAAGTTTATTGCGAAAGCAATACTACTACAGCCAAAGCGAGACCTCGGGTGGCCACAGCTATGCCGTGAAGAAGCGTAGCTTTGGTCTTCTCATAAAAATATCAGCCTTCCATGACATTTCAGATAACGTTACCCCTATGCCACGGACAAGAGCTGCCAACTCGGGTCGCTCCTTTCATATGGGAGGGTGATATCAGAACCAGCCTGCCGGAACCGTTTGCATTCTCGTTGCCCCTACGACACGCAGGCACGTCGATACGGCTTGGTTGCAGCGTGGCTTTATAAGTGGGCTGGTAGCGTACGCTCTCGCGTCACACCCTTAAAGAATGAGCTTACGTGCCCCCAATAATGTGGCACTTTACACTGATATTGCATGATAGAGAATAATGTAGCCGGCAAAAGAATCTTCCGCCTTGGCTTTTGCAATTCAACTAGGGTTACCCAGAGCTAAACCATTTAATAACTCAGAGCCTCATTTAATAACTCAGCACACAAGGGTTAGAAATGGCAAGGCTCGTTGTGAAAAACTTACTAAGGCAGTGAGGAGTCACCATGACTATAGAACACATACGGCATTAATTGTGTGATTTATATTGCACAGATAAATTATATATCATCAGTGCAACAGTTTTTTAGCGATATGACATAAGTGTGCACCACAAGTAATAGCAACCACATGCCTCGAGTATGACTCGAATATACTACCTCCTACAGTGCCCTCCCAGTTGAGCAATGGCAGCGCGTGTCCACTCTTGTACATGGGGAGCATTTATGTTCCCCCTTAGCTTCGTCATGGCGATGTTTACAAGACTACTCTTATCTTATAGAGAAGCAGACATCACCTCCTTTTCTATCTTGACTCTAGCATTGAAAGTAATCACATCTGACCGGGTAGACCCGATATACAAAATTTTCTGGCTGTATCTGAAAGTTGTTGCAGGCAATAAAATTGCTTCGAAAGTAGATCTGACAGTGACCGCAGCTACCTTTAAATACCTTCTTGATTTTCAGGCGATAAATTAGGTTATATATGACTACCGTGCTAGTATTCCGATGAAGAAAAGCGGCGTTTTTTGGACGATCAATTAAGTACCTGCAGTTTTCTTACGCTTTATGCATAACTTCCTTCTTTCCTCTGTTCGTCCTCATGCAGTTGAGAAACTGCCCCGCACGTTTGGTAGATGTTGCTTGCAGCCACTTGGTTTGCATATATTCTTAGGTGGGCTGTAATTGCTTAACCTGATATGTAGTTTTGCTTGGCTTTGATCGCTAGCTTAGTCAACCGGAAAGCGCAATGGCACATGCGCGCACGTGTACTTGCTACGACAGAAGAAAACGGAGAGTTTGAAAGTCCAGATGGCACCTGACAACAGCGAGGAATACGCAACGGGCTATAGGTGCGGAGATTTGTAGTTCGGCAGATAGAAGAAGTTAAAATTCAAGTAAAAAGAAACCCCTACTGTTGTAAAGAGTCTGGCTGGAAGTAGGTTGAAAATTTAAGTAAATGAAATAAATCAGAGGGGAAGCATGACAAAATAAAACCAAACCGTCTGGCTGGCTTTTCGTTAAGTGCATCGTTTACACGTCGAGTTTCATAGTGGAGCTTTTCAAGTAACAGGAAACAAACAAGGCGAGGACAAGATGTCCTCTGCATATGTTGCAAATGTCTGTTGGTGACTCTTTCTTCGAAACTTGGCTCAAGCGTCCTTTTTATGAAGAAGCTCTTTGTTGCGAAACGAGTTTACGTGGGTCATACACACAATGTTTGCAGGCAGGGGTAAGGAATGCACAGCTAGCATCACAGAACGAATTAGATAAGCACGTCTTAAATGCTCCTGGGAATTTTTGTTCCCAACAGTGCACCTCAATAAATTTGTTAAAGTTTTCGGAAAGCCTTGTTCGTGTTTTCATCTCATATTTAAAATATTACAGAACCTAAAGCCTGCTTCGGGGTAACTAGCAGTATTTATAATGCTTTGTTAGATTTATTCGGCGAAATATATCTAGGCCGCCAAATAATCCGAAGCCCTCCCATATGGTTTACATCACAGCTTTAGTAGAGTCTTTTCGTTAAACTTCACATACCATACTTACCACATGCTTAATGATAATCTGTTATCTTGAACCATGTGAAAACATCTCTTTCGGAAATAACTTTTCAGGATTTGAGCGCAATTTCGGGGTTTAATTTTCTGTAGTTTGCAATTACTTAATGCAAAAAAATAAATATCATCGTGGTCGCCGGCTTATTAGAAAATTGCAAGGTACCAATAAAAATTACCATTCGCCGAAACGGATTCATATGGTTCATGTGACGCTTTCATATACAATGGGATTTATATACAATAAAAACTTGGGAGGTTGAAAGAAACTTCATCGTTGAAGAAAAAAAAAAACTACTCCACGGCCTGAACCCGCGCCCCCGTTTTAAAAGGGGTGGTTGCTCTAACATTTGTGCGAGAGGAGAATGCTAGAATAGAAACTGATCAGCTCAAAGCACCCTACAGTTTTCATCTGCACCTGTAAGTTCAGTAGGCACGGTAAGTGGGTTCCCTTGTTTGGTAGGGTTTTCGGATTTATGCATAGACCAGGATAAAATATTATTTTAAGAATGGAAACTTAAGCGATTTGGAACAAACACGCAGAATCACAGTG
Source organism: Amblyomma maculatum (assembly GCF_055883805.1). Taxonomy (NCBI): domain Eukaryota; kingdom Metazoa; phylum Arthropoda; class Arachnida; order Ixodida; family Ixodidae; genus Amblyomma; species Amblyomma maculatum. The sequence continues at coordinate 109,858,458 of NC_139347.1, read as the reverse complement.
GATAGCATGATCTGTTTACGAACTGAAAGGAGCCCTTTTAACTAGAAATTAATGACCATAAGGTGGAATTTCTTTAACAAGCTCAAGTAACGCTAGTTGCGCTACCTCATGGTTCCCATAGGCCTCAGCATGGCGTCGTTCACAGATTTTGAAAGCTTACTCCGCCGAGACATAGACAGTGGCCCATTTCTCCATAGACAGGCCCATAGACAGTGGCGAGAGGCAGTGGCCCATTTCTCCTTTGCCGAAACTTAGCTGGTGGCGATATGTTCAAAAACTTCAAGTGTGTGTCCAAATCTTCCCCTCCCTCAATAAACTGTGGAATCAAGCCACGAATGTTATTTGAGAAAGCAGCGCACTCCGCGCTTCCAACACTAGAACGATTTTATCCCCTTTCTGTGAGTCGTACCCCCCGCTGAAATTTCTGGGCTTGCAGCTCCAAACGCCGCTTGCTGGCTTCACACTCTGCAGCAGCTCTGTTTACCTTGCTTTTCGCAATCCTTCAACTACCTACTCGCGTAGCTCTACTCCCTGCAAACCCATACCCTACAATACTGCTAGGAACTCTGGAGTACTCATTTTTATCACGCTCTCTGCTAACGGGCAAATGCTGCTAGTCCGGAATGGTCCTGCCGTAGGCGTCAAAATTGTGAGTAGGTTCGTTTCAGACATAATAATTACCTGAAGGCTTCAGTGGGAGAAAACAAAACACGTGTCTAGACCGGCCAAGCTAGGAGCACATATTTATAAGGTGAGAGCATTTCTAGTTTCATGGAACAAACTCCCGTGCGCGAGATTTGTTCGCGAGCTATGGGCGGAATCTTTGCGTCGAATCTGTGCATGGGATGTGTGCAATTATGCGTCATTTGCTAATATCGATTGTATGAGGAGGCAAATTAGCTGTCAGTCGCCCTAATGACTTAATCAAAAAAAGAGAAATCCTGTCTTCATCGGCAGTTGAACCTCCATTCCTCGGATCCCCAGCTGAGTATTCTAACCATCTGCGCCACGTTCGGGATCGCGAAACACATATCATAATTATCCTTGTCTATCGTAAGGATAATCGTAGCAGTGACAATGACGCAGCAATTAGTGATAACGACAATGATGATAGTAGCGATGAAAATGACGGTGCATTATTTTATGATGATAATGAGAGCAAACGTAATGACCCGTGTGCAGCATGAATGCATTTCTGCAGTGTAGATTCCACAATGCTCTCGGAATATTTTACCTACACACCTTTGAGACAATAGCGCGATTAACATATAAGACAAAGAAAAACACAGAATATCAGAAGTCGCCGGCCGCTCGAGGAAGCATATGAATTCGGGCAGACGTTCCTAGTCGGGAGGTTCAGGTCGGTGAGGTACGCTCAGTGTCCAAATGAGCTTGATTGAGGCCACCAGATGGTTATGCCTCCGGAATGGGCTCGCTAGAGACGAGAATCCTTAGGTTACCATCAAAAGCAAGAAGCGGCAGGCTTCCTGGTGCTTCTGAGCCCAGCACTGCACCGAACGCGATTGTCAAATATGGGTTCCCAACAGGGTGCCATGCGCGAGTCGGGCCGCACTGTCATACGACCAGAGCAGGGGTTAGCTGGTAAGCCTAGATCTGCTAACCCGGGTCTTAGGCCTGGTGAAACGAGATCTCCCAGAGCTCCTTGGCCTCCCATCCTCCGGTAAAGCTGCTTCGCCATTCTCTCTTTCATGCCTTGCTCCTTGCGTCGAGCGAGACGCCGTCCTGCACGTCTCCGTCTTATCTCCTTTATACAAACCTGATATTTTCTTATCTTCCCAACTTCTGTCTTCATAAATTGTTCACGCACACACACCCTTACGCACACATCCAGAGAGGTTCTTCACGAACAACGCACGCATGCAGAGAAGTTCTTCATGGAGCAACTTGATGTAAATTCTAACAATGCTTTTTTAAATGTATTATGCAAACTTTTCTACAGGATTGTTAAGCGGGCGAGATGGTGATACATCATCCAAAAAACAGCGCGAGCAAACGGAGACGAAAGAAAGCAACCGCAGGAACAAGCGCTTGTTCCTGTGGTTTCTTCCTTTCGTCCCCGTTTGTTCGCGCTGTTTTTTGGAAACCTTTTCGCGTTGGTCCGTTGGTCCAACGTTAAAAAAAATTGCCACACTGAATATGCTCGCACCTGCACCCACTTGATTGTTCCTGGGAAGTTACCTCCCAAGTGTGTGGAAGCAATTTCCTTCTGTCGGAAGGCTGCTTCGAAAGGGCATACTGAAGTCACTGCTTTCCAGGAAAGAATTCGCTCCCTCTGCTAGTCATAATCTGTGAGTGCTTGCCAAATTCGCTCCATCCCAATCTTATTCTTCTCGTTATTTCATTTTCACGGTCCGGATCTGCGGTTACTGCCTGTCCTAAGTAGACATATTCGCCTACTTCCAGTACTTCGCTGCCCAATGTAAACTGCTGTTCCTTTCCGAGGCTGTTGAACATCACGTTAGTCTTCTGCATATCGATTTTCAAGCCTACCTTTCTACTTTTCCTGTCTAGGTCACCAATCATTATTTGCAGTTCATCCTCAGAGTTGCTTAGCAAGGCAATGTCATCAGCAAATCGCAGATTACTGAGGTATTCTCCATCTACCCTTATTCCTAACTGCTCCCATTCCAAGTCTCTGAATACTTCCTCCAAGCAAGCTGTGAATAATACTGGGGAGATTGTGTCTTCTTGCCTAACACCTTTCTTTAAGGGAATTTTGTTACTTTCTATGGTTGCTGTGCAGCCACTATATATATCTTCCAGCAATTTCACGTACGGCTCGTCTACCCCCTGATTTCGCAATGCCTGCATCACCGCCGAGGTGTCAACTGAGTCAAATGCTTTTTCGTAATCAATGAATGCTGTGTATAAGGGCTGGTTATATTCCGAGAATTTTTCTGTCACCTGATTGATGGTATGGATATGATCGATAGTAGAGTAACGTTTCCGAAAACCTGCTTGATTCTTTGCTTGATTGCAGTCTAAGGTTGTCCTGATTCTATTAGGGATTACCTTAGTAAATACCTTATACGTAACAGACAGTAAGCTTATTGGTCTGTAATTTTTAAGGTACTTAGAGTCCCCTTTCTTATGAAGGAGGATAATTTTTGCATTCTTCCATGGTTCCGGTACCGTCGATGACACCAGGCACTGCGTATACAGAGTGGCCAGCTATTCTAACACGATATCCCCCCCCGTTCTTCAGCAAATCTGTAGTTATCTGATCCTCTCCAGCTGATGTCCCCCTTTTTATAATTTCTAATGCTTTGTTGATCTCGTCCATCGTAAGTGGTGGAACGTCTGACTGTTTTTCCCTACCGCCAATCTCCTTACGGTCCTGACTACTTTGGCTACAGTAGAGATCTGTATAGAACTCCCCGACTACTGTGACTATCTTGTCGATATTCGTGATGATCTTGCCCTCCTTGTCCCTTATCGCATACATCTGGTTTTTTCCTATCCCCAGTTTCTTCTTTACCGTTTTAAGGCTTCCCCCGTTCTTTACAGCATGCTCATTTTTCTCCATGTTATACTTCCTTATATCGGCCACCTTGCGCTTACTGATTAGCTTGGATATCTCGGCCAATTCAATCTGGTCGGTTGGATTGGAAACTTTCATACTCTGGCGTTTCTTAATCAAATCTTTCGTCTCCTTAGACAGCTTACCGGTATCCTCTCTAACTATCCTACCGCCTACTTCTACCGCACATGCAGTAATGATATCTCTGAAATTATTGTTCATTGCTTCTAGGGTAATGTCTCCATCCTCGTTTAAAGCTGAATATCTATTCTGTAGCGAGAGCCTGAACTCTTCTGCCCTCCCCCTCACCGCTAATTCGTTGAGGGCTTTCTTTCTTACTAATTTGTTGCGTTCCTTCTTCAGATTTAGGCTAATTTGGGACCTCACCATCCTGTGGTCACTGCACTTACTTACCGGAGTAAAGATACGACGGGCTTCCCAGCAGTGGATCCGTCCGAGATAAATGACACTTGGTGGAGCAGCTTCTTCTTAATGAACCGGAGAACTTTATACAGACTATTTACAAGAGGTGATACAAGAGTCAAGCCGGATTTGCTTCCCCAAGGGAGCAACAATCAGAGACGAACGGCAACTGGCCGCGCCGGCCGCGCCGACCGCAAAAGCAGAGCGACAAGAGACTCCGCGTCCCCGCAGTTGAGCTGGCGCCTCTTGCCCCATCTCCAAAGCAACCACTCGTCCCAGCGCTCGCCAGCGCGAGCGTCCTATCCTGGGGAGTAGCTCCGGCAAAAGACACCCGGGCGCAGTCCGGCGCTCCTGAGATGAGCCGGGAGCATGCCCCTTTCCACAAGTAAAAATAAAAAATAAAAACACATTTACTACAAACTGACTCCTCTGCAACCTTCGCAAAGCGCACCAGATGCACGCTACACATCGCAGTGCAGCGCGACAAAAGCCTGACCCCCCTTCGCGGGCTTTATGGCCTCCGGTCGCTCCCACTCGTGCGACGGCACAGCGGGAGACCGCGCTAATGAGGTCCGAGGAGAGGCAAAAGGGACGCTTCTCCCATCTCCAATAGCAAAGGAAAAATAAACTCAGAGGGGGGTCCGAAGGAAGCGCTCGCATTTTAGAGCTAATGCTCTCCTTCTAGGAACTAGAACGCGACACGCAGTTCAACACTAGGCCACCCAGCTGAGAAATTCTCCCAAAACACAAGTACAGATATACATCAACACATACACGAGGGTCTGGCATAGAAACTTACACAGACAACCCAACAACCACTGAGGCCGAACAGAGCACGGGCCTTACACCGGTATCGCTAAAGAGGAAAGTATATAACAGTTGCATCTTACCTGTACTCACCTATGGGGCTGAAACGTGGAGGCTAACCCAGAGAGTTCTACTTAAGTTGAGGAAAACCCAGAGGGCTATGGAACGAAAAATGGTAGGGGTAACATAAAGAGATAGGAAGCATGAAGAGTGGGTCAGAGAAATAACTCAGGTCACCGACATTCTAGTGGAAATTAGGAAGAAGAAATGGGCATGGGCAGGACATGTAGTGCGAAGAGAGGATAACGGATGGTCGCTTAGGGTAACAAACTGGATTCCAAGGGAAGGAAAGCGTAGCAGGGGGCGGCAGAAAGTTAGGTGGGCGGATGAGGTTAAGAAGTTCACAGTGGTCAAGTGGATGCAGCTAGCACAGAACCGGGTTAAGTGGAGAAATATGGGAGAGGCCTTCGCCCTGCAGTGGGTATAGTCAGGCTGATGATGATGATGATTCGCCCGATCGCTTCAAGGAACCGAGGCTGCATTTGCGTTACGATGAGCGTGGAAATTTGCCGAAAACACAACTGCCGTAAACACAACAACAGTTTGCCGTAAAATTATTTTCGTTCCTTCCTTATCGAACGCACAACGCTTCGACTGCATCTGAAACCTGTGAGCGGTAAAGTATTTGAGCTGCTTTGCGTAATCTTCCTAGGGGAAAAGCTGTGCAGTGCGGATTAAGCTACTCTAAAAAAAGTGCCCCAAATAATGTTACACTTAGCTTTGCTTAAGTGCTCAGCCTCTCCTTCTCCGTCTCATCTACCTCTTCCTTCTACCTCTGCGGCCTTTCTCTTCTTTTTTATCTCCATCTTGCGTGTTTGCGTACTTGTTATAATTTTATTTATTTCTCTGTTTTCTTTAGCTTGATCATCCACGCAATCGGCATCACTGGACTCTCCTCTGCTTGGAAATCAAACTAGCGCACTTCAAAACAAAGACACGGGAAGAGAACGACAACACAGCGCTGCGACATACTCCTCTGCGACATGCGAGTATGAAGTCTTATTAACTCATGATTTCGGAGGCACGTGCTGACTACCTTCCCAACCCCTACCTTTTCTCTCTATAATCATTTTCTACTTCCTTTCTTCCGAAAGGGCGACTTGTATTAACGTCAGACACTATTGCTGCCTCTCGAGCAATATCGCGAACTCTCTATCGTTGAATCAACAGTTGGCGCCATTGCCAGATTGAGGTACATACCACCTCCAAAAATAAAACTTGCTATATAACACGCTTCTATACTGTCAGTATTCAATAGTACACCTTATTGTTGTGCACTACAAGGACAACCAATTTATCTAAATTAGAGGAATCGCAAAAAATAGCATTATGATATGTTGCCTGCCTGTCTTATTACCATCCATCCAAAGAGCTTCTTTCTGAAGTATGCGGTCCGTGTTCTTCCCTGATTACAGGATCGTATTACCCAATAAATATTTATATAAATATTTATAGAAATATTTATAGAAATATTTATATAAATATTATATAAATATAAATATTTATATAATAAGTGTTGTTATAGATTTTAAAAATTAAAAAATATCTATATCAAAGAGCGATTAACGCTACATAATTAAAAATATCTGCTCCCAATACCATACACTCAGTGATTATGTTACACTGCACTCGAACTATATATAAATTGCATGCTCTTGGATTCGATCCAGTTAAGGAATGTAATCAACAAATTAGCCTTTTGTTTATCGTGAGCATCTGTCATGATTGAAATTTGTTGCTTGTTTGAAATTTTCGCACCTAGTATTCTCTAAGTTTAGACTTTTGAATTTCAGGGCGTTTGTGTTTCATTTTTCTCTGCTTTGTAATGTACTGATTTTCTTTTTTCGTTACGTACAAAAGATATGGTACATATATTTTAATGTATAAAATTTCTGTTCAGGTTGTATACTGACTTGGCTCTATCGGTTGTTCTGCCAATTATTTTACGGACACCAGGACCAGTCAAGTTCTTTTCCACAGCTTATAGTCCCGCGTCCCCCTTTTCTTGCAGGAAACAAATACAACCTTATTTGACTTAACACATCTCATGAACGCGAGATTTTTACTCTGAGCCTAGAAAGGCTTTCGCCTTGAGAAAGGCTCACCACAGCGCCGTGCAATTAAACATAGAATTTTAGCATGGAAAGATGGTACGCAATATTTAGGCTATCGTCTCTTTTTTTTTTTTAAATGATATTTATTGCTTCGTAGTGGCAGTAAGACAAGTGAAGTGATCAGCTTCGACGTAGCAATCATACAACCGATCGGCTCATTTTTTTCACTGCAGCTGTCTCGCACTTTGCATTGAATTAGGTCGACTTCATCAACTTTCACCCCTACCTATACATCCAAACTAACTGCTATCGTAATACCATTTCAATGTGCTCTTAAGGTGGGACACAATTGGACGAATCAACCTGGCTTGCCTCCAAGATTGACTTTGCGAGGTTTGAAAATAGAATACCAGCACTTTTAAAATGAACATGGACGCACCTTCAGAATTTATAGACTTGACCCACTTCTAAAATTTAACTTCCGTTGACGGAATGAAACAGCCTGACATTTTTGTACGATAGAACAACGTGCTTTCTGGCTGTCTATCGCCGATGAACCTGAAGCGAGGCAACCTCTCCACCCAAATAACTTTCTGCCTGCCCTGTTACGTGTTCCTTCCCTTGAACTCCATTTGTTGCCCTTAGAGACCATCGGTTACCCTATCTACTCACGTCTCCGCAGTATTACTTATGTCGTAGCGCTGAGATTCTTTTTGCACGAAATTATAATTCCACTCTTAGATATCGCGAAATTTGTGCCTTGAGCCACCCCTACATTTTGTGTTTGTACACTCCAAAGCACATTCCTTGGTCCATCAACAACTTTTACTTAATCCTGGTTTAAGCGATTGTCAACAGCCGGAGGATCTCTGGCTGCGGACACAGATAACCTGAGTGCACGGTCTACAAACTAAAGTACGAATGCTATTGCCATTAATTCATCCATTTAAAATCCGTAATTTGTTTGCAATTCACTGACACACAAAAAAACAATAATATATGGCTGCAGAAAAAAAGTGCTAGAAATAGATCGCCCAGTTGAGATCTAAAGTCTTTGTAAAAACTTCTCATCCCGATAAACCTTCTGTGAGGTAGTAGGCCAGGATCTTTACTGCAGGCTGACCTCTCCACCTCTCCTTTCATTAGATCATTTTGGCAATCTCTACTGAGTCCTCCTATTTTATGTGTGCCCTAAGGTACATCGCGTCTGTATACCACCAGTTTCCAATCTTTCCGAAGGCGAAAGTAACTGTTGTCCTCACCCCATTGGAAGATACGAGTTGCGCAGACGCTGAGAAAGCGACATTAGATGCCTAAGCAGCAAATCCGTCAGTCTTTCAACTTTAGGCCAAAGTTGCGCACATTTTAGATATTCATGTACTGACCACGACCATTTTCGCCAGTGATAATTTTTACCACTTCATCTCTTACTATAGCTTCAGCGTATACAAACCAAAGCGGGTTCTAGACTTTTCTTTTTTGGAGGGGAGGGGGGGGGGATGATGAATGCGTTCGTCGTTTAAGTGAAATGATTAGCGAAGCTTAAAAAGCAGGTTAATAATCGAAAGCGTGCCACTGATTTATCGGCTGCCACCGTAACCAAACTCATGGTTCCACGCTGTTCTGTTGAAGTACACACACGTCATGTTCTTTAACTTACTAGCTTCTAGTTAACCAGCACCGAGACGTTTTAGGTAAGCGCTCCGCGGCGGGCCGCACATGAGCGATCAATAGCAGGCGCACGTCTCCCGGGTATCTACTCAGAGGACACGGTACTTTCTTGATAAGCCTGCATGTCGGTAGAGCAGAAAAAGTCTCGGCGTGTCTGTGCACAGCTCACATTGTACTATATTCCGGCGCCTATTGATCGTAGTCTTCACAGCGCAATATTGGCGAACACAGAAACGTGCTGTGCCTACGTAGTGTCTGCCGCTAAGGGCTTCCAAAAAACTCATGGGACTTATACGCACTTTCTTTGCAACCTAAAAACAAAAAAAAAACACAGAATCGGCGCCCTCTTGTTGCAGTGAGGTGGTGCTTGAGTGTGATTTCTTTCCGCTTCTCCTAAGTTCATGCATCACTTACAAGAAACAAGCGCTTAAACTCCATCTGAAAAGACAGAACACCTCGGGATATTCGTCGTCGGTGCGGCCTACCAATGAGAAAGTGTACGTGGAGTGCAAACAGGCCGCTATGGTTGTTCGTCAGCAAACGAACAAAAACATGAATGGAGGGGCGACTATATGTTTTGATTCATTGAGCAATGAGGTCTTACCAAAGCCAAGAAATTCAAAATTTTGCAATGCTTATCGCCGTTTTAGCAGACGTCGTCAGCGCTGTGGCAAAACTAATAATCGTAACATTTTGACAACAAATACCGGTACTCAGCGAGGTTTGTTTACATGTGCCGGATCTAGGAGGTCGCCCTCATCAAAAATACTTGGACATGCGCTGTTTCCTTCTAGGTGCATTTCATAAAGTGACAACAAGAGGAGACGGGTGTTAAACGCCGCATTCCTTTCTTTCCGAAGAGATGAAAATTATTTCCGCTTACAGTGCAGAAAATTCAACGTATGCTGCTTAACTATCGTACGTGCAAGCAGAAGAAGGAAGTGTATAATATAATGGGGCACCGGATTTCGGGCCTTCAAAGCTGTGGCTTGTCGGTCACTCAGAAGCCTCCACCCCAAGCAAGGCATGTATATTGTGACGTAGTGGTGACGAGGTCGACGACACAATTGAAGGGTCGATGATTTCACTAAAGAAACTGTTTATTTGGGCTGACTTGCGCCCGCAAAAGAACTAAGCAACTCGGCGGCGGCGATAGAAACAAACGTGCTCGTCGATCGTCGAACAAAGAATGCTCGTCACACTCGGCAACGCTCAATTGAAAGGCTGCACAGAACAATCTAGATAACGTCGCGAACAGCTACCAGCACGGGCTGGAACATTGTGGAAAGACACCCAAGTGGCCGAAACCTTCGAGACAGATCTCGGTGCATCTTGCGCTACAACAAAACTGATAAAGGTGTGACTCGCGACATGGAGCATTAACAAACAAAGATTACGGAACTGATACGCGGTCCAGAATCAGAGTGATAAGCCTGTATGCCGGCGGCTGTTAAAAAACAACAAATACTGTTTTGAAGGTTTCGCGGCATTACTCCCCCCTTAAAAAAAAAACATCGCCTCGATGTTCCAGAACAGAGAAACTTAAACATAAACACTGCAAAGTTTAAACACCACAGATTCTTTAACGCGCGTAATATGGCTTCAGTCGCACAACATGTACAATTTCTGGCCGTGTGCGTCGCCGTTGTGATGCTGACGTTCCGTCGGGAATGACTTCATAGTCCAGTGGTCCGACGCGGCGAAGGATTTTGTATGGTCCAAAGTATCGACGCAACAACTTTTCACTTCATCCGCGACGGCGAATTGGTGTCCAAACCCACACTTGGTCTCCTGGATTGTACTCTGCGTGGCGTCGTCGTAAATTGTATCGTCGGCTGTCGGTGCGCTATTGGTCTTTAATACGCAGCCGTGCGAGTCGTCGAGCTTCCTCTGCACGCTGCAGGTAGGCGGCGACGTCAAGGATGTCCTCGTTGGTTACGTGCGGCAGCATTGCGTCGAGCGTCGTCGTGGGCTCCCTGCCGTACACAAGCATAAACGGGGTCGCTCTAGTCGTCTCCTGGACTGCCGTGTTATACGCGAAGATCACGTACGGCAAGATGGCGTCCCAGGTCTTGTGTTCAGCGTCGACGTACATAGCGATCATGTCCGCGATCGTTTTGTTCAGGCGCTCCGTAAGGCCATTGGTCTGGGGATGGTACGCAGTTGTTCGTCGATGGCTTGTGTGACTGTATTCCAGGATGGCTTGCGTCAACTCTGCCGTAAACGCCGTTCCCCTGTCCGTGATTAGCACTTCTGGGGCGCCGTGTCGCAAGAGAATTTGTTCGACAAAAAATTTGGCGACTTCTGCCGCGGTACCATTTGGTAGTGCTCTTGCTTCGGAGTAACGGGTAAGGTAGTCAGTGGCCACGATGATCCACTTGTTACCCATAGACTAAGATGGAAAGGGGCCGAGGAGATCCATCCCAATTTGTTGAAAAGGCAGGATTGGGGGCGGAATCGGGTTTAGTAGTCCCGCTGGTCTGATCGGCGGCGTCTTGCGTCGTTGGCACTCACGACACGTCTTCACGTAGTGGGAAACTTCGGCAGGCAGTCGCGGCCAGTAATACTTCTCCTGGATTCGACGCAACGTGCGCACAAATTCGAGGTGGTCTGCTGTGGGCTCATCGTGCAACGCCTGCAGAATTTCTTGCCGAAGGGTTTTAGGCACTACGAGAAGCTGCGCGGTCTTGTTGGGTGCAAAGTTCTTCTTCACGAGGAGGCCATTGCTTAACGTGAAGGATGATAAATGTCGCCTGAACACACCAGGAGGGGAAGCGGTCTTTCCTTCCAAGTAATCGGCTAGCGCTTTCAGCTCAGGGTCTGATCGCTTTTGTTCTGCGAATCTGCTGGCGCTTACCGGTCCCAAAAAGGCGTCGTCGTCATCGTCCTTCGGGGGAGAATCGACGGGAGCGCGGGATAAGCAGTTTGCGTCGGAATGCTTCCTGCCCGACTTATAGACTACAGTCATGTCAAATTCTTGAAGTCGTAGGCTCCATCTGGCAAGGCGGCCGGAAGGATCTTTCAAATTAGCCAGCCAGCAGAGCGCGTGAGGGTCGCTTACCACCTTGAATGGTCGGCCGTATAGGTATGGACGAAACTTAGAAGTAGCCCAGATGATCGCAAGGCACTCCTTCTCGGTCGTCGAGTAATTCACTTCGGCTTTTGTGAGAGACCTGCTAGCGTAGGCGATTACTTTTTCCTGTCCGGCAGTCTTCTGGACGAGAATGGCTCCTAGGCCTACACTGCTTGCGTCGGTGTGAATTTCGGTCTCGGCGTTTTCATCAAAGTGGCCAAGTACAGGAGGGCATTGCAGGCGGCGCTTAAGTTCGTCGAAGGCTTCTCCTTGCGGCGCTTCCCATTTAAAAGGTACGTCAGCCTTTGTAAGCTGCGTCAACGGTTCGGCGATCCACGAAAAGTTTGACAAATCGTCGATAATAAGCGCGCAGCCCAAGGAATCGGCGCACAGCTTTCTTGTCGGCAGGCGGTGGGAATTGTGCGATTGCAGCTGTTTTCTCCGGGTCTGGGCGAATACCGTCCTTGCTAACGATGTGACCTAGGAATCGGAGATCTTCGTAGGCGAAGCGACACTTCTCTGCTTTTAGCGTTAGCCCCGATGACTTGATGGCTTCCAGCACTGTCTGTAGTCGTTTTAGGTGGTCTTCAAAGTTTGACGAGAAGACAACAACGTCGTCCAAATATACCAAACAAACTTGCCACTTCAAGCCTGCCAGGACTGTGTCCATTACTCGTTGAAACGTGGCTGGTGCGGAGCAGAGGCCAAATGGCATCACCTGAAATTCATAAAGGCAGTCCGGTGTGATGAATGCGGTCTTCTCGCGATCTCTTTTGTTGACCTCAATTTGCCAATATCCGCTCTTCAGGTCCATCGATGAGAAGTACCTTGCATTGCAGAGCCGGTCGAGAGTGTCGTCGATGCGGGGAAGCGGGTAGACATCCTTCTTCGTTATGCTATTCAAGCGGCGGTAATCAACGCAGAAGCGAAGTGTGCTGTCTTTCTTCTTGACCAAAACGACTGGTGCCGCCCAGATGCTGTTCGATGGCTGGATTACATCATCACGCATCATTTCCTCAACTTGATCGCAAATGGCCTGGCGTTCTCGCGGCGATACACGATAAGGGCTCTGGCGCAGAGGTCGGGCGTGTTCGTCCGTTATTATGCGATGCTTGGCCAGTGGTGTTTGCCGTACCTTCGATGACGATGAGAAGCACTCCCCGTAGCTTCGAAGCAGACTGAGAATCTGGTCTTTCCTGTTGTGGGTCAATGCCGGGTTGATGTCAAATGTGGGCTGACGGAATAGGTCCGGTGCGTCTTCCAGCGTTTCGTCGTGGAGGGTGAATAAATCTTTGAGGTCCGCCAATTCGTCGAGAAAGGCGATCGTCGTGCCCTTGTTGAGATGCCGATATTCTTCAGTGAAGTTTGTTACCAGAACCTGAGCTTGACCTCTCCGGAATTTCGTGATGCCTCTTGCGATGCCGACACCTCGTTCTAAGAGCAATCGGATATTTCCTTCGACGATGCCTTCAGCGGTTTCGATGCTGGCGCTACCTACGCAGACTGCGATACTTGATCGGGGCGGGACGTTCAATTCTTCGTCGAGGACGTTTAGAGGGATGTGTTGCATCGACGTCGTCGTAGCAGGAATGGCTTTGTCTGCAGAGAGCTTGGATCGCAGGTCGATGATAGCCCTATGTTCATTTAGGAAGTCCATCCCTAAAATCACGTCGCGGGAGCACTGCTGCAAGACCACAAAGCTGGTGGGGTAAGTACGCCCATTTACGGTTATTCTTGCAGTGCATCGTCCCGATGGAGTAATCAGGTTGCCACCTGCTGTGCGAATAAGCGGGCCATCCCAAGCGGTGGTAACTTTTCTTAGCTGAGAGGGTAACGGTCCACTAATGACTTAATAGTCAGCTCCGGTGTCTACTAGGGCAGTGATTCTGCGACCGTCGACATCAACTTCAAGGTCACTTGTTCGCGTCCTCGCATTGCACGTGGGCCTTAGTGTCCGATCTCGGCTCCGTCGTTTCTTCAGGTCATGGCCGGGGCATACCGTTGTTACTTCGCTGGGCGGCGGTGTCTGCTTGCACTCTGGTCGTGTTGTCGACGATATCGTCGTGTGGAGCGGCGATGAAATGGTTGCGTCGTCATTACTGGTCGTCGGCGGCGGAGGATCTTCGTCTTTTCGCCGTTGAGCAACCTCACCTCCAAAGGTTGCTGCCTTTAGTTTCCCCTACGGGGGCTTGGGGACCTTCCGCGCACACTATCATCATAGTTACGTCCTGGCGACGCAAAGCGGGCCCTGTACGGCGATGGAGACCTGAATCGACGGCTTGGTGGCGCAATCTCACCGCTATGCAGATAGTTGTCGATTTCTTGCGGTCGTTCACCTGGGCGTGGTCGTGGAGCGTCGACTGCAAATCCGCGGAGACCGATTCGTCGGTATGGGCAGTGCCGCATAATGTGGCCGGCCTCACCGCAGTGGAAGCATAATGGCCGGTTGTTCGCTGTCCTCCATGCGTCGCACTTCCTGGGGCTTGTTGGTCGTTGGTAGGCTTGGCGGGCGGGAGCCAAGGGGCGGTTTTCAGGAACAGGCCAGTAGCGGCGAGGGCTCGGAAAGTCATCACGTAGGGGCGGAGGGCGACGTAATGCACCAGCGTAGTTCATCGCTGTTGCCTGTTGTGCTGGAAAAGTCGCAGCCGTCGCTTCAGGAACGCCCAGCGCCTGCTGGACTTCTTCACGGACGACGTCCGCGAGCGTCGCCACCTGGGGTTGTTGCGATGATGGCTGCATTCGGTGGAGATCCTCTCGCACGATCTCCCGGATGAGGTCACGAAGGTTCTCTCCACTTGTAGATGCGCTGGGGTAGTGGCTTGAGTAGTCTGGCTGAAGTGGCCGCTCGTAGTGGCGCATCCGGGTGTACAACGTCTTCTCGATGGCAGAAGCTTCCGTTTCAAATTCCGCCACTGTTTTTGGCGGATTTCGGACAAGATTTCCAAAAAGCGATTCTTTGACGCCTCGCATTAAAAGTTTGACTCTCTCACCTTCAGTCATGTTAGGGTCGGCGCGGCGAAAGAGGCGCTTCATCTCCTCAACGTACGCCAGGACAGACTCGTTAGGAAGTTGCAGTCTTGACTGAAGGAGGGCCTGGGCTCTTTCCTTTCGGACGATGCTTAAAAAGGCAGTCAGAAACGCTTCCTTGAAAGTCTCCCAATCCTTCATAGTTGCCTCATGATTTTCGAACCAAACTCGGGCATGTCCTTGAAGAACAAAGTAGACTTGCCTAAGTTTCGCGGCGTCATTCCAGCCGTTGAATTCTGCCACACGATCGAAAAGGTCCATCCAATCTCCCGCATCTTCATCCGGTAGTCCATGGAAGCAGGGGAGCTCCCGGGGTAAGACGAAAATAACCGGTGCTGTAGGCTGGGCCATTGTCAGCGTCGATACCTTCCGAGATCGACTGGGGTCAAGCAGCAGACCGTGTTCGGGTTGTAGGCCTTGAAGTCGGCGGCTGGCTAGGTGACCTGTAGGCTGGTCTTCCAGGGCGACAGGAACACGGCTTGGGTCTTCGCTTGAAGGATCAAAGGCAGCACCTCCACCAGATGTCACGTAGTGGTGACGAGGTCGACGACACAATTGAAGGGTCGATGATTGCACTAAAGAAACTGTTTATTTGGGCTGACTTGCGCCCGCAAAAGAACTAAGCAACTCGGCGGCGGCGATAGAAAAAAACGTGCTCGTCGATCGTCGAACAAAGAATGCCCGTCACACTCGGCAACGCTCAATTTAAAGGCTGCACAGAACAGTCTAGATAACGTCGCAAACAGCTACCAGCACGGGCTGGAACATTGTGGAAAGACACCCAAGTGGCCAGAACCTTCGAGACAGATCTCGGTGCATCTTGCGCTACAACAAAACTGATGAAGGTGTGACTCGCGACATCGAGCATTAACAAACAAAGATTACGGAACTGATACGCGGTCCAGAATCAGAGTGATAAGCCTGTATGCCGGCGGCTGTTACAAAACAACAAATACTGTTTGGAGGTTTCGCGGCAATATTATTGCTTAAACGTCTTCGTTTCATTACATGTTTCCTTCTCCCTGTGAATGACTGAGCATCCAAATGACATTAACATCACTTTTGATGTATCGCAAAGAATCAGTTTCAGTTCATTTCACTTAAAATTTTATAAGCAAGGCATAAAGAAAACGAACTTTCTATTTTTCTGCATAAATTGGTTTTCGGTTTTGGTGTAATAACATTGGAAGAAACATGGTATTTGCTGGGTACAGAAGTTTACAGGAATTTTTCCTATTAGACCTACTAACCAAGGTGGGGAAATTTAAGTGGTAGTGAAAATAATGCAGATTGTGTAATAGTTCCTAACACAACTGTTTTGACGGGAGATATTCAGTGCTTAATTTGGAAATCAAGATTGTGTTTTTACGCAGTGATCTACTGACGCCAAACGGTATATTTAATCATTTCATTACCTACTATAATTTTAGCCAATTACGTGAATTTGAATTATTTTAGAATTATCTCCGCGTGATTCCAATATTGATGCGCTAAAATCTCTTACTGCGCAGGTCGCCATGTTTTCGGGAGTAAAAGAAAAATGTCTTACCATTTGACCAAAACTGCAGAAAGTGTTACAATGTGCGCAGTGACTTCGCTAGACTTTTTTGACCACTATAATCAATCCAAATAATGCAATATCTGGCGTTTTGTGTAATGGCATTAATGAAGACTTTACGATATACTTTTTCTTGCATGTAAGCAGGAAAGAGCGCATGCGCAAACTTCGAGGGCAGTGACTATTCAAAGCATCAACCCTGCTTCTCTGGATTCTTTCTTCTTGAGCCTATTGAAACAAAACTGGAACGATGTATTTTATGGTGACACCTTTACATTCAAAAATATTTGGGCAATATAATAATAACAAAATATTTGTTGAGAAATCAAAAGCAGTGTTTCCTCTAAGACCAGTTTGGGCAGGAGTCTTGTAAAGCAAGTACAGATTTGCAATATGTTGCTTAACCGAACCCCATCTTCGCCAATTAGGGATTTAAGACATCGTATTTCAGGCCCCCGCATACAAGGAATCAGCCATCCGAAAAATATTAGAAATATTTTATATCTCATCATTGCACAACATCCTTTCTTTAATTATAAGCTGTCAAATACTTAGAAATTACTACAGCATGCACTTTAGGTAGCTGATTATTATGAGTTATGTACTGCATTTATCTCTTTCAACAATAGAAAATCACAAGATAATGTTCCAGAAAAATATGTGGTCAATAATATGGCGTGTATACTGTCTCACAACTTTAACTTGACATTGTCAACTGAATCCAAATATTCGAGGAAAAGTGACGATAAAAACGATATGTCTAGTTATAGACCAATTTCTTTCCTGTCGACTTTTTCTAGTGCCTAAAGAGACTAAACCTTTACAAGGTTTGTGAAGTTCTGCCTAAGCTGGGGAATTTCATTATTCCTTCGCAGCATTGTCCCAGCCTCGCTAATAGAAAATGAGAATCCTTGAATCACTCTGAAAAGGAGGTGCGTGGGTGTTTTGCTGAAAAAGTTAGATGGATACAAAATGCACGCCACACCAGCTTGTTTAATAAAATCTTACCTAATCGACATTTATTACTATCTTATAAACGTTGTTTTCTATATTGTATACCAACAACATAACCGTTTTAAGCACCTTTATAAAGTATATTCTCTGTGCAGACGACACAAGCCTCTTTTCTATAGGCAATAACATTTCACTGCACGTTTCAAACATTGAAAGTATGTTGGAAAGATTGAAATGACGTAGAAGAGCAAACTCGTGTGTCATAAATGAAATCATAAAAACACATGGTGCGATTTTCAACCCTGCACAGCGTTGTTGCATCATATATTACATTAAATATATACCACTCCATTATAGATATGGTGGATGGTGGACACTTCGAAAACATTCTATGTTTTTAACAAGAACATATGCCGACGCCCTCACGTTAGCTCCAATTTAACCGATTTTATATAATGCACCCCACTTCTTGCGAAATGCCGCCTCAAACTAGCCGTATCGATTAATTCATTCATATGAAATATGTTGTTCAGTTGACAAGTGAAGTACTATTTCCTTGCTTGCCACACTACTATAACCTGTACAAGATATACATATGCTTCAAAGGAAGACTGTAAGTTAGTAATCCAAAGTTGCTAACTTGCACTCACTGACGAACTGTTTAAGCGATTCAAAATTATGCCTATATAGAACTTTTTATGAATTTTTCTCAGAGGCTGGATCTCAAGGTTCTTTGTTTGACTCTTACTTGTTTTTTTATTGACTTTTATCCCTCAAGGCAAATTTGGTCCCATACCCTTCGAGAAAACAAGGGCATTGCAATCCCAAATCGACTAACGGATTATGGCTGACAAATGATTCATCATGCAGCTGCAAGGCTGTAAAAAAGTATTTTTTAAGCCTTCGTATTTTCTTGTCTTAAAATGTCACGTGTGACATATGCATTTCTTTTACTACGCGTTTAACATTATGAATGGATATATAAGACTATTTCTTACCGATGGTTGACTCTTTCTTTTTATATTCGTCGTTTTTTAAGTATAGTTTGCACGTTTGTCCTGTCTATATGCTCAGTAAGCTGGCGGCGCTGCATCAAGTGAATATCATTCGCTTTTCTGCATGAGCCTGCCCACATATTCACTATGCGAAAAAATCTAATTTGATCATCTGGTTCCCAGTCCAGTTTCACGGAACATCATTTTAATTGCGAGTCAAATCTGGAATACTTTTATATCATTTGTAAACATGTTTATGGGAATGGTAAAGTTGTCCTCTTCAAAGCAAAATCATTCGTCTTAGTGAGAAATCATAAATGTGATCACCACAGCCGAAGAAAAAAATGTTGCTTACTATATAACACAAAATAGTATACAGTGTATTCGCCCGTACTGGCTCATGAGACAAAATAATTGAGAAACAAAAATATCGTGTTAAGCGTACATCTTCAGATTGTTTAAATAATAGTCGAGCATAAAAAAAAACATTTCTTTTAAAACCTTTTTGGACGCAATAAATTATAGCAGATTTTGCTGTAGTTGGTTCTCGTGCTTCTAAAAACCGTGGAAAGGAACTGGGAGGAAAAAATCCGACTCAAAAAGAAAGCAGTTATTAAACTAGTGAGCACGGTCTTAAGCCTACAAGCATTAGGTACAGCAAACTATTTTCTCAATTTTATGAAATTAGGTCGACCACTATCTTGAGATGACGTAGTGAATGACACTACCTCTTCTATTTCTTCGCTCCTTCTTTGCAAATTGAATATTACAGGACACGCACATAGCCATAGGTAAATATAACGTAACGCGAAAGTAATAGGCCACCATTAGGTAGGTGGGGAAAACGTCACGAAATTAAGTTTTTGAAGCAAAGGGCACAGCTTTGAGATTTGTTTATAACCTTCTATGAGTATATAATCGCTTTTCAGTGGGCATAGCTGAAAGAAAATTGATATATACAATGTCTCGGCTCAGGAGGCAGTTTATTAGCTTTTCCTCTCTAACTTTGTGATTAAAATAAAATCGAATCATTGCTTTAAAGAAATACACCCGTGCGAATTCATTGCTTAGCAGACGAGTGCACAAAACTGGCTGATTAAGGGTAGAAATTTTCTATACCTAAACTATTATAATGTAAAACATATGATCCTGTAATATGTTTTGGAGACTTGAGACTAATTTGTATTTTAAAAAGAGATGCCTCGAATAACGTATCTAGTTCTCTAAGCATGAGAGTTGTTAACATTCAAAGAACGGCTTGTCTACAGAAATAGCATTATAAGTTTTTGATGTTTGAATTTGTAACTTTTCTTTTGTGTCCTCTACCAGAATAATAACTAAAGTGCTTATGGGTATGATTGAAATCCACAGCATGTTCATGAAAACATTACACGGGTTCAACGCTGCTTAACCAAATATTGAGCGAAAGCATTAGCTGCGGGTGACCGAGCGTTATTATTCTCTTTTTCTTCTTCCTCAGCCCACATATAAAGCCCCGCTTTAACCAACCCATATGAACGAGCCTTAGAGGCCTATAGGGGTAACGTGAATATGCCAGGCTCCTAGCAGGTTGATTCTGACATAACCGTCCCTTGTGAAACGAGAGACCCAAGTTGGAAGCTCCGGCCAGCACGTGTCAAGTGGGGTGTGAGGTCCCAGCGTCACGTGGGTAAGACGTAAGTGCGGACGGGTCACGCGAAGGCTTGAAAGTGCGAGTAGAATTGCTTTCGCAATAAAAGCTTTAAGAAAAAAAGACTAACATATGCAGGCCTGTAGAAATTTTCTACAGGCCACTCGCTTACAATATTCGAAAAATATTATTGCAACTAAAGATTGGAAAATATAGCGCCGACCACGCTCACTAATCTCACTTAAAATGTTTGTTTAATAAGTTTTGCTTCTACTGGTCTGCCTTAAATAACATTCAGGCCATTCTATCGGTTCTTAACTTATGCCGCATCAAAGTAACGCTGTCTGCACTGGTTGGCCACCAGTTAAATCTTCTCAAAGTTAGGAAACCTTCATGCGGAGGTACTTCGCTGCGCTGCCTTGCGAGACACAAGTTTAATTATGATAACTCATAAAAGGTGCACTCAAGCACCCGTTTCAGATATATTACCCAAGCTCCAAAATCTACAGCATCCGGGAGCGTTCACAGCCGAGGTCTTAGACGAGGTGGCGCCTTAATTCACGTGAGCGCTCTCAAAGTTAGCCCGCTAAAGTATTTGGAGTAATCAGTGAATGCATCCTGCCTTAATAAAGCCCATACGAGAATAAGGAGCGTTTGACTTTCGAAAGTTATCCTCCTGCCAGCTAGCGCGCGTATGAAATTTTAATAATCAATGTGTAAGCGCATCTCTGTTTACGGAACGAAGTTCTTAATCGCAGGGGAAATTATGTAGCAGCTCTGAAATCATTTATTTAAAAGAAGCGGCAGTCGCTGAATATTTTGTCCAAAAAACTCTTCAACAAACTTTAATTCTCGCATGACTGAATTAGCCTTTGTAAGATTTATGTTGGTGATATTAAGCTTCATATCAGTAAGGCATTAGAATTTCATAGCCGCTTCAGCTATCATTTATTTCATTCATTTCATCGCACCAATTCTGTATGAACGATGGAGGTGCTACAAAATGTTTCCAAAAAGGAAGAGTATTTTTGACTTCAGCTTGCAGTTGCATTACCATGTTCTCATTTTATACCCACAAACTGCCCTTTTTAGCAGCATGATATTAAGAAATAAATGTTTCGCATCATTACAATATTTCCTAATATTTGCTCTCCATCACTTATGCCGCGATGCAATTTTGAGCACAACCACAACTTAAAAATGCATTTTAATTTACTAGCATCCGAGCCCAGATACATACTGCTAATATGCTGATACCAGCAGCAACAAATTATATGATATGCAAATTAACAATTATAACTGTCTTTAAATGACTAAGCTTGATTAAAAGCTGATTCATTTTTCGCAGCATGGCCTGAATTTGCAAAGGCAAATGTATCGTGTCTTATTTCAAACGCAGGCCGCTCTTGAAAACAGAACATAGGTAAGTTCTGTTAGCGACCGCAAGTATATTTCGAAAAATTTGAAACCAGCCATTCTTCCAAACCAATAAGAAAACGAATATGCTCCTGCAGTCTGTAATTGGTAATACCTCGCTAGAGTAAGTCAGCCTCACACAGAGAGCCTTGATTCCCGAAACAGTGAATGTCCGCTCCGCTCAAACAATGCGGACTCAATCACTCCCGAATAGACTGCAGGTTTCTACGCAATGATAAAAAATAGAACTTTTGCCGGCCCAGTTTACACCCAAATCTTACCGTCCTCTCCACTATGGAGCCTGCATAAACCACACGTGCTTCTTTCAATACAGGGCATCAGGAAGAAGGTCGATCTATCGCCGACAGAACTAAAACAAATCACTCTTGAATACTTCGATGAGCACCATGCAAATCGTTTGCACGTCTACATCGATAATTTAGTGAATGCCGTCAGTTCTTCAGGCTCCATGGTCATACCTTCAATTAATACAGAAATAAAAGTTTGGACAATTCACCAGACTTCTTGAACAGCTGCAGAGCTAACCGCTCTTCGTGTTGCAATTAGGCATACCAGTCAGTAGAGCCCTCAGCGGTGGTCTATTTTCACAGATTCAAAAGCAGCCCTGCAAGCGTTAAAAGCTTCTCTTCGCCGTGGAGCCCATGGAAAACTCTTTGCGTAAATACGACAAATTCATCACTGTGCAATTAATGGAGGACATGACATCATCTTCCAATGGCTTCCAGGACACAGCGGCATAGCGGGCATTCTTCGGGCGGACAAAGTAGCACGAACAGCCCACCAAGACGGCGATTGTGTGTTGATTCCCTTTTCCAGGGCAGACGCAGCGGGGAGGCTTCGCGCACTTGCGCGAGAACACACACTCTCCTTGTGGAATTCTGGCCAGTTTGAGAACTGCCGCTTAAAGTCCCTGGACCCTGACCTGAAGCTCCGCCTTCCACCTCGCTTACCCCGACGCGAAGAAACTTTGCTGTGCCGCCTGTGGGTTGGTGTAGCATTCAAAAACTCGTATTCTTTTATGATAGCCATGGCAAACAGCCCTGCATGTACAAACTGTGGATGCGACGAGTCTATAGGCTACATTCTTTGTGAGTGCCCTATATACAGTGACGAACACAGTGTCTGTGCCGTATGCTGGAGCATCTAGATGGACGCCCATTGACTGAAATTAGGTTTTTAGGTCCCTAGCCACGGCGATCGTCTGCGGTGAAGGCCTCCCAGGCACTGCTCCGCTTTATGAAAAGCACAGGCCTAATCGAAAGACTGCTGTTATGTTACGTGATACGACTGTGACGTGATGTATTGTGGCATCTTCATCTATCCCTCTCTCACAACTTTTATATCCACTCACCCCCTTCTCCCACTGCAGGGTAGCAAACCGGTTTCTTTTACGGGTTAACCTCCCTGCCTTTCCTCCTCATCTTCCTCCTCCTCCTCCTTGCAGAAATGCGCATAGCGCTTATCGCGCTTTGTTTCTTGAAATTTCTCACAAATTCAGTTTCACATCTTTTGTAATGGGCACCTATTTGCTTTACACAGTGTTGATATTTTAGTTTTATCAGTCGTTCATAGTCTCCATAAACGATCATTGCTTTTGTACGCAGTATTCATCTTGCAGTGATTAGCTAACAGTTCTTTTATTTCTTTCAAAACTAGCAGGATTAAGATGATTAATACTGAAAACATTGCGAACATTAGACAACGTCTTTTCCGTCATTTTTTTGGCAGTTATGCAACTCACCGGTAAAAAAAGAGGCATTAAAGAAAGGATTAGGAAAAATGCAAGAGGAAAGTAGCTCGCATAGATCGGATAAAAGCAGATATCTGTAAAGATTTCCGGGATAATATGCTAAGATCTATCCGCTCTGTTAGGTCATCCTTCTGGGCCTCAAGGTTAATTGAATCATTTAAGCATGGTTATTTATTTCTAGCCCATAAAAGACAGGAACGCAATGACGTGAAATAAAATTCTGCAAACCCAGGCCCATGACTACATGTTTAGTGGCGAAAGATCGTCAGAAAGTATCAGAATCGCCAAAACACTGGCGCGAAAAAAATCCTCTTATGGAAAAAAATATCTGATGTAATTAGCCGATGTACAGCTAAATAGTATGGCCACATCATATACCTATAGCTTTCTTTACTACTTCTACTCGGCTGTTTAGACTTCCAGGAATATGATTTGTTTATTTTCTCTGCAGCAATAATTCATGTTCCAATAAACAGGATATAAATGAGAGGTAAGCGTATACTATCGGAATCCAAAATACCACTTTACGGAAGCAAGAACGAGCTTATGTTCGGTCGCTTAGGAAGCGGGAATGTGCCCATGCTACCATAAAACACTGTGTTTATGTAGACTGGTTGGTATAGGACTGCCTAATTCTTCAGCACTCCTCAAATTCCTCAAATGCTACCGATAGGCTTAGCTGCTGACTTGTCGCTTTGTCGCCTGTCTGCTTCTGTTGTTTCAGAATGCAGCATTATTTATTTGGCTATTACAACAAATAAATTGTATACAGGTTCTAACTAATGCTGCCAGAACTTTAAAAAAATGTTGTTTAAATCGCCGTAGTATTGATGCGCATATGATTCCCATATTTCTTATCGTACTGAGGCTTCCATCCGGCTGGGTGAACTTGAGTGAAAAATATTGTCATACGGGACGTATTCCTTTCATAGCCTTTCCTGTCACGCTGAATTTTGGAAGTTATTAAACGACGGGACCACGCTTTCTTTGCGCACCGGTAGTGCAGTCTAACCTAACGTTCTACTAATGAGCCACTCTACTTAGAAAAGGATCGATCTTCGTGGTATTAATTAATGACACGTGCCTGCAGAGTTGTTTTGTGCGGCACCACTCTAAGAAATCGTACACATGACGCATGCCAAACCTTTCATGTCACGATCAATTTCGGTAATTTAGTAAACGCACATGACGCAGTGGTAGTGCAGTCTAACATGAGGTTCTGTTGCTGAGCCACTTCTACAGAGAAGAGAATCGATCTTAGGGCTAACAATTAAGGAATTCGAGCTCGCATGTGAGCAGCTGCCGTTTATCTTGAAACATGTAGTTTAATCTAGCTGAATAATGTTATTGGGAAACACAGTGTGCGTAAAAATATTCTACGCAGCTTGCTTTCTCTATTGCCGGAGCATGCACTCGAGAAGACATAAATCAGCATCGTGAAGAGGCAAGGGCTATTTAAAGTTTTTTTCAAGTGCTCCTGAAGCATCGGAGTGCCCCTGAATGCAAATTT
This sequence comes from Amblyomma maculatum, assembly GCF_055883805.1. NCBI lineage: Eukaryota > Metazoa > Arthropoda > Arachnida > Ixodida > Ixodidae > Amblyomma > Amblyomma maculatum. Next base: position 109,833,968 of record NC_139347.1, on the reverse strand, counting down.
TATTGTAATATTAATTTTTCTGCTTATTTGAAATCATGGACTTTGTAAAATATTTGTCACAAAGAAAGCCGATCATAACATTGCACGCGTCAAATATTTCGAAAATAAAACAAAAAACAACCTTGCCCAAACACAACATTTTGAAATAATATTTTCATATTCAAAATGTATATTCTAATGTTCCCCACAATGTTTCCCGCAATATGCTCGGATATTGCTTTGAGGTTGCCGTACTTTTGGTACAAAGGATGTATATAAATGAAAAATTATATATGAGAAAAACTCCTCGTCTCTTTACTATTTATCTGTTTATGTTTATTTTGTTTAGTCCAAAAAGCCTTATGTGGGCAAATAAATTTGGTAGTCCCCAGAAAAAGTTGAAACGCCATGTGCAGTATAAGGCTAGCTGAGTGCTGATGTTTTCGCTGAAGCTTCTTACAGACTAAAAAAAAATGCTGAATGACAGAACCATCTTCTCGTGTGGTTACAAATCGTGCAACCACGGATACCTGGCGAACACCTTTCCACATTACACTACCATCACCTTATAATAATACGTTACTACAAGGGTCAAATGAGGCGACCTTTTAGGTCACGTAGCAAGTGATATCAGCAACTGCTAAAGAATACACGTTTCATTAGGCTCGGAAATTTAACACATTCTGGGAAACCTAATGTGAAATTTTCGTGCCTTTCATCACATAAATTTCTTTACGGCTGCAGTCAATATTTACGCGATAGATAGAGCACCCACATTAACATTGTGACGAGGAAGAAGTACGCGAGGAACCTTCCAGGCAGTGACATCGTGATCGCTGCGCGTGTTGGACCTGACGGTGTTCGCTGTCGCTGTGCTCGCCGCTGATCTGCTCAGTCCTGCTGATCGAGTCCTGCTCATCTGCTCAATAAACCCCCATCTTACATTTGGTGGAGGTGCTGGGTGAAGCAGCAACTTTTCAGCGCAACGTTCAGGAGATGGCTTGCGACGTTGACAGGTGAGGCATGAGCGAACGTACTTGAGTACGAAGGTGTACATGCCCTGCCAGAACGCAGCCGGAGACAAGTGTATGTCTTCAAGACGCCCGCGTGACTGGATTGTGGGTCAGCGGGGAAATAGTCACAGATTTGCGAACGTAGCTGCCGGGGAATAGCTAGCAACCACTTGCGGCCATCTGCGCAGTAGTTGCGGCGGTAGAGGAGGTTATCACGAATGGCGAAGTGGAAAGCATGGCGGCGGAGAGCACGCGATGGAGAAGCAGCTGTAGAATTGTAGATAAAATCGAGGAGAGAATTTATCCAAGGATCTTGCCGCTGCGCTGACGGCATGTCATTGATGTGAAACGATGGCGGGGAATTGTCGGAAGAGGAGAGGCTTGTGACCTCAGCTGTAAGGGGGCAGCGGGAAAGTGCATCGGCGTCGGGATGGTTTCGGCCGGAACGGTAAACAACGCGGACATGATATTCCTGAAGGCAACGAGCCCATCTTGCAAGTCTGCTGGACGGTTTTTTCAGTGAGGAAAGCCAGCAAAGCGTATGGCGGTCCGTGACTACGTCAAAAGGGCGGCCATAGATGTAAGGGCGGAATTTAGCAAGAGCCCAAAATATCGCTAAGCACTCTTTTTCAGTGACAGAGTGACAACCTTCGTGAGTGTACGGCTAACATAGGCGACCACGTATTCAGTATAACCTGTTTTGCGCTGAGCGAGCACAGCGCCGAGACCAATACCACTGGCGTCCGTGTGGACCTCAGTAGGCGTTTTGGGGTCGAAGTGACGTAGGACAGGCGGTGCCGTGAGGATGCGGCGTAAAGTATTGAAGGCATCGGTGCACGTTGGCGACCACGACGAAAGGTCGGAACTGCCGGACAGAAGGTCTGTCAAGGGAGCAGCAACTGAAGCAAAATTTCTAATAAAGCGGCGAAAGTAAGAGCACTGCCCAAGGAAGCTACGTAGATCTTTGATGGAAGTCGGTTTGGGAAAGGCTGCTACGGCACGAAGTTTGGCAGGGTCTGGAGATTCACCATCTTTGGAGACAACAGGGCCAAGAATGGTAAGCTGGCGGGCGGCAAACCGACATTTTCTCAAATTCAGCTGCAGTCCGGCATCAGATCGGCAGGTCAAAACGTGCTTCAGACGGTAGAGGTGTGTGTCAAAGTCAGGAGAACAGACGACAATGTCGTCGAGATAGCACGTCTTCCACTCTAGGCCACGCAAAATGGTGTCCATCATCCACTCAAATGTTGCCGAAGCATTACAAAGCCCAAACGGCATAACTGTAAATTCGTACAAGCCGTCAGGAGTTACAAAGGTAGTTTTGGGGTGATCAGCCGCTTCCAGGGGAACTTGCCAATACCCGGAACGTAAATCTAGGGAAGAAAAGAGCTCGGCGCCTTGCAAACAATCGAGAGCGTCGTCTATGCGTGGGAGAGGGTAGACGTCCTTTCGCGTAATCTTATTCAGGCGGCAATAATCGACACAGAAGGGTATAGAACCATCTTTCTTTTTTACAAGGACAACAGGTGACGCCCAAGGGCTGCTTGAGGGCTGAATCACACCATTCTGAATTATTAGGTAGATTTGCTCTTCAATAGCCTGGCGTTCGGTTGCAGACACACGATAGGGGCGCTGTCGCAGTGGTGCGTGTGTGCCGGTGTCGATGCGATGAGTGACTGTAGAAATTTGACCCAAAGAACTTGGATGAGAGTCGAAAGAGGATCGAAATTGATGCAGTAGGTTCAAAAGCTGAGTGCGCTGCGCTGGAGGAAGATACTTCGATACTCGGTACGCGTTAATGAAACGGAGGAACAAGTCTATAGAGGGGGGAGCGGGCGCAGGTGAAGGAGGGCGGAGTGCAGTGACCGCAGAGTGCGACGCGTCTTCAGGTTCTTCAGAGATCAGAAGAGATGCTATTGGCTGAATACTGCCGAGGCATTCACCATGGCGCAAAGCAGTAGGAGAGTTAAATGGGTTAGAGACCTATAACATGGAAAGGCCAGCGGAAATAGCGAGCACAGCGTAGTGCAATGGAAGGCATTTGCGGCGCTGAAAAGTAGGGGCTGGTGTGAAGAGAACGGTCTCATCGCTAATAGATGCACAAACGACACGAACAAGCACTGAAGAGCAGGGAGGAAGGTCGATATCTTCGGCGACGAGGGCTTTAGCACAGGAATTTCATGGATGAGCGTCTGGTAAGACATCGGGCAAAGTTGAGAACCCCACTTCAGCTCGAGCGTAATCGATAATAGCAGCGTGACGCGACAGGAAATCCCAGCCTAAAATTACAGCGTGCGAGCAACTTGGCAGCACGATGAACTCAATCGTATAAAGGCAGTTCTGGATAACTACTCGAGCAGTGCACGCTGCTAAAGGCTTGATATGCTGAGCGCCGGCCGTTCGCAACCAAAGGTCCGCAATTGGCGTCTTCACTTTCTTTAAAGTGCTACATAGCTCTGCGTCCATAACTGAAATCGCAGCACCAGTGTCAATTAGAGCCATGACAGCAACACCCTCCACGAAAACTTCAATAAGGTTTGCCGGCGACAGATGAGGACTTGGGAAGTTCGACGGGGTCGCAGTTCTCGCCTCAGGAACTGCGGCCTCTAGATTTCCTCACTTGAAGCGTTCTGTCGACGTCGCATCGTAGAGATAGAGCGGCGTCACGGCGTCGCGGCGACGGTGAACGGCGGTCGGAGATGGCTGAGCGGTCTGGGGAGAAATGACGGCTGGCTGGAGGCTCAGTAGGCGCGGAATGCTGAGGCGTCGAAGACCAGTACCCAGAACCTAGAGTAGGTGGTGCTGACACTGGGAGACGGTTTCGACAATAACGAGAAATATGTCCAGCCTGCCCGCAAGTGGAACGAATTGGCCGGATATCTGTCGTGCGCCAGGGATTGCGTGGTCTTGGAGCCGGTCGAATAAACTGCGCAGGTTCTCGAGCAGAACCAGGAGGTGGCTGAACGTAGGCAGGTTGCGGCGGTGCATATGTAGGTGGTGGTCGGGCAGCAACAGCTGCATATGTCAACGGGGCTGGAGGAAGAGATTCAGCTACTTGTTCTTGAATAATCTGGCGCAAAGTGGGAGCTAGGTGTGAGGAAGGCTCTTCATGGCAGAACATAAGGGAGTGCTGTCGAGCAACTTCTTCCCGAATGAAGCTCTTGATTTGTGGCAGCAGCGCAGAATGTTCAGCTGCATCTGTCAGGCCAGTAAGCGAGTGCATGGTGTTCGCGCGAGTTATGGCCATTTATTTGCGCAGTTCGTCATAACTTTGACAAAGTGTGACCACTTCTGCGACGGTGCGGATATCTCGAGCAGTCAGCATCTGGAAGGCGTCGTTATCAATGCCTTGTAGAATCTGCTTAATCTTGTCGGCCTCTGACATCTGTGCGTTCATGCGCTTGCACAAATCGACGACGTCCTCGATATAACTCGTGAAAGTCTCGCCAACCTGTTGAGACCGCGCACGCAAGCGCTGTTCAGCGCGGAGTTTCCTCACAGCCGGACGGCCGAAAACTTCAAAGAAGCTGGCTTTGAACTCGGACCATAATGGAATATCCGCTTCATGGTTCCGATACTATAGATTTGCAATGCCGGTAAGATAGAAAATCACGTTGATTAACTTTGTTTCCGCGTCCTATTTGTTGTAAGCGATCACTCGCTCATAGGATGTGAGCCAGTCCTCGACGTCATGGTCGTCAGTGCCGCTGAAGATGGCGGGGTCTCGCTGGCGGAGGAAGCCGGGACAGATGATGGCCGAGCTAACTTGTACGGCTTGGTGGTTAACGTCCTCAGGCATCGCAGGAGGTGGTAATCTGCGGCTACGGAGTTCTAGGGTGAGAAGGTAGATCTTAACCGGCACCTCCACCAAATGTAAGATGGGGGTTTATTGAGCAGATGAGCAGGACTCGATCATCAGGACTGGGCAGATTAGCGGCGAGCACAGCGACAGCGAACACCGTCAGGTCCAACACGCGCAGCGATCACGATGTCACTGCCTAGAATGTTGCTCGTGTACTTCTTCCTCTTCACAACATAAACAAGAAGCAGCAATTGCACTGTAGCACTTTCAATTGGTCCAAAACCCTTATAAGCAGCTTCCGCATTGTATATATTGTTACGGTGTAATAAGGAGTGGTGTTCATTTACAGTGCTGCGGTGAAACCTACTAGCCGCCAGAAACCAAAGCTTCTTCCTCCTCTCCTGCCACACCGTCACAATCCTTCATCGTCGTCAGTAGCGTGGCATTATTGTCTCTTGAAGAAAATTGCTGAACTGGTTTATAAATTATGATCGAGCGAATATAACTACGCAATGCACTTGTTGTATAACCACACGTCTTTCCTTTCCATCAGTCTCTAAATAGTTCGTAACTTAATATTTAGAGAAAATACTTTGACATAGGTAGTGAAGGATTTATAGAAAAAAAATTTTAATTGCTTTTATTTATTTTTTCAATGCGATGCCTCATTATGTGAGAGTGTAGGAGAGGCGAGGCAGGCGCATTGATGGCGGGCATTTTTTAGCATAGTTCAGAATGCTGAATGATTTTTTTTAAAGGCGAACAAACTGTAAACATTATTTGTGGTTTTATTCAACAATAGAATATAGTCTTGCGGTTTCATCTGGCTACTGTTTTTCCCTCACTGTTGAAACCGGATGAAATTTTTGCCTTCAATTGCACGCGTTAAAAAAAAAAAACTTATTAGTTATTGGTAAAGCTTCGCCGCTTTTTACGCCTGTTTAATAAGGCTAGCCAGGCTCTTAATGGCTAAGGTAAATTTAGACATTTCATACTCATTGTCACAACCATATTTAGAATAAATTCCAGCGTGAGCTGTTTCCCTTTAGCCAGATGTGTTTTCAACCTTAAGCTCAAATACCAACATTTTGAACATCGATTCATCGGTTACAGTTGAAGTCTCGTGTAGCATCTGGCTATAGCCGCAATGCAACCGAAAATGCGGGAAGCTTTCCGGATGCAGATATCATGCAAGAGAAATTGTGAACAAGCACTGGTTGTTGTCGAATACTGACCCCTTGAGTAAATAGGGGACATGGTATTTAACAACACATGCGGCCGATGTCTCCAGCAGATATCAGGATTTGCGTATGCAGGTCTGTTTCCGACCACTCCTGTGTTTCTCTCCGTTCTTTAAATGTACTTTGCTTGAGACGAGCCTCATTATTGTACTCACATTTGCAAGATCCGAAATTATATTCTTTCTTTTAAATGCTCCGTTCAAAACTTCCTACGTTTAAATATAGCCGTCCCGCATCCGCCGATACCTCATCAACAGCTAGCCTCATAGAAAAAGTTTAAGCACGAGTCTACATCGCATCAAGCTCGCCAGCAATGCAAAACCGCCTCCCATATCAAAACCGTGACGTATTGGAAACATCTGGACACAGAACATCGCACTCGCTACCAAACCCATCATCACACTTGCCCGCCACTGAACCTCGAGAGGGATTCCGAATGTATACGAGAGAACTTTGTTCTCCATCCAGTTATCTGATACAATGCAATTTCTCTTATACAATTCACAAATTTAGGCATTTCAACTACAGAATGCAGCTGATAGCTCTTTCACACTCGCGCATAGCTACACAAACACATTAGGGTATTGATCAGCTGCGGATCTTTTATGTGAAGGGGGAGGGGGGGGGAGCTGTTTTCAGTATTTCTTTTTTCGTTTTGCACACACGAGAGACGGAACGTTTGACATACTTAGCAGGCTCCTTATGATTCACGTATTCGTTCTTCTTTACAATCATCATTTCCGTTACTGCCACATGGTCCCATAAAGGGCGATAAATCGGACGCTTTTGTCAAACCGATGATAGCAGCCATTAACGTAAATGTTCAGAAATACAGCATGATGTATGTCCGCGAGGAAAGTTCAAAACTAAATGCGAGCAATGGACGCCTGCTTATCACTGCCCCGATCTGGCACAGGACGTTCTGGCTACTCTAACCTGATTAACAGCAATATATATTCTGGTAATTTAAAATGTTTTGCCTCGGTCCATGCGCATGCACCCAGATGCGTTTGAAGCTTGCCAGTGCGGTGACAGAGCGAACAAGTCAGCGGTTGCAACAGAGGCAATCACAGTGCACAAGATATGCAGAAATACAAAAAGGAGGAAAGTAAGAGAGGCGGTAGTGGATGGGGAAGAGGAAACAACAAAGATCGCCGAGTGTTGCATTTGCATTTGCGATGGAGAACAGAACTGATGAGCCGCCGGAGTCTCCCCAACTCACCAAAGCCGCCCCTCACGGAATGTAACCGGCGACTTCGTCATCGCCTCTGGCGCGACATTGTCTTGCATGCGTAATAAGCACGTCGTGCAATCCTGGGAGGAATGAACGCAAAGTAGAGGAGTGCCTAGTTACTCTTACTGCCTTACTTCGTTACTGCGTCCCACGGCTGTGCATAATACAGCGATTTATTATAATGTGCAAGTTGCTACCAATCAATTTGCCTTGTACAAGCCACGCGACCGTGACATTGTACTGTTTTGTCATTCGAGAAGAAGACAATTTTGCCCTGCAGCGTTGTAGCATAATTTCTCGCTTACCGGCGTAGTTCTTGTCGCATAGGACAAGCGCCTCAGCGACCGAGCGAGTGTTCCCTGGGACGCGTACCAGCCCTATTAGCCTGAACGAATTTGGCTGCCCGAAGGCGAAATTAAGTTAGTCACGTCCTTTTCTTTCGCAAACTATATCCTACGTCGACGTCTAGCGACCAATCACGGTGAAATTATAAACTTTTCTTTTTAACCGCAAAGAGTTCCCTTGTCCTCTACCTGTCCTCGCTGATCCACTCAACAGCTGCCACTGTTGGTGATGAAAAGGGTGTCACGCAATTGAAACGCATCTATTTCGTTGCACTCCTGTTCATTCCCGCTTACTGCGCCCAGCTCCTAGGCGCTTTTACAGAGCTAGATTACAGAGAGCGGTAGTTTAACAGCAAATAAGGGTGATATTTCTTTTTAAAAATCAGCAGTCCTTTAGAATCTAATTTTCAGAGTATCATGACTAGAGCTAAAAGACAACCAAGTGGACGCAAAGAAGCGTTGTCTTTTCGTAAAACAGAAAGTGTCGAAGTGTTTGCTTATTTTCCTTTTTTTAATTGCTTCGATAACGCCATTCCATACGAGGATAATTGTTTTTATTCCACTTATCTCAATATATCACGAACTGCTGGTTCGCAGTTGTATAAGTATGACTAAGCCTTGTAGCTTTACCATAGGCAATTCGTAACTAGATCGTTACTGAAGACCTTAATCTCCGCAGAGCTGGCCGATATTTCGCAGAAATTGAATACTGCTCTGGCTTTCAAATAAAGCTTCTTTTCTTTTTCATTCTTGTCTGCGGTTACCGGTTTTTAAGCATAATCATCGAAAATTAATATTAAACTTGTAGGTAGCTGTCAATATGTTTTTCAACATTATAATCCAATAACATTAAGGAAGGATGTAATATTCATGACATAGCATTAAGATCTAAACTGCTCCGACTTGACGAGAAAATTAACATTCATTCCAACGAATTGACATCACTTGTGAAGCAGTTGAATTTTAAAAGAAATGAATTGAGCTACAAAGAAAATCTATGAAGGGTGAATCAATTATTGCAACCTGACACATTCGATTCTGAGCTATACAGGCCACCCCTCGAAAAGCCAGGCATATTCGTGTGGCTTATTGGAATCGCGTCTCTATTTGCATCGCAGCTGACTTCTCGCAGATAACGTAATACCTTAATTGTGACCGCTTGCTAGAGTGTGTCACCCACGCGTAAGCACGTTGTTGGGCAGCATTTTTATTCGCTTAAGCTACTCCCTTCCTCAAGCCTGATTTCGCCCGCATTGTAGATTGATGACAATAGCACTGCTTGACGAGTATTTGACATCTGTTTAATTTTGGCCTTCACTGTGCATGAAGAATATTGCGGCATGCATGTGGGAACCGCCCATGACCTTAATAAAACACTCTTGCAGCTCCCTTGAGTTTCTTGTCTGCCGTGCATCTCACCTTTCCTTTCATTAAGCTCGAATTTGCATTTAATATGTGTCAACAAATCGGCCAAATAAATGTTTTACTGACCTGATTTCTTTTCACCTTCTAGGAAATAAACTAAGCCGAAGATATCACACCCCGTAAGTATCGGCAGAAATGAGTGGGGTGCCATATAAATATCTAAACGAGGCTAAAATTTAAATGCCCAGAAATCGTATTCAGCTAGCCGTAAGCCACGATCCTGGACAAAGCGTAAAAAACTTGATAAAAAACATAGTCTATTCAATGGCTACAAAAGCGCATTTGCAAAGAAAAATTGACAGAGAAAAGATCGAAGCTACGCAGAGACCGGGAACGAAACTAAACAACAAGAGTAAGTGCCTCGCGGTGAAGAGGACACTTTGGATGGTATTTGTGTCCCTCATGACGTGTCCTTTTATGGCCTACAAGACCTGTTTGGCAAACGGCAGGACGCGTGGCCTGAGCTAGCCGTCGCTCCAAATCGGTTTACATTGACGCCGTCCGTATAGGAGCTGACGTGAGAAAAATACGTTCCCTGTTCACATCGAGGTCGTTCCCCCCAGCCGCCGAGGATTGGCGGGAGGCAAATGAGTAACGCATTCGGTTTTCTCTTTGTTTCCGGTTTGCCACTTCTTTTCGCTATGTGAAAAGAACAGGTTCGCGAGCGGCAAATAAGAACCAAAAGTACCAGACCGTCATTCTATTCATTCTGTACACTTCGGTGTTTCAGTTGTGTGTTTTTGCTTGTCATCAAGACAATAGGAATACAGTAATGTACTATGCTTCTGTCTTATATTCTCTTCTGTCCGCAAGACGGACTTCAGGTCAAAAGTCACCCTTATGGAATATACTAAAATAGAAACGTCACTGCGCGTCTTCCACGACTTTGTGAGTCCAGTCGAACCGCTAAACGTTGGCCACCCTGCACGCGCGGCAGTATACAAAATCAGTATATTATATTATAGTATAGTATAGTATAGTATAGTGTAATATTGTATAGTATAGTGTAGTATAGTATAGCATTGTATATTATTGTATAGTATAGTATAGTATAGTATAGTATAGTATAGTATAGTATAGTATAGTATAGTATACTATAGTATAGTATAGTATAGTATAATATAGTGTAGGGTAGAATAGTATAGTATCGTATAGTATAGTATAGTATAGTATAGTATAGTATAGTATAGTATAGTATAGTATAGTATAGTATAGTATAGTATATTATAGTATAGTATAGTATAGTATAGTATAGTATAGTATAGTATAGTATAGTATAGAACGGATCCCACCGTTTTTCTTGCAGGATGTTGCTGGATGCTGTAAAGGCAACTATCGTCTTTCACATCATGGACAGAGTTTGAGAAAGTCTTCCGTAATCGGTTTCTGCTTCCAGGATACGCCCTACATGCCTGCAGTAAGCTCGAGTTGGGAACTTATCATCTGGGCGAAAGTCTACTAGGGTACTCTCAGGTGATGAAAGAACTGCAAGGGCGGCTGGAACCATGTTCCTCGAATCAGAGTGAGAGCAGGAGCGGCTACTATTCGTAAAGCGGGAGCGAGCGCTGGCACTAAGTCCTAGTAGCATTTCGCATTTAAGGGTAGAGATAACGTTCCCAAGAATTAAGTGGGACGTTTTAAGGTGCGACATATCTTCTTTCGACTGCCAAAATGCTAAAACACATGATAGTTTGCGGCTAGTTTTATCAGAGCACGATTTCATAACAGGAATGTCCTTGTGACATTATCGGTCTTTTTCTAGCAAGATTCTGTTCTCTCAACGGGACGGACGGGCGGACGGACGGACGAACGGATGGATGGATGGATGGAATATAGGAGCGTCCCATTGAAACGGGGTGGTAGCAGTTGCTATCATGCTCAATTTTCCCCCTATATCTTAATTATTATATTAGATTTATTAACTGTGCCATCATGCTTGTAATAATTCAATTATTGTAATGTAAAATTGGAAATCGTGTTTTCTTTCTACATTCCTAGTACACGGCTAAGTGCTAGCATCTGCTTTGTCTTCTTGTCTTATGATTGTTCATATTATTGCAGCCAGTCTAGTTATTTCTGCATGGTAACACTATGTTGTGAGGAAGGATACAGTTATTTTTACTATAGACTTCAATCGGTCTTCTTACTTAAGACTTGCAGTGCTAGCCAATGCAACAAGAACATGTTACTGGCTTGCTGGCAGTAAGCATACGTTGAAAATACAAAACAATAAACAGTAAAGACATCACATAAGCCTTTCGCTGGGTTTCCTATCCTTCCGTATTTATTTTTCCCGAATGGCTATGCACGTCCTCCACATGTCGCTTCCGTCGCTGTTAAGGCAATCACCGCTGCTTCATATACTCACTGTCAAACGTATAACTCTCATTATCACTTATGAAAAGGCTATCGCAATTGAGCCGGCCTGCTGCCAAAAGTGTTCTGCATCCCGGCACTGCATCATCAGGAGTCATAAGCGAAGTCGGGTATATGCAAAGGACTGCCTTATGTTTTTATTATATTTTACTAATATGGGATAGAATCATTGCCATCGAACCTTCCTGCTTAACGTGTATGACTATAAAATATATGCAGAATAATTACAACGCAATAATATTCTGTCTCTTCAAGCAAGGATAAATATTTAAAACATTGACCAGTGGACTCCTCAGCAATAACTTGGTCGCATCGCTGGCACATTACTTACGAGCATCCTTCTTTTTTGCTGGGCTCATTTCAGCTAACGCCCCCTTGTCCTAGTGAAAGCGAAAGGAAATCCTTGCTCAACCGAGATTATCACCTAAACCATACGCTCGTTTCGGCTACGTTGTGCTGTCAATCCTCAGCGCAAGCTTGTAAAAGTCATTGCTTGCTAAAAAACTGGTATGACATGCTTTTTTTTTCGTTTCCGTCTTATTGCCTAATAATGCATTTTACTGAGAATATGAACCTAGTAAAATAGTCTGATCGCGCTTCTAAAATGAATGAAACAACTAGCACATTGATAAGAAAACACGTACGCACATAGGCACGCCCATATCACCGCCATTTCTTTGTTAGTATCCCTCCACAGTTATCGTGCCCTCCGCTTAGCTGGGGCGCACAGTTCAATATGACACAATTTCTTATATCAGCCTACTTCTCCCGAGCTAGTTCGACGGCAGTTATTGACATATTTAGAGCGGAAAGTAAAAAGGCAATGGGAAATTGAATGCCGAGATAAACCTCCGTGCATCAACCCGACCATTCTGCGCGTATCGCTTATTTGTGTCAAAAGTACCCACGAGCATGTAGCTTGCTCGCGTAAAGGTCCATCGCAAAGGTTTCGGTAATCTCATTGCACGTGACACCAACAAAGCACACCAGGATGCTGACCTGTATTTTATTCAACTACACAGCAGATGTTGACCTGTGATTTTTTCAACTACACAGCAAATGTTGACCTGTAATTTTTTCAACTACAGAGCAGGCAAAAATGTGTTATAAGATAAAAATGCGAAGTAAGCCAATCAGGCGCGTAAATAAATGAAATGACGTTATTTTCTTTTTAGAGAGCTTGTCATGGGGGGGGTCACGGTAGTTATATTGGCACAAGGTTTAGTACCTCTGTTATTTCTACTGCGTTTATTGCCTCTATTTAAAATTTAAATACAAATGTGAGCGCTTATTGCATTCAGGCCGCGCGAGACACCTGCCAGAGCATTATGTCCGTTCCCTGTTTCACGCCTTTCGCTTACAGCGGCCCGCATAGCATCTGCATTAGCGCAATTTCCTCGAGCAGCCGCTTCCTGCTGCGGTTGAAATGAACAAACTGATGTGTACGGCTGAACTGCTACTATAATTCGCCATTCAGAGCCCTCACCTTCAATTACAGAGTTTACAAAGGTGGTTGGTGACGCGGAGAATTCTGTTGAAGCTATTCTTAAAGGGCCACTGTCCAGGGTATGCCCTTTTAAGAAAAGGAGCCCAATGCTTCAATCAGGTACCGGGGATTGTCTGTGCAAAATGCTACAGCGATACCTGCGCCGCAAAGCAGCAAAAATACAAATCATCCTCTCATTTGGGATACCAGCTTCACCGTTCTCTACGCTGGCCCGTCGGGCCGCGTGGCTGACGCCAGAATAGCAAGTCAGAGAGGCGCGTGTTGAGTAAACCTATTACTCATTTTTATTTCTTTGATCTAGTTCATGTATTGCACTAATAGTTTCTATCAGAAATCGAGAACTTAATTATATGGAATATAGCGATGAGATTTAAGATTCTACTTTGATGCTTGTTCATCACTCTACAGTGACTGAGCTGGCGGGATGGCGATTTACAAATTACATTCCCCTATTCACTGAAACAGAGTTGTCAATATAATGAACAAGCCCTCACTTTGCCCGTATGTAAGGACACTAAGAATTTTGGCCTAAACGGCCTTTACGGTCACCTTTTGAAACCCTTATAGAGACGCAACGATAAACCACGTAGTAATATATGAAACTTTGAGCCCCATGAAAATTGAGATATTCAGATTTAGAACGTCCGATACCTGTTTCACAATCTCGAGTGCCAATCAATATATGTATTTCATTTATATATACGCTTTATTGGGATTGTATTGTTACGTTGCACCCGTTTCGGACCGTTTGTTTTCCGCACGTAAGGACGTTTTTACGGCGGAAACGTTTTCCTCAGCCCCCTCAAGATTGCAAGGGCTAATTACAACGCCCTTCAAAGCTATGCTATAGATCAAATAGTGCGTAACGAATAAAGTTTGCGTCTCCAACGAAAGTGAACGAGTGCCCTGGACTTGTTGCTATGAATTGTTGCAGAAGTATCAGCAGATGCATGTAGTGGGGCGGCCGATACAACTTATTATCACATGTCGAAGTCGAAATAAGAAAGAATAGTGCAGTGTGCGTCCGGTGTCTCTTATAGGGCAGGATTACAAACATACACTAAAAATATACATCTTGAACTGCCATGTTTGTGTACGTGTTATATAACATCAAATGCGTGATTTTAGGCAATTTCGTTATATCATGATTGTTGAGCGCCATCTATATTAGTACATTCCGGATAGTTCGTTTTTTAGGACGCTGATATGATTTCTTCTGTCAAACGTTTTTCATTTAGTATAAAAGGCTTCTACATGCGAACATACCCGAAGGTAAAAAAAAATTCCGTCAGGAAACTTTTCCTAAGATACACTTGAGACAACAGGATAAATAAACTATTAAAATGTATTGTAATTCAAAATATCTGAAGACCTAAAAGCTGCTTCTAGTAGACTAAACAGCCACTCACGAAAGACTCGTTACGGTTGGTTTTCATATACTAAAAGTGGCAATAATAAGGGTAAAAATTGAAACCAATCACATCAGAATGTTTTCCAAGGTTTAACCCAGTAAATTCGTGGATGACTTCGTATATTAGGCGAATTTGGGGTTGACTTGTCTTCGGGAGATGTTATACCGCGGATGCTGCCACATCCTTTGCTTATATTGATGTTAAGCATCCCAATTTGAAATTCAATTCAATTCAATGACATTTATTCAATTTGAAAGAGTTAATGATGCAACGGTTGAATAAAGAGAAATAATTGAAAAGAATGCATTAAAAAAAAACAGGAGCCAAAGCAAGAAAAAGTGGAGGGAAAGACACGAACTCAATACGATAGCAAACTAAGACAGAAAAAATCAACCAACAGAAGTTTACTGAAAGTTGTGCCTTTTCTCAGAAAGGGTTCTATGAAGACGAAGTTAGTACCCTTTACAGGGTGACCGTTGTTCTGCATTTGTAGAATGTAACTAGGTTTGTAAGAAAGGAGAGACACATTTTCTGTGCTTCTCTTTCCTTTTTGGTCACTAGTATCTATGAACAGCTGACGACCACGTCGCATGGAAAGAAAAAAAGGGGAGAGTGAAAGAAGAACGAAAGATACAGGTGTTAGTGGAGGGCTAAAAAATTTAGAGAATAGTGCAGAAGCTGCTTTGGGAGAATGCAAAATCTTTTACCCTGCTGCGACATTGTAACTTTTACCTTTTTGTTTTATTGTGTTTTGTATCTTGATTTGTTCATTTATTTATATTTATTTACATTTGTGTTTGTATATAAGGTATTGTATTCATTTATTCTGCACTATTATTAATTGCCATTACCATCATCACTATTTTTCTTTGTTTATATTTTATTTCCTAACACACTAAATATTATTATTAGTTTTTTATAGTTAATTAGTAATTGGTTTACAGGAAAGGAAGGGTGCGCTCTTTCACACTTTCTTCTCTGTGGACACCCGAACCCTCTTCGCTTAACGGTTTGCGTCTTTGGCGTCTTCCTTGTTCGCCTTTTTTGCACTAGTTTACCATGAATACCTCCCAACTAGCCCAGCTTCTCGTGTTAATCGTTTCCTGAATCAAATATGCGCACTAAATGACCTCGTTTTGCCAACGCATTTGAGCCAAGTAGGGCAGAACAAAGTAGGAGAACAACGAAAAGAACTTATAAACGCTCTAGTAGGAAAAAGAAAAAAAGGTCAGGAGAAAGTGGGAGCCGTGCTCAAGGAGACATGGCTGCTTGACTCGAGCCTGGGAGAGGAATTCGACCCACAATCGCCCCTGAGGCGCTTCTGCGCACCAGACGACGTCTCATTTCTTCGCAACCTCGACAAATGGACCGGGTTCCCGTCTTCAGGGACCCTCTTCGCAGCCTCTGAGGATGCGAAAGGGTAGAGAATGAATGCGACGTTAACGACTGTTTTGTTGGGCTCCAAAGTATGGCCCGGTGCTTCGCTGGGGAATCTGAAATAAAATAACAAAATTGTGGGTAAATAGAGCTTAGACGACAAGTACTTGGCATCCACGCTTAGAGTCTTTATGATATTTCACTGTAGCAGGGCTCGCTATAGAACGAAGTTCTTGACAGCGAAAGAGTGCGAGGCTGCGGAAGCGCAAATTTATGGAGCGTTCAAAACGTTTAATCCTCACCGCTCCTAATGGGGACGGTGAAAGTTTTCGAGCTTCTTCTGGCGGTTCTTACGAGAAGGCTTCGTAAACGGAGAGAACGTCGTAAACCATGTCGTTATTCTACACACGTCTCTGCTTTCTTCGCACGCGTCGCGAATTTTAGAACGCGTCTAGCCGAAGCATAGAGGTTCCATCCAAACATGACGCAGTATTCGTGGGACTTTCTTCCGAACGAACTAAATTCGTTGTCCAGTTTCAGGCTGTTTCCGCTATTTACTCTCTTCTTTATAGAAGGAAAATACCAAAATGGCTTCGCTGAAAGAACAAAAAATAAAAAACCTTTCGCCACAAAAAAACAACAAGAAAAGAATGCGTACAGAGGGATGATTAAAGAGTGGTAGTATACATTAAATACAAAACCTGGAAACTTTCACAAACCTCTTCATTTACGATGAGCAGAGGCGCGGGTTTCCCTTTACGGTTACCCGTAGTCAATATAATAAGGTTTGCAGACACACTGGAATGTCGAGCAGATCGACTTGGGAAGCCCATGTGTCGGTGTGTGGCAGAAGAATAAGTTAAGAAGAGCCGCTTTTGTTGTAAATAGACGTATGTTTTTATCCAGAGGTTAAAGCTGCCATTTATAATATACACAATCACTCAGAACTACACCACAAGATCGCTAAATAGACGACTTAGTAAATTACACACGAGAATCCTGGCAATGAACAAATATAGTGATAAAAGGGGCTATAGATTATTGCAAAATAGCTATTCAAAACTAGATAGCAGGAGCGAAGAGTTACAAAGACACTTAACAAAACACTAAATAAAATCAAGGTATAAACAACAGCAAAGTATTCCTCACTTAACGGCCAGTCTGGGGCGAAACGTTCTCTCACAGCTTTGTTGTTCCCCGAAGATATTCCGTAGTGGAAAAATATACCGGTAGGGACGACGTACGAGGTGACGAGATGAGTGGATCGCGTGGTCGAAGAGCTTCAATTTACCGGAGATTCTTGCCGCGAGTGTGGTAGTCGAGAGACTGAATCTGCCGAAAGAACACGGCAACGGGTGCGATGGGCCCATTCCATCGGTCGGTTGCACCGCGCGCCTCCAGTCGATGGTAAAGCTGGCCGGGCATTGCACCGGAGAATAATGTCAGAGCATGATTAGAGGAGCGGGGAGATTCATATTTTTTACGCTTTATAAGAGGCAGCGTTGACAGAAAGATTTCGCAGTGTTATCGGTTTGAAATTTCACTTTCAGAAAGAAATTCCATTTACAAACACCATGAGGTGTTGCTGTTCAACGCTGCCTACACTATTGTTTTCGCTCTTCAATACAAACAAATAAGCCCAAGGAATGAACAACAAAATAATAAATACCGTTTAAAAGAGACGTTCCAGGTCTCCATCTCTTAATTGGAACACTCTCGCTGTCATCAAAGTGCCATTGCGGCGGACCGTGGCGAAGCAAAGTGACGCCAGCACAGAGGGACCTGGAAGCAGTGCTTCGCATGGCCCATCACTTAGCTTCATTGCGTCACCGTTTTGGAAGCAGTAATGTTTGGCACATAGCAACAGTGTCCAACTAAGAGTGCACGATCCTGTGCTTACTGTTTAGTTCAAAGCAGTAAAGCTAGAACCAGTTGAATTTATCAGCATTTATTTTTTGCATCGATGAAAACCTTCACGCGCACGCTAACACGTAATACACCCACCAGGAGATGCGAAAGAAGTATGAGATAAGCCAACGTTTACGCAAGGCAGCCTTGTTTTGATACGCAGGAAGCTGACATAGAGGACACAATGGGCCGAGACAGCTGCTTTGGCCTGGTGACATGTTGTCTTTGGAGTAAGCAAGGCTGTGAACAAAATTAATTAATATGCATTTCAAGGCACTAGGCAGATTTAGAATACTTTGCACGAAGAATGCTTTTCATATCTATGAACCAGCAACTTTTATAATCCTGTAGCAGCGATGGATTGTGCAACCGTTGCCTCAAGTAGCGCAGTTGCGTCAGACGCGTGATTTCTTTTCCGTGCAAGACTTATAAAGGAATCGGGCAAGAATCATCACTAAAAATACATATACTTTTTCAAGGAGTGAAATGTAGACAACGTAAAGTACACATGAACAAAAATATCTTTCTGCATGATATTGGGACTTATTAATAAAGTGTGCTATGCTGATTTCTACATTGGAGGAGCTTACCACAAGTTATTCGTGACGAGAGAACCCATACTGCTGCCGTCACCCACTCGGGGCTCACTTTGACGCTTCGCCTTAATAAAAAATTTCACTTGTTTTTACAGCAAGCCTGGGGCGTAGAAACCAACTTTAGAAGGAATACTGTATTAAATGCCATAAGCCACACCGACTGAGTGATTCCCTAGAATTACAAAGGCGTTAAGTGGGTCGCGTTTCATTTTTTATACTTGGACACAAAGGGGCCCGATTATATACGGAACTCACTCTGTGCGAAAAAGGGGGGGGGGGGAGCATTCGTGAAGGAAACAATACGTGTGCCGCAGTGTGTTGGCGGTTTTTTATCGCCTTTTAAGTCGTGTAATGTCTCGTTTCCGGCGCAATTGTTTTCTGCCCAAATGTGCCCCAATGTTTTTCAAAAGGCCGTGCCCTTGCGCCGCCGGAAATAAAGCGGGAACTTGGCGTGTGGATGTTTACGCTCAGGTGGTCAAACAAGACAACAAACAGAAGCAACCGCGGAAGTGTACTGCACCCTGAACAAATAAAACATCCAGTAACGCAGCCTCAATCTAAGAACGTTGCAAACGTTAGCGGAGGTGGCGGCTTTCCTCGGCTCTCGTAAATCTCCTGGAGGGCACCGGAAGTTTATACTTTCGCTTGCAAGCCGCCTCTTGGCGGGCAATATAAACGTGCGCCTTGCTATCAGATGGTGAAGACTCACAGTTGGGAAGCGGAGGCGAAGTCTTCAATCCGACTGGGAGGACAAGGAGTTGAAAAGAGAGGAGAATGACACGTGGAGAAATTATTTAAGAGGCCGATATATCCCTGTCTTTTGATCTATAATACGCCACAAGCCACACCAGTTGTAAACAAGGCTCAGACGAGTAGGGCGGAGAAATTCGGATGCCTACTCGGCAACTATAGGGTTTTACTCAAATTAAAAACATCTACAATAGAAAGAATGCAAGAGAAAATGGAGGATTTGCTGTGGTAGATTGCTCAAGAAGAGCCCTTCTGCCAGTGTAAATTGGTAACTGGTGTGCAAAAAGGAAGATATGCGAATTGCTTGCCACATCATGTCGACATAACAAGGCGAAATAAATGGTTCGAAGGAAATTAAACTGCTTGTACAAAAAACGACGAAGAGTAGTTTGCGGGATAGGTCCTTGTACGGATTAACTACCACATCACGAGCGCAAGAAATGGAGGATTTTTTTTTTTTTTGCTCACTGAGAAGTAAATCCATCCTGATATTCACTTTTGGCGCTCCGTGGAATCTCATAGTGTTGCTGTGTTCCATCATCCACGTCGAATGTCCTTTTTTCGACTAATACTTTACCCTTGAAGCTAAGTATTTTATATTTAATATTTGGCTACTATCGCTTCCTTGGATACAGACACACTCGCATCGCACAAAGGGTTTGGTCATGCAAGGTAACAAAACCAACCAATTAGCATATTTATTGAACAGGGGGCATGAAGGATGGCCATCTGACATCGTGTCGTAACTTATTATGTTAAATATAACATGTTATAGAAATCTTCACCTCCTTGACCAGGAACATTAACTATATGGTCAAGGTGAGTAATATACATACACATGACCTTTTACTGGGCAGGAATATAACTCAACGTGTCACGTTGCATCTCTGTTACAGCTATGTTTAAACAAGTGAAAAAGCCTAAGGACTGAGGAAAACATATGAACGAAAGAACTAATGAACGAACTAGTAAACGGGCGATTGGGAAAAAGGAGTCTGCGAACGAGAGAATAAATTAAAGAACGAACGTACGAACGAAAGAGAACGAGAGCGAGCTGACGAGCGAAAGAATAAAAGAACGAACAAATCAATGAAGGAATGAACGATGAAACGAACTATGATACGAGCAAGCGGAAGAACGAAAGTTACGCTCTTGACATGTGTGCTATGTGATCAAGGGGAATGTGCTGTGTACATATACAAGGCAAATATGGTAAAATATACAAAATGAAGACTAGACCTCCAGTTGCATTTTAAAACGGTAACGATAAACTGTCCGTTGTTTCAAAAATCCGGGGTGTGCTATGTCGCCACCCTATGCGCTACGAATGACATATCGTGAGCATGATCTTTAGTTAACAAGTGTCATGACTGGGCCCTAATTTATAGCCGAATTGAATGGCTTGTTTTAACCTCCTAAAGCGACTCAGGCTATGAAAAAAGCCGTAGTGGAGAACTCCGAAAATGTCCACCACCTGGGGTTCTTTAATGCGCACTGACATCGCACAGTATACAGACGCCACTTTATTTCGCCTGGATTGAATAACAGCCGCCTGCATTCGGGATGGAACCCAGGTACTCCGGAACATTAGTCGGACATCATAACAACTGCACCACCACGGCGGGGCGTCACGAGACCATATCACACGGCTTCATTGGAATGAACTGTCAACCAGCCTAGCATTTCAGATGAGATGGGAATGGGACACTACGGTGCCCTTGGATCCCGAGTTATACAGGCTACTACTTGTACATGATGCAGGCATGTTCGTGCAGCGCGGTTAAACTACGGTCATACGTCAATGTCGGGCTGTCTTTCACATTACTGCTGAATTATGACTCTCTGCTAACGAATACATGCGATATATTAGAGGAAAAATACAGTCGGAAACAGCAACGCAACATTTTCTGTTGTCACAACAGAATTCTTGCGCAGCTTCTTAACTTGTGACAACAGTAATTATAATATTAACATCACAATGTTTGGTAGCTACAAGAGAAAAACACTACAGGAGTAGAGACTTCAGAAAAATACTACGGAAAAACTCTAGTTTACACGGGAGGGCAGAACTTCTGCCGGTTATCGAGAGGCATTTTGTCGACTGGGAAATTAAGGAATATATTTAGGCGAATAGCAAACAGACTTTTCGCGATATCGGTAACTCAAAACGGAGACGGTAGCCATTAAAGTTGTCGCCTAGTACTCTTGCACTCGAAGTCTCTGTTCCCCGTGTTTGCTTTATATTGCACAATATCCTCGAAGGCTTATTTATATTTTGCTTCATGGACAAATATCAAACAAACAAATATCAAAAATGTAATAAACCGCGTTCTCACTATTATCTGCTTGCTTAATATCTCCAAAGGCTTTTTCGCCATCTCACTGAAGCTTGCATCACTCAGAATTTTAAAGTTACCACCTTCACATTGCCGGTTAATTTATTTCTTTTAACAAGAAGAGATGCAATTCTAGCCAATGGCAATAAAGAGCGTGGAATCGTATGCAACAAGCGCTTAAGGTGCAAAAATAGAACAAAAACAACCTATCGAAGAAGCTTGCTTCGCCTGAGAAAGCGAAATCGTTTCTTGTGGTTATATTGCTCAACATATCGTTTTTATTTAGTTTATTTTCATTTTGATAAAATTGTGTTACCAAGAATATCAATGCGCATAATATAAAAGTTTGATGTCACACCGCAAGTTAAAAGATTAGAAATATGTTTCAACACGAAAACAGCCTGCAGCTGCCGATTCGAGGTTTTGATGTCACCAGTTTGCACTTAACCAATGAAGGTGAAATCTTCTTGTTTTATTTTGGCATTCATCAAGAACAAGGCCAAACATTTATCTTCTTTATTCAGGGCGCAGTCGAAGAACGTCATAGCATATATCGCTGTACCGTACACTTGACGTCATCAATCCCGACGAACGTTAAGCTACGAATCTCTGGTAGCCCGGCACACTTTTGGTACAGGAGGGCATTTGAATGTCTTCTTAGCGCGAATTGCTTCACACCGTTTCTTGAGACGCACTCATTACCAAAATTACGGATTAAAGCGAATATTTCTATAACTACAAAAATATTTTGGATACCTTCAATAGTTAAAATAACAGAGAGAGGTAGAGAATAGAATAGAAAGACAGGGAGGTTAACCAGGCGATGCCCAGTAGGCTACCTGTACACGTGATGGTGGGAACAAAGGAAGAAAAAGAAAAGAAAGAGCACGAAGGAAAGGAGCCTATAACTTGTCTAGAGATCTGCAGTGAAAGTGAGTAAAGAGCGTGCAGTTAAAATCTTGAACTCAACAACGAGTTCTTTAAAAACCTTAGTAGCGCCTTGACTGATTTCCTTTGTGATGAAGGATATGAAGAAGAACTGAACAAGTGTAAATGGGGTACACCTCAGTTCGCAGGTAAGCCAACGTTTCGACAAGTGGATTCAAGGGCCCTGAATATTTTCTGAGCCTTTGACGAAGAATAAAAAGTGAAGAATTCACTACAGCTTAAACTTTACCGCCTCCATCCAATCTCTTGCTCATTTTGTTTTAGTCCTGAGGCGAGAATCAACGCTACAGGTATGCCAACTTATACGTTGATTGATTTCTCCTTCCTCGCGCTATCGGAAGAGTTTTGTAGCTTTTTAGCGAAAAGTGCACTGCGGTAGGTTTTCAAGACCTATGGTGGCCGTAGCTACGTCGTGAAGTGGTGTAGTTACAAGAAGAAGAAGACGAAGAAGAAGAAGAGAAAAAAAAGGAAACGAAAAAAAAATTACCGACGATTACGTTACTTCCTAATGCGAAATTTGAGCGCAGCAAATAAGCTGTTTCACCTTTTCGATAGATTGAGGCAAATAAATCGAGCAACACGTGTATGCGCTATCACAGAATGTTTTTTTTTTTTTTAATTTTTCACACGTATTCCTTTAACAAAGACTCCCTTCTCGGCGGCGGCGATGAGCTTCTGCTTCAGCCTCGCTTACACCTGGTTGCTCTCGACGGTGGCGATGAGCCTCCGCTTCGGCGGTGCGAACGGCAGGGTCTTCTCGACGGCGGCGATGAGCTTCTGCTTCAGCCTCGCTTACTGCTCTGGATTCTGGCGGCGACGGCGCTGGGTCTCTGCTCTGGCAGCTCGTTTACCAGCAGCAGCAGCAGGAGCAGCAGACGGAGGACTTTCACCGGTCGTATCGCTCATGGCTCAGAAAGAACTGGCAGATAATTTCGCAGTGGCGAACGGCAGCGGCAATTTCGGCTCAGGCGGTGCACATATACAGGTCCGCCGCCACCGATCTGGCTCTCTGATTGCCACCGCACAGTGGTTGCATTGGAGGAGGAGCGAAGAAAGGAATTAAGTTCGAGCCGGCGCTTTGACAACCGGAGACTCGCAGGAAGAGGGGGGGGAGGGGGGCGGCGTGTGCACCCAGCGGCAAACGATGGGGGCAGAAGCGCGCGCAGCAAGCGGACAACGCGATAAAAGAAGGAGGGAAGAGATAGCAGCGACTGACTGATGCTGCTGACGCCGATAGTGAGTCAACCCCAGCTGCGGAGTTGGTTTCAGGGACAACGCCGCCGATGCCGACGCAAACAATATGATATCCTAGCTTCCGCAGCGCCAAGAACCAGGTCTAGCAGTGGGAAGGTGGTCACGTATTCGTCGACGTGCTGGGGCCTACGTGAAATAACCGGCGCGTCGGCAACTGAAGAGCACCCTATCCGCCACACAGGAACAGGGGGGGGGGGGGGGGGGTCGACCCTCCCCTCCTCTTTCTGCATGGCGGCGACGGTGTTCTATGCAGTCACGTTATCTTGACTCTCTAGCGGCGTCAGCGGCATCCAGCGGTATCAGTCGGTCGCTGCTAGCACTGGGGAGATGAAAGGGGGGCGGAGCTGGTTACGAGGCCGACGACGACGCCGACGCCGACGCGAAACCCAGGAACGGACGCCAAAGAGCTGCGCTCTAAAACAAAAAGAAGATGAAGACGAAGGAGGAGGAGGAAAAGGAGAAGAAGAAGAAAAAAGAAAAAAGAAAATAAAAAAAGAAGAGGAAGAAAAAACCGCTGGTGATAACAACTCGGTAGTTGCCACCGTGGTAGAGACGAACGGTAACAGCGAGTTGCCCGCAACGAACGCTTTCGCTCCACGTCGGGTTTAGCAGCGTTGAACCCCTCTACTTTTTTCTTTTTTTTGCCTACGCCACCTAAGCATTCAATATTTCGCATGCTACACGAAACGACAAAAGGTTAGCCTTTAAGATGTTTTGAAACTTTGCTCAATTCAAATAATATAAAAACGCTTCACCAATAAATAAGAAGAAAAAAGAAGAAGAAAAAACAATCGTTTTTTGTGCGCGTCTCTCCACCGTTCAGCAAAATTCCGACTATGACAAAAATGTGTCTTTTGGTTTCTCATTTTTTATTCTTTACGTTTTTAGATCGAAGACGCGGAGACCGATCTTATCCTACATTTCAAGGAGAGCACGGGAAATTCTTGTACATTCTGTGTACTAATTTCTCACTTGTATTTTCTC
Source organism: Amblyomma maculatum (assembly GCF_055883805.1). Lineage (NCBI taxonomy): Eukaryota > Metazoa > Arthropoda > Arachnida > Ixodida > Ixodidae > Amblyomma > Amblyomma maculatum. Next base: position 109,809,482 of record NC_139347.1, on the reverse strand, counting down.
AAGCTGGTAGTGCTTCCACATCTTTTCTTTGATAACCTTGCTGCCAGGCTTGCGCGTTCACTGATTACAGTCTCATCATCAGCCCGCACACTGTGCGTACGCTCTTCAAATTTTTCTCCTAGCCTCCCAAAACCATACCACCGAGAACCTTGGTTACCAGCTATGCTAAGCTGTAGCATGAAGCAGGCCAAAGGTGCAAGTGGATTGGAAGGGAATGTTCGATGATGATTTGCTAAAACAATGTAACGCCGTATATTTTTCTTAGTTATTCTAATTGCCTCTCTTTGGCTCTTGCGTAGAACAGAAATGTAGAGACTGCTTAAAGAAAAAGAAAGTTGAGCGAGGGAAACTATGGATCCCGCCTACAATACCCAGATGCTTAAAACAGCTTTCTTGGCGTGGATTTGAAGGAAAATAAATCACGTACTCGTGGGTAAGAAATAAAGAATTGCCGTCACGAAAAACAGGGTCACTAATAAGATTAAAACGGGAAACGAGGCAGGAAAAAGGAATATACCATCGAGTAGAAAAGATAGCAGTACTCTTTGAGAATGAACCCGAGGTTAGTAAACCTTGAGATATTAAAGGTAACTGAAGGTTACTGCTTGCTCGTCTTTCACACCGGTTATGGCTGCGAATTAGTATCCTTCATGTTCATTTCATAACCATTTATTTCTGAAGAATCTACATTAAATGATGGTGGCAAAGGACGTGTGTATCGAGAATAATGTACAACCACCTAGAGGATATGCCGATCATAAGTGCTGGCATGTTATCGTCTTTGATGCGATAGCTTTAAAATCTGTGTTTTAAGGGACACTGTTGAGTGTTGTCGTGAGTGTTGACAACACTCACGACAACACTCAACCCCGACAACACAACACCCGACAACACTCAGTGAGTGTTGTCGGTACTGTGAGCGAAAAACCACGTGCATGGCTACGACAGGTGGCACATGGCAGCTGACATGACCTCATAGTGATTTTTTGACGGACAGAGCAAAGTCATGGGACCGCATGACATTGAAGTAGCTGGAAACTTGGGCTTTTGACTTCAGATTAGTGAATGAGGGGAAATTAAACGTTTTAGAACCCTTGGGTGGTGAATAAGTATGCTATTCTTATGCCACGTAGACACATCGTCACGGATTGGTTAAACCGAGACATCGTAGATATTTATGCTCAGCAGTCTTTCATAAATCGGCCCTTTACTTCTGTATGCTAATAAATACGTACAAGAAATAGATGCAAAATAAATGTTAGTTATTAACCGAGTAGCAAAGAAAAGATGCGCGAAAGACGACCCACGACGGCGCTGGCGGCGCAAAAAAGGCGACGCCAGCGATATGCGATAGCATAAGCTACCAGCCAATATATAAAGCCCCTCTTTAACCGAGCCGTATGAACGTGCCTGCGTGGCCTAGAGATAACCTGAATGCAAGGCTAATGGCCAGCTGATTCAGATGTCACCCTCCCATATGAAAGGAGAGGCCAGAGTTGGTGGCTCCTGTCAAACGTAATGTCAGGAAGCACTACATCCAATTAGTGCTCGGCCATCTACCGCCAGCTACCGCCTGCCACGTAACGAAAGCGTTACGGACGGACGGACAGAAACTATCCGCGATATTGAGCCATTAAAGGCTATCTCCTTAATATGTTGGCCAAACTGGTCGGTGCTATAATGACCGGTGATGGGATGACCTCAAAAATATACAACATAAGGACATAAATGCCAGTGTGGGGAGGCACCTTGCTTCGTGTGACAGCACGTGTAGGACACGATTTGAGGAAGCCACATATCTGGGCAAGAGTAGAAATATTATGGCTAGAGTTTTTTTAGAAGCTTACCTTAGTGAAAAACTGTCTGATTTTGGCGTGAATGATGCGTCTGTTCACGCTTATTTTGCTGAATGTGCCTTCCTCGGTTCGTGTTTTCAATAAATTGTTGCTTATTTTCTTGGCGTTTTCTGCCTTCGCTCCTCTCATGCTCGCCTTTCTCTTCATAATACTATTTTCGACTACTGCATAAAGAAGATTGTAGCACTAGTGAACCTCGTGTGTGGCTGTCTTCTGTCCCGCTTTCATTTTTGCGCTTACTACTTCACACCACGGAACATCAATACCTACAAGCATATTTTTCTGGCCTTTTAACAAGCAACACTCGCAGCCATTCGCGACGGCGAAGGAAGACAACCTTTGCACTTTACCGCCGACTCGTTTTCTTATACTTCACGCAAGCAGTTTGGATTCTACGACACATACCTAGCTTCCGAAAAACCATTGACGATATCTGCTACATAGTGTAAGCTTCCCTGTGCCCTGTCCGCGTTGTGTGTGCGCCTGCAGTGCAATTCGTCTAAGAGAAGCTGACGATCCATACTCTCACGAAAGGCTCAATAGCCGCCACCTAAGCTGAGGCCGCTCGTAGGAGAGGCCTTAGTGCCTGGGACATGCTTGATCCACCCCTTCCCACGCGCTTTAAATCTAGCATGTGGATCCAACCTTCTCGATGGTCTAACTCGGCCAGAGGGGCTGCGTTGTGGAGAATGGGAGTGGTTGCTGCACTTAATCCTTCGGACAAATTTTATGTCCAGCGCATGCTACGAGGACGAAAGGAGACACAGGCATAGTGCAGATACAGCGCCGCTAGTCCTCATTGTATGCGATGCCGCGATACTGTATAACCAACAACCACAAGCGGTTACCTGCGGTCAAATCTACCTGGACAATGCAGACTTCTGACCATTCCTCTGCCACTAAAGTGGCGATGTAGAACATTTCTTAGCAACTCACCCCGGACTGCAAGTGGTACGCGAGTAAAACCTCGGTAGTGAGGATTATTGACCTAGCCAAAATATGACTAGAATTTGGACATGCTGGCCCCATCACCTTGGTGGCATTTACAGCAGCTACATGCCTCCTTCTCTGCATCTAGGTGACATATGTCGAAATGCGTATGCACCAGGAAAACTAAAGAGATGCAATTTTGGCAGCGTTTTACCGAAATGCACATCTACCAATAAAACTGAGAACTGCAGCACTGGCTGCATGAAACATGACAAACTAATGCCTTCACCTTTCAGGATAGCGCTGTATAAATACTGAGCCGTTGAAGTAGTGCACGTGGTGCGCATACCTATTTATGTTGCCGAAGAATGAATGACCATAACCTTTAAAACTCTGGTATTAACGTCTTTTAAATTTACATGCACCCACTGGCACTGACATTCAATTCCAGGCAGCACTCAAGTCGACCATAGCATTGCTATCGACATAAGCTACCTTATCGTACAGTGAATCAGTAATGCATACATAAGTAGAAGTTCACTGGCATCTCTTGTATGGCTATTCGATTTCCCTACTTTTGTTTGGTGATTGGACAGTAAGGCTCTTTACTTAAATGATGTGCTACCGTAGACTGAGTAGAATATAGTTACCCCGCATTTACATCAGCGGAACATCCACTCATTTTTACACTCATTTAGCTTATTCCAGTAGAACCGTCTACCACTAATAGGAACGCCACAAACCATATGAATGAACCATTTGATATTTCACCGCTACGGTCAGCAAATGTATTTCTACTTTGCTAAGTCATTAAAAGGCATGAATGAATTTCGGAGAATATGACTTGACAATAGAATCACACATATAAATAAAGTTTCTACATCTTTCGAAATACTCTGTTGTACACAAAGAACATCACAAAGTAGAAATGGTGGAGTATCTTTGCCAGAACCCGCGTAGAACAGAACGCCTGTCGCTCTTTAAAATAAACACACTTTTTTTTTTTTTTCAGGAAACGATGATATGTTCAACTCGCACAATGAACGCAAAAGCGATAATGATTGCAGACTAGTTAATAAAATTACCAGGATATGACACAAGTGAACAAGCATATCGAATACACTTCACTGGAAATGCCGCGACTACTCCCGACAGTCCCATCCTAACCCAAATATAAACTGTTCGAGTAAAGGAAAACTGCGGACGAGGAAAGAGAGAGCATCTCTCCCGCTCAGCGAGGTGTGGCTGTAAGCTACGAGGTTTCTTACATTTTTGCACTCGTTTCGTAATCTTGGCCCAATTAGGATAAATTATTTAAGCAGGCAATGAAAGAACAGTGCTTTTCGCTCGACAGGCAACCGCCTAATGAACTGAAGGGACCTTCTCTTCGGCACCGGCTGCCTCTGAGCTTACGGCTGTTGTAACCAGTATGATGTTAGCGGGTCGATGGCATGCAGATACAGGCAGTGGACCCTAGACCAGCGCAGACGCATGCCACTGGTTGAGTATATTTTTTACAAATACGTGTTTTAGAGACAATATCTGTAACAAATTATGAGCTAAGAAATCACCTTTAGCCAGAGGTTTGCAGGAAACACCTGATAAAACTGTAATATGCCGTCGGTCTGCCTAACCAATAGGCTGCTTGGCTTCAACCAATGGGCGTGGTAGGCTGTCACTAGAGTTCGCTCATTGTTGCTGTCCCGAACTTGAGCTAACGTACTGTCCTCAGTACATAAGTCAAAAGGGATGTTACTTACGTTTGTAGGCTTTTCTCTATTATCCAATTATTTGAAGGTGAGGGGGAGGGACTTCGATTCAGAATTTGCAAAAAACCTTCGCTCGCCCTGTGAATATGCACCAGTTGCTTATGGTTGAGTCTCAGTGATAATTATGGCAGCTTGTATCTGGAACTACAGATATAAGAGAGGCAACCAATGTTTTGTACTCGACTGTAATGGCCGCTTTTATAGAAAGTGCTCTCTTGACATTACGACCTGTCAAGTATCATATCTGCCCGAAGCAACACGGCTAAGAAACAAAAGAATATTATAGGCTGGTAGTAGGGGAGATTGAGGATGGCATGATACTTGTGAAGACGAAAACAAAAGGACACACGGAAGCAGTATTTATTGCTCGTGTTATTGTTCAGGCTAGAAGTTTTTTTTTGCGCAAAATAGCTTAGATAAAAGGCTTTATTCAGCTGTTTTTCATAACCACAACCTCTGTACGCGAATGTTTTCTCGTAAGTAATAAGAAGAACTTTGCTACATAATCTTAAATACTAAAGTTTGGAGCACAACAACAATACAGCAGGTACGGACTCGTGAAAGTAAAGAACCCTCAGTGGGTTCTGATAGGCTAGTAAACGCTGTTGAAATAAAATCTTGGTGATTTATGGCAAAGAGGTCTGGTGTATGTTTTGAAGGGAAGACAGCATATTCAGCCACAGCTTATCCAACATAAGAGTAGGGTCATCAAATATTAATGCTTGTAGAAATGCTCGCTTTGCGTGATCAAGCTCTACCTTAGCCGTGTTCAATTTGCCGAATATGGTTGCTGCTTCGTGCCCCGTGGCAAGATTGTTTTGCATCAATGGCAATCTTGCTTTTGTTCATTTTATTTTGCAGCCGCATTGCGCAAAAGCGCGCAGCCTCCCTCCAGAGCACGTTGCCTATGAGAGTAAGTGCAATATTGCGCAACACAAAAATGGCAACTTCGATTACAAAGCATGCGACCAAATTACAGTCTTCAGACGCCAGGCCGACATTCGGAATCTATTTTTTCGGGATCAGGCCCGCGTGAAAACAAATCTAAACAAAATGATCACCAGTATAGGCGGCTTCTGGGGTGCTCCAAAAATATCCCTCAGATGCGCCAAGCTCGTCCGAGTTTTGTATTGTGCACCCTGCTGTCTGTACTCGTTTTCCTTTCGGAAGTAAGCAATACAGAGGAAGACGTAGAGCGTGCGACAATATAACTACATTGCATTTAATATTTCAAGAAGCGGAATACATTGAAGATGAGGCAAAGAGTCGTCCTGTCATAGAACATGCTGTATCTTTCCGAGCTCCTGTAATTCATGTGAGCACTACGCAGAGTGCTTCAGTTTGTAACGTTGCTTAGTTTCCTGGAACGTGTCTGGTCCTCTAGGAGGAAGAAACTACCGATGATCTTTTCTTTCTGCAATATACATTCCGGTCCGTGCATTCTGGAATCGCTGAGTGATAGTATTCGGTATTATCGGGCCAATATCAAGGAAGGCACGGCAGCGATTGGAGAGCCGGTTTTTGTGTTTCATCTTTCCTTCACATACCATCGTTATTTCGCCCATCATTGTTCGGGATTGCTTGGCGTTACAGGAACGTCTGACGAAAACTGGGCCAAGACTGCACGTACCAAGGAAACAAAACAACGGATGCACCCCGACGGAATGACTTGCCCACTTTAGGCCGCATCAAGTATTCATCGAAAGACATGGAAACGGTATAATGCCTGAAGATTGTTTCCCGAAGAAGGTATGATCGATCAATTGTTGAGCTCAGCAGCAATGCGCATTTTTCTGTGCACCTCTGCTGATAGAGTATTTCATTTCCTCTGCGTTTTTCTGAAATATTGCAGTTTGTGAGGAGAACGTAGTCAAATATTCCTACTTTGGATCATCGTTTTCAGGAGCATCTTGGACCTCAATAAGTTTTGGCAACAAAAGCACAAAGCAAATCTCTGTTACATTAAAACTGTGTCGTGAATTGAAGCGTAGGCGTTTTATAACAACTCATTTAACTTGGCCTGTTACAATATACTTTCCGTTTTGCAGTTGCAGCGCCTAATTTAATGAGCTCAATGAGCTCGAAAAAGTAATTCACTCATAATCCTATCCATGCAGCGAATTGTCTAGCTTACCACCATTGTTCGGAGCCGATCATATCAATTCTGATCATCGCATGGAAATGTCAGGAGGCGCTATTCACGCGTCATGATAAAACACATCCCGCATCGGACATAAACCCGCTTTCCTCGATACACCACTTATGTCCACCCGGTTAATTAGTACTAATCGCTAAATTTGCCACTAAAAGTTGACATTTTCCTTCAATTTCCGAAATTAAAAGTTTTTTCTTATCAGGAAAAAAGGCAGGAGTGACTTTGCGCGTTGGTCTGAACGCAAAATTCGTCGGCGACACAAGGCCGGCCGCGCGTGTAAATACGAAAGCATTACAGTGCCGGGGGGTGTAATCTATTGGAGTGGAATCTGCATGTTTTAAAGTCGTATCTGCCTGTACAGTAAGCGGTCTGTGTGTTTGCATATTCCGCTTAAACATCTGTGCTCCTCATGGCGTCTGGGAGCTATATCCGCGTGATCATGGGATTGAAATAATAAAAGTCTCAGATATCCTGTCGCAGCCTACCCTTCAAGTGGCGAGTTCACGCCTTAACACATAGGCAGCACGTATATCTTACGGGGATTGCTGCATAAAGTTATTTTGCCAGGCAGCTAGACACCTGAGGCCCAGTCGGGCGCGCGGCACTTCTCTGCCAGTTCCTTTTGACACCAGCCTCGCTGATTGTCGCCACGTTGGTATTCAGTGCGCGCTGTCACTGATCTTCCGATTCGGCCACAAACCGGCGATTCAAAGCGATCTCCGCTAAGAGTGCTAGTTGCCGCAAATTGCAGTGTGAACCCTCCTATCAGGCTGACACTGTGCTCACTATACTTTTCTAAAAAAAATTGGTCTCGAGAGTCTAATATTTTCAGGAATACTTACGATGCCCAAAACAAATGGAGCGCATTTGGCAAGCACTCGCAGATTATGACTAGCAGCTTACCGGTATCGCTCAAGAGGAAAGTATACAACAGTTGCATCTTGCCTGTACTCACCTATGGGACTGAAACGTGGAGGCTAACCAAGCGAGTTCTACTTAAGTTGAGGGCAACCCAGAGGGCTATTGAACGAAAAATGGTTGGGGTAACATTAAGAGATAGAAAGCGTGCAGAGTGGGTCAGAGAAATAACTCAAGTAACCGATATTCTAGTAGAAATTAAGAAGAAGAAATGGACATGAGCAGGACATGTAGTGCGACGAGAGGATAACCGATGGTCGCTGAGGGTAACAGACTGGATTCCAAGGGAAGGAAAGCGTAGCAGGGGGCGGCAGAAAGTTAGGTGGGCGGATGAGATTAAGAAGTTCGCAGGGGTCAAGTGGATGCAGCTAGCACAGAACCGGGTTAAGTGGAGAAATATGGGAGAGGCCTTCGCCCTGCAGTGGGTATAATCAGGCTGGTGATGATGATGATGATGATTTATTAACAGAAAACTAATCAATGGATTTTGATCTGATGCCTGATGTAACCTCCAATGCAGGCCACAAGGAAAAAGCACCAAGTAAGTCCATTTTATATACAAATAGTGGACGTTTTAAAAAGGGACCCACGCTATATACATCAGCGAGTTTGGTATAGGATTCTCAGAAGTGGCGGTGGCCTCAGTCGCGGATGGGTCCGGATGCATACAATGAAATTCTCTGTGGATGCCCGTTTAGTTGTGTACTATGTCGCACGGCCTCTCGTAGAGATGTCACGGTCTTTGTGCCGTCGTTGGTTTGTTTTTTTTCTTGGCATCTAGGGAGCCCCAACAAACGAACCCTACAGGATTTTCTCCTAGTTTGACAAGTACTGTTTTTAAACTAAAAATCAGCCATCGTCCCGAGAAAAAAATTTGGCCCGCCCACGCATTTTACCACTAGAGGAAAAAGCCGAAATTGCGGAAATGTGTCAAAACGTATCAGTCGAACTTGTGCCGTATTCCGAGTGCAAATGTCATTTGGACAGTTGCCGCAGCAAAATACCCACCCTTTGTTCAGCACAATAAAAAAACAAAGCTTGCTTCACAAAAAAAGTTCCTTGTCCAGGGTTCGTTTTATATGATCTAAAGAAGCACCCTTTTATTTAAAAAATTACGACGGACATTTTAACCCTTCCGTTAAGGAAGCCTATAACGGCCGTAACATAACCGAACCTAGAATATGGACAGACAAATCAAACATGCTCTAGGATACCCATATTAATACTGACGTGAAAAATGACCGAGAGCTACGCGCTTTAAAGACGTGGGGCAATATAAATGAGGGTCATGAATTCTGTATTCAACACATAAACGCATACAGAATGTGTAGGGTAGAAAAATTATAATAACACTAAAAAGGATCCCAGTGAAATCCAGACCAGTGCCAATTGTGCGTCTGTTGCTTTGTTAGCAATACGGTGAAAAAAGCTTAGGGCTTCTTAACCTCTACGATGTCCTCATGTGTAGCTAGTCTAGTCACATCATCATCATCACAATCATCATCATCATCACTTTATTACCTTAAAGACCCCCGGTTCGGGGGTATTACATAAGGAATGGGTACATGTGTGAAGATTATATACAAAATAAACATAAGCGGTGGTACACGCATGAAGATTATATACAAAGTAAACATATTATTGGTTGAATATGGCAGTTATACAATCACAAAATGTGGATGGGCAGGTGATTCCAGCAATGTCGTGTGGAAGGCCATTCAAGTCTACGGCTGAGCGAGGAAAGAATGAAGCCGCTAATGTTGTAGTAGGAGATTGTGGACGCACAACTTGCAGGGGGTGACCAATGCGGGGTGAAATGCGTGCCGGTGGGTTGATGTAGGGCGGAATTCGAAGTGAGCTGGAAAGAAACTTATGGAACAAACACATACTGGCGATTCGACGACGACATGCGAGATTTGTTAGACCGGACTTAGCTTTTAAAGATGAAATACTGGCATTGTAGGAATAGCAGGAATGAATTATTCTAGCGGCTCGATTCTGAAGGGATTCAAGTGAACTTATCAGATAGATTTGGTTTGGACTCCAGATGGGGGTGCATATTAAACGCGGTTTAAACGTTACTAAGATCGCGTACATGCAACATTCCTGATGATTCAATATAGTTAGCGCAGCAATCTGTAACCAAACTCGTCACACTGGGGCATTCGCGTGACAGCCAGAGAGAGTCCGCTTTATAGACAGCTGTAACTACAACCTTAGCATCTGAGAACTGTGAAAAATAAAATTGGCGCCATTGCTGAACCGCAAAGTCTTAAATTTTTGTAATTCAAGGGTCATATCTTTACTTACAGTCATTTTAGATGTAATCACTAGTACTATCAATAGAGCCATTTTTCTTAAGACATAAAGCTGTTCCTGCATGAAACGAGAAAATATTTCGCGACACGATTATTTGGCTTTGCTAATATGACGCTAAAGGAAATATCTAAAAATGTCTTTATGTGTAATATTCATTTCAGATATGTTTTGTAATTTGTTCTTTCTTTCATTTCATATTCTTTCATTGCATAACTACAACAGTTCCTTCAGTATTCATTGCCTTGCTATTTTGCATTTTTCACTGTTCGCGTAGTTTTCGTGTTTGAATTACTGCCGACCGGCATTAAAGCCTTATGAGCAGCAGTAACAGCTCCACAAAATTACGACACTTTTACTACTTGTTTTGATACTGACCTCAAGGCAGTTTTTCATCGTTTCATTCTAAAGTGTAGAACTACCTTTGGGCTTAAGGTTTTCAGAGCGGTAGACCTCTATTTATTATTGGAGTAGATTTGGGTGACCATTCGTTCTCCAGGTGCAATAAAAACGCTGATTGTGCATAAATGTATTGTACACTTACAAATTTTAAGTGATAAGTCATATAACGCAGACAGTTAAAAAAGTGCAGCTTGTGTGTATTGCTCGCTTGAGCGCGGCTTAAGTCTTTTATTTCTGTGCATTTCGAGGCTGTGTAGTTTTAGCTTATAGGGACATTACAAAATAGCTGCTGGCAATGTGGTGCATAATATAAAGGATATGAGAAACAATGTTGTTTGTTAATGTAAATTTGTTCAAAAAGACATCAGAATGTTTATAGGAATGGCAGCCGTCGTCAGAACAGGAGAGGTGGTGAGAGGCATACCGCCTGAAAAGAGACAATCCGAGTACCCGAATTGATGTTTTTCAATTGCGCGCATAGTTAATTATGCGGCACATGCGGATTACACATAAAGTTTGTGAACTGTTATAAACATATATATTTATAACATTAGTTATAAACATTATATTCTAATGCATCTTGATGCAATGCTTTTCGCACAGTTCAAATTCAATGCCGGTAGCACACATGGGTGAGTGGAGAGAAGAAAAACTTATAATTTCTATAGAGACCTTATTAACGGGCTAGACCGGACACCTTGTGTCTTGTACTGGTGGTAGTAAATTAATTCCAAAAATATATGTTAATATAAATGTCAACATTCTTCAACAGGAAGATAGCGGCAGCTATTTTATTTTCAGCATGCATTGCGTGGTCATGAACTACTTGCATAATAACTTAAAGAAGAGCAAAAAATTTCCACCAAGCTCCGAAATGCAATCTCTCGTCTTTATACATAGAAATAAGTGCGAATTAATTGCGATTAATCAGTGCCATCAGTGCAATTGTTTTTTCGCTAAAACCACTCATCGTGTTGGTCTAACTCATAGCCGTAATATGCATGAAGGAAACCTCTAATTAGTAATATATGAGGGCGCCACTCATGTGTCTAATCTTCCTTGATTATCTTTTTTAGGCTTGAAATTTGCTCACCAGCATGGTTAAGTTGCCGTGATCTGTCGCTGGGCTGATTTGCGCGCAGCAACTCAGGAAAACGTGGCCTTTCTAGAAGTATTAGTTCCGGTGCGGGCTTTGTACTGCACTCCTTTGTATTTTTTCCCTTCATGATGTAGCGTCTTGCACCCTCTTCGCTGTTTACAGCCTGCGTGCAACACGGAACGATGAATACAGAGTGCATAAGCTGGTAACCGGAAATTTCCTATTGCCTTTTCTATGTTTGATTAAACAGCGCGGCCCTGCGTAACCAATACAGTGCTTTGTCGGATGTGACAACTTTAGGCTGTGTTGCCAGCTTCAAGGCTCATTAACCGCGGAAAGAAAGCTGCAGAACGTTTCTGCTCTTGACTTGCTTCTAACTAGGAGTAGTAAGAACTGCAACTTCGACGCACTAGAATCCCTTTCACCGGCAGCAAAGGAAGGCAGGTGCGTAAAAACATCACAATACTACAAACAAGTATGTTGCCCAAAGGAAACCTGTCTCAGTGCAACAGAATTTGCGAAACTTAAATTGACCGCTACCCTACTTGAAAATTGTCTGATATATTGCGTTCCTGGTGACACCGATTGTTTATTATTGTCACTACGAACACGATATATCAGACTATTTTTAAGCAACGTCGTGACACTGATCGTTTATTATAGACATTGTTTCACCAAGAGTAATGGACCATAGTTAAGAAGCAAGACAGAAATTGTATTGGATACAAAGTGTTCCTAAATTTGGCAATCAGAAACAAAATAGATTTTAAAATAAATTTCTTACGACAGCTTCTATTTCTGTGTGCAGAAATATAGCAAATTCAATGCATACGCTTCAGTAAAAGAAATTTATAAGCAGGATGATTCCACGGAACTTGTCTTTTTTGTAGTCTGTGGCCTAGCGACGGAGTTCGATGCCGAAAACACACATGGTATGGAGTTATCTACTTCGCATTTACTCTAATCCGGGGTTTCACAGTTTGTCGAGCCCTCGAACACGAGTTCTTTATACTATGAGTGGTCTACGTTAGGGGTTCGGAGAATGATGCACGATAATTCATGAGCGATGAGTATGGCCGCGTCTTGTGCGGCAATTGTTCAGGTTCCAGGGGATTTTGAACCAAGGTGCTTGCGTATGAAGAAATCAGTCTTTGTCTCCCTCAAAACCAGGCAATACACAAATGATACTCGAGAAAAAAATGATGCTCCTGAAAAAAATGAGTGAAAGAACAGTGGTTTGAAACTTGGCTTTAGTAAAGATTATGAGAGCCTATTTATTGCAACAATCGACGCATATAGACACAAGTGTTTTATACAAGATATTTTTGAAGCTAGCCGCGAAGCACCTGCCGCCGAACCGGACTAAGGTAAAGCTAGAAAATCCTAGGGATTACTAGGGGTCGCAAAATATATTTCATACTTATTTCAAATACACTATTATCCGCAAATGTAGAAATCGCTTAATATTGTTTTCTTTAATGTGATTCGATTATTGTCACGGTATGTATGCTGTCGTAATAAATAAAATAAGAATACAAAACAGACATCATTGATCACAAAAGGGGAGCGTGTTTCTCCTTCGCCGCCTATTTCCTGCTTGAGGGTTCTCTTTAAGGACGCCTGTGGGGAACAACCTCAGTCTTGGCGGCCGTAATGCATTTTCGTCGGCTGTCAGGTACTGACAGCTCACGTATTTCTCTCATTCTGTTCACCTCTTTTCACGGATCGTACAATGACGGCACGAGGCTTTCAATACCCGCACTCAAAGCGCGAAGCATTCGATATATTCAGAAATGAGATGACAGGCGGTGTTCTGCGGCAAGAAGGGTGACATCTTGTACATATTGTTTTAGATCTGGTTCAAGAAAAGCGTTATCGTTTTTGTTTTTCCTTCGAGATGTACTACTTCACAAATGTCGGCAACACATCGAAGACAAGGAAGGGAACTACAGATGCTTTTCCTACGAATTGGATTTGGAAAGGGCGAAGTGAATGGAACCATCAAAAAGAAAAAAAGCACCGAAGTAGGAACACAGAAGAAAGTGTTATGCCATAGGCGAAATTTGATCCGTGCTACGGCAGTTCTCAGGCGCAAAAAACCTTACTCTACTTAAATCTGGTTACAACGAGCAAACGCACCTGCCCCGGTGGTTCAGTGGCTCAGACGCTCAGTTATTAAACCCGAGTACCTGGATTCGAACCCGACGTCTATGAGTTCGCTCCCCTTGTATGGCCCTTTCCTTAGTGTAGGAGCACTAGTTACGGACTAGCGGAACACCACCAAACCGACTGAGTCTTAGTTTGACCTTTCGAGACATTGGATGTCATCTTATACCCACTCAGAGGAAAAGAAGGCAAAGTGGAGCCTCATGAAGGAAAACGTTCCGGTGGACTGCAGAATTCTCAGTGGAGAAATGCAAAAGGCTGAGCGTTGCTGCTGCTGACAGTACATCGCGCGCTTCTTGTCGAACACAACCAGCGTTCCATGACCACATCAAAGCGTACTAGTGTTGTATATTTTTTTACAGGAAAGGGAAGGTGCATTATTTGTCACTCGTGGAATCTCGCTGACAAATCTCGTCGACGCAAGATTTTCACCGTGAGCCTTGAGAGCCTTTCGCCATTAATAACTGGTTCACATGAAAGGAAATCCGCAGTATCTTTAACACTAGTTTCTGTGGACCCCTCAACATGTTTTGGCTTACCATCGATACCACACGCCGGCGACCGCATTTCCGCGTAAGGGGCTAGCAAAGATTTCGTTTGAATATGGCTGTTAACATTCAGATGCTTCAGCACAAGAGGACGAGATGGGAGCTCATGAATATCTCAAGGTTATTCGCCGACACATGACGAACTGAGGAATTACAGCCCGGAGAGTAGAGCTTACGTTCTAATAGCAGTAACGATAATAGCTCCCTTAAAGTCCATAATCCTACAAGGGAAGCTTTAGAGCCAAGATCCCCTGTAGAGAATAGGCGTTAAAGCTAGTCTTTACTCAGATTCAGGTTATTCTAAAATTAAACCTTCAGCAAAAGCTGCCATAACAACCCCGCGCTCCTAGTGACCTCAGTTACAAAGAATTGACGTCAGAGGAGAAACGGATAGTCTAGTCTCTTGTTGTTGTGGCTGTAGGAAGAAGGAAAAGAAAATGCACTGGCCTGCTACTGGCTCTGTAGTTGAGCCACCTCCGCTGCATGTTGAAGGCTCCCTACGAACGTAATTCTTAGGGAGATGCAAAGGGAAGGCGCAGCCTCTGTTAGGGTTTTTGGTGGAGAAATAAACGGCACCATCAGAAAAGGGAAGGGAGTGAAACACAATAGACTGAAAGACCTGTTATAGTTGAGTGCGCCGGATAAATGTCGACCACTCGAGAATCTTTAACCTGCACTAACACCAAATAGTTAGCACGCGCATTCGAACTGGTGAGCTTCCATACAGATGGTGTCTTAGGGTGGTGCCAACTAAAAGAGGAGTAAACGAGCTTACGCCAGATTTGGTAGGACAGCCGCTATGTGAGGAAAGCGGCTGATAGATTTAATAATAATAATAATAATAATAATAATAATAATAATAATAATAATAATAATAATAATAATAATAATAATAATAATAATAATAATAATAATAATAATAATAATAATAATAATAATAATAATAATAATAAATTGGTTCACAGGAACGGAAAGGTGCAGTAACTGTCACGCTTGCTCTGTGGACACCCAGACCGCGCCGTAAGAGAAGGAAGGAAGGTGGGAATGAAAGTGGAAATAGAGAAAGGGGAGCCGTAGTGGAGGGCTACGGAGTAATTTCGACCACCTGGGGATCCTTAACGTGCGCTGACATCGCACAGCACACGGACGCCACTTCGTTTCGCCTCCATCGAAACGCAGCCGCCGCGGTCGGGTTCGAACCCGGAAACTCCAGCACAGTAGTCGGGCCCGCCACCGTTTTCCGGAGCCCTCGGCTATGACTTCACTTTCTCTCTTCATTCTTTGAATTCCTCCTTCCTTTTTTCCTTCAAAACGTGGGTTAGGTGTCCACACAGAAATGTTACGGATAGTGCGTCTTTCCTTTCTTGTGACGAATTTACAGTTTTAATAAGAAACTGTGAACCACGGCAGTTGTTAGTATCAATAGTGCGTGAATACAAAAGGTGCTAATTGATTTAAACTCAACTCCTACGAGCTGAAAACCATCGTTAGGGCATGTTACGCAAGCTTTGCGCAGTAGAACCGCCGTTTTTTAGAGAGTGCAGGCGATTACCCCTTTGTCAGTTTGCCCTATGCACGTAACGTCCGCCAGTATAAAGAAAGTTTGCAAATGTCCAGGGGTTCACGTACTTTTTGTTTCCGCTCGAAGCAAGCTCATTTCATTCTGCAGGAAAGTCAGCAACCAACAGGTTCGCCGGAACTGCTGGCAAACACAAGTGAAACGCCACGTTGTTTTGCGCTTCCTTGTGCTCTTTTCTTGTGAGAAGGAATACTTCGGGCAAATGGCGAGGTGCATAAATATCAGGGCGCAGGAGCATAATAACTTTGTTGGTTACAATAAAATCTTCTTGAATATGGGCAAACACTACGAAAAATGTAAAGGTAAAGCTTGCCTTTCTATATTCAATGAACGTTTGAGCATCAAGAACGGACAAGCCTTGCGTCTAGGGTGTCAGTTGAAGCCTTCTGAATCCGTTGTGACAAGGCTCACTGCGTTAGTACACCTTTAATCTGTCTGTTGGACAGAAGCACCGAAATTCCTAAGCGTAGCCGGGTATATTTTGTGACCAAGTACATGGCTGAATTGGGGAAACTTTTAACTTCATCTTCTTTAGTGTTTGTTTACGCGGGTGATAGCCCACTACACCCTCCTCACCTCCATTATCGATTTCCACCAAACTGAATTCATAAACACGTTGTATTCACTGACATTAATATCCTCCCGTGATCGGAGAACATCGTTATCGATTAACTGTCTCTCTTCTGCATTCCTTGTATATTTTCTGTATTCCGAAACAAAATCAGGTTCAGTTGAGAGTCAGCTGTCGCGTATGTCTTTCTTTGTTTCCTTCCGTTGTATTCTTTTTCACTGTTACATGACGACACGATGATCATCTGCGGTGAAGTCCTGCCTGGCACTCTTCCGTTTTCGTAGTGTGGCAGGCCTTCACGATTTACGAGTGTGGGTTTCGCCCCCCTACTTCGTTTCTCATCCCACCCTCTTTTCTCCTTCCATATTCTATCCCTTCTTCCTTCTTTGCCCAACTAAAGATATCAAGCGTTTTTCCCCGGATAGCGCATTTATCCCAGATTATAAAGCTAAAGGCAATACCCAGCTCGACGCACCTATAAGCAAGGAAGACGTTCGGGCAGAGATAACCAACTAAACACCAAATGAGCTTCGTGTCCGGATGGCATTACGAACAAAATTCTTCGTTACCTGGAACAGGATACCTTAGCGGTACTAACCAATTATATGCACAAATGTTAGAAAGGAGAGAAAATCTCCATACAAGTGGAAGACGGCCGAGATAATAATGATTCCAAAACCGGGTAAAGTAATTAAGCTTGATAATCTCCGAACTGTTTCCTTGAACTCGTTCGTAGGCAAGCTGATTAAGCATGTAATTCAAAGGCGTCTGAATTTTTGGAGGAGAATCAATTATTCCCGCATGAGATGGGCTTCCGGCCCAAGCCGTCCACGCAGTACGTCATGTTACAAACTGAACACACAAATTACTTGACACGATCACATAGGACACGCGAGTTATCGTAGGATGGAACTTGGAGAAGGCATTCGACAACGTTCATCACGAGGCTATTTGTTGGGGTCGGCATACAAACATACAACTACATTAGTGACTTTCGTACTGTTAGGATAGCTAAACTTAGCATTGGACAGCACGAATCCGGAGAAATCCGACTTGGAAGCAGAGGCACGCGCCACAGGGCTCGGCTCTCTCGCCATTTCTTTTTAACGTGGCCGTGCTTCAGCTACTACAGAACCCCTAAAGCATTCGAGGCATAAACTTTAGTTTGTATGCCGGCGACATCGCTCTTTGCACAGTAATAGTAAGTGATGCGCAGATAGTGGAAAGGCTACAAGGCGCCGTAGACGAAGTTGAAGCGTACGTCAACGCTCCAAGAAATAAGATGCTTCACGAAAAAGTTAAACTTTCTTATCTGCCGGTAAACACGGTCAAGAAAGCAGGCTGTGCACAACATAACGCCGTCTTGCGGAGGAGTACCCATGCTACCCCTTCATGGATCACTGCCTTGTCGTGGCGGAGGGGCTTGCGAAACTCGATGAAGTCGTGAGCTCTGCTGTGTAGGGCCACCCAAGATAGACAGGTCACGGCAGAGAGTTCTGACAAAATGTGATTCACTGGAGAAGGTAATGGCAACCCACTCCAGTATTTCCTGCCAAGACAACCCTATGACCAGTCACAATAGCATTAATGTTATAGCGCCGGAAAATGAACCCCCCAGGTTGGAAGGCGTCCCACATGTTACTGGGGATGAACAAAGGGAGATTCCTAGTAGCTCCAGGACGAATGAAGCGGCTGGGCTAAAGCCAAAAGGACGCTCAGTTGTGGATGTGTCGGGAAGCGACCGGAAAGTCCGATGTTGCAAGGAGATAATCGCATAGCAACATGAAATGTAAGATCTATGACGCAAGGTAAACTGGATGTCGTCAATCGAGAAATGGACAGATTGAACATTGATATTTTGGATATCAACGAGCTCAAGTGGACCGAATTGGGAGAATTTAACTCCGGCGACCATTATGTCTTTTATTGTTGGGCACGAATCCAAGAGAAAGAATGGGGTCGCTCTCATAGTAAACAGAAGAATGGGAAAAGCAGTGCTAGGGTACAACCCCAAAAACGACCGAATGACTTCACTTCGGATCCAAGGTCACCCTTTCAACATAACAGTATCCAAGTCTATGCACCGACCACTACTGCTGAAGAAGCTGACGTTGAGAGATTTTATGCGGACCTACAATGCCTTTTAGACCGCACCCCATCATCAGACGTCGTTTTTCTCATAGGAGACTGGAATGCTAAGGTCGGGAGTGAAGAAATATCCGGAATTATAAGCAAGTTCGGTCTTGGCGAGCCAAATGAAGCTGGGCAGAGGCTAGTAGAGTTTTGTCAAGAAAACAACCTGACCATAGCGAATACTCATCTTCAACAGCACAAGAGGCGCCTGTACACATGGACTTCACCGGACGGTCTCTACAGGAATCAGATCGATTATATTCTTTGCCGGTAGAGATGGAGAAGCGCTATACAAGCAGTAAAACAAGGCCTGGGGCCGATCGTGGCACCGATCATCAGCTTCTTGTTGCCAAAATTAAGCTTCGATTGAGGAAAACGCAGAAAACTAGAAGGCCTTTCAGGTATGATCTGAATCAAATTCCATTAGAATATGCTGTGGAAGTGAGGAATCGATTTCAAGAATTAGATCTAGACGACAGAGAGCCCGAAGAGATGTGGACTGATGTTTGTGATATAATACAAGAAGTTGCTACTAAGGTAGTTCCAAAGCAAAAGAAATGCAAGAAAGCAAACTGGTTATCTGAAGAGGCTTTGCAAATAGCTGAGGAAAGGAGGATGGCAAACATTATGGGGGAAAGAGAAAGATACAAGGTTCTCAATGCGGATTTTCAGAAAATAGTACGGAGAGATAAGAATGCCTTCCTTAACATACAGTGCCAAGCAGTTGAGGACAACAGCCAATTAAGGAACAGAAGAGCTCTGTATAAGACAATCAAAGATATCAAAGGAAGCTTCTGTGCTAAGCTGGGCGTGATAAAGGACAAACGAGGCAAGGACCTCACTGAAGCCTCAGAGATAAAGAAGAGGTGGCAGGAATACACAGAACTGTACAATAAGGACCCGAATGTGCAAACCCAACATAAGACGGTTGTGATTACTGATCTCGAGCCGGGCATCCTGAAGAGTGAAGTTGAATGGGCCTTAGCCAGCCTTGCTAAGAACAAAGCTAGCGGAATGGATGGCATTCCAGCTGAGTTGCTTCAAAACCTCAACCATGATGCTGTTAACAGTCTGCATACATTATGTCAGAAGATTTGTACAACCCTGCAGGGGCCACAGGATTGGAGGAGGTCAGTTTACATCCCCATTCCAAAGAAAGGCAGTGCCAAAGATTGTTCCAGCTACCGCACGGTCGCGCTTAATTCGCATGCTAGCAAGGTGATGTTGAAAATCCTCCAAGGTAGGCTGCAGCAGTATGTGAATCGGGAGCTTCCGGACGCGCAAGCTGGGTTTCGCAAGGGCAGAGGAACTATAGACCAAATTGCCAACCTTCGCTGGATCATGGAAAAAGCAAGAGAGGTCCAGAAACCCATCTACTTCTGCTTTATCGATTATGCGAAAGCGTTTGACTGCGTAGATCACAGCAGATTGTGGCAAGCTCTCCAAGAGATGGGAGTTCCAATTCACCTCATCAGTCTCCTCAGCAACCTGCATGAAGGGCAAGAGGCCACAGTCAGAACTGGGCATGGTCTTACTGATTGGTTTCCGATCGAGAAAGGAGTGAGACAAGGCAGCATACTGTCGCCCTGCCTATTTAACCTATATGCAGAGTGCATCATGAGGAAGGCCGGTCTGGACGAGTCTTCAGCTGGAGTGAAGATTGCTGGAAAACGTATCAACAACCTTAGATATGCGGATGATACCACTTTAATTGCAGAAAGTGAAGCGGAACTCAAGAGACTTCTGATGCGCGTACAAGAAGAGAGTGAGAAGTTTGGGCTTAAACTGAACATTAAAAACACAAAGATCATGGCGTCTTGCCCTATCTAGTCCTGGAGCATCAATGGACTAGAAGGGGAAGCTGTGACAGATTTTCTGTTCTTGGGCTCCAAGATTACCTTAGAAGGAGACTGCAGCCATGCAATTAGGAGACGCCTGCTTTTAGGAAAGATAGCAATGGTTAGCCTTGACCGTCTAGTAAAGAGCAGAGACATTAATCTGCCAACCAAGATCCGTATAACTCATGCTATGGTCTTTCCAGTTGTGATATATGGATGCGAGAGTTGGACTGTGAAAAAGGCTGAGCGCCGGAGAATACACGCGTTTGAATTGTGGTGCTGGCGAGACTCTTGAGAGTTGCTTAGACTGCCAGAAGGTCAAATCAGTCGATATTGTCGACCATAAACCCTGACTGCTCATTGGAGGGTCAAATTCTAAAGTTAAAGCTCAGCTAATTTGGTCATCTGATGAGAAGAGAGGAGTAGCTGGAGAAAGATTTGATGTTGGGAAAGGTTGAGGGTCGCCGGAGAAGGGGTAGGCAGCGAACGCGGTGGCTAGCTGGCATCCTTGAGCCACTGCAGATGAAGTTATATGATGTCAGGAAGATAGTGAGAGACCGGAAAGCGTGGCGTGACATAGTCCGTAGGGTCAAGAAGAGTCGGACACGACTGAACGACTGAACTGACTGACTGAACGGACCCATGCTACAGGTTCCCAAATACCGGATTTAAGTCTAATACTCTAAGAAAATGGTTTTTTGGGAGACGCAGATAACTCCCTTCTATGCACTGCATAGCATGAGATGCGACTCATTTGAGGAATTTGTAACAGACACTCAGGCATCAGAGAAGCAAATCTGTTTAGGTTAATACAGTCCTTCGCGACTAGCCGCATAGCCTGCATTTGTCCATATCTCCGACTAAAGTTGGATGATAAAGAGAAACTCAATATCATCATCAAAAAGTGCAATACTTAAGTAATAGGGCTGCCAATCCGCAAGTCAAGCAGAACTCTCCTATTGGCTATTTGGTACATTCTTATCAATAATTTCGGCATTTATGCCTTTGACGCAGACTTTGGTCTAAATGCACTGCTGATTTTTTTTTGGTCACGTTTCCTGTTGGTTATCATATATTACTTCTCGTGCGGTGGCTAAGTATTGTTTCAGGTTTTGATGGTTTCGACTGGGTGATGCTTTTTTTCTTGCTAAGCTGGTGCTGAGCGGAAACAATTGTCGGTTGTTTTCCTCCCTGATGGCCGTATTATATATTGATTAGGATGGTTAGGTCTCGTCTTTCGCATTGGCCGTTCTTCTCTTTATATGATGTATTGCGTCAGCGTATGCTCCATGAGCATGTGATAGATGGGTGATTGCATGTGGTGTACGGCTTGGTCCATAAGAACGAAGAGAGGTTTATGCGAAATAAAATTCAGTTGTTAGTGACGCCAGTCCTGTTGTTTGTGGGCCTTTTTTGTCCTTGTCTGTGGCGCCGTATTGTTTTTGAACCGCACGTCAAACGAACGACTATTAGGTCTAGGCGCACGCCGTACTCCAGGAAGGATCATAAATGCAGTTACGTTCTCGCAATATGAACGCCTCTGTGCCCCACCAGCAGTCCGATTCATTTTTGCCAATCTAAAAATCAACTGCGCGAGACAGGTTGGAATTAGAAAGGATCTGTAAAATGAGATCGGCAGCCAGATAATAATTCCGCCCATTCAGAAGAGCATGCTCTCTCGAATACCATACGGAGCTAATGACAGATAGACAGAACTGAGCCAAAAGATTTTCATAATGACAAATTGGTGGTGTAAGTTGACGCGGCAGACTCTCCAAGACGCGGCCGAAGTTAGTGGCCCTTACTGAGGAACATGGTAACCTGCATGTTTTAGCGGGGTGTTTTCCACGACTCATGCGAACACGGGGGAGAGTTCGTTACCATCCTCGCCATAGCGGGAACCTCAGCAAAAATCGTTGTCAGCGATTTCAAAACAGCAATCAACAGTTGCACTGTGGGATGAGTTTCTCCAGAGGTATTGGGCGAATGTTCCGTAAATTCCAAATTTGTAGGCAAATTCGCATAGCGGGGACACCTTCTCACGCATCCTGTTCTGGGATTGAGGCGGCCCATGAACCAGCTCGTGGTCTTACTTTCCAAACTGGTCAGTCCGGGCCAGCCGAGCGTTTCACGAAGAAAGACAGGCTGCTCCGGAAAAACAGCCCTACAGGCATCTCAGACTGAAATACCCACCCGCAGACAAATCGCTCTCTAAACATCAGGCATCAGTTTGGAAACGACTCCAATTTCCAAACCCGCAATTATGCAGCTTCTAATATAAAGGACAATATTCCGACAAATTCAAAAAGAAATGTAATGATAGGGACTATCTAAATCATATGATCTGGAACTGCGCTAAAGCTTCACAAGCGAGTGAATTCAATATAGACTCTGAACACTGGGAGACACTTTTTTTGAGCTCCGACACGGACACTCAACTCCAATTGATCCGACTGGCCGAAGGCGCAGCCGAAGCTAAAAAGCTAGCGAACGTTGTCTAGGCAGGAGGTGACCTGCACGCGACTACCCTGGATCCGTCGGACAATAACGGTTTTCCGTCTATCCGTCCCGCTTAACCTCCCACCCTTTCTTCTACTTCTATTGTTTCTTTTTCTTCTTCTTTCTCCGTATATATACTAGTTATAGGTAGTCTGACATAACTGGAAAGCTTACAATTGTATACTAATAAAAATGTGCGAGATAACAAATGTATAAATTAGGGTTAAAGTATAGCCGAGTAGAAAAGTGATTATATGCGATCAAAAATGTGAATGAGGAGCCCCAGACGGAAGCTGTTACAGATATCGCGTCTTAGGCGTAAATGAGGGCCCTAAGTGTTCCCAACTTTTCATTATATTAAACCCTTTTGAGGCAGCACTATCCCTCGAAAGTATCAAACTAACCCCTAAGAAGATTCCAGGTCCATAATTGAGGTTTGGGCTGAAAGAAAAAAAAATCGTTGGGTTCTTATCAAGCTTTGGGTTTTTTTGTGGTAATTTAAGAATAAATCTTAGGTAACGAAATTGCTACGATTGATTTTTCTGCATCATTTTTATGCCTAGCCTCGCCGAGGTGGCGCAGTGGTTACGGCGCTCTACTACAGCGCGCAAGGGTGTGCGATCGAATCCCGGCCACGGCGGCCTTTTTCGATGGAGGCGAAAAGCAAGGCACCCGTGTGCTGTGCGATGTCCGTGCACGTTAAAATCCCCGTGTGGTCGACATTTCTGGAGCCCTTCACTACGGCGTCTCTCCTAGCCTCAGTCGCTTTGGTGCGTTAAACCCCACAAACAAAATCAATAGATAGATAGATGGATTTATTGAAAGGAAAAGGCAGAGAGGTTGGCCCGAATAATTCAAATCTGGCCTGCTACTCTGCACTGGGGAAGGGGAAGGAGAGAAGAAAGAAGGTCATGATGGGTGACGATGTGGGAGAAGGCATATGAAATATATATACAGACACAGCAGCTTGCTTTACAAACGTGAATCAAGTCCGCTGGCGCTCATATCATCTTTATGCGGGCGTGTGTTAGCAAACATCTGCTGTTCATTAACTTTGGTCGCATTAGGTTCATTTCTAGTTTCAAAGAAATACATAATTGCGTTTTTATTCAACAGAAAAAGAAGCAACAATGTCTTTGATACTCATAATCGGAGTGGTTACATTGCTTTACTATATTATGTGTGCAATATCAGCACCGCTGCGACGGATCCCAGGTTTTGTATTGCGCCCCATTCTTTTCTCTTTCGGAAAAAATGTTTGCTCAGTATTTTTATATAATGTAGTAGTGTCATAGTTCTGAAATAAAATTTAGAAAATAATTGATTTCTGTAGTATTTTTGTTTGATTGTTTGATTCGTGTATTTTATTAAGCACATGCTTATATTTCCACACTTGCAGAGAAGGGAAGTGTTTAACAAGAAAAATAATGTTAGGTGAGCACTTTCTTCACCCAAGTGAAATGCTTCATATATCAAATTTCAACCTACATAAAACTGGCTATATACATTGTGAAGACACACACACAAAAAAACATATTTCGCTTATTTTAATCAACATTTGTTTCACTGCATCAAACATAAAACACATATGAAACATTCCTGGGTAAGTTAAATAATATATTGAATTCCTTCTGTCAGCTAAATAATCCTAGACAACTCTCTTCTGTTCGTCATACGAAAATCTAGCTCAGAACACACCTAAGGCAAAATCTGTGGTTTTCAGTTGAGCAGCAAAAATGTAAGTATTACTAGAGAAGTAGGTAGAACCCGGAAGGCGAACCAATCAGCAAAAAAGAAGCAAGTACAGGAATATGTTTATATTCTGCTGCTTGAGCATTCTGCACCGACATATTGCGATGCATTTGAGATCTGCGTATGATTGCAGAATGCAGGTAACAAAGAGAGCTTGCTTAAGTAAGTATAGTTACGAGAATAAGTGTTTACTAGAATGGGAGTGAGCACTCCCCTGAAAACGAAGTATTTTGTACGATATGCAAAGTCGGTGGAACGCCGTTCTGTCCGCATGCCGGAAGGCGATAATTACTTTTAACTGTTACAATGTAACGAAAGCTACGTGCTTTAAGCATAAAAAGTTCTTTACTAATGGTCTCTCCCACCAAAATAAATTATTATATTTTTTCTGCGCTGTCATCTTCATCAATGCAGAGGCTCTAAAAGCAGAGCTCAGCTAGGGGTGATGAGGTGATGTAATAGCTGCTTCTTAGAGATTGCATTCCGCATCCAATGATGGGTCATTGATAAGCACCATCTCAAACATAGTTTCGAATATATATGGAGCGCCCTAAGAAGCATCACTATCTTGGAAACTGCCTATGAACGGGGAGTGCAAAAAGAAGACAGGTAGGGTTCTTTTATACTTGTGACCTATTTTTCAACTCTAAATGAAAAATAAGGTAGGATATGTTTTATTCTGTTAGAGGCTTATGTACATAGCACTGAGTAGTTTCTATGCAGTCAATCATTTCAAAACTTCATCACCCTATATAGCACGAACTAGGTGCATCCGCCTAAATTCTTATAGAATAACAAGCATTATGAACTTGGATATTATTGAGTTTTATAGTCACCTATACACAGCTAAACTGAAGCATCATAGCTAGAGCGAATACTAGTTGCTGTCTGAAATTCATTGCGGTTTTCTTAGCCGATATTAGGCAAGATTAAGATCAGATGGAACACTGGAGGTCCTTTTCTACACTTTGTGAAAAAACGATTTTTTTTATTCAACCAACATCTACTGCTTATAAACTAAAATATTATTCCAATGCCTGACTAACTGATAGAGAAGTTTGATTTCTTCTGGTATTTTATAGCCGCGAATATTTCTGAAATAAAGACTTGAATATAATGTCTTTCTTGCTTTAACGTACAAAAATATTTGCCTTCAAAATGAGGAACATGAGCGAGCTCATCGTAAACCTAACCGGGAGGAAAACGTGTGAGCATCTAACCACAAAGACGCAGATATTTATTCTTTTTGTCGGCAGGAAGCAGTGGGAAGTTTCTCCTCTTACCGAAAGTTGTCCTGTCAAACGTACCTTTTGCTCATCAAGCAGATTGAACGGGGCAGAATGACAAAACCCAGCAAGAAATCATGTTTCAGCATCAGAACGCTGCCGCTAAAATTCTTCACTTCCGGATGCAAGCACAGTTCTGTTATCACACATAAAGTAGTTACAGAAATCCTACAAAATAGCCTGTCAACTCGAATTACCATATTGGGAAGAAAGGAGACGCATATATCCTGAAACTCTAGTTATTGGGTATAAGCTGCTAGATTGACAAACCCGTTTTATTTTTTTCTGTAAACTCTTCCTATGATGCAGAATCTAGATACTAGCGGGCTCGAAAACTGTAGCTACGAAAAACACAGAAAGACAAAACACGAAGCAATGATGATGGCCTCATTTTGAAGCTGCCGGAACAAGCGGCCTAAACAAACTCTACCCTCTTGCGGCAACTTCCAGGCGAGCTCCCCCAATATCCAGTACTTGGCTTCAAAATGAACTCCAAACAACGCGCGTCAAGAAGCTGTTCATGTACACAAAGGTGGTTGTAGGTGAGAGTTAGAGCGCAACCTGTGAAGCGGCTGCATTCACCGGAAGTGGTTTTCTTTGCAATGCATATGTTCTTGGTTGATCGCAGCTCTGACAAAGAAATGTGGCTCCTCACAAAGTTTTTCAGGAAGGAGCTGAAAAGGGCTTCTGGTCTCCGCTTGCGGAGGCATGTCATTAGGAAGGGTACGGTGGTAGCTCTTATCAACATCTAGTGTGGTAACGTGGACGGTTGTGTCACAGCCTGTCTCACTGGGATGTGGTCTCTATGAATACTTTGCCAAACTCCATTCAGCACCCCTGCTAGATAGTCTAAAATCAGTCTTCCCAAGAGGCAGATGTCGTTTAAGTTAGGGAGATGCGCATGCGAAAATTGGCTCCATTGTTACACGCGCTCGGCGCACGAATTAAAAATTGCTTCTCAGAGGCGTCAGCTTGAGCCACAGCTATGTTTCGATACCTTGTTTCAACGCAAACCGACGTACTTGACTAAATGAAACAGCCCGCAATATCGCCGCTCGAATGAAATGATTTTCTACATTTAGAGCAAACGAAAGAGATATAAAGTAGAACCTTCACTAATTAAAATATCAACTTTCGATAGGAGACCCAATAGTACAAACGTCACCCACCAGCGCCAATCTAAAGGGGACGGCAAATCAGCAGAAATTTAGACAACAGGAAGGAGAGCCATTGGTGAAAGGATGGAAGCTTGACTGTCGGGGCACGACAGAACATTCATAAGCAGGGGGATTGAAATGGTTTCATTATACGTAGACTAGTTTTGACATCTCCTTGTAGAATGCGAAACCCGTGCGGCATAAAAAGGCATGAAGTGCAAGGTAGAAAGAAGGAGTAGGAGGAGAAAAGGAGGGCGGAAGGCAAGGATGCTAACCAGAAAGAATGAATTCTGGTTGACTACCCTGCACTGGAGAAGGGGAAGGGGGATTAAAGGGGGAGGGTAGAAGAGGTTAGGAGGTGAGAAAGTCAGTCTGTCAATCAGGGTAGTCCCTGCCCAGGTAGCACAAAGTGGGCTATGAAGGGTGGGCCCCGGTGGGCCCGATGTAGGCAATGCAGGACAGCCCCGGTGGGCTCAATGTGGGTGCTGCAAGAGGGGCCGACGTAGGCCCGAAGCGGGCTGTCGACAAAGCCCCAATGGGCCCCACTAGGGGCCAATGCAGGCAGCCCTTGCGGGGCTGCCCACATTTTTCCGGCATTGTTAAAAGGGCACATCCCGCCAACTCCCCGCGATGGTCCTACTTTGGACCGATTTGGGCAGCCGCTTTGGAGGAACATTTTTTTTTATTTCAGTTAGCCCCTCAGATAATGACATAGGGCCAATGCGGGTTCTATAGCGCTAGCCGCACTTGGGCTTGCCCACATTATTCTCATAGGGGTCCGACGCAGGAAATTGATGGAAAGCCCTAGTCCAAGTTTTCCCAATCAATATTTATGCTCATAATTAAGTAATTATTTTATACATGTCTGCACTTCCTAAACAGCCACAATATTAAATTTTACAATAATTCATAACATTGATCTAGCCGAAATGACTTTATGTACATCTTGTTCAGGCTACGGAGATGTGTGTTCTGAACAGCAATATTGTGCTGGGAGTTGCAGGCTGTCCAAAGCAACCACATAAGAGGCAACAGTCAGCAATCAGTTTGTTTTAGTATTTGTAGCGCAATTTGCATGAGCACGAGACTAAAGCCGTGTAAATTTCTAATCGACCTAACATGGCAACAACTGTTATACAAATCCTATATAATAGTAATTTAGGGCAACATCTAATGCAAATAAAGGTTGGAAACAATGATTACGCAATTGCAAGCACGACTTCTAGCCCCATTACGGCCGATGTGGGACCTACAGCGGTTTTGTGTGGGCAGCCCCAATTGGGCTGGATGTTGGTTTAGAACATAAAGCCCACTTGCGGTTGCATGTGCCTTCAAATTCCCCACAAGGGACCAATTTCGGTATCATGCGGGCCCTCCCGCCTTCCAGCCCCATTACGGCCCATGTGGGATATAAAGCAGTGTTATGTGGGCAGCCCCAATTGGGCTGGATGTTGTTTTTGAACCTAGAGCCCACCTGCTGTTGCACGGGTCTTCAAAGTCCCCACAAAGGACCGATTTTGATACCATGCGGGCACGCCCGCCTTCCAGCCCTATTACAGCCTATGTGGGACCTAAAGCGGTTTATCTAAGGCTGCCTCATTTGGGCTTCACGAGGGCTTGCCCAAATTGAGCCCTTATTCATATTTCACCTGCCCTCAAGTAACCTACAAGGGGCCGATTGGGGCAGCATGCGGGTATGTCCGTTTTCTTGCCCCACTACGGCCGATGTTGGTCCCACAAAGATTTAATGGAGGCGGCCTCATTTCGGATCTATGAGGGCTTTCCCATAAAAAGCCCACATTTAGGTTGGATTGCCCTCAAATATCCGGCAAGGGACCCTTGTGGTCTGGATGCAGGAATGTGCTCTGCAATAGCCCAAGAAACGCCGCTATGGGACCCATGCGGGAGGAGCAGGGGCAAGCCCAAATGGGGCTTGCCCACTTTTGCCCCATCGGGGACCGATGCAGGTTTTATGATGGTTGCCCCAGCCCCACTTGCCAACATCGGACCTACTGGGGCCCCACATTCTGTGCTACCTGGGTGCGCTCAAAGTTTACAAGGCACTTTTTCGCTTTTTAAGAGAGACTAGAAAGAATTTTCTACGTTACTGTCTAAACCTTCCACGGTTCATACAGCCGCATCATCCGCGTGGGTGGGAGTCATCATGCGTTCGAGGATCTAGAATGTCAGATTGTGGCATGTCATAATGAGTGTTTTAGTCGTTTATTTTCGAAAATGGCTGCTGGGAAAACGTTCGACTGCACTCTTGCAGGCTTCAAGGGACTGAGCATTACCCTCATTTTTTGTGTCCTGCATTTATGAAAAAGCAAAGGAAAAATTTCTCTCATACGTATTTTCCATGTACATTCAGCCATACAGTTCTACTGATGTGTCCCCAGGTGCTCTACAGATTATAAGACAGTGCAGCTGAAAAAAAATTACAATTCATATATCACTTAAAAAGATGATTTGTAAATATATATATATATATATATATATACACATATATATATATATATATATATATATATATATATATATATATATATATATATATATATATATATATATATATATATATATATATATATATATATATATATATATATATATACGAAGAAAAGAAACCAACAGTCGGCGAGGCCAAGGAAAGCATAGGAGATTGTACTTTGTCTTTTTTTTTTTAATTTAAAAAAAAAGACAAAGTACGATCACGCCGACTGTTGGTTTTTTTCCTTCGTGTATTATGACGAGCACCCTCATTTCCCCTTCATTTATCTGCGGATATATATATATATATATGTATATATATATATATATATATATATATATATATATATATATATATATATATATATATATATATATATATATATATATATATATATATATATATATATATATCATCAAAAGAAGACAATTTTAGAGTGCCAAAAAAATACACAATGGATGATGCTGCTCTAAGTGCATAGCGAGAAGCATAAAAAGAAAGCGAAAGAGAGAGCACAGAATAAAAAAAAAATACTGGGTGGAAGAAGACAGGTTAAAAAGAGTGGAGGGGTTGGGGGGGGGGGGGGAGGGAGAAAAAGAGTGAATTAAACGACCACAAAAATGCTTCGCCAGGGTTGCTTTCTCTTTAAAGCAGCCTCACTTTACTCAATGCTGTAGTGCAGAGAAAGCCAGGCAGCGCAGTTTGCTATTGTCCGGTGCTCAACTCTTCGTCGCTTTTCGCTGACATAAAAATTACGAAACTCGTAAACAGCCGTGTACATCAGAGCAATGGAACCGTGAACGCCTGGAACAGGCTGCCGCATGAATTTATGGACGATATCTGCCTTGATATTTTTCTTAAAAACGAGGAGTCATTTATTGAGAAGCAATTGGTGTAAACTAAAAATCTTTCCTAAAATGTCTTTCTTCATTCGCTGCGAGTGTTCAGTTTAAGATTTTTTCTTATTTGTACCGATTGTCTAACGTGTTCTTATATTATGTCGTTTCGCGGTTCTTTGCAGTGCTTCATATGCGACAAACAGAATGTCCATTATAGTGTTGCAGTGCGTATGTTTTTCATTTTTTTGTGTTTCTGGTTGTTTTGCATTTTGTATAACGGTCCCATTAGTTCGCCCACTCCTGTAAGAGCCTAGGAAGGCTTACAGTATGCTTAAATAAAAAATAAATAAAATCTGGCTTAGCTAACGCCGGTATGCGACACTAGCGGGTGCTCCTGATACCTGACATCGGTTTTCGCAATTTCACCGCATGCCTTTCAGACATCGCGTTCATCGCAGCGCATCTTCTACGGGAGGCTGATTATAGTACAGCGATATATTGTACATAGCAGGTAGTCGGTGAAGGGTTGAGTGAACTGAAAGTGAGGGAGAAAACCGCGATGTTCCTCGCCCTAGTGCTTGCGGTGTCGTCGAGTTTGTTTATGTATGAGTTTACGGTGTATGCAGCGAGAGGGGCACATCATCAAGTTACTCGCCTGGCAGTTCCTGAGTCTCAGGGTTTGGGAAAACTAGGTCGACGCATTGATTTCGGTCGCCGCCAACCGCATTCAAGCGCTCCCCGCTGTGCTTCTGTTGCTGTTACCATCTGCCTACTCGCACATAACTGATGCAGCATGCGAGGCCATCAGCAACCCTGGGTGTCTGCGCCAGCACGTTTGCAGCGTGCATATAAATTGCACGATGGTAAGCTCGAAGTTGGCTAGCGTACACAAAACCATGGTGGTAAATTGTTATCGTCTGTTGAAGCGGTTGTCGTTACTCTACAGCTGCAGGCTGGGTGCCGAGGCCACTCTTCGCAGCTGAAAAAAAAAAAATTAAGTTCGAAAACTTTGGTTGTTCTTGTGGCTTGTGCCTGAATATTCTTTTGCCTTTCAGAGCCTTTTAGTGTATTCATTTCTAATAAGTGTTTCCATGAATATCACTTGCTTCAAAACATAATATGTGTGGGTGGTCATTAAAAAGGTGTTGGTCGTGAGCCGCTAATTTTCTATTTGATGATTTCTTGATGTCTTAGATTTCGTAAGCGCCGTTAGGAGTGCGCCTTGTTTCCACGTTGATGAGGGTGGCCATGTACAAGGAAAGTAATTTATCTTACAGCAAAAGTAAATGTCATACGCGTGGAAGAGGAGACATCCCACCATCACTTTCTTCCCCTGCTGACGAGAAGGAAAAGAGAAAAACTGTTACGGCCATAAACTCGCATAAATTGGTTTACATTATTAACATGCAAGAAGTCTTTGCCAGAAGTGAGCAAGCAAGAGACTTTATTGCTATTTCTTTCGATGTGTTCATGTACTGGCGAGATCCCCTGCGAGCGGTTTCAGTTCTCACGCTTTCAGCGAAAACGCCGGTTTTGCTACAACGGACGTCCACTACAACTTAGAAAAGAGCGAGAGGAAATAAAGTATCGCCGTTGATGGGACACGCAGTAAGGACCCTTGGTGGAACGCTACTTCCAGGGATATCACACGTCCAACGTAACCTGGATGTCGTTTATAGGCTGGCGTTCGAGAGCCCTTTGCTCAAATGCATAAAACTGCGGCAGCGAGCGAAGAAGAAGAACGAACGTCAAGTTGTTCGAGACGTTCACAGGGTGTTGCGGGGAAAGAAGGTGAGCGCCGAAGGTTGTATGCGAAGGAGATCGCAGAGAACGGACGAAGGGGGATGTCTTCCGAGGCATAGTTTCCGCAGATTTTGGCAGGAGATATCCGACGAGTAAAGCACCGACAGAAGTGTCCGAAATGGTGCTAGCCGACGCCATTTGTCGTATATCACTCCTCCAGGACATGAAATCGTTCCTTCGTCTTAGGGACAGTAGTGCAAGGAGGGTTTTCTCCTCGGCAGAGCGATGCGACTTTGCTAGCACAGGCAGTGTGCGTGCGTGTGTTTACAGGCGTCTGGATTGGTACAGGAGGCAGGCCGTTTTCGCGAATGCCATTTACTTAACGCTCGGCTTACGACCGGCAGCAGTGTTCTCTAGCCTGTTGTGCCGTAGATCACGCCCCACTCTCACTTCAGAACCGTACAGGCAAACAGTGCAGGAAAGGGAATATGTCGTGGTGGTGACCCAAGTCCGAAGGGAAGAGATGCCAGAAAGCAAAGTGGCGGACTTGTAACGGAGGCCTCCTCATAAGTGGGCAGCGATACTAAGGAGGCTCGACCGGTTTACGATTCGATCGGATTCTCGGTGCGCTAAACCCTGCCTCTTGGGCCGTATGTTCGGCTGTTCCCGTCTGATGGCTCTGACACGGCCCAGCTCACCACGAATTCTCGACGCGCCGCATTCCTTAAAGCGGTGATTATCGCTTGAGTGGACCTGGTCTTCTGACCCTTTACTCTCAGGTGCGAGAGTACTGGCCTTTAGGCACTGGGCTCGCTGGCATCAAAACTTAACTCGTCGTGAACTTTCTGTAGTGTTGAGGGTGGTGGTTTACGAAGAGTTCCACGCATTTTACCGTGAGAGTACAACACAATCGTGACTCATGAGGAAAGTGTTGGAGATTTTTCCGCGCTGAGCACATGAATAAATGGCGAAAACTTTTCAATCACGCTATCCCTTGGCTGCTGGATGAAAAGATGAAAAACTTCCGTTCATTCAGACCTGGAGTTACACCGCTCGGAGAAACAATGTCAGCTGTCATAGATGTCCTTCCTTAATAAGCAGAAAACTAAATGCCTACAATCTTCAGCTTATATCAATCACGCATATGACAGAACGAAATAGCGGCAAACTTCATAACATTAGTTTTTACGGGCTACTGCACTGATAATTCATGAATAGCGTGCCCTTGAAGAAGAATGATTTACTGATTCCGAGCTTATATTTTAACCTAGTGATATACTTTAGTTGAATGCTTTACACTGTCTAAAATTTGTGTTGTTTTCGTGGTTTTGATTATGGCGCACATGCTTACTGCTCTGTTTCGTGCTGGCTCATGTATTATTTTCAGCTTTTGCTACGCGGAAATATGTAGTTATTGGTAAATACAGCCTACGCATAACCTTTTGTATACGAATAGAAGCTCTAACTGTATGAATCGTCAGTGAATTCATTATGTAATCAAGTATTTATTTAGAGGCTAAATGAGAAATTGAAAAAATTGAGCTCTCTCCTACAAAATATACACGAAGAAATCTGTCCAAGTAATCAACCCCTATTGAAAAAACATGGCATATAGGTTATATAAAAGGGAAGTCAGGATCCCCGTACAGAAACCTAGGAAAGGTTCAGGAATTGCTCTTTCTTTTGGCAAAACAAGCAACATATTTTATCGATGGCAAATGTTCCCAAGTCTCAAAATGGCATACCATTGCTGTTGTCTGGCCCTCTCGTGAACATGCCATACACCTCTATAGCATGTTTTGTAGTGACATGTAACACGCCCGTTTTTCAGTTGGGCATAATGGTAAGTTGGCGCATTAGCCTCAGGAGGTCTCAATTAGCATAGACGCTATATTCGCCACATTTACGCCGTATTCGGCCATGCACTTGGCATAAAACGTGCGTATACAACCTGCACTCTAAAGAAAGATAAATAGTTAAATTAAGCATGGCTACCAATTGAGAAATGGCTGAATCATAACGACACAAATATATAACGCAAATATATAACGCCTTTGAGACAGGAAGCCATGTCTCAGGCTTAATTTTTGGTTTTAGTACAGAGAGCTGCCAGTGACCTACTGTTTCATCTTATTAATACGACAGAAACAAATTATCAGCAAATCTGAAAGCTTGTGCCTTAATTGATGCAAAACCGGTCAGTGTCCCAAGACATATGGGTGATTAAATTAGGAACATCCGGTGCATAAGCTCTCGAAGGCTGTTTATGAAATTCTGTTTTGCGGAAGATATATACGATTAGCAGGTAATTGCCATCTTTTTCATAAATATCGGAGAAGGTATTTTCATCCAGTGTTGGACACCCATAGTTCAGGTAAAAAACGGCCTTCAGACTAACAGCCGAACAAACCACCTGCAGCAAAGTACTCGCCATTCTTGCTGCTATTGGCTAGTTAGTGTTGAATATGCCATCTTCCTCTATTAAGAGCCCCGCCGGGGAGGCGCAGTAGTAAGACGCCCGACTACTGTGCCGGAGTTCCCGGGTTCGAACCCGACCACGGCGGCTGCGTTTCGATGGAGGCGAAACGAAGTGGCGTCCGTGTGCTGTGCGATGTCAGCGCACGTTAAAGATCCCCAGGTGGTCGAAATTACGCCGTAGCCCTCCACTACGGCTCCCTTTTCTCTCTTTCCACTTTCACTCCCACCTTCCTCCCTTCCCTTACGGCGCGGTTCAGGTGTCCACAGAAAACAAGTGAGACATCCTGGGCCTTTCCCTTCCTGTGAACCAACCAACCAACCAACCTCTATTAAGAAAAGTTGTTTCAAGCCTCCTTTTTTAATTTTTGTAACATAAAACGTGTTCACTCCAGTTTTAATTACTAGCTTGGCCAGTTTTAATTACTAGCTTGGCCTCCTGTTGACGCCCCGCCGGGGTGGTGCAGTGGTAAGACGCCAGACTACTGTGCCGGAGTTCCCGGGATCGAATCCCGGCCTCGGCGGCTGCGTTTCGATGGAGGCGAAACGAAGTGGCGTCCGTGTGCTGTGCGATGTCAGCGCACGTTAAAGATCCCCAGGTGGTCGAAATTACTCCGTAGCCCTCCACTACGGCTCCTCTTTCTCTCTTTCCACTTTCATTCCCACCTTCCTCCCTTCCCTTCGGCGCGGTTCGGGTGTCCACAGAGCAAGTGTGACAGTTACTGCGCCTTTCCCTTCCTGTGAACCAATTTAACTTTATTTTAACTCCTGTTGAGCTTGGTTTCATGTGTTGAAGCTTAATTTGTGGTGTGCGTCAGGGGACGCAGGCGCTCTGGTTAGACATTTTTTAGAGCGCAGCTCTTTGGCGCCCGTTCCTGGGTTTCGTGGCGGCGTCGGCGTTGTCCCTCGTAACCAGCTCCACTTTCAGTCCCACCTTCCTTCCTTCCCTTACGGCGCGGTTGCTGTGTCCACAGAAAACGAGTGAGACAGATACTGCGCCTTTCCATTCATGTGAACCAATTATGAAAGGCACGCTTCACAGCTCAAGTGGACTTTCACTCTCACCTCCCTTCCTCCCCTTACGGCGCGATTCAGGTGTCCACAGAAACAAGTGTGACAGATACTGCGCCTTTCCATTCATGTGAACCAACTTTGAAAGGCACGCTTCAGAGCTCAAGTGGACTTTCACTCTCACCTTCCTTCCTCCCCTTCCGGCGTGATTCAGGTGTCCACAGAAACAAGTGACCAACACTTCGCCTTTACATTCGTGTGAAACAATTATGAAAGGCACGCTTCACAGCTCAAGTGGAAGACGCGACCACAAATGGTGCACACTGCAAATATAATTCATGAATAATGCGAGCGCCCACACCGAACTGCAGGGTAACATGTGCAGTAACCGAGAATTCACACACTCACAGAGAAAAGCATCATATTTTGATGTAGCTTGCTTATATACACCTAGTTCACCACGGTAAAAAAAAAACAAAAAAACTTCGCTTTTCAAAATATGTCTCGAATGGCATCATCGTTCCAGCATTAAGCTCTTTGGCGCCTGTTCCTGGGTTTCGCGTCGTCGTCGCCGTCGCCATTGTCCCTCGTAACCAGTTGTCTGTAATTGTACATATATCTCTTGCCCGAATTAGTTGCCTAAATCTATAGAAAAGCTGAAACAGCTGACGAGCTGCGCTCAAATTTCGCTTTAGAAAGTACCGTAATCGTCATTTTTTTTTTCATCATTAGGTGCACGTTTTAATCATGGTATAGCATAGCACGCTTTAAAAAAGGCACATGAAATTAATATCGTTTGAGTGTGGTTGCACAGGGTACATCATGAATGCCTTCTAAAGGATATAGAAAAAAATACCCGATTCTAATTTGTTTGTTTCTGCTTGCACTCAGTGAGGGCAGCCATGCGTTGCTTGCCCGCTCCAGTGCTGGTACCTAGCAGCTCTTCCCACAGTAGTTAGGTATTGGTTAGGGAGAGAAGGAAATGTTCTTGACTTTCTTGTATTTACTTGTATTTTGTATTTACCGTGGCACATTTCTGACTGGCGTGGTTCACTTCTATGGAACTTTTGTCTTTTCTCATAGGTTCGGGCTGACTGCCACTAAGTAGGCTGACTCGTCTATTGTTGGTCCGGGTCTTCTATATTTCAATCGGCTGTTTTTGTCAATTTTGCGATTTGAATGGTATCACGTCCTGCTTCGTTATGCAGAAGTGACTTAAACCGCGATGAGTAGTCAGGTCTGGACTCCATCAAATTTAACTTTTTTTTTGTTACTTTTTATCTCGGACTGCCCAGACAGCAAAAATACGAAAATGCAGTATAGGCTAAACTGCACGACAAGCGCTGTAATTCAGTTCAAGAGTGCGTGTTGTCGGGCTAGTTGTTTCTGCATATTTAAGAAGTAATTAGCGCTTCTTCGGTCCCTGTACAAGCATTAGCGCTAACTTCTTC
This sequence comes from Amblyomma maculatum, assembly GCF_055883805.1. Classification (NCBI taxonomy): domain Eukaryota; kingdom Metazoa; phylum Arthropoda; class Arachnida; order Ixodida; family Ixodidae; genus Amblyomma; species Amblyomma maculatum. Next base: position 109,772,498 of record NC_139347.1, on the reverse strand, counting down.
TTAAATATGCGCTTTAATTAAGCCGATCTGATATACTGGACCTTATTATGATGAAAAAAAAAAGAAGTGTTAGTGTGTGGGGGAGAGGAGGCTATTTATCTTTATACTGGCTTTACTGTGAACGTCGAAAACCAGAAAGTACCTCAAGCAGTTTATAGCTATAAAATGCGGGAATGAACGTTAAGCACATAATGCGGTGTGCGCAACCTTTAGAATGATTTAGAAGGTTTACAAAAATGGACGCCGAATATAAATGGCGGCTGGCGTAGTGTGTACAGAATTTAGATAGAAATAAAATTTAAAGAGACTATGAGCGCTTCTTTTATTTGCTTTAGTTTCATGCATATTTTCGATATGAAATATTCCTTCCTTACGTACAACCTTCGAGCCTTCCTACCATCCCAAAAATTTTCCCAGCCTTTTGTTTAGTGCAGGAAGCGTATCTTTAGTTTCGTTGTTTGCTTAAGCCACACTCATTCAAAGAAAATTATAATCACTCACGATCCCATCAAATACTTAGTGGTTTTCGTGGAGCATGTGCAGCTTGAAATTTCTTTCTACACCAGCGAATTCTCGTAGATTTTTTCTAAGTGCGTATTCTACGTCGGTCACGTAAATAAAGAACCGTTCCAGTATTTTTATTACTAACCAAATAAAATCGTGTGGAAGAGCGCTGGACCTGGACACGGCAGTCTGGAAGGCGTCCTTTCTGGTTAACGTTTTCTTACTTCAACCTGCATTATGACATTAAGGGAAGACATGCTACCTCAAATGGGTTTCGCTATCGTGGGACATCGAAAATCCATTAGAACGGCCATCTGATACTCAACAACACCGTATTTCCCCAACATGCTATCGAAAGCTTGCTTGGTAGCCTCAAGAAAACTAGTTCCTAAAGCCTTCTTAGACTTCCGACGCTTTCAGTGCAACGCCAACGCCTTTGTGCGGCTGATGGTCTTAGTGATGAAAGGGATTAATATAACAGAGTTGTTTACGCTCAGATATTATGTATTATATATGTCAATATTGATCGTTTTGAAAACATTCTAGAAGTGAAAAGAATTTGCCAAGAACTTCTCGACGGCAACAAGAAGCCCGGTAAAAAAACGGCATTGAAGAAAGGGACATACTCTACAACAACTGCAGTGGGGCTGCGAACTTTGCATTTATTTTTTCTCAACGTTGTAACTAGCGTAGTATGAATATGAGTGCTTTTCTTCACGGGAAACTGCCTAAGTAACTGCTAAGTAACGGCGTGTGGTTCGTTTTCTTTTCGGAACATATTCGTCCCAGGTGCAACATGCTCTATCTCACCTAGTTGCCCTCATTACGACGCATGCGTAGTTGGGGCCTTGGACAGGCACGAAGAAACTAGCTTCTATTAGCCTAGTGTAGCTATCGCTAATAAATGAAAAGGTGCGAGCCCAATATGGAAAAGAAAAGTTTCCCATGCAAGGGTAAGATGAAGATAGCAGTGTCTAAAACAGGCGTCCACGTACCGCTTAAGACATTAATAATCCCCAAATATACTCCATTCCATACATAGCACTCAACGCAGCCAAAGGTACGGAATTAGTGCGCTGCAAAAAAAACGCAAAAATGTATTACTTCGCCTCAAATACTCAATTACGCAGCAAAGCGTAATGGCTCAGTGGGTAAAACATCATATTCTATTGCTTCTTCTGTTGAACTTCGAAGTCAGCAATAAAGAAAAAAAAAAAGCGGCTAAGCTAGGGACACAAATTGTGAACCTTTTGTTTCTACAAAAGACCACTCCTCTAGAATGATTGTCCAGTTAATGGAATTGTATGCACAGGCTTGAACCGGAGTGGCACTGACGCTTTGTGATGTGCTCTACATTGCCTCTTGTTTAGAGTTTTGTTAACTTGGTGTGTCCCATTGCATATTGCGTTGATTTCATGCTCTTTTCTAAATCGTTTGTATATAGTCCATGCACATAGGAGATTGTTTCAGTGTAATAAATACCATGTTAAATAAAGCGGCCTAGCTAAGTACTATACAAAGCCCGGACCTCCTTAGCAGTTTTATGAAGGGCTTATGTTCGACCTTCGGCGTAGGCGGTGTTTTTTCTTTTAAAAACTGTTCAACACACTTTTTTTTTTTTAAAGAAATCACAAAGTACAAAGTCAGAAGGCGATTTATATTTAACTCCTCGCTTTCCATCAATGTCAAACGAATACTTTCAAAAATACAGCACTGTTTGTTATCTGAAGGCAAAACACTGTGCAGTGTGTTGGCGAATGACGTGACGAGAGATGCCATGTGTTTTAGCATTCAGTGACTTCTTGCTCCTTGCACACAGCGAATAATTGTGGGGTGATGAATTCAGGCTGTCGTTGATTACTCCGAACAGCCCTCGTCTGGAGGTTAGCTGCATTGATTGGTAACGTCGTTGGTTTAATGATTTATTGGCCACCCAACGAACCAAATGGTGTAGCTATCGTGGTTCATGATGAACGACAAAGTTTACTTCGGCAAGCTGCGTTGAGCTTAACTGCGATAACCTGATACAGGAGGACCCGGAGAAAACCAATAAAAAAAGCCGCTGACAGGGAAAATAAAAAAAAAAAGCAATCTATTCGAAACATAAAACACTTTCATCATTCTACTACTATATCGACCAACAATTGCTTCTATATTAAATTCATTACTATTTTTATTTTCGACGCATTACATTACTAAGCAAACGAGGAGCGCGAAATGGTACAGCAGCCTGGCTGCGTTGTCTGCTATGTGTGAAACGGAGTATAGCCTGCACTTAACGACATCAACGCTCTTTTTGAAAAACACTAGGAAATCCATTCAAGATTTAATTGGTCCAACATGATTTTTTGTATATTGTGCAATTGTGTATCCAACGTTTATATTGAGAAAGTAGTTTACAATATTACGTGTTTTATTAAAGCGGAAGCTTTCTGACTGAGCAAGAAGCAAGGTAATCAGAAGGCCACATTTCACCTCTGATGCGGCGCGAAGAGCTGGTGCCTCGCTCTTCATTCTTTGCAGCAAACCCGGGAAGAGCCGATGGCGCTCACTAGTTCTTTTGCTGCCTCGCCTATTCTTCTCCGCATCTGCCTCATGCGACCTCGTTGGATAAGTGGCCGAGCGCAAACCTAAACCAAACATAACAGGAAGAACTGAGGCCTCCAGGAAGGCTTTGAGGGTCAGCTTGCAAGAAACCGTCCCTGTATCCCTTTTCTGTCAATACAAACAAGCTTCTCTTTCTTAAAGGGGTAGCGAAATCCTAGTGTCAAACATTATTGGCCAAAACCTTGTAATATCAACGGTTTCTGATTCAAAAGTTAAGGCCAACCCGCACGGAACGATTTTCCCGCGGAGAACCTGTGAACGGCCTCCCGGCGGCGTGTCGCCGGCCGCCGGCAGTCGTACGGCGTCGGTCAAGCTGGGATAAATATTTTCGCCGGGCGGTAGGGTGACTATACACTAGCTAGTACCGGCCAGTGCAAGCCGTCAGCGAGGACCAGTCGGGGCACAACCCCTGTCGGGGCACAACACTTGCTGCACCACCGCCACACAGCGCCGGCTGCGCCTCCCGCAAATCGGACGCGCCGACGATGCGAGGAAATTACTAAATTTTGCGATTGACGTAAGTATTGAGCCGAAAGAAAAAATAATCCTTCCTGGCGATTGCTGACCCGGTCCGAGTTGCTGGCAGGAGTGATTGCTACGAAAGAAGCAAGTTTCTTTTCTCATCCAGCTGCCATCGTTGCGGCGTCTGGTTGGCTCCGCTTCCACAAGAATAAATTCGAGCCGAAATGAACCGTATTTTTTTTTTTATTATGATAGTGTGGTTTGCGGTTAGGCACTTCTATAAATACACCATTTACTATAGCGCTTAGAAATTTCATAGCCCTGTATTAGTTCCATCGATACGAAACAATGTACGACGACTACGGAGCAGCGCACGGCCACAGCATAGTCGTCCGCCACGCCATGTGCCACGCTTTCGTAAGCTCGCCTCATGCGGTGCTGTAAGCGCTGAGATGTTACTTTAATGGCCCAGCTGAAATAGAACATTTTAGACGTTTCGCTAAAAAACACTCTCTGAAACCATGCTGCAACGATGAGACGGGCCTGTACGCCGCTGGAGGGACAACGGACCTACACTACTCGACGGCTCTGGGCAAGCGCTCTCTGACAACGTTCTAAACACTGGCTACTTTGTGCGTTGCTCTTGGGGTATTATTTCATAGGGTGAAACTGTATATGGTTGACGTCGGCCAGCTCGTGCGTTTTTCTCACTAGTACGGGCGACAACCGCCTGTTTTCCGCGGCATGTTGTGCAGCATGGCGTCGCTGTTCCGCCGTACCCCATGAAGTTCGCCGAGAAAGCGTGCTCCATGTGGGTGCCTCTTAAGTATACCAGCGATAATCGGTCATGATAACCGGTGCGCACGAAAGGTTTGGGATGAAAATTTGTAAATGCCTTCACCAAACGAAGCAATCATTTCAGGCGCCTGTTGGAAAGACGCAGTTACCTACTATAGAGGGCACGCCGCCAAGAAGCACCTTCGAAGAGGGTTTGCGCAAATAACGTAGCACAAAGGACAAAACAGTGTCATGCTTCGCGTAACAAAAATGCAGTGAGAGAAGCTGCTGACACGAGGCCACGGCAGCGTCGCGCCTCTTTGGCGACACGCGGCCCAACACGTTAAGCCTTCCAACGGCCGCGCAGCTCTCTCGAGTGAGCAAACGTCCAATTACGTAAGTTAATTATGCAAGTAAATATAGCAAGGGGTAGTAGGACTTCGCAGAGACCTTGCTAATGAACTTAAGGCGAGCCGGTTACGGACTGAGGTGTCGTTGCTGCTCGGATATCTGGTCGTGGAAACAAATGTGTTTACTCACCGCCTGTCTACCTAAGCACTTGGGTGGGGCTCGCGATAACTGCACGTGAGAACCAGTTAAGCGTACTCCTCGCAAATGTGCAGAAATAGCAACGCAGCAATGAGTGGGAATTTAAAGAACTGGTTATCAGGTTAGCCCAATTAGCACGCTTCCCTTTGGCACTATGTCGCTTTTTTTTCTATCCCCTCTTACGAAATGCAGATACTCCTTAGGATATTGATTACATAATTTGTAAAATGGGGATTACCTTTCTAAGCGTTTACAATAGATGTGAGTGACGCAGCTGTAGAGGGCACCTGATGAATATAAAGCCCGTGATGTCCCTTAACTTTAAGCGAGATCGCAGATGATATAGGCATTCTTAAATGTCGTCTTCATAGAGTCTAACTGTCACAAAAGGGATACGATTACTAGACCTCAGCCGTTGAGCTGCTAAGCTCTGACGCCTAGGATACCCACTGTATGGTTGTAATAGGTGCTGTGTACTAAATGTACCTAGAGCGTTTGTAACCACGAACAAGTAAACGAAAAATATTTATAAAAATCTGAGGCCTTAAAACCTCGATTGGCTGGCTTACACAGGGGCCGCATCCATGAGACAGAGAACCCTGATTGCAACCTGATAATCGAAACTGATTAATCAATGCGATTAGGTTTACAAGAACACTTCTATTTAGCAAAAAATCAAACAAATTTTTGTCCCTTGGTCACGCCACGATCTGCTAATAATGCGCGCATGGAGGATTTTGCCTGTTAGACGATGCTCGTAGTGCGTAGTTTGTCAACACAAAGAAGATTTGTGCGCTGTGGGTGAGTGCAGAATTTCCCTTCGCGAAGTGAGAGAAAGGGCATCCCAAAAGTCATGCTCTTAACAGCGAGCTTTATTCGGAGGTTACACTCCAGCACTCATTTAACCTGTATCCGCATTAGTTGGAGCCAGTTTTTCTTGACGAATGCCCTGATAGAATAGGATGGTGCATTTCGTTATCTGCGGTGTAAGATGGCAGGCCGAATGTTGTAACCTGCAATGGAAGCACTAGCACCAACCACTCCACCACGTCCTCGCTAAGACAGCTATCGAAACCTAGACGCATATTTATCATGACTAGTCGGCAAGAAAGAAATCGCCTACTTGGAAATCAGTTTCATTTGCAAGGAAAATTCTTATTCAATTTGCATTGCCCTTTGTGAGACCGTTTCAATTCACCAATCTCGTTCAGGATCTTCTATTAAATTCCTCATGAATAAGTGATTTGTAGGGGCCCAAGTGAAGAATAACGGATCCCTTACTAGCTCTTTGCGAGCTCCTATCATGAAAAGTTATCTGCACTAATAATATACATTTGTGTATGCTCTGGAAGCCAATACAAAATAACATGCAGCATATAACTTGAACTCATCATACTCCTTTGGCATTCCCGTCAAATGATGATCCGTAATTATAATATCTCTTCTGTATTGTTTAAAAACATTGTGAAAATTGACAGATTGCAAGCTCACTCTTTTCGTCAAATGTTTATGCCAGGCCGTTCTGTTCAGTCACCGTTTAGAGAAGTCTGCTCATTATTGTTTTCGCAAACAATGTCAGCGCCCTCTTGCGTGCTGTGTATCACCAAGTTATTGTGCCGTTAATTGGAGCATATATGCTGAGGGACGTATTTGCAACTGTATATGCAGTTTAGTGGTCACCAAGAGACAGGTATTTATAACGGCAGTGCTCAAAGAAACAGGCCGATAATATCCGCAGCGTAATAATGAGAACATGGCATTGATACGCACTACACTTAGTGCCTTTTTTGCAATCTAGACATTAAAAACGTTTGCGTAATGATTGTTACGTTCTATTTAGCCTCAATAAATGTACAGCGAAAGAGTTATCATCTCCATTTTCTGTATTCCTTCTATCAAGGCCAATCATTTTACGCACCAACCACTTAATCTAGAGGTTATTGTCTGTAGGGTGTGTGACTGCTACAACAAACATTTACAGTCTCGCAGTGGTACCCCGGCATCTGGAAGCTGTAAGCTGACAAATTTCAGAACATTATTTAGCGGATGATAGAGAGTTTTGGTGAGAGCGCATACGCGAGCACAGACTCAGACGGACTAAAACAAATACATACAGCGTTAGCAGAAATTCTCAAAAGTTGGAAATATTTCTTTTTCATATATCTCGCAGCAGGTGCGTAAGACAGGAAAAGACGGAGAAAGTAAAGGGCGTTCGCCGTGCAATACAATTCTTGTGTGCATCAAAAAATTACAAAGTAACAGGCCATTGAGCCAAGATAAGCCTTCCACAGATACTCACTCCCTTTTTTTTAGCGAGAGCTACATTGGCCACAGTCTCGTCATTTAGCTTTGCCTGTCCGGTTTCTGTCCGTGCCTTCCGAAGAGCGAAGAAAAAAGAAGAAGTCGTGGAAGGCGCTAGGTGGCAGCAGACACGGCGGAGCACTAACTCGACGTAGGGATTCCTGACATTACGTTTGGAAGGAGCTGCCAACTCGGCCTTTCTTTTCATACGGGAGGAGATATCACAATTAACCAGGCAGAACCCTTGCCTCCACGTTACACCTAGGCCATGGAGGAATGTTCATACGGCTCGGTTAAACCGGGAATTTATATGTTTGCTGGTGGCTTACGCTATCTCGTCATCTCGAAGGTGAGAGTGAAAACACAAAGAGAGAGAGTTGCCTTAGTGGAGGGCTTCGAACCGCCGCGCAATAGGGGCTTTCACCTTATCGCACTTTACTGGTCAAAAACGCCCCCTATGACTAAAATAAAGCTGAAGCTATAAACAACAATGAGCAAAAGCCATGCCTTTACTTTCAAGCCGTACCTAAGCGTAGCCATGCAGATAGCTCTCCCGTAACTCCAGGTTTAACCACAAGCTATACGTACCATAGCTAATATTTCTACTTCACGATGGTTTGGATATCAAGCTTCAGAAAAAAAATGGGGTATGTGATGAGCTTGTGTTTCATTGTCTCGCTGAAGAAGCGAGCAGAAGGCGAGTTGAGTAAAAACAGTTGTTTTTGTAGCGCAGTTTAAAGGCACGTCACAAGCTGCTTTGATTCAGACTATCAACTACGCCATTATTATTCATCCCATTAAAGATGTGGTTCTAGTAATTAGTCAGTGAGCAGTATGAGAAACCATATCCACGAGACCATAACAATAATTAGCATGAGAGCATATCAGTGAATGATAATTTTAAATGTTTTTCTCCTGAAGATTTATTCCTTCATTATGCTCTGGCTATCATGTGCCCAAAACATACAGTGAGTAGAACTTTTAATTTAAATATTACAAATATATATTTCCATCACCTGAGCTTCTTAAAAGCATGATTAAAAATCAACAAAAAGGCGTTTTTATACTTCGCCGCTGTTGATAAGCATTAGACATTACAATTCCTAATCAATTGCCGAACGCAATGAACGCCCAGCTGCTGCGGCATCTAGTATTCAATAATCATAACGCATTCAGGTCATCTGACAAGTATATTGGATCTCTCTCGGAAGTCAATCCCACTGTATAATGCAAAATCTTCTTATTTTCGATCAATTTTGCGCTTCGCAAACTGTCTTTAGAACAAGCTGCTGTAATTTGTGTGTATTTCGGGCCGTAAGTGGCCTTAGACAAGAAACATAATTCAATCAAATAAGGATTTAGTATAATTAGGGAAGAATTTACTTATTTGTAGAGAATTCGCTACAATAATTATAAATTTTGGTTTAAACTCTGGATAGCTACAAACCTGATCGTCGATTCAAAAATGCACGTAAATTGACATGTTGTTTCATTGATGTTAGAAATGGGACGTAAACATAGTGACGAGTTATGCAGGAACATTACTCTGACGATGGGGTTGTTTGCGGCGGATAATACCTTTAATGATCAAAATTTAAAATCATGGATCCTGCTGTAAAAGGGATATAGTTTTAACGGTCCCTTCCTTGAGCCAAAAGTAGCGCTTATCGCAAGGGTCGCAAGAGGACTGCCGAAAAAATGGTACATTTAGAAAAGTTTTGTGGCAAGCATAATAAGCAGGGAAACGACGCAAATAAAATATCGGGAACACAAGGCGGCAATAAAAGACATGTTCTTTTGATGTAGAATGAGCGAAACTAAAACATCAACTGCTATGAAAGAAATGTGACGTTAAAGATAAGAAATTGTTAACCAAAGGATTCTCATGCTTCTTGCAATGCTTAATGTTGAAGATCCACCAGTGCAGTACATCAACACTGTCTTGCAAGCTCATTTTCCCCGTTTGATTTTGAACGTTAAAAGCTTTACTTTTTTGTTTACGTGCTACTTTTCATTCACTCAACATCTCAAACGCTTCATTAGCTGCAGTAATTTCTCCAGCAAAGATCAGGCAGAAAACGGTTCTTAGCCGTTCTTAGCCATTCTTGCCCAATTTCTTTATTCGCCACTTCTGTTCACATGTTTTATGTTGTTGTTTTTTTCACTTCCTCAACTGGCGGACTTTAAACGTTTTCAATTTGGCACCATAAAATTGCTCATGGACTATTATTAAAGCGTTTGATGAGCAATCGGAACTAAATCAAAGCTTAAGCTCGACAACTTCACTGTTTTCGACTTTTCAGGGGGTTTTCAAAGTTGTTTCAGTTCTGTCTTTGGAAGAGGATAAGATGGTAAAGCAATATAAATTTAGAGGGATCGCAAAATACAACATGAAAAGTGGGTTGAAAGCCTGTAGGTGGCTGTGGAGCAGTTAATGATATCTTCGTTTCTTAAAGGCAGAGGTTGTCGCGAAAAGTACACGAACTCACTACCCTCAAGTAGTGAAACGTACTCCGCGGAAGGACGGCAAATTTTGAAGATGTGACTAACCACGCTAGTACCAGACACTAGACTGTTATTGGGATTGAAGGGTGGGCGCGATAGTATTCTGTAAATAAAGCTCTTGTGAAAGGCACCAGACGAAGGAAAGTTTGGAAAAGAGTGTGGTGCTCATCACCGGGGAATGGAAGCGAAGAGCAAATTAGAAGAACATCTGCGGTCAGAAACATGTCCAGGAGGTTTATATTATGTTTATTTTATGTACAGAATTTATCTAGTAGAGATCGTTTAATACGTACCCACTCCGGCTGCTTTCTGTATCTCTTAAAGGTCCACTTTGTTTACAGGAAATCATCTTACAGTTTCGCTACTTTTATCTGTTCTAAAATAGAAAGTTTATACTAGGATGTATTGTACTTTTTTGAGTGCTATAAAAATACCTGCCCCTTAAAATAGTTTTTTCTTCAAACATTTCCTCCTTAAAAGGGTTTTGCGTGCCTAAAATGATACGCCTGTTCAAAAATGAAAGTATGAGTTGCAGATAATTATTGTTTCAAAAAAGGATTAGTATAATGCATAAACATATCACACCGGGACATTTTTCAATTTAGTTAGCAAACCGTGTGAGGTGATAACGCTAAAGATACACAATATACCGTTTTGATAAAAGACTAAATGAAATCGATGAGGCAGTAAGCTGGTTATTAATAAGATAGATTGATTAGGAATAAGGAATTAGTCACACTTAGATTTAGGCCTGCATTTTATCTGTAGGTTCTTTTCCCAGTGCTCTCTTCGTTTCCTTCCTTCTGCGTTTTCTCCTTTGTTCTAGGCCTCGCCCGTCATGCCTGAGTAAAAATGATTGAGTAAAAAAATATAGTCCACGTAACAACGCAATTGAAAGACACTGAAAGATGCAGAATGAAGAAAGAACCTTAGCCAGGCTCCGCATTCCAGCCTTTTGCTATCCCTTTCAACGGTGTGCTCACATCAATCACAACCAGGTGTAATGCAGCAGCAATTGAGGGAAACACAGTCCCTCTGCCCCTTCACCCTTTCTTCTCTTCTTCCTCGGAGGCAGATTACAATCTGCCAAGGGGAGAAGAAAATCGACGGCGCGCAGACGTACAGCAATACCAGCCGCCCGATTGTGGTATTGCGTATTCCTGTGGTTCGCCTGCCTACCTCTCAGAAACCGAGACATTTTCTGATATTACTGACAAGGCCCCACGTGGTCACACTGAGATGTGAAAGGGGCATATGAAAGTTACCCACACCCTCTTTCGGAGTCCTCCACTACGGCGTCTCTCATAGCCTGAGTTGCTTTGGGACGTTAAACCCCACAAACCAACCAACCATTTCTTCTTCGCTAGTGCCGCTATTCCTCGCTCGAGATTGCGCAGCTGTAATGGAGTGTGAAGGTCGTCGGCTATTTCCAAGGAGAAGTCATCTGAGTAGCAAGCACCTTAGGGTTCACGAGCTAGAATCATCAGCAAAAGCCAGCATTCAATTTTTACCCGTAAATATGCGCCTAAACAATCAAATGCAATGATGTTGAATATTGTTTTAACGCCCCTAGCGGCGAGAAAGGTAAGGTAATTCAAGGTAATGGCCATTGTACAGAGATGTGAAGACAATGACAGCACATTCTTCTAACACTGAAAGCCGCAATTTAAGTGTTGGTTTCGGATGTAAATTTTCTCACAAAAGCCTATCGTGCTACAATACCTCCGTATTGGTCTGCTCTAGTTCAACTTTTTTGACTGTTCATTTTATGCAAACGGGCACTGCAAAACATTGCTTTCAATTAATACTTTTTTCCGATGGGTATACTCAGACATGGGGGTGCTTTGCCCGATCTTATTCTAGAGTTCCGATTTTTTTCGTTTCAATCAGAGGAACTTTTGTGCACTAAAATATAGGAATAGCTATTAAACAATGATATGGGCTCAGCACGCAAAAAGACTCAGTGACCGTTACATGCCACTTTTTTGTTTTTATTCTCTAACATACCTGTTCGGCTGAGGTGAAGATGAAAAAATACTTAGCCAAAATTTTTTACCCGTGTATTCCCGTGTTTTTACAGATGAAAGCTTCACTGCGATCTCAACATTTAGAGATGTCTTCTCTCAACTGGCGAGAAGTTAACGTTAGTGCGGCATTGTATCCAAGAAGCTTCGGTTTACTATGGCATATATTTACAAATTTGAATCATAGCATATAGTTGCGTGCATCTCATTCAGTAAAGTAGTGCGCAAACTGAATACACAAATTCTAATCATGCTTAGCTCTTTTGAACATCAATATTGAACTTTTATCGCATAAAAGCTCCATGTGACAGGAAGACTAAGAGTACTGAGACAATCACTGCAGAGGTTTAAGGAAAAGTTTGAGCGATTGTAGCGTACCAGTTAGGAAATTCTGGGAGCCACATAAAGCCCATTAAGAACAATAGAGTGAAATCTTTAGGGCTACGTTTATTGCAATGTTTATTTGACAGAACCGACCGATCACACATGACAGGATAGCGGCTTCTTCGGTGCTGATTCGAGTTGAGTATAGCTCCACTTTTCGGTGATGGCGCACACTCGTTGCACCACTTGGTCAGGGCGGCGATGGCAACTTTCTTCAGAGCTGCTGTCAGAAAGCGTCCGGCGGTGTTCTCCAGGATAGCCCCTTCAACCTTAATATAAGCAGCTGATGCTGCAAAGAAAAAACGACAAAAACGTCAGCGGTGCGAAAGCCGCAGTGACAGAATAATAGGCCTGAAAGCGGCCTTTGAAACTGAGACTGTTCTGTAATACGAAATGGATTGAATTCACCCAGTACATTAAGAACAAACTAAATTCGGGTTTCTCGCTTTGAGCATAGCAGATTTCTTTCAAATAAGCTAAGCCTTCTACGAGACAATGTCTCGCTGGGCAAGTACCCACTGCAGCGTGTCTCCCAACCACTCTCTTTTTGCGTGCAATGTGAAAGCAAAGCAACATAAAAAAGTCGTTTGACACGCACCTTAAATATGGATAGCCGCGAACGGTATATGATATAGGATAACTTCTCAATCTTTTATCTCCAAAGCCATAAGCGAGATGTGCCAGAGAAATAAAGTGACTGATAAGTCAAGAAAAATGCGGCCCGTGTATTTCGGCTTATGGAATATTAAGCACTTTAATAACCAACAAAAAAGTAGTTATTTTCTTTAAGCACAAGTTCAAAAGAAAATGTACACTCTGAGAGAAGTTTCTTGTTGTTGATCATGGAGCTATATTTATAACTCTTTGTAAGACTCCTTACTTTCCCACCGCAGTATAAGAAACAATAAAGAAGACACGGTAGCATGGCGTCAATCTTTGTAGAGGTAGCCATTCATTACAGCACGCTGCTATTCCAGTAAGATAATCAATTTCAATATTCTACAAATTTCCGCAAATTCTACATCGAGGTATATTCGTCGGACTTTGCTAAAATGAAAAATTCTGTGTCTTATTATAAAAAATAAAATGGTTTTGCTCCTTGGCTAAGCACATATATAAATGCAGAAATATTAATTACAACTTGACTCGGCCAAGTTTTGCCTTGGTGAGCTTAGCTTTACTACACCTTGTTGTGTGAAGCTAGGTATTTCGTGCGTTTTCTAGGGTTCTCTTAGGACTAACGAGGCCTAATAGGGTCTTTACTGGAACTAAATGGCATGACGTGAAAACGATGAATGTAACATCCGCAGCACAGGCTGAGAGCCTGGCAACCCATAAACAACTGCTTCTGTACTCTGTGGATTCATATGGGAAGAGGGCCACATGACCCTGAAGTGTCCCATTAACGATACCGCATTGTACCGTTGGCGGCATCTAGGTGTATCCCGAATCCTCTATGAAAACTGCTTTAAAGGTTTGTTGATCTATTTTTATTTCCGTCTTTTCCAAATGAAGACCGAATTTCGTAAGTAATTTCCTAACGGAAAGTCTTCGTTTTCTAATCTTTATTTTTATTAAGCGCCTAGGAATATTGCGCGAACAAGTGGCACGATGCACATGTCCTAATTTTCTATTCAGGCCAAAGGGTCTTTTCCACTCATGGCCAAAAACTGATATAACGACTGCGTCAAACTTTCCCTTACTGAAAATATTGTTTTGTTGATTACAGTTCTTTTAATAGCGATTTGCGGGGGTGTCGAATTGAAAAACAAAATGTGAGGGGAAAGTCGCAAATAAAGTAAACAGTGGAAACAAAAAAGCAGGAAAAAGGCAGGTTTCAAAAGCGCCTCAAACTCTTCTGCTGATGCAGCATGAGATTCCTCAGAGCCATTCAAAACTAAACGTTTCGATGTTTTTTGAGAAATTTCAAGGGAGCAAGTTTATGAAAAGTAGTTCCAAATACTGCAAATGTACACAAAATAATAACAAATGTTAAATGCAAATAAGTAAAACGCTATAAAATGTGTACCACAGAAAAAAAAATCAAGCATATAGAACGAGAGACAGGGTGAGAAGGAGGGAAAGATGGCAGCGGTATGACTGTACGTCTGACAAATTGCCCCTATTGAAATGTCATCACCACATCTATTCAGAAAAGTTCGCGGACGCGCCTTTGGCGCTTACCAGGCTTTAGGGAGTAATTTGTTCACTGGACCCTCACCCGCCTCCCCATATTTGTTCGCACGTCTTTCCGCTCAGCTGCCACCGTGTCTGGGAGTCGCTCTACTTTTCTCGTCGCTTTTTCTCGCCTAGTTTCCCCCCTCTCATACAATTCCATGGCTGGTTCATTCCTGCCGTCAAGGAGCGTCGTGTGTCGCACGACAATATAGAACGGTTTAATAATGCCGATGCCTGAAAAAAGGAGCAGCGCATTGTTGGATTTCTTTTGTACCTACCCGCTTATAAATTTATCATTCTATACACATAGGCCCTCAGCCTCGAGCTTCTTTTGATTATGCGGTGATTCTCTGCTCCCTTTATTCTCTTCGTTTCATAGTTGCCATAAAACAAAAAAGTAAAGAAATGATGTAATAGATTAGTCTGTAAAATGTTCGCAACATTACGGGATTCTGTGCTTATAACCGCATTTATAAGGCCGAGTCTGCGGCCCGTGGTCTTGCCTAACAAGTGATACATCCACAGTTGATATAAGAGGCACCGGCGTGTTCCGAACGGCGAAAATATTAAAAATTACGCGCAACTTGACAGGCAGTGGCCGCGAGACATGTGGTCTATCCTCTAAAGGACGCAATGCTATAGTTGCAGCAAGCTGGGCATCTGAACGTGACTAAAGAAAAACATACTTCGGCGCGCAAAGGAATGTCGGACAAAGAACTCGTATCTGCAAAAAAAAAAAAGAAAAAAAAAAACGAGGCTTCCTACATAGCCAATCTTCAAGGAAAACGCTCGTTACCGCCTCCTTATTGGTGTCGTCTAAAAGTTTCAACCTTGCGAGGTCCTACCCATCGCCAGTACGTATGGTCGTTCGCCCTTATGGTATGAAAACGCAGGAACTCAGTCACTTTCTTCTAAGCGCCATTACATCTGACGTTACTGGTTCGTCGAGACTCGAAACAAAGCGCCACACGAACATCGGCATCTGAGGACACGAACAGCTAGTCCGCAAGACGGTGCCAAGCTGCGCTCGCGCTGGAATACTCACGTACTACATCGCTTTGAATGCCCTTAACTGTTCTCGTTTTCGTAGCCATCGCGGGACACTCGGTCACTGCTGTACACTCTTCGCTTTCTCGAAGAGGCTCTGCAGCCTCATGCACTAAGACAGAAAGAAAGGGCTTCACGCGAGAAATGCGCGCACTTTGAAAGACTAAAGAAGGGGTATAGAGCCACACAATTTACATATTTATCGTTTTACGTTTCGCCACTTGCTCTAGGCAAAGATTTCTAAAAGCGTAATGCTTCGTAGTGAAAATATTAATACAAAAACATCTAAGAAATATCCCCCAGTTTCCAATGGGTCTGCACGGTAGTTTTAATCTTTCTAAACTTTTAATTCGGCGCTACAGAAATTTATTCTTCATGTCGGTTACCCTCATGCAAACGCTTGTCATGAATGGTAGTAAAGTCCTGACAAAAACAAGTGATATACAACACTGCCTCTATCGCCCTTTTTCTATAGTCGATCCTACTTCCTTTTTTCTCTATACAATAGGACCAAGTACAACTTCCCATTATCGAGGGTCATCTACCGCAAGCCGATTGCATTTAAAATCGATGCGACTGTATTTGACAGCTCGGGCATGGTAAAAATGATATTATTAGACTTTTATTACTGCTAAGAAATAAACTATATCATTAACAACGGCAAAAAAAATAGTAAGTAGGGATTTTGAAAAACAAAATACGTAAAATTCTACTCTTACGGAAGAACTGCACAAGGTATTTTTTTATATTTTAAGGTTTCATTTTTTTTTAAGTGAGGGAGGTTCGAGCATGCGCTCATTAAAAGCAGAATGCCAACCTTAGCTAAATTATGCGTTTGAAAGAGACAGCTACATGCACGACTAGATAACTGATATTTATTAACATAGCATAACGTTTTATTATTGATAGCCTTGCAAACATGCGACATTGGACATTGCAAATGGTTTTATTGGGCCATATTGTGCAAACATTGAATATAAAAAAATTGGATGGTTTGACCAATGACCATCCCGAGTAGAATTGCGGAAGCGACATCTGTGGCGAACGCGGCTGCGGCGGCACCTCTGAGTCACCCGCGCAACGGAAGAGTCGGCGGCGGCTCATACACAGCTCCCCAGCTGTACTCCCTGTGACATCACTCGCTCCTCGCGCATGCGAAGCTTGGCTCGTCGAGGGCTCCGCAGAATTGCTCAGTGACTAGCGTAGTGTTGCTTCCGGAACAAAAAAAAAAAAAAAAAAAAAGAAACTTCGCAACATTTTTTCCAACCGACATTCTCACATAGCTGTATGCTAAATAGCTTAGCCGCATTTTTATTGGGGGATATACCACAGTCTTTGTTATGTTTTACGAGGTAGAAGCAGAGGGTATTGATGAGAATAAAATAGGCATTTTAGCATTGCATAAATGGACACAGAAAAAGTATACTCAACAAACTTATAACGGTGTGTTTTTATGCGATAGCAATACTGCAACAGTTTTCGGCCCGTCACGTCGTCCCGGGAAGGGCCACGCTTGACCTTGAACAGCCGCGAAGAAGAAGAAGAAGCTTTTGCTCCACATTCGCTTCAGCAGCATTACACCCTTCTCATTTATATGTGGGCTAGTAAATTACGCTCTCGCATCATACTCTTAAAGAATGAGATGAAGGGTCCCGAATATTGTAGCACCGTACACTGATAGCGCATGATAGGGGAATAATGTAGTAGGCAAAAGAAGCTTCCACCGTTGCTATCGCAATTCAACTAGCGTTAACCAGAATTAAACCACAACAAATCTTTTCACGTTCATTATTACTGAACACACGGCTATTGCAGAAAATTTGAAATGCGAGCACAGACTCAATTTTGAAAGTCTTTACTTCATATTTTCATGTTCAACCCAAATGAAAGAGAAGCGTTTGTTACATATTTTCCTTAATTTTTTTTCTGTATTGAAATTTATCAAATAGATGTCTGACTAGCTGTAAAAAAAAAAGTTGTAAAGATAGCACCGGCCTGCAAATTACAGGTTTCGAAATTGAAACATTTGAATAATACTGAAGAGATGCGGTATATTATGAACAACTGCTTTAAACTCGGGATTAGTTGTCGAACAAAGTATCATAAAAAAAAAAGGTCAAAGGAATGTTCAGTGTCTCTCTTAGAAAAAAAACTGAGGTACATAAAAAAAGCATTGCAATATATGTTTGTAATGGTAACAACGAAAACCATAGTATCTTAGGTGCATACAAGTAACAAAATAGTAAGGTTAATAAAAGAGCCGAAAACTAACAAACTCAAGAGTTTTCTTAAAGGACGGAATGGACTGCATGAAAAGCGATAGCAGCGAAGATTTGCCGTTATGTTTCCTTTTTTATGCGCCTCAGCGGCTTAGAGGATCTGAAATTATGAGAAACACTGTAGTGAATTGCTCTAGGCAGTCTCGAGCACCTGGAGGTTTGTTTTCTTCTAGTGATATCGAAAAGCACAAGGGTGTCTAGAACAGCCAAATCTTTTTATTCTGAAACTATAGTTATCTTTATCTATCGGTTATTTAAGGTTGGGTTGGCGTCAGTTCACGCAATTTTGTTATACAGATGTGTTTATGAGTTGGGAAGGCAGAGGGGTAGGCCGGAAAGATGACTATAGGGCTGCTCTGAGAAAGGGCACGAGGAGAAGAAAGAGTAATTTTTAGGTTACGATGTGGTGTGAAGAGATATAAAATAAATACCTCGGCTTTGCCTTTGTTTCTGCCAATGCAAAGAGCAAACGGACGAAAACAACTGTCGATAAGTCTCGTGCTGAATTCGCGCAATATCGTGCATGTAGCAATTGTGCACAGTTGCCGGTGACGCTAAATTGTATATACTAAAAGAAGTCAAAAGGGTATGTAGTAAGACTCATAGTTGAGCAGTGTACGAAGGAATACTCAAGTATCATGCCACACATTTGCGCAGACTACAGTGGTATAAAAAGCACACCAGCGCCAAGAACATGAAAACTACATTAAACTAGCTGGAAGAGGACACACCCGAGGGTATAATCATCATCATCATAATTACCGTTCAATTCATACTACTTTTTAGTGCAAATTGCAGGAATCTGGGCGCATAATCGGTACGAGGCTGACGAGCGCTGGAGTCAATGCAGATTAGCTTTCGGAGCGAAGCGTGCATTGTATAATTTGTATTTGATTTACAAAGGTGTAATGCAAGCCTTCTTTTCAAGTGCCCCACCTGGCTTCTTTATCGAACGTGCACAAAAAATAACAGCCAGCCATGCTATCACTATCGCTTGACAAACGCGTAGCATGCCTGAAATGAGCCATGTTGCGTGCTACCTCTGGCCGCCAAATTTCAGCGAACTCCCCGTAAAACTACCCCACTTAATAGCGTTACATACTACGCGTGTTTTTCTTGAAATGAACGCTGTTACCTTTTACGGCCAAGAAAACGAGAACAATTCTTAAAATACGCTTCACAAACATATGCGACATCAAGCGTGTGTCTTAAATCTGTTTTACACGTGTGTGAATGCAAGGCACACGAAAGATGCTTCTTCATATCACGCAAGAGCCACGTCTTGCCACTAGGCTGTTCACTGTCGCTGGTTCAAGCGACTATGCTACGCCCGCTCGCATGATACCGACAACATAGAGGAGAGGACAGAGAGATAGAAGTCCGATTGAGACATTACTGAGGCAGTAGCTTTTCGTCTGTGGTACATCCCCTTTTAAGTGAAAAAAAGATAAAGTTCATTCATTAATTTAATATTCATCCGCAAAAGAGAGGATGGTGTCAGAACTGCCTCGTTACCATATTCAAAGGGTAGAGGGGGAAAGCCTCAGTCGCAAGTCGAGCCAACGTTTAGACATGTAGGCTTGTCTTCGTCTGGGCCAAGTCCACGAAGACAAGCCCACTTGTCGAAACGTTGGCTCGGCCTGCGTACTGAGGCTTGCCCCCTTTACCCTTGTTCAGTGCTCCTTCATACCATGTAATCCATCTTCTTCCTCTCGTTCTGCCTATACCCTTCACTGTTTTATTTTTGTATTCTGCCAGGTGTCATTTCTAAGTGTCCTTTTTATTTTGTTTAGCCTTATCTTCAGCCAGTCGTATCCTTAACGTGGCTCGAACATGAAAATGTCTCTCTCTCGGTATTTTTGGTATTGTCTTTTTCCTCTTTCGCTGATTTGCGGTGAGGTTGTTTGCTTAGGGTTTGATGTTTCATTAAGTCGGCCATCAAATTTACCTTTAGGGCACTCCCTTATTGTGGCTACCTGTTCCAAAATCTTTGCTTATGCGCATTGCTCATCTCACTAATCAATTTCTGTATACTTCGCCAGATTCTAACTCCTTTTTAAAACTGTATACGCCAGCAATTTGCCCTAATATACCCCTACGTCCTCATCTCAGAGTTGAAGCTGTCAAAATCAAATTAATCAGTGATAGCAAGCCCGCAAATATGCCCTTTTGCTGATTTTACCCCTCTGCGGTTGTCGTGTGTTCGCAAAGGTGATTTGCAACACCACCCCTCAAATTCTCAGCAAAAAAACATAACCTGCCAATTGTAGATTATCAAAGTATTCCTCAAGTTTTACCACTATATGTTTCAATCTTGGTCGGTCATTATCTCCTCTAAAGACACAATGAATAGAACAACAGAAAATGTGTCTTTTTGCTAGAAATTCTCTTTAGATAATATACTAAAGTACTATTATATGCCTGCACGCAAGTCATTTAGAATAATCGAGTTTAAATAGAAAGAAGCGAAGAATGTAAATCAATAATTTGCTAAACGAGCGGTACGTAATAGGAAATATTGTATGTTTCTTTCCATCCTTTTGTTTCAGCTGCAGAAAGCTTCAAATTTTAGATCTCTGAGTGAACTACTATAACAGTAACAAAACAGCCAAGAAGCAAGTATAAAGCAATCCTTCTCCTTTGAGAATCCCAAGCGGTCTCCGCTCCAAATAGAACGTCTTCCTTGGTTCCACGTCCATTAGTGTACAAAAATGCCTATTTGCGGCTTGAGACTCCTTGAATAGGAGAGGGTCTTTTCTCTCTCCTGACAAATATTTTATGCCACAAGTAATAAACGCGCGCGCGCGCACGCACGCACGCACACACACACACACACACACACACGCACACGCACACACACACGCGCACACACACATACACACACGCGCACACACATACACACACATACACACACACACGCACACACGCACACACGCGCACACACTACCCCGCCGTGGTAATGCAGTGGTTAGGGCCCTCGACTGCTGTGCCCAAGGATGCGGAATCAAATCCTGACAGCGGTGGCCGCTTTTCGATGGAGGCGAACGGCACGGCTCCCGGGTGCTGAACGATGTCAATTTACGTAGAGAACCCTAGGTAGTCGAAATACCGGATATCTCCGCTACGACGTCTATTGTATAGGCTGACTCGCTTTGAAACATTAAACCTCACCAAACAACAAAATCAACACACACACATATTGAAAGGAGCCAACAGTCTGCGATTCCAACGCAACGCAGAGAATGTCTTTTTATATAACATATGCTTCAGTAGTTTATTGACCAGAATTAGTCCTGTGATGATTTTAGGGCGGAAGATGAATAAATATAAAGTGAAAAAAAAATTACGCACTGTTGGTGAGAGTCGAACCCACGACGTCCAAACGTTGTGTCAAGTGCTCCCAAATAAGGTACTTTGACCGCTCTCCACCTTTCCAATTTCTTGCGTATTTCTGTTGGCTGTAACCTAATCCTGAAAATGGTTACCAGCGCCACCCTCATCCATAGCTGCGGACGTGGTACGGCCTGTGATACCATGAGCGTCACATGGCAGGTGATAATTGGTATGGGCGGAAGCTGTGCGAGAACCCTCTTGCGCCACCTCTTGGTCTCAAGACTGATAGAACCGAGAACCTCGAAAGCTATTAAGCAGAAATTCGAATGTGAATTGAGGTGCTGCTTTTGACACAATGGAAGGATCCAACAGTCTGCTAGTCGAAGGTAAACGCAGGGGTGGTATTTCTTTCCCATGCTAAGGCTACAATGACAACTTTCCACCCTTGCAATTTCTTGGCGCATTTATTTTGGTTGTAACCGAACGCTTAGTGTATGTATGTATGTATTTATGTATGTATGTATGTATGTATGTATGTATGTATGTATGTATGTATGTATGTATGTATGTATGTATGTATGTATGTATGTATGTATGTATGTATGTATGTATGTATGTATGTATGTATGTATGTATGTATGTATGTATGTATATATATATATATATATATATATATATATATATATATATATATATATATATATATATATATATATAGGGAGAGAGAGAGAGAGAGCAAAAGTAAATAGACGTACTCCGTACTCCGTTGCTAGAGTTTATATATCACAAGTGAAAAAAAAAAAAAAGCTTCATACTGATTCCAGTTTATTTGCAGTCAACATTTCGGCAGGAGCCCTGCCTTTCAGAAGACCAGGGTAAAAGGTTCTCGCACTCGCTGTCTTCTTATAGTGTTAACAACTCAACAGGTGATAGAAACACGGGCGACAGAATATCGCCGATATGTGTCCATACCCTGTTGTCCGTGTTTCTATCACCTGTAGAGTTATATAAATATATATATATAAATATATATATATATATATATATATATATACTTTTGTTTTCGTACGTAATGCTGGCGGCGCCGACTACAACGCGTATCTGTCTTGGCCACCTCTTTACCTCTTCCCATACCTACCAGGAGTTTGCTGCCATATCTATACGTCATTGTTCTCTTTTGAGCCACGCTTACTTAACTGCGGATGAATACATTCTTTAAAGGTGTGTCTATATTTACCGGTAGATTTGTTTTGCTAGGTGACACTTAGACTTCGCAAAGAATGAGCTATTTGCACCCGTCTAACTTCAAGCGTTAAGTCATAACTGCGCACTATGAGTGCTCTAGTTACAATAGTACCAACGAGTGTCAGTACAATTTGCTAATTTACTTGTAAAACCTAGCACTGGATAAATGCGGCAAATAATACTCTTGAAAAATGAAAATTTCACTAAAGCGGAAAAACATTTTAGGTAGGAATCATAGTTTTCTATTTTATTTAATTTAAATTGTGGAATGTAATTAAACATTAATAACATTTTAGGAACATTTAGAAAGAAAAAAAGTATGTTTCTGTAGTTTTCTGTTTTTTTTTTTTCTCCGCGAGATTGGAGGGGACCGATTATTTGAAGCGGATGTCAATAATCAACAGGTGGACTTTTTTTCCAAATGCTTTAGGCTTAGTTTGGGGTTGCTGCATGCACCAGGTGGGGCCAGCCTTGATCATCCTGCCTGCAAGTGTTCACTGTAGTGACAATGGAGTATTAATTAACTACACAGATCAGTAAGGCGGGCAGAGCACGTAGTCTCCAAATAATGAATGTAAAAAGCCACTGCTCTAGCTGTGCTGAGCGGTCCGCAGAATCATTAGTGAATATTTTAAGCTGACGTGCATGCTATGTTTCCAAAGATTCAAACACGAGTGAATGCTTTGCCGCCAAATGAGGGCTGCACTTGGCGTACGCGTGAGGGATAATGACTGTACAGTTAAGGCTCGGAAAGAATGGGTGTCGTTTCAACCGGTTGCTTGGCCTTCGAACATTAAGACCTAGAAGACGAATATTAATAACTTCCAGGTATGCTGAGGAGATTTCTTGAGGAGCTCCTGCAGAATTGAGCGCCCAGCTACCATCTCTTCGACGCAGCCAAGTTGAATTAGTAATCTCTGCGAACCGACAAAGCTAAGATGCTTCGATAGCGACTCATGAAGAGCTCCATTCTGTGCTAGCATCTGAAGAGCTCCAGTGGATTTTCTGAAACCCTTTCTTTGCAAGAATTCCCGAAGTTTAATTTGTGATACCAAGGAGGGAATGATAGGTAAAAGGGACGTTACCTTTCACATTCACAATTGACAATAGTGTTCTTTTAATGGAGCGTTTAAAAACAATATATAAATAGAAAGTCATCCTTTCAAAGACTTTTCTATGAATGATTTTTTTAAGAAATCTGTCCCTACTTTTTCATACTGCGTGAACAATCATTCAACATCATAGATGTCATTAGCAGAGCGGAGAAAGATCCTTTGAGCTGCAGTTAGTCAACAGCGCGCTAAGTATATATAGAGTGGTTGCCAGGGAGTACAGGTGCGGACTTTAGTAAACGGAGCACGCTTTTCTGTTCAAATTAAAATTACGCCTTTTGCGCCGGAGATAAGAAAACAACATTTGTCCAAGTGAAACGGCACTGGCGTCTACTACAGGTTCGCACGACTGCTAGTTTCATTATGCAACGCCTGAAAAATGGTACAACAAAGGTCTCATCGGTACACAAACGGCTTCTGCTCTGGCCTATCTTCCGATACTTATACGTTCGAAAGTTATCCTCTAATAAGTTGGGCAATGAATACCAATTGCATTTAAAGAGTTTCCAAATCCTCGCCTTAACAAAAGCATTTTAACTGCATTAGATAAATTATATTCGATAATTTTCCTGCCTCCAATTATCGCTGTCACCTGAAACTATAACGATTTTAGGCTTCATTCTTAATTCTAAAATGACGAATATCATTCAAATAGGTGCAGTCATGTGGCTATGTAGGGTTTAGCATTACAATACCAGATTAGCGATGTAGAAATGGTGTGAATCTATTCCAAACAAAGTAGAAGACAAACAAAGAGTTACTAAGTTCGTGTCCTGCCAGTGGTCTGCCCTGTACGTTTCTTGGAAGCAATATTGTAAAGAGGCTTAGTGCGCCATTTATTCGCTGAAACAACTGCAACGGTCACTGAAAAGATAAAGTTTACCTGTTCTCCTTGATTTACTAAGAAAAACAAGCAGAGGTATTATTTATGTGGATTCTCATTTCACTTGTTAACTTGCTCCTAATCCACAGCACCTTCCAGATATGGATTCTATTTTTTCTAATGGTAAGACATTTTCTATATATTCTGAATCATTTCAACCCCACATCGTCGTTAGCAGGTGCGCTCCCCTTTTTTAGCCGAGCAAATATTCCCCAATTCCTGTAAATGTGATCCACAATTTCACTCAAGAAACAATTTTCGCATCATGTTCCTTGTCTCAGATTGGTCAGCCCATCCGCGTAATTATCGTCTTCCTCTGTATGATGTACGAACCCACTGCTATTTTAACAAGCACCCTAAATGAGTCGGAAAAAGTTTCAAGTTATAAGGCTTTTGTCAGCCGACTAATAAAAGCTGTTGATATTGAAGCACATTTTCCTCACCGGCATGACGTACCATCTTTGTCAAAATAAGCCAGGCTAGACGGTTTCCTTCTCAGCCCTGTGAAAGCGCCTTTACAGCACCTATCAAACCTTAGATACCTTAATTAGTAAGAACAGCCTTGGTACTTAGCTCTTAAGAACTTCTGTGCCTTGAAGTATACTTTAAGGCTTCATTACACGGCTGAAGAGTACTCTCCGCGGCCTGGTTACTTTTTGCAAATATGGCAGATACCTTTGAAACAACCTTTGAGAAGTCGGACTGGCACGTGTAATAAATGATCAAAAATGCATTTCTCCTGAAGTGCAACGAGGTTAGCAGCAGTATGTAAATGCTGAGTATTTAGTGGCTCGTTTGCATAAAAAGATAGCATCTAGGAACATCGCACTGACGACGCTTCTTTAGCTCACAGCCATCTTTCAGAAACCCAGAGCTTTAAGCAACGTTATTTAATGGGTGTGGAGAATGCTATAAATTTTAGCAGTTCCGAAATCATGAATCAAAATCCGCCATTGATGCGCGGTCGCTTCTGCAAGGTTAGCAGCTCGCGATGCAGGATGTTTATCCACTAGTTACTCACTTAACAACTTAATAGCGTGCAGCGGTGCACCTGAAAATGAAATGGGAATGACAGTCAGCCAGCGATTCAACGGTCCTAATACGCCCATTCAACGGTCCTAATACGCCGAGACCTCATACACCTTATACACCAAAATACCTTCGTCTTGTTTGTGTCACGGTTTCTATATTTCCCCCACAACCTTATACGCCGACAGAGAAAAAGCAGTAAAATTATGGCGCGTTAATTGCTAGGTTTCCTTTAAGGCAAGCGAAAAAAATTCCCCCATCGAGAAGTAGTAATTTCACGGGATGGGTCCGCTGGGAGCGTAGACGCGCATCAGCAGTGTAATGCGCACAAAAAACAACAACAAGAAGACGCGTAGGACTTATTTAATTTGCATAGGCGACGACCGAATGGAATTCAATCTTGAAAGCTTGTCAATGCTAATGCTGCAGCAAGTAAGCATAAGTCGACATAGTAAGATTGAGGACATAGAAGGGACTGCGAAATGTGACTCATAATATAGGGAAGAAGGAAATGTGTAGGGAACATAGAAGGTAAGTGTAGACTGTAATCGTGAGGTTGTAATGCAAATCTTCGGCAGAAATTACCTTCGTGTCTTACATGTGCACATCATGGGAAAAACAAAGTTTTGAAAACGCAGTGTCACTGTCTTTGCCAACTAAGACCTGGCTAGGCTGACGCTGTATGTTCGCGCCGTGTGCGGTTGTCGGGTCACGTCTGGCGGCAGTCCGTGTGCCCAATTCAGATCCTTCTCGAAAAGACCTCAAGAGTGATGTTAAGGACTTGTGCAGCTGCCACTCTTCTCCGAAAGGATAAGCCTCCGTAGGATTCTAGCAACAATCTTTCGAATGTAAATCCCTGCGGGTAGTATGGATTTTCCCCTATTTAAAATTGCCATTTGTTATTTGCATTTCATTGGGATATCATGTGTCTGTTATATTCACTGAGGACTTTATAAATATCAGTTTATATAGCAGCACCAGTTTGTCTGCTTGAATCCGTTCAGTCGGCCCTTTAAGTGAAGTCTGCTTTTAAGGTAATTTATTCTTTCTAATGCCTGTTCAAAAACTCGTAATTTAAAGTATATTCATTTACAAATCGCTTGAAGGGGCCTTTTTATATGTATCCAGTTAACTTTGTTCGGCGCTTGCGATACATGATAAACAAATACTGGCGAGCACAGTAACTCGAAAAAGGAGGCGATGGAAATAAAAATACCTAAAAGGTCAATTCATACGTTCATAAGCACCTTTTTTTAAATTATTATGGCAGTATGTTATCATCGTTATGCATTGGTTGCAGTGTCCAAGTTAAATGCGCTGTTTTGCATGATATCATTTCAATTTGCGGGCGTGAACACAGCCGCACAGAAAAGGCAGAGAATGGGATTTTCCGCAAAACTCTCAATGCCATAAATGTGCTTCACGAATAAACGAATGAACTCAGCCAGGCCTTCATTGTTGCCCTGCACGTGTTGTGAATATCTGCGACATACCGGTACAGATTCTGCACTATTTTATTTTGGTCACATTTCTTCTTATCTGCCAACTCTTTTACAGGTATCTGTCACGCTCCGCATCAAACTACGGAAATCACGACAGCGTTTACCGCGTCAGCAATGTTTCATTTGACATGGGCATACTTACAACATACGCGCCCTTTTGTTTTTAGCCAGAAACATTGGAAAGAGCGGTCTTGTTATCACTCGGAAGCCTGCCATGTACAGTTTTAGAGCGCAGCCTTTTTGCGCCCATTCCGGTGTTTCGCGTCATTGTGCCCGTCGCTGTTGTCCCTCGTAACCAGCTCCGCAATCCGCCGCTGCGTGTCTCCCCCCCCCCCCCCCCCCCCCCGCCCCTTCTCCCACTTTGTGTTCTCCGGTTGCAGCGCACGCTTCTGCTTCCCCCCGTTCGCTGCTTCGTCAGAGTAGCAGACAGAGTGCATCGTAAGTACTGGCAGCAGAGTATGTAGCACACCGGAGTTATGCCAGAAAATGCAAAATAAACAATGCAAGGAAACAAAAAAGAACATACTAATCGCTTTTGAAGGTACTGAGCAAATATTTTAGGTGAAAAGAAATCATAGTTGTTTTCTTTTTTTCACGTTTCGATGTCTGCATAGCTCAATCGGCCACTCTTGGTAGGTTTGTCGCATGCATCATTGGACTGTAAACATTAAAAATTTCCTTATTCCCGGTTCTTCGCGTTTAAAGATGACCCTTTAGGGACAATAATAAAGCTTGTCCTGTCGCTATTGTTATTTGTTTTTTTGAGATTCACAAACAAAAATTTGCAAACGCAACGTTGATGGTGTGCAAGATGAACCACAGTATATTGCGCCTGGAACAATTTGGAATATCTACCTTTCTTTAAAGGCTTTAAATATTAACCGTATGGGTATTTGCTGCGACAGCAGTTACAGTGCCACTAAATGAAATTGATGGCTTTATTTACCTGAAGCCTGGTTTAAAAGCTATATGTGAAGCCTAGGAACAACTTCACTTATCGCTGGCCTCACTGCAGCGGTGCAGTGGTTTACCAGCAATTATAGGGAAGCTAGATAACTCAATATAACATGCAAATGAAGGAAGCCAGCACTCAGCGAAACCAAGGAGAGCGCTAGAGAATGATTACTCTTCCCAAGCAGGAGGAGCAGGCTTCAATTATGGGTATCACCGGGCAACCACTGTTGATGCAGGGAATGCAAAGAGTTTTTTGGCTCTGTACTCCCCTCAAATGGAGTTATTAGGTTTAATAAAGGAAACCTCTTGGCTGGAAACAAGTTAGCTTTACTACGAAAACCCGATTTATTTTTTCGTGGGCGCAGGAAGGAATTATTTACAAGCCGGACAGTTATTCATAGCTAGCAGGTTCAATTCTGTTTTAATAATGTGGCCTCAAAGGCGCCAAGCATCAGGGGAAAGGTAGCCTTGTACCCAATAAAAAGCCGCTGGCTACACGGCACTAGTGGAGGTCGAGTATTGTACCCTAAGAATAGTGTGCAGTTGCTTTGCCGCAAGTCGTAAGCCAACGCTTTGATCCAATACTTGTTTCCTCAAGTATTTCCTCCCAGAAGAGCCAAACCCGAGAAATATTGTACTCAGAGGGAAAAAAGTGGGTAACCGGTGCATTCGTGATATAATTCAGCATCCATGGGAGGAAGGACAAGAGCTAAGCCTTCATTCCATATCCTCATCCCCACCCACCCTACGGAAATCGCTGCCACCTAAAACTTTCATTGCACTTCCCACACTAAGCATCCCAACCCCTTCCCCGAAATTCCTTCACAAGCCATAAACGCTACCCATCACCACAACCCATTAACCATTAGCGTTAAAAGCGGGGATCCCCCAAAGCTGAGCGATAGCCTATTGGTTGTAGACCTGCCGGCAATCCTGTAGAAAGCAATACCACAATGGAAAGGAAAAACGATGTCTCATTCAGATCTACATGAGCAATAGTTAAACACGCCGGTCACCAAAACGAAAACGTAGAAGTCACCTCCCCACTTCTTCTTTCCTCTTTTATCACTTTTCCAGAACCCCTGGACACTCTTCATCATCAACCCTGCCTTACTTCTCCTTACCTGAATCCTTCAGTAGGTCTTCATTTACCCTATCTTTCAGCCCCACTTTCATTACCGTTTTGAAAATGTTATGTCGCGTTTGCGCATCTTTACAGTAAATATAGTAATTTTGTTACAGTGTATTGTTATGGCACTAAAGGCATCAAGGTAGTCTCCGATATTAATAGTAAATGCAGCCCCAACTGGACAATGTCAGCCTAACATTCATGCCTTTTAGTTCTCTCGTACCTCTCTGTTTCATGATTGATCAGTGAATTATCATCCTCATCATGAAAATCAAAATTCACCAACCTTCGTGTTATATCTACCAGAAGAACTTTATTAATAGTTACCTAGCACTAAGCACTAATGGCGACTGCGTCATTCTTAGTTATTGCGTAGTATAGTGTTACCCCTTTGTTCAGCCAACTCCCTTTATCTATAGGGACCGCCGGCAGGTTTGTTACACACGTCCTTTCGAAATAGGATCGGCCTGAGAGCATACCGATGCCTTTTCTCACGTCTTTGTATGCTGAACCTTAACAGCAGCACAAACCTGCAGCTCCAACGTGTTGCAGGATAAATGGTTCAAGCAAGTTGAAGAAAACGAACATAAAAGACAGTCAAAAATAAAGCAAATCAAATATCCTCTGGGTGAGAAAAGAAATATTCCACAGCCAGTATAAGTATTACAGGCAACAGACTATTCGTTTAGTGAGTTTTACGCACATACCTCGAGACCTGCGTTTTGTACAAAGGCGACCAGACCAATTCTTATTGCTCGATAAGCAAGCCGTTTATATTAGAGCACTTATAGCTGGAAATGGGTAGAAGATAATACGACCAGCAATATTGCGAAGCAACATTCTTTCTCAGGCGAAACAGGCAGAGACCGCGTCTGTGGTACACACAACTGTTACCCCCGCTGAGCAAGCGCGCGACAGCCAGCAGCAACCAATATCGGTCCACCACTTTATTACGAACAACCAATGGACCCACTCCGAGTAAATAAAGATTGCTTATGTTCTTCCCGTGTTTGTTGTTACAGTGGACTCAAATATTACTATATTATTACGCTGTGGTGTTTTCCCGGCTCAAGTCCTATATAAACAAAGTGCGAGTCGGCGCCGGCAAATACGGCGGAAGGAAAAAAAAAGAAAGAACGAACAACGGCTGATGTTTACCAAGCGCGCCAGGTCTCTTTCATATAACCACACCTGAATGACGTGCCACAATAAAGAAAAAAAAAATTCTCGCTAGGAAGAAAACCCATATACGTTTACGGTGAAGTTTCGAGAAAAATGAAAACTCACGTGTGCGGGTAACATAAGAATAAAAACTTTGTAGCAATAGTAGGTGCCATCGCCTTTTCCAATGCAATGTGAAATCATAATAGGTCCTCTGAAAAAGCAAGTCTTTGGAGTAAACGTGGAATATTTTGAGCAAAATGGCTTTTGCGTTAACCACTGAAACTGTACACTCATCTTTCGATGGCTTGATTCGATTAATTTTCTCGAGAAATTCGGTTCGTTTTAGCAGCTGACTTGCGATTGGCTTTGAGTGCTGGCTTATGTGCATTTCGCTAACCAAAACAAATAAACATTCCGCGTTCTCACCTTCCGATGGCGTTATTTAGACGCACACAAACAATAAAGAACTATTCCGTTTGCAAGCAAATAGGCTAAAGCTGGTAACTCCTGACTAAAGACTTTAAAGAATGCATATTATGTCGCCTGTCTTGATATTAAAAAAAAAAAAAGGTGGCAGTGATTCCATCGGATGTTAATATCCGTCGATAACACTATTAACAGACATATGAGAAAAATCCGATATGCGTTATGATGTGCAACACTGAAGACACAATTTTATGACCAAGATTCTCATTAACTGAACAAGGTCATGAAACAAATTTCAATACTGCATTGCACAACGAATATGGTGCGAAGCCCAATTTATCACATTGGGCTTCCCCATAGTAATATTCGTCATATTTGTCACCAAAAGCAGAACATTGTTCGGAAATACACATATGAAGTTTCCGAATAGAGTGATAAAGGTCTGATTTACATTCGCGCGGTTAGTTTTGCTGATGTATCTAGAACTATATGCTCCCGTTGTGAAACACACTGGTAGAGTACACTGATTGCGTACACTTGTTTGCTATTTCTTGTTTTTGCTCCGTTCATTATTTGTCTTGAAATCACAGCGAAGACGAAAGCAAGCTTGAGCCCAAATATAAAGGCAAATATTTACTGCAGTTTTCAAAATATATTTTTACCAGCTTTAGCCTATTTGCTTGCGAACGGAATAGTTCTTTATTGTTTGTGTGCGTCTAAATCACGCCATCGGAAGGTGAGAACGCGGAATGTTCATTTGTTTTGGTTAGCGAAATGCACATAGGCCACCACTCAAAGCCAATCGCAAGTAACTTCTCCCGCTACTCATTCTATTCTTTCATCTTAGTATTTTCATCTTAGACTCTGACAACAAATGGTCAGAGTCTCCTAGAAATTCGATAAGGGCGATGAATAACGGAAGGCGCTAAGTCGCTTAAGTAGAAAATTATTAAGGGCTTGTGAGCGCACATACCATCACTAAGTGAAGGTGGCGTCTGAAAACTGCGGTATTCTTAATATAAGCTGTAACTAAACAGAACGCTACTAAGTTTATGATAGGGGATGAAAGCAGAGGCTTCCCAGACATCTTAACCTGAAGGTACGACAATGTACGCTGCATAGCTCAAAGACCATAAGCGTTCACAAAAGGGGAAGGCTTAGCAGCCATACGATCTAGTTTGTGCCTAAGTGTCACTGTCGCTGTGACGTGCCGAGGCTGAACGGGGCCTATTTTGAAGCGCAATTCGTACTTAACCACACTGCCAACGAAAAACAGAACTACAGATTCTTCTCAGCCTTTTTGTGTTTGCCTTGTTGACCAGGATGCTGCTCTGTTTCAAAAACCTTGTTGAATTTATAAGAAATATTGATACGTAGTCGCTAGCCACTGAGCACAGGAGAAAGAGAACTGAGAGATGATGTTCGATGACAGTGAGATAACATTAAAAGAAAATGTTAGCGGGCCTAGCACCAGCGCTCCTGTCCGCGCAACTGCCTGCTTCTTCTTCTTTGCTCATTCGTAGCAATATAATGATTAAAGCTGCAACAAAATTCATCTAGAAAGTGACCTGAATTTTACAAATAATTGGCTTCCTTTTCGCGTGCTTCATAAGCGTAATATGCAAATATTATTCTACTGTATTCTAATCAGGTACATTGTCTAACAGATTTGCAAATTTACAGCTCTTGTTTTTTTTTTCCTTCAATAAAAGAGTGCACCTACTCAAGTTACTACAGCAGAACTACGGCTAGGAATCTGCCTGGCTGTCGCAGAAAAACTCAATGTGCCTGATTGAACCTGCGGGAGGTTGAAATCTAAGTACCTGCCGGCTGTCTTATGCGATGCTGTTGACTGGTAATCCTACGCTTCGAAAGCCAGTCATGCCTCCGCCTTGGCTGCTTCACTGCAATACCGCTTGCGTCTGATAACGTGCGGTGCTAAGGGTAAACAGAGCTGCACGTGCACTGGTGGAGTAATTTATAGCCCTTAAGATGCCGCTATCTCACTGAGAAAGTGCAGTCCTCTTTGCCGGCAATCAGGAGGCGTGAGCCGGCTGCCGATGGGTTCTGGTTGTGCACCGAGCGTCTACAGCATGTGTATACCGTTTGCCTAATGGAAGAGGGGCTACATTAATTAAAGTGGTGCATACGTGGTACGGTCGAAAGTTTGTCATTAATTAAGTTACCAGGCTGCATATCTAGACAAAAAAATTTGACAAGGGTTTCCTGAGTCACAAGTGTCATTTATAACTGCAAAATTTGGGAACCGCGCATTTTTAGTGCAAGGTTGTAAACGCACAAAATTATTTCGCATCTGACAAGACTGCACCATAAATTTAGCTCACTGTTTTATCGTGAAAACAAATTGAACAGTTTACTCATGAAAATTTTTTAGCTCGCAGTTGACCGAAGGAGACACTTTAGAAGGAAGTTTTAACTGCGAACTGAAGATATATACCTACTATTACCTCCAACATGTCCGAAATAGCATCTCACAATAGTACATACTGCCCTAACAATTCAATGGATGCCCAAGAAACTGTACTTGTAAACAGTGAAGACTGGGAAAGAAGGAGTCGAGGACAAATTCTGTCCAATAAGGGATTCAGGGTACCGCTTTTCGGCAGGTTAGCGAATGAACAATAAATATTTAAAACTTATATTTCATGTCCCAGACCCAGGACCGAAAGATTTATTTATTACTCCTAACTTTGAGGGGATGGCACAGCTATTTCATGAGAAAAAAAAAAAACTATGAAGAAGTTGGCTTAAGAGCTGCACGAACAGAACTACCGTAAACAAATTGTGCAAAATTAGTTATATCTTTCTGGATTTATATTATCTATAGAGCGTAAATGTTGTTTGATCAATTACGTCTTCCTCACCATCGTATCTGGTTCTGCTTTCAAGAACTCAAACCTTGCTTGTGGCTTATCCCCAACTATAAGCTATATACACTAGAATGACGTTAAATTATTCATAAATACACCCTCTGGTATTTTGCATAAATATTGAAGTGCCGGGCTGAGCATAAAATAAGTCGTAACACACATTATACCATTAGCAATTTATGTCCATCCGGTTGCAATCCTCTATTGTTGAATATATGCACGAGTTCTCAATTTCGGCAACGATGGTTACATTGGGAACGAGGCAAGATGAAGATTTTAATCGTAAGACAAGGTGAAGAACACCATACGGTTGAAATTTTGGAGCCCTCAACAAAGCGCTTTATAGCCTTAGTAGCTGCTGCTGTTAAGCAGATTTTTTTTTTTTGAAGGAACAGAACATGAAAGAAAGTGAGGAGGTGATGGCATGTAGCAGAGTAAATTGTTAATGACAGCTACAGTAGCGATTCCATGAGCGCATAGAGACCTCTTATCTTTACTGTCTGCGTCTCATGTTTTACGCAACGATTTCTTAACTCCCCGTCCTTTCTTTTATTGGCAAACGAAAGTATGCAAGGCTTTTGTCAGTCGGTTGATAGAAATAAGATCCTCGTTCTGGAATAGGTGCTTTTAACAAGTGACGTAAAAGTAAAAAAAAAGAAAACAATAACTTAAGACGTTTACAGGACTCGCAATCTACGTGCGAGTGAATGGTCTCCTGGATTTATTTTAGAAATCGCTCAGGCGTGCGTTTATTTTAAGGTTTCATACCAACCTTTCTCTCTGTAGAACCAAAATTGACAAAATATATGAAGGCAAACATATACACCGTAGTAGTCATCTCACGAAGTACGTTCAAAAAGCTATGCCCTTGTTTTTTTTTTCCTACAATACTGTTTATGTAATCTTTTAGATTCAAGAATATTACAGCCAAACGCGGGTTGACCAGTAGAATTCCTAATGTAACCTCGACCAAACTATACGATACAAAGAGATGCGTACGTTCTTTGTACCAGCTCGATCATTCATGAGGTCAATACAGGTGGCAATCCGCCTTTTGCGCGAGTTCTATGCGCATGCGCGAAGCCCCAGCGGCGATTGATGAAAACACACTGAGAGGCGTCGACGGCGCTTCTCGTCGCCGCACTCATAGCCAACGCACGGGGGCTGGAGGCGCGGTACGTTCACAGCCTCGGTAAAACGATGCCAACCACCTGTGCCGCTTACGGCTGCCACTATCGAGGCGTGCCGGGATGCAAGACGCGTTTTGTTAGGTTTCCTTCGGCGAGCCGCGACCTGCAACGGCGTGAAGCTTGGATTAGGGCAACCAAGCGTCAAGACGTGAATGGGCGACCTTGGCAGCCGACTGCGCGAAAAACACTTCGTTACAGGTATGTATGCATCTAAAGGAAATGTGCATGATGAAAAGTATCCACCGGAGTTTGCACCAAGCCTGTAACCCACCAGTGAGCATTTGTTCGGGGCGTCTGATGGCGGTGTATTTTGTCGTTTGTTTTATTTATGTGCGAAGGGGCCGGATAGCGCAGATATCACAGGTGGCTGTGTGCGCTAGACCGTAATATTTAGCATGTTTTATCGCGACTGCCGCCTGACTAAAAAGAAGAAAAAAAGGGTGTTTGTTGTGATGCACCGCCGTTAGCGAGCCGAGTGGTTGAGCTGGTCATGAGGCGCTCGCGAACGGCAGTGCATTAAAACGCCGTATTTTTTTTTTCTTGTTAGTGAGGTGGCAGTCACGATAAAACATGCTAAATATTACGGCCTAGCGCACACAGCCGCCTGTGATATCTAAGCTACCTAGCCCTTTCGCACATAAAGATAAGAAGGGACAAAATACATCGCCTTCAGGCCCCGGTGCAACTGAAGCAATCACGCACCGAAGAAATCCTCATTGCAGCTATCACTGGTGCGCTACAGCCTGGGTGAAAATTCCAGTAAATACTTTTCATCATGCCTACTTCGCTTAGATGCATACATACCTGTAGTATCTGTGTTTTTGCTGCTCGGAGCATATGACGCACTTGACACTTGCACGACGCACAGTATTTTTTTTTTTAAAGGCTCGCCTTCGTGCACGCCAAAGCATCCGGACTTTGTTCCTTTAATGTACGCAATCAGATGCACTTCGTTAGGGAGCTTGATAATCGTTGTCTTCGTCCAACCGTTTGCAACGGCAAGGAAACCGCCCGGCACAATAAATGAGTCTCCTGGAGGGTTCATGCTCGTTCACTTGCAGAGTGGATCGCTCTGGACGTAGAACAGAGTTGGTTCCTGACCGAGATGCGCATCCGATATGTAGGAGATTCACATGTGTCACCAAGTTGTTGATTCCGCAGAAATCGCGGCGGAGGCAGAAATGAACGTTGGAGATCCTTTCACAACAGAATGACCATTCTCTGTGCACCGAGAACCTTTTCACCACTGCGACCACATCCGTTCTGACTCCTGAGGCCAGAAACCGGCTACAGCTCTGAATCATCCATTGTCAGAAAAATGCAGCGCGTTTCCTGCAGGTGTGCATTCCGGCCGGGACAATGCCCTTTTCACAGGGTGTGTATATGTGACTCTCTGCCGATCTTCGTGGATGAAATCCTATAGCTGCACGGTTGTAGATGACGCGAGGAGGAAGCGACGCCCATTGCACCATGCCGGCGCCGCGGTGACCGCATTGTGCTCGGTAACTCAAGACACCCCGCGCATATGCGCCGCTCAAAGTCACAGGAGACGATTCCACCTAGCTCTGCAGCATCAACAAACCCCTGGCTGCTTTGCCCTTTGAGATCCCTCTCTCTCTCTCTCTGCCCCCACGCTCTCCTGTCTGCCGAAAACCTGCACGCTGAGAGCGTCTCATTCTGTCACGTCGAACACGGCCCGCGCTACACGCTCTTACAATACGAAGATAGTATATGCGTACGTGCGTTATGAGTGGATTGTGAAAACGCTCTACCTTCCCCCATACTGCGTGAACATGATATGCTGCAATCACTGTCACTACTTTCCGCTCCGAGGCCAAAAAAAAGGGGGGAAGCTTTCGCTTTCTACCAGCGTTGGCGTGGCCATTTCGTATGGTGCGCTTTCGCGTCGTCTGCTACACTGCCGCTCAATGTGTTTCCCGCCCGCTCCCGCATGACGGCGCCACATCCTCGCGCAAAAGGCGGATTCCCGCCATCACAGCAACAGGAAATTAAAAAAAGCAAACAATATGCAACACGTTAGCTATACTGTACCACTCCATCTTATCTGCACTCCTCGGCTGGTACCGTATGATCATTCTTGCACTTAGCGAATCCATATTTTATAGCGACAAGAGCATAACGCATGCGCAATGACAAGGCTCCACCAGAGGGAAAAATGCTGGCAGAAAGCAGAGATTGTATGCTTTTGATCAGTGGTAACAGAAGATATTATGATTTCACCAAGATTGCACTGAAAAAAGTGCAGATGCGGCTCATACACACCTTCATTATTTGTGAACTTTCTAAGTTTTGAGTGGATAGTATTCGAGGAAAAATATGACCGTCATTAGTTTGTGGAAATCCGCCGCCTTTAGCACATCACTGCTTTGAAAAGCAGGCAGAATAGCATTAATGAATAATGCGTATAACGCTTCCTCTGGGTCTACCGGAGCAGTCGTACCCCTGGCCAATACAACGTGCTTAGTGGATTGTGAAAACGCAGTATGTGAAGCCGAACAAATGCAAGGCAATGTGCCAGTGCATTTTGTATCCTCTTTCTGCCCGGGCTATACGGCATGATGGACGATGCAAGGAAAAAAAAAATAAACCACAAAACACACATACCTCCAACTCTAGCTAAACATATGGGAAGCAATGTGCGCCCTTTTACGGAGATCAGACGCGCATGTCATGCCCATTCTGAATCCATCGAACATGTTGCACAGGTTTGACACTCCCCGGGGACAAAGCAGGCCGAATTTGCGGGATGCTGGTGCTGTCGGAATATGACAGCTCCAAAGAGGATTAGGCCTTGAAGGCAAAAACCCTTTACGTCGACAGTCCACAATGTGAACCCTGTTTAGGTGGAAAAAAAAAACAAGCAAAAAACAAGCGGAATCTCCTACGTGGAAGAAGGCCCAGAGAAGGACGTGTGCCACGGTAGCTTTTTTGCGTGTCACTAAGCGAGAGATTTTTCTTTTGTTTACATAGACAAACAAGGATGCAATAACTGTGCAATGACAGCACTGTCACTGTATTTTTTTGTTCAGTCAAGTACATGTTGGCCTTCTGAACAAACCCCAACCCAACTTTGTAGGCATATTATTCTGAAGAGCCGACTATGGAACTATATTGAGAGGGGTATCTGTAAAGGTTTATGACTGAACTACTGAGGACCTCAACAGAAGCGCAGATGCATTGGAAACTAGAAATTAAGTTCAGCCTATTTGGTTTGCCGTTGAGATGATGAGAGCAGAAAGCGTGGACCACATCATGGAACGAAACGCAACGCGCGCAGCCCACTTTCGGTCGTGTAGACACTTATGATAAAATAATTTCACAGATGATATTTAGCAAGTTTATCTATGCCCCTTCCTTTAATTGGTCGTGACTTTATCCCAACTAATTTATAGCCGCGTATCAGCACTGCGTTTCATACCAAGAGCAAGCGTTGGCAGAGAAACAAAAAACAAAAAACTACGCACTTGAGTATTTTTTTTTTTTTTTTGCATTGGTTCGTACTAGGCGTTCTCATTTGAGATGTTAAGGGGACTTCCGCCCCCTCGTCAAAGGTATGATGTATTATCCAAAGCTTCTATTCGATCACTGGCGGAGTTCTAAGGCGACGATCTTGTATGTCGTTCGTATCATTGAATCAATTTAGACGCGTTTTTTATTAAATAGTAGCATGAAAGGGAGGCAGCCTGATATTCTGAAGATGAATTATTGGGCCTACATCAGCCATGCTGTGTTTTTTTTTATCTCTTTTTCTTTCTTTCTGCGCGCCATATCATGCGTGGTCCTGGTGTTGTGAATGTGTCTAGGAGCTTGATGGGGTGTCTGGCCTTTCTACCGCGTTGACACCTGATTACGAGGATGCGATTTAGTGGAACTTCGCAAACTGGTTTCTCTGACAGGTTAAAAAGGATAAGCAATCCTGATGCCTACTGGAATATCCTTTGATGCGAAAGCTTCCCTATTTCCCCCGGAGTAGTTTAGACCGCATCATAGGGTTGTTTCTTCGGCACACGTTCTGGATTGCTGCATGCGTTGCGCGCGATTGTTGAGAACACAGCATTTAAACTTGTCGAGTTGGCAATAGTAGCGACGCTTAGGTTACGTCAACAGTTGAATGCGACGGCATCAGATATTGTTGCTGCTATAGGCTTCTTTCACTGCATTTCTACGTTCTTATAGGCGAATTTTTAGTAATGTAGTTTTAACTATTTATACAAACAGGAGCTTGTAGATTCAACAATATCTACGCCATTGGCTTTTGCAAACTTGGCCACGTCGCTTGGTCTAATGACGTCACAGATATTGGGCAAGGAGCGGAGATGCGGCCAAGTCATCTGCCACGTGCGAGAGCATCTTTTAAACGGTGATTGCGTTTCCTCCACTTTTAAACCTTTCGGCAAAGGAGTGCAGTCAGACGTTCATTTTACCTAACTTCAATTTACCTCAATGAAAGAATTCACTGATTCAAGCAGACTCGCAGGCGTTTTTATGATGCCACGTTTTGATGGCGCCGTGTTTATTTCAGAGTAAAGCTTCCGGTATTTTCGGATTAACCAATTAAATGAGTTGGTCACGGTGGCTTTGGACAGGTGTTAATGTGAAATCAGATCTCGTGGTAACAACCGTTACCTTCCACTGCCGCTTCTCATGGTCGCCTTTCATAATATAAAAATTACCTTCGTTAAACAACATCTGGACAACACAAATTAAGCTAATGAAGTTTTTGCCTACTATCAAGAAAATGAACAGATTTCCTACGTTGGATTTAGGATCTTTATTCTTAGAAATTTCCAAAGGATATGATGAGTAATCCTCAGCTTATTCCTTTCATTCGAGCTGGAGGGGTACGTTTCCTCAAGGAAGGAACTAAGGGTGAGGGAATGCCTTCTTTCCTCGAGGCACGC
Organism: Amblyomma maculatum; assembly: GCF_055883805.1. Lineage (NCBI taxonomy): Eukaryota > Metazoa > Arthropoda > Arachnida > Ixodida > Ixodidae > Amblyomma > Amblyomma maculatum. Next base: position 109,733,101 of record NC_139347.1, on the reverse strand, counting down.
CCTGCGGGCCATGGAAACGCACTTTGAAACACCAGGCGCCTTTCGTTCAGCGCTACAGTGCAGTATATAATCAAATAATCGGTGCGTGGAGCTGTTTTCTCTTAGAGTTATCAGCGAAAACTATGATGGCCGCTGATCTCAAGAATGTTTGATCTCGTTAAATGGTATCAAGATTTTACATCCTTCTATCTTCTTGATAGTGTTTTGTAGCAATGCATTGTTTTTGTGCGAGCGACAAACACTATGTTCCAGCCGGCTAAATTGACGAAGAATTTCTTTCAATTCTAGTCTTTTGTGAATTTGTGGTTGTTTCACTTTAATACCCCTTCTCCTTCAGACTAACCTCCAGCGCATAAATCACTCCAGTCTCAACGCGGTGCTTATAAGCTGCTTATGCTCCATGTACTGCCTTACGTTTTACGACGTGCTGCTGTCTTCAAATTCACCTTACAAACAAGTAATTTAATTTGGCTTGAATTTAGGTTTCAAAACATTAAAAACTGCAAGTCTGTTTGTATATTTCTTCGGCCTGCATTGCTGGCGAAAATTATTCCCCAAAAAAAGTGAGAACAAAAGAGTGACAAATAGTCCGTCATATAACGAGTCGTGTTTTTTTTTTTTTTTTTTTTTTTTGGGGGGGGGGGCACATATATTACGGATTATATTGCTTTATGAAACAACAGCTGTCGGATTATATTGCTTTATGGAACAACAACAGCCTGCACTTTCTCAAGACTGGCCGTATAATCTGATTTGTACCCTGCCGTGTTTAAGTTCTGTATGCCATTTATCTCTTCCCGCAAGTTGCTGATAAGGATTTAATTTTTGTGAAGGAGCATGGACGTGTATTCTATCACCCAAGTAAAAGTTTCGGAGTTGTATGCTCAAACATTTGAGGCGCCAATAGAAATAACACATCATGAATGATGACGTGTTTAGAAATGGTGCGTTATAATGCACTTGATAAAAGATCTTTACACTGGCTGAGAACGAAGAGCCCATGTAATAGGTAGATGCAATGGTGGGATGATGGCTCGCAGCTGAACAAGAAGGGACACAAAACAACAGGCGCCAGTCTTGTTGCTTTGAGTTCATTCTTGGTGTACTTTTGCAACTTTAACCTTTAAGAAGAATTTGAAGATTAAACTGATATGTCGATACTCATTTATTACTTGACAGATGGAAGCCTTGCGTCACACATCTTGACAACACTAAAGAGATGGGAACAATTTTCACTTGTTCACATACGAAACTAATGAACTGTAGTTAGAGTTTCAGAGCACCACACTCTAAATGAGCCAAGCAAATTATCAGTGCTGCTGTCAGTACATCGAATTAACGTGCAGAAATCCACAGAGGTAGTATATAAATACTCGAGCCAAATTTCAAAGCTCTGCGTGGAGCTTATAAATTACAAACAAGATTTGAATGTTCTGGCAACCGCTCCCAATCGCTTAGGGCGTCACCTTCGTTAGCGTTTTCTAAGTGCGCCTTTTTGCTGCGCCCATTCAATGGACGCTTTCTGGTCATCCTGGTGGGACGCGGCTCAGTGAAGCGTTGTTGAAACTAGATACCGCTAGACTTCATGTCAGAGTCTGACGCCCTCAACCTCACCTAACCCACCACCTTCCCCTCTAGGCCTCAGGTCATCCTCATAAATAAAGGTTTTTGAATGAATGAATGAATGAATGTTTCACTATTTCAGCTTGCACTCCAGCGTGCGCTGAGATGAGAAGGGAGAGGAGGGTATCATTTTATTGCGAAAGCAATACTACGCCAGGTCTAACTGCTCGTCGCTGTGTGCCGTGTCCCAGTCCGCATCCGTGGTCCTCGAGCCAGCGCTGCGCCAAACAGAAGAAGAAGAAGAACGCTCGGTCACCCGCAGCTAATGCTTTCGCTCCATATTCGGTTCAGCAGCGTTGAACCCTTGACATTTTTATTGCGTAAGAAGTACTACGCCAGGCTTCAGCCCGTCGCGCAAACCCGGCCGGTAGCCACGTTTGATCTTTACAGCGACCACAGTTGAGGCCCCTCTACAAGCCGTCCGGTAAACCCGGTCGGTAGGCACGCCGCGCCGCAGAGGCAGAAGAAGAAGAAGAAGATGATGAAGAAGAAGAAGAGAAAAGAACAGAAAGAGAAGCTACGTCGGCTTTGCTTACGCAACCTACCGGGTTTAACTAAAGCTAAACTCCAGCAAATGTTTTTAATTGCCGATACTTTCAATGCTAGGGAAGCTAGTTAGTTAATGCTTGCGTTACGGAGAGGACTGATGGAATACTTATTGATTGCAGAGGTTTACTAACTTTAGTAAATATGTTTTCGTCTCCTAATTAAGCACACAAAACCAATATGGTATATATTTTACCCTACGATAGAAGAATATCAATGCGAAAAGGAATGCTAGCATGTTATAATTTACTGAGAAATCACCTGCTACACATACCCCCTTTTGGTGAACAGAGTGGGCAAAATCCTTCATCATTAAATCTTACGCGGAAGCGATGGCCGCTATATGTGTGCCGCTTCATACCCCCCCCCCCCCCCCCCTTTGTGCTTGGCCTTCATGCCGAGAATACGTTCCCTCATATCAGCTCAAGTGCACAGCCTTCACTTTGCCATTGGTTCTGCTCTCGCGGTTGCGCAGCTTTTGTCTCCCACGCGGCCACGTTGGTGGCAACACTCTCGGTAGTCTTCCTTTATTATTTATTTGACCTTTTTTTTTTAATACCACGGATTAGGTTCATTTCGACGTTTTGCTGCATCAACATGTATCGCTATTAGAGCGATGAAGCTTCGATCTTGCTATGACTCGTGGGCATGCATGCACGCGTGTCCAGGCATCAACTAGTGCAATGAAGCTGCCTACTATGCGGCTGCACCTCCGTACACCTGCCAGGTTTTCAAACCTCAGCTACCCATGCTGCAGATGAAAGCGGCGCACTGGCTAACGCCGCAAAATTTCACAACATAGTGGGTGTCTACACCTTCAAGTCAATAATGCCAAAACGGTATGTGCCCCATAAGCAACGAAACTCGGCTATACCCGGCGTGTGAAAAGATGGCCGAAGTCAAAAAGGAAGAGCTCAGAAACAGTTCCAAAATACTCATGTTAACGGCACATCACTCATGGAGTTTCCGAGGACCAATGAGATTACACGAGTTCCTAGGGTACAAGGGAACTCAGACTTAACTCCCAATTAAGATGCGAGCGCGTGATCCGTGAAGCCGACAATGGCTCTTTCGTCTAAGGTGAATAAAGGCAGGCCTTGTGAACGCTCGATACAACCAGTATAAAGTGATAGGTAGTAACAATGACATCTGGGGGTAGTTTCATTATGAACATGGTCATTTGCATCGTCCAGAACCTTGCGCTCAAAAGAGAATGGAAGAAATTCTTTAACAAGCAACACAAAATAGTGCAGTATAATGCAGAACGGAAACTAAATTCTACTGCACTGACGTCATTCAAGCCGTCTCAATCCCTGCGTAGAGACTTTGTCAAAAATCCTTCTGTTCCTATTCTGGTGGTTAAAAAACACCTTGAGAAAACTTGAGACGATAAACGATGTAGCTTTGGCTCTAATTTCTGAAATGCATTTTCCAGGGTTTCTTCTTTCCTCGGTTCTTTTTCTGCAACACTACAGAATTTCTGGGGCAATCTACTATAAAACAGGCAAAGAATGGTGTTATTGACAATATTTCTTAGAACGCTCAAATGAAGCCAATTTTTGTGCCAGATATTTTAAAGCTGAAACTAGTTTTACAATATGTACTTTAATTAGGCTGTTGAGAACACAGCAGACCGGGGCAATGTTATGCATCGACCCTAATAGCCAAGTGCATTGTTTCGGAAGAACGAACAGGCCCCCACTGCACGAATTTAAACTGATAACGAGGACATCAGTAATAACAACTTACCCTTACTTCATATACACATTTCCAGAAATTGATATTGAATTTATTATTCTCTTAGGTTCCACAGGAAAGTCGCTAGTCGCTTTTAAATCCAAGGAATGAAATGGAGCTCGATTTTAACAAAAGATCTAAAGTTTAATAAATAGAATTTCGCAGAGCTACCTATACGGGCGGGTTTAGTGAGGCAACTGCTGTCTAACAGTAGCCACTAGTTTCAGCTATTTCTTATTGAGGCATTGCTGAACACAGTATATTTAGCGAATTGAATCATTTTCTTCGAAAATATAATAGGCAACAAGAGGCACCCTATGGGAGGTAGTAAAGTGTAGCTTGGCTTCCAACAGCGGCTACTTACGATTCAAACTATTTACTTGGAACTGTCATAATCTTTTGCACATTCTATAATAAACGTATTGAAGTATCCATAAGTAACAATACAAGTCGGCTTCCTTCGCTCATGCAGTCATTTCTTTGTGCCTTGTGTCAAACCGAAAATGAGGTCTATAGGACAATTAAGCTCAGCCTTTAAGGATATGACGGGACAACGTTAATGACTGCCGTCTTACGGCTCTCTTCACGGATATTCGTTCGCGTGAAATCACTTTGTTACTGCCCTAATCGGTACTCCTTTATTTGTGCTGATCTAATGCCGCACATACTGATTAGTATAGAGTCGGAAAATGCCGCAATGTATGAAGGGTGATCCGACATATATATGGAGCTCGCTTTAACTGACCCGCACGGACGCTTATTCGTGGACATTTAAGACAGCACGTCTAACCCCGGATAGAAGAACCTCGGAAGGATGGATTCCGATATCACCCTGTCATCTAAAAGGCGAAGCACGAGTTCGCGCAGCACCTACTGATTCGGCTATATCGTGTGACCTTGTGACGTCACACCACCCCACGACCAGTCACTGCGTGTATATGTCACCTGTCAAGTGTCACCTTCCAGAGCCCTGCCCTGTAATTTACTACTCACATTACCAATGCCAGATATTCTGTAGGAGAGTTACTTGTTTATATCTATCTCCTTGGAACATACCAGGTGAGTCTTTGACAGACTGTAGTTTTCTATAGTTCATCGAACTGGCAGCAAATGATGCAAATAAACACAATAACACCAAAAATGACTCTAACGAGGGTCCCTTTTCCAGCCCCAGAAAAGCATACAGATTAGCTTAATGGCATATTTTCTTACGGCGCATTGTAAATCAAGATATAAAGGCCCCTTTTGACGGGTAAAGAGTGAGTACAATCCACCTGATTTGAAACTTTCTACTTCTGTTGCACCAATTTTCAATTGATTTTTCCTTACGATTCTTTGATTATTTCGAACCACCCGAATTGTGAACGAATGGCGGTGATATTTCTGGACTAGCGTTGCGAGGATGAGGACACGTACTACAGCCCAGCAAATGAAAGCGCAGTTTGTTTCTGCCCAGCTCCTAAACGGAAATTAAACTTCCGCATTTATTCATCCGTCGCTTATAGACCAACACCGTGTTTACAAACAAAGGGGGCGCTCGCGGCGTCGCAGCCGGCTGGGGGTGAAAAATAGGGTTAGCGCCCATAGGAATACATGGAACCGAAATATTTCTAAGCAGTTTTTTCATTTCACAGGGCACCTGTGATGTCGTTATTCGATATAAAGCAACTATGAACATCTTAGAACAGATCATCAAAATATGAAATCTCATTACCGAGGCGAAGTATTTTTAAAATACCGCGCAACGTATGGGGGTGCAAGTTGGGAGGGCGATCCGTAGAAATACATGTAAACACAACTTACAGGAACACTTTTCTCATTTCACAGAGCATCAGAAGTAGTGGCCGGTCGTTAAACGTTGACCAGCACTTTGAAGACGTGTGTGATAAAGTAGGGTGCGTCATTACGGAGGCAGTCTACTTTTAAAACTCCCCGAATAGCCTGTGTTATGAATCCAGACACCGCCGAAAGGCAAGCTGGGTGTAGCGAATCGCGCAGTTTTGCTTACAGTCTGATATGCTGCCGCATAGGGTAAATGTCGCTCCAGTGATATGTGCTATAGACAGAATTACATTTAAAAAGCAGTTGTCAAACGCCACACGACAATATGAACCGAACGATATTCGCGCATTGCAGCAGACGACAGCGTATCTGGCGATACCCACCGCGGCCGCCTCCAGCTCCGGAGCGTCTGCTAGCGACAGCGCCGGTGGCGCATTGACGTCTGCAACTGTGCGCTGTCAGTTTATCGTGCTGTGAACTGTCCCGCAAGTAGTCAGACTTGCAGTACTTGCAAGGGAATGTAGTGTACCATGCAACATGATGTCAGGGCGTGATACAAGACGTTCACCAATTTTGAGAGGGGTTCAACGCTTTTGTACCGAGTAAATTGTTGCGGTAAGTTGTGTTTACATGTGTTTCTATGGGTCGCCCTCCCAACTCGCACCCGCATACGTTTCGCGGCGTTTTAAAAATACTTCGCCTCGTTAATGAGATTTGATACTATCATGATCTGTTCTAAGATGTCCATGGTTGCTCTGTACCGAATAACAACATCACAAATGACCCTGGAAATTAGAAAACTGCTTTGGAATATTTCGCTTCCATGTATTTCTATGGGCGCTAAGCCTATTTTTCACCCCCAGTCGGACCACGCTGGCGATAGAAGCGCAACCGCTTCGCGCTTACGTCACAGATCGGTGTTGGTCTATACGTTCCCACTGTAGATCGTGTCTGTGCTCTATAGAATGCTGGGTCTTATTTCGAAATCGTATGGGGAAGGAAAGAGACCACACAGGAAATGAATAGGATATATTACAGAATTCAGTAACTGAAGTTCTTGACGAGTTAGAGCTTTTTTCTTGCGCCGTTTTGTATGGTGTACCCAATAAAACAGTTGCTTTCTTTTTGTGTTCTGTTCACTTACCTGATAAGGGACTGCCGTGCCCTCATTGTAAAATATAAATAAAAGCTTCATAGTTATTGAACGTAGCGCACAGAAGCCAAACACTTACAGATCGGCTGCACTAAGTGCTCGGATTACTATTGTGTAAAGTTGTAAGAACTCGGCTAGCGTGCGTATTTCGACATAACTCGCTGGAGAATTCTTTAAAACGATTTTCTACATGCAGTAGATATAGACCTGTAAGTTTTAATTTTCTACTACGAGCACAATAAATTTAAATTCAGATTTTCTTAGATGATTTGCAGAGACTTATTACAATTTTTAACCACACTTCCTTAATGTGTAGTGATAAGGTTTTAAAAAAGCCTACGTGTGCAAAACACATTTTCCTTCGATTAGGCTAGCTTGCTTCGAAACGCATTCTGCAACCTACGCAACGTTTTGAATCAAACTCAGTTGCGAGTTTCATTTAAATTTCATTTTATTTCTTATTTACGCATTTCTGCACGCTAGTGCAAAAGTGAACTATATTCGTTTGATTGGAAAGCGAGCCCACATCTGCACGGCAGCGTTAAAGGTACTGCGTATAAAATTAATTACAGAACATGCTCGCCCTTTATCCTGCTTCAATCTGGGGCTGTGTAGAACTTGCTACAAGTTTCAGTATTCTCTTTTGGAGCAGATCTTCCAATTGCTGCTGCTCTCTCCTTCCTTTGTTCGCAGTAATCTGGTAGGTGTGTCAAGTTAGCATCATGATCATATTTAAGTAGCCATGCATAGTGCGGGGCAAGTTTCGCCACGGCTGCCTTTAAAAAAGTGAGCCACATTACATTTAATGCGAAAATTGCAACACTATTTATGCAGTAATGTTGCACAGATTTCAAAAATGCACACGTTATTCCGTAATTTGATCAGTGCGAAATTGTTCAATGATGTCAGTTGCCTTGAATGAAAGAGCTTTTAGAGGACGTCTGGAGTAAAGTGTCAAATCTTCATCCATGTGGTCACTTAATTAGAAACGTAAAATACAGAAGAGCCACCTGAAATAATTTTATTATTTCTAAGCACGGCTGAAAGAGCGCTGTCTTTTTTTGTGTAATAAAGGCAAAGCTTGTGCCCAACCGGATTTGTCTTTAGGAGTTATAGGGTTGGCACAATGTTCGAAAATGAGTAGTAGTAGTAAAAAACACTTATTTGGGAAAACGGTTTATGGGTTAAGGACGGGGTTGGTCGGGTAACTTCCTTGGCTGATGCCGCTGCCCGAGGTCTCGCAAGCCATGTCCTTTGTGATGCAGGGTCGGAGCTCAACAGGGCCACTTCCCAATTCGCCCACATTGGGTTTTAAGGCGAAAGCCTTAATGGTTTGTACTCGCGCGGCATCGGTCCGTTCGTTTCTTAGAACGGTGCCAGCTGTGGCATCTCCCCAGTACATCGGTGCACTCCTCCTCTCTCCCTAGCAACCACCTGCACTGGTGGGGGGACAGCTGTGCATAGCAACCGTGACATCAAGTGTCAGTGGGCAGGGCGCACGTGCGCGTAGGTAGCGGCAGCATTTGTGGCGACGCTCCTTCGACAGACGTCTGGGTCACGGTGGTCTGGGTGCAGCCGAGTGAGTGAGACTCATGGCGCCGAAGCTGCCTAGTGGCTGCGCGGCAAGCGGTGCGGAGAAGCGGCGACGGACGCCTCATCCCCTCAACATGAAACGTGAGAAGATTGGTTGGTTGGTTAGTTTGTGGGGCTTAACGTCCAAAAGCGACTTGGGTATGAGAGATGCCATAGTGGAGGACTCCGGAAATTTCGACCACTCCGTGAGAAGAACCAGTTTGGTTGTCACCATTTCCGGTTCCGGCGTTTCCTGTAATCAGGAGACTCGAGGCCAGGGAGACAGCGACACTTTCGATAACGACGTAAACTCGGAATACGAACCAGATGCAGACGTAGTAAAGCAGGAATCAGAGGCGTTCAAACAAACGTTTTCGCCTGACTGCACTTTAGTTGTCTAAGGTGCCAAACAGTTTCTTTGCGATGTACGGCTTGGTCTTTTTGTCAAGCCCGTATCGTGGTAATGTTCTGCGTTCTGGCTGCAAAATATACATTTAGCTGAGAAAGTACCTGAACTAATTTTGTGCAGTCTAGCTAGGATGGTGTACGACAACAAATGCCTGAGGCGACACTATTCTGATTTATCGACTCATTTAGCAGGTTCCGGGAAAGTTTGCCGCTTTGCTAATCGGACGTGTTGTAGTACCTCGCGATATGTAGGAAGGGACAGGGGTGGTCATGTGAAGGGGAGTGATGAGGGATCCTGGGAGAGGAATGCTTGTTCTGCGGCGCGTGTCCACTCATTTCTCTCTACCCCTTGATGACCAGCTACCTATATTACTGATTTGTATGAGGCCTGCTGTCTGGCTTGGGATAATATTTTACAGGCCAATGAAGACTCCCTTTAATCTGGGGAGTCTCCCGTTAATCTAGCATTTCCCGTTAATCTAGGAAATTACCTATGTCTTAAAAGGTATGGCTTATCGGGTTTCTCTACACAAAGCGAAGGAGACTATGAGAGACGCCGTCGTGGAGGCCTTCAGAAATGCAAACCACCAACCACCTGGGGTTCTTCACCGTGCACTGCCGTCGCACGGCACACGGGCTTCGTGCTTTTCGCGTCCAGCGAAAAGCGTTTACTGAAGCAGGGACTCAATCCCGCGTCCTTGGCCTGAGCAGTCCAGCGCTCTAGTCACTGGGCCACTGCGGCGAGGCATTCAAAAGCTCGAATTGAAAGCGGCAACACTAGTAGATCTCATGGGAGTCGTGACACGTAGGGCGCGGCAGCATCAGCACCGTACCTCGTGGTCGTGATGTCAAAGAACTGAAAACGTGGACCAGATTCACTCTCCGACATATTGGCACATCCGCTGCGTTACCCTTGGAACCTTGTTAATTGCAAAATTTAAGAAGTCGTATCGAGCAATTACCATGGCTAATGCAACCGCTAATGAACGACAGGTAGAAACTTGTCTATTCCAATTCTCGGGAGAATCTAGAAGTTTAGTCAGGCGATGGAAGAAACGAAAACAGTGCAAGCCAACGTAAGAAGCGAATGGCTAGGCTACGGAGGTAGCAAACATCGACTGAGATTGCTTTTGCGGTCTTTGGGGTGGCACAATACAGATATCCAAGGCTTCGTTTCAGAATAGACAGAATCCTCAACTGGCAAAGCAGGTCGAACACTCCTATACAAGAAGCAGTATACACCTTTAGCATGCCGTGTACAGCGTTACCGTTTGCGTGACCAAATCACTGTGAGCCCAGCTGCAGGCAGTGGGCACATTGGCTCCGACGCACGGAATCTGACCATAACAGCGCCTGATGGCGCTGCCTGTCACTGAACGCATACCTGCCACGTCGAATTAATCAGGGCGGGCGCTATTTCATTGGGCGGGCTCCCGGTACTCTAGTAGCGCAAACGGCAGCACGGTATGCTAAAGGTGTCTAAGAAGGTGAAATCACATTCCTTTCACCCCTCTCCTCACTCTGTTCTAGCGAATGTAGGTTTGGTCATATGCCTCTGCATTCAGTATCTGATTTACCGGCATCTAAACGAGGATACCCACTCACTCGACGCGAATACACCTGTGACAGAAGCTGATGATAGGGAATGCAAAAAGGTTCTCGGTGTATAGGCATTCAACTACATTCAACAATAAGGGAGGGCGAACGCAAATACTTCCGCAACAACATAAAATGCCGAGATCAAGCTTGTGGGTAGCTTTTGGTGTAGAAGAGCAATACAATGGCAGCAAACAACTTAGACAAAGATTTGACATGCGCTAGTTGCAGCTCTTCATGCGTTACAGAGGCTGCTCAATATATTGCACGGGTTCGAATTTAAGACTAGGTAGAAAAAAGGTGGAAGACAACTGGATGACTAACGGTGTACGGCCAGTGAAAGTAATGGTTATGCAAACATTCCTATGGCTTTAAGGAGTGTAACAGCACTATGCATACTTATTTGGCAGCGTGGAAACGGCCCAGCGCTTCCTAGCCACTCCATACAGATGCTAAATATTATTATTACTCTTTGTGTGACAACTCAAATACCTCATGAGAAAGCATCAAGAATCGTGCGGCTTCGCCTATTGCATATTTCCAGTTAAATAATACACATCTTCGTTCAGATGTGATACGAAATTATAGAGTGCCGTACATGCTTTTTCCAATACTACAGTTACCTTAGAGAGCTTAGCCTAAGTATGGTTTCGTACACTGTCCTGGGAAAAACCACTCGATATATTCGTAGTCATTTGCAAGATAAAGTAGGCCGAAGTTAGAATTAGGGTCGTAGTACCATCCAAAAGCTTTTGTAGATTCTGCAGCAGTGAGAGGAACCTCATTTTTTCTATTAGTATGACTCTGCATGGTCATACCAAAAACAAAGAGCTCAAACTCGGATTGGTTTTATTGGTCGTTATCAGTATCCACAACCAAGGGTTTAAACTTTCGCAAGCAAACATCGTCCTGCAGTGGTTCATTGCGGATTCACATTAACATAACAAATTCAAAATTTGCGACTCAAAATATTTTCACGTCAATGTTGCACAAAATATCATTAAAACTTTATGTTGACAGTGAAAGAGGGTTGGGCGACTGAAAATAGGGAAACACGCACGTAAAATACGGGTTCCCGCATCTGCCTCTCATATATTTCGATGACTTTAAGGCTTCACTTACAATTGTCTCAGCCACCCTGAGGCTTTGTTTTTCCGTGCTATATATGTCATTTTGCTCTTTCTGGGAGTGTTACAACTTTAAATCAAAGTATAATGAGAGGAAGAAGATGGATAACACGGTATGAATGAGGACTGAACAAGGGTAGAGGGTGGGAAGCCTCAGTTAGCAGGTCAAGCCAACGTTTCGACGAGTGGACTTGCCTTCGTCTGGGCGAAGAGAGGTCCACTTGACAAGACGTTGGCTTTAACTGGGAAATGAGGCTTCCTCTCTTCTACCCTTGTTCAGTGTTCTTTCATAACTTTAAATCAAGGTACTTAGTATTGTAAAATGGCTGAATTGTTTTAAAAACTAAGATTGCAGTTTGTTCTACGCGTTCCTTCATGGTTATGTGGGGACGCCGCCAACAACACCTCTCTAAACTGGTCATCGAGCTCAAATTTTATCTGAGTGAATACCCAACCGACCAAAATTTGTGCGCCTAAAGAGGTATTTGAGATTTGAAATTCTATCCATGTTACAGCAAGATATATATCCTTTATGAAAATAAGAGTTGAGGTCTGAAATAATGCTGTCATTGGCTAAGCTGTGGGCTCAAATACGTTGAACCTTTCATATTTTATTATTAGTTCGTCTAAAAGAACATCGCTAGCTGTGAGGTAATTTCCAGGCGAGACACACATGCCCCAGACACCATTGCTGCCAGAGTAGTGATCATGCAGCATTCCTCATGTCCTGCGTGCATCTTATTATCTCGGATGAAAAGTAGCCACGCCAGAACAATATAAAGTTCCCTGGATCGCATTCCTGACTAAAAAAAATAATCAGAAGGCATAGAGAGTTTTTGAAGAACGCTATCCCCTCCCCGTAAATTGTCTTTGAAGATGGTATTTTGTTGCTTTGTGCTCCATATGGCACTTGACGAGTTTTAGTTTGCTAAAAGTGCGCTCTTTCCATTTAAAATTTTACTCTACACTCTGAGAATATGTTGCAAATCATTCTCGCTTCAGCCCTCTCTTTTTAATTCCTGTAATCACGTCCTTTAATTTCAGGATACAATAGTCGCGCACAACACACTGCATAATAATTCGCATATAAGGACGTGGTTAGTGTTTATCTAAAGTCGGTCTTCGTTCAATCGTCAGTTCAACCTCGAAGTATTTCTCAGTTTCTACTGACTTAAATACCATTAGGAAAACGAGTACAGCATATTTTGTACTTCCGAAAATGTTGTGTAAGTAGTACAATAATTTCTTAACTGTCTCATTGAAGTGCTATGAATCAAGGCAATAATATTTACTTAATCAAAATTCTCGGAATATCTTCGAGCTGTCTTCCGAGGATAAATAGACGAGCTGTGTGAAAATATTACAGTTACTGCCAAAATGTACGCAGAATAGGCTTTCTTGGCACATTAGATTTATTTAGATAAAGCGAGAACACCTGTTAAATATAAACTGAGAACTATAAGGTGAACAAAAAGCTTTTCAATCCCGGTTCCGCTCTTGCCTTGTACGTGCGCATGTTATTTTGTTTTATTGTGTCAGTAATTGTTCCTGTTTCTGTCCGTTATCTTTTCTCGTGTCATTATGATGATGAACATGAATGCGTCAATTCCAGGAAATAGGACACCTCCAATCTTTCGCTTTTTATAGTTGTGTGTCATCGTCGGTTATTGCATCCCTATATAGTTTATGATAACATACGCCATGTGGCATTCCAACTCCGTCCATTTCAGTGGCCCTCTTAGAATTTGCTTCCCCGTAAGGCACTTGGTCGTATCGCCTTCGCAGTAATTACATGTACTGCCCAGGGCATACCCTCGTTTTTTTTTTTAATCTATATTATATACAGACCATATTATTATATTGTTCAAGTAGGTAAAAATAACTCCAGGTTGCAACGATATGTTGGCTCCGCAACTGTTTGCCCAAAATATATTATATATAGTTTGGCTGATGAGCAGAAAACATTTTTATAGAATATATATGCATGTAATTATTGATCAAGTTGCAAAGCTGTCGCTAAGCAGATCAAAAATTTGCACAGTATGATGTACTGAGGAGGGATGGTCGGCTCGGAGTTTGCTTTCGCGTTAAAAATCGACAAATCACAAACTGAGAATTCCTGCAATATTTATATTCGCCAGATATACACGGGAGTGTGGATTTACGTTCCTATTCTAGAGTGTTTTTTTTTTCATGCATTCTTTGCTATCCGCAATTTCTTGATGTTATATTTTAAATCGGGTACAGTGCAAAATTTAAGAAAACAATATTCTCACGTCCTGACACACAGGGAAACGACGGCAGCAGAGACACAACGTGCTGGTTTCGCTGCTGTTGTGCTGCACTGTGCCGTACTGCCCTGATGACCCGAGGTCTCTGCTGCCGTCGTTCTGTCCCTGTGTGTCAGGACGTGACATTGCTGGAGCTGCTGGGTAACGATTCTCATCTAGTGCACCCCAAGACGAAATTCGAGCCCAGTATTAAGTCCTGGCCGCAGGATTTTCTTAGAGTCCGCAGCTGCACCTGAGATCCACGCTAGCCGACGTCAGCAAGGCAAAGCGCAGGAATTTGGACTCCCCGCAGAGCGGAACCAGCATGCGCGTGAGTGACGGCAGCAGCGTAGTCTTTTTCCTAGCGATCGCGCTTCTTCTTCTTCAGGCGCTACAATAAAAAGTGAATCAAATATGTATTACGTGATTATTACTCGCTAAGACCCGCACAACCCGTCTCACACCATAAAACCACACGATTTCGCAAATTACCCGGCAAGTCGGCGGGCCTAGCCTAGCGCCCAGGAAAGAGGTGACGAATGACTTTTTTTCGCTTACAAATTTCAGAAATCTGCATGTTTTTCCTTTTAAGTGCGATGCTTGTCGTTTTCTTGCCCACTTTATATGAGGGCTTAGTCTTTCCAGGCCAGCTGGCGTTTTGTGTAATCTGTTCTTTTTTTGCGAAAGCAATTCTTGCCTCCTGCTTGGCGCCTCATGTGGTACTCGCCAGGGAACAGCACATGAGGCACAAAAGGCAATACACACACAAAATTATGCATAAACGAACATGAAGCAATATAATTGGCGGCTGCAAGAAAAATGATTTCGCATTTCCGCGCGTAAGCAGACTGAAGTTAAACCTTGGAATTTTTAGACAGAGTAATAAAGAATAGAGAAGTGAAGTTAAAGAAACATGATAAAAAGAAATGGTCTTCTGCTGATTCAAGTAAACATGTTCAGATGCCTTTTTTTTCTTCGAGTTTGACAAAAACATGAAGCGCAGGGGTAAAGGCAGGAGTGTCACCTAGATGAGCGTATTTCTATCGCCGCTTTCTGACACACGACCGTGGCGTGCGCCTTCTTCTTCCTTATATCTTCCCGCGACATATAGTAATAATGCTGTGCTATATATGGCTCTGTTTTGCATCTGCAAAGCAGCGCACATTCTGTACTTAGACGACCGACACCCATGATTGTTAGACATGTGGTTGCACGGAGCCGTTTGTACATATTCCGTTGATTGGGTATTTTGAGAAAGATACGTAATAAAAGCAAGGCGCCCGTGTCTTGCGCGATGTCTGTGCATGTTAGAGAACCCCGGGTGGCCTAAATTTATCAGCCCTTCATCATGGTATCTCTCATAGCTTGAGATGCTCTGGGAGGTTAAACCGCATAATCAAAACCAACCAACACATACGAAAGCAAGTCCCTCGTGTGCTGTTCGATGTTAGTGCACGTTAAAAAAAAAGCCCAGATGGTCAAAATTTATATTGCCCTCGACAGCCTGAGTCGCTTTGGGGCGTTAAGCCGCATAATCCAGACCAACCAATTTTTCCTTTTCATCCTCCATTCATTCCATCTCCAAATATATAAAATGCCCTTGGAGCAAGGCTGTTAGCACAAAAAAAAAACAAAAAAAAAATTTAAACAAGCGAAATCTTGTTTAAGAAACAATTCGTCTGCCACGGGAAGTTTTAGGAAATAAAATGGGCGAAGATGTTTAAATGCATATATCGAAAAAAAATTAAAAAAAGAGCGGACAGGAGCAATCTTTCTTCGGCAATCTTCACGCTATGCACAAAGGCAGTTCTCCTTCCGTCTGTTTGCCGAGTTTTTGGCGGTTAGGATTAGTACACATGTGAAAAAAAATGGCCACCAAAAACACCATGAAAATTTCAGCAGCCAGTTTTAAATTACTGTGGAAAGTCCTGACAGATTAAAGAAAATAGTGCTTCAACATTATTAATGGTATTCAACGAGCACGAAGTTTTAGCAGGAACGAGGAACGGAGGCAGAATGAGCTTCTCCATGCAATAAGTTCCTGCGTGGTTTATTGAATGCTCGAAACATCAAAAAGTTCTGAGATAAACATAGTTTGTGTCAGTGCTATTGCTTATTATATAATGTTATAAAGGATTAAAGGCAAAACACATCTAATTAGTGGCCAGGTTTAAAGCTGCCCGCAATTATTTTGGGAGATGGGGGAGCGGTTAAATATAAGGAAATGAGCTGCAAAGTGCAGCTTTGACAGGGCGTGGTTTGTTTAGTTTCTATCTGCTGTTATTATGCAAAACCACTTTCTGATGGGGGCCTAAATTATTTTTTTTTAGAAACATATCTCAGTTACGGTTATTAAGTTTTTTCTGCCCACAAGAATCAATCTTGAAGATTGCTTCTCTGAAGAGAAAACTCGTTCTGAAAGGTAAAAATAATTACACGTCAGATAAACTTGCGAACAGTGAATCAATAAAAACATCAAGTTCTGTATCCAGTTCCTGAAAATTAAGCTCCAAACGTTTATGTTACCCACAACAAAACCACACCATTAATCATTTTTTTTTCCAACGTTATGATTCATTTGTTGGCTTCTAAAATATTAGTTTTTGTATTTAACGCACACTTACTTTCATTAACTAACTGTGTGTTTGGAAAACTCGTAATGAAAGTATCAATTAAAGCAACGTGTAGTATAACGACGCCAACCAATAACTAGGCGCTTTGAACTTCCAACGCCTTGTTATCGACGGCCTGTGCTTTAATAACCCAACATTCAAGGTCCAGAAAAACTAATAATACAACTTTAGCAACGTTATAATCAAGGCTATAAGTTGAAGTTACAGAAAGCTGAGTTCCCTCTACGCTTAAATTTCCCATCTGACTTTGGTTGCCCAACTCACATGAATGAAAAATGACGCGTTTTAACTTGTGTCGAAAAATATTAGTTTCTGAAATATATTCAAATGTTTGTACATCAGAAGCCTTCTTATCCTCAGACGAGTTCTCTGTGAACTCATACTAAAGCTTCCTGTATGTTTTGACGCTTTCTATGACTGAACTCTGCATATGATAAGAATGGTTAGCTAAGTCTCGACAGAAAGAATAGTTCTGTTGTGGCAAGGGATAACAAATTGGTAAACTCAGAGACTGATTGCATCTAAGCACTTATTAAAAAAAGAAACGGGAAACAGCCAAGCGTTTAAAAACGCGGTTAGCAAAGTTTGCCTCTCAGAATACGAATGTCCATCCGTTACTACTTCGCTACTAACAAATAAGGCGGTTCTCGGGTACTGTGTGCTGAGAAGGAAGGACGTGAGTAAACAAATACATGAAACCAAATACGTGCGCATTGGAGTTCTGACACCTTTAGGTAAGGGTGTTGGTAAAACCCACATTAGTACAGGAAACCGTAACCGCAAGTGTTTAGCCATGATGCCTTATAACTCTTACCCAAATTTCGGTGTGCAATTCATACGCTGGATAAAGATGTTTCTTGTTCTTTTTTGTGCTAAAAAGAAGCATTAATCTTCCAGCGTACACTACGCGTATGTTGCTCATTTTCCAAAAGCTTTTCGCGTAAGATACTGCGAAAAGAGCAGTCTAAAATGTTTCGGTTTCAGATTTACAAGAAGCGAAACAACTATATTGGCAAAGGGAGATACCAAATCTTCAATGGTCAATATATGTGAACCGGAAATGCACCCTAATCCCAGGGGTACAAAAGATATTTTCTGGCTCAAGAATGCATGCGACTTGAAACTTTATTACACGCCCTTATTTAAGATGCACGTGACGCTGCGTTTAAGGCATTGATGAGCTTAAGCGATGCACTTCTATTTGGAAGTTCACTTCAGTGCACTGCGATAACTTCACCTCAAGGAGCCTTATTTTTTCAATGGCTACAAACTGTCCCAGTAAAGCTTTTCCTAAGTGGATGTCGTAATTTTCCTGGCATGAGACTGGCATATATTTACAATGGCACAGTGTTTGCAGTGTCTTCTGACGCATTATCTCTGTCAAAAGTCAGCATTGAGTTCGGCTATCTCGTTAAGTCCTAAGTAACAATCTCCGGCTGTGCCACAAACGTGTGTGTCTCCTAATGAGCCTGCTTATTACTCGGAAGGCGGTGCTGGTCGGCGAACTCGGAGTGCCCGGTTCAGCGATGAGACTGCCGCCTTGTGGGTAGTCTCATCGCCTTGCCGCCCTGCCACCTTGTTGAATCGTTCGGACCACTAAGTTCTAAGCCGGACAAACGAAAGCGAGCGCGCCGGTGATTTAGGTTCGGCCGGGCCGAGACCATTTGCAATGTCTATCTGATTTGTAGCAACTTGCCAGAAGGCTCGCTGGGCATATTTACATGAACGAGGGTTTCGTTCGGCGGATAATGCCTTTTCTTGAATGCAGGTTTCTTGACCAATCTCTATCACAGAAAACAGCTTCATTGCTGCTGCTTGTCCCCACATTTCTTTAAGACCTCCAAAACCTAAACAACAATAGTAAGCACAGTACAGACCACCTTTCATTTCCAGAAACCCATGAAGCACCTCTTTATATGGCAGCTGCCCAAGAAATAAATTCTTGCATGATTACACTTTTTAGGTGATGACACTTTTTAGGTGAAATGAATTCAAACATGCACGCCTGTCGCAAAAGAGAATTCCAAAGAGGGGCTTTTCGGCCTGGGTTATCATCTTCTCTTGGAGCAAATCCTGAAACTTGACTTCTTTCGTTATTGTATTAAAAACAACGCAGACAAGTACTACATATATGCTCATAGAATTTATATCAGTTGTATAAAAAGATACCTTAAATAAAACATGGATTTGGAAAGAATACGGGAGATTAGTCTCCGAAGTAATCCTGACATAATTGAAAAGCTATTTTGCCTTTTGCCTCTTAAAATTGTGATTTCATTTTACTTTTACTCATTCACAAAGTATTTTTTAGCTAGCGGTTTATGACACTTGTGGGCGCTCAAGAATTTTGCGTACAGGGCTCTAAAAAGGTAACCTAGATTTAACGCACAGATATAGATGTTGCACTGTTAGTTAACACGTTGACTACGTGCAACACGAATGCCGCAGTTCAGATCGATATTGTAATTTCCTTTTTTTAATAATTAGTGCAGGGCTTTCCAATGCTTTTGCTCTCTGCTGTAGATTGCTATTGGGACACATGACTCGAACGAAAGTTATTAATTTTTGTACCTGTGAGACAACTGAGAGCCGGAGCGTTTACAGCCTGCGGCTCCTATACTTTCTTCTTTTTCTACCACTCTCGACGTTCAGATACGGCGCTGCTATACTGAGATCTGCGACCTTCTTTAGTTAACAGAGCAATCATGGGGAACAGTTGTACCCTAATTTCTGGGTTGCTCGATGTGCATACCCTGGCCAGATGTAATATTCTTACCGCAACACTGGATTATAAGCCTTCTCGTGGATGCCTAAAGGCACAAAGAAAAGCCAAAAGGTACAAAATAGGTTACGATGGATGGTTGTTTTCGCCACTGAACTAATAGGAGCCTCACTATGACAATAGGCTTTTCATCACGGCGCTGAAAACGCAACCACGAGGCGTCATGACTCTGGAGCAATGGAATATTTACACAAAGAATGGCAACGATAATAATGTTTCTATGCATTGCTCATTGTGATGGTACTCACAAAACAATAAATTTTCTGCACAGCCTCAATAACTATCTTCCTACCTTCATTACTTACCGCTCTGCGTGCTTATGTCACGCCGTGGTTTGGCCTCTGTGGAAACGCCCTTTCTTTCTCGACGCATGCAGCACACTATCCCAAAGTCCCCACGGGACCCATCCCGGGTCATTTGCATCGTGGGTAGGTAATTAAGCCGTTAGATGGTTGCTACATACCACGCCTGTTTTCGCCATTAATTGCGAAAATGATAAACAGCGATATGCAAGCAGTCACACGCCCTTTCCTCATGGCATTTAAACAGTCTAAAAGAGGAATAATACGAAACATGTATTTTGTGTGGTCATTTTATTTCTGCTGCTGCTCTTTTACAATGGACAGCCTTATCATGCGTCCAATACATATGCGAGCCTTATCTTCAAACGGGGCTCGACAGACACTGCATAATTTACGCGACGGGAGGAGTCACATGTGTCTCTGTGTCAATGATGACGTATATATTTTCGAGAGTGAAGACAACTTCAGGAAAGCTTTGAAGAGGGAATGCTACTGGTACTTTATTATTCGAATGTATAGCACTGTAGAAGAGCACAAAACATAGCAGAATCACAAAACGGCCCTGAGAAGAGAGAGCGTGGTGAGAAAACAGCATGCCTCAACATAGCATGTCGGAGACAATTCCGCAAGAAAAATAGTACGAGTGCGCTGGCGTTATTCCTTCTGTCGCTCTATTATAACTATATTTGTATAGTGAATTATTTGTTTCCCCTGTTCTGCTTTTGAATGTCGTCCCTGCATAAACTTTTAGTACAGTGTATTTTGAGTATATTGTTTCTATCTTTGTGTTGCTTGCACTTGTTACTGATTTTACTTTGTGGTGCATCTCAGTTTGTCATGCACCTTGACGCTAATCTACGAAGGCCAATGTGTGAGTGCATGCTCATCACATTGGGGTAGTACTTACCAGTCCGGGTATTCTTATGCTTTGTCTAGCAGGAAAATAAATAATTTGACGCACAACAAAAGGAACGCGAAAAAAAAGCCTATAAAAGGAGAAATGAGCGTGCGAAAAAATACCCACCATCTGCAAACTTGTGTACAAGTTGCAGTGTTTTTAAATAACAAAAAAAGATAAATAATAGTTTTTCTGATTCGGCGTAAAGAGTATGTATTTGTTAGAGACGTTTCTGTGTTTGTGCTCCACAGGCGTTTTTTGCTTTTGCATAACTACAAACGACAACTACATTTCGGTACGCATTATGCCAGAGGATTTAGACTGCTAAAATACGACGTATTTATGCCCCCTGTAACTCTATATATGTTTAGGTAGAACATATGTACTGTCCAATAAGGAAAGTAGGAGACAGAACTGCCATGCGTTTTCGTAATCATTAATTTCATGCTGAAACGACTGCTCTGGGAATCGCTCGAGAGTGCTTTGTCGGCAACCACGGTATCAGCTCAGCGTCGAATCTAAAAGCCCTTCATTTATGAGAGAAAACCGAATCGGTTTGGTACTTCGCGCCAAGTTAGGCCTGTGCACACGAATAACCAAAATTGTTGAAATGACCATGTACTCATGTCGTCATTGACCAGCCGCGGAGAGTTAATCATAACTAGTAGCTTAACCGGAGTCGATGATACATATAATGAAACATATTATAAACGAAGTCCTCCCCTTTCTTAAATTTTACCCCAGCATATGTATTAGCTGTTTTAAATTCTAAGAGCGCACAGAATCATAATAATAATAAACTAGTGATACTTTTGCCTTGTGTCAAAATTTGACAAATATTTCTTAGAACCTTTTAAGCACTAACCAGTGCGTCTGGACATGAAAATAGTCGCGCAAACGGTTCTTGATTATTTTCGTTAAACTAACTGGGCTTTGGTAGAAGTTCGGCATCCATACTAAAAATAAATTTATTTTGTCTTCCTAAAACGGGACATACTGCACTAGCAAAAACCTGCGCTAAAGATAATACATAGAATATAATTACTTAGTTATATCCCTCATTTTAAATAAACCTAACTTTTATAGCCACAGGCTTATGTTTGCAATAGAATTTTATCGAAATACTCGAACTTGGAACAGTCAACCTTCGCTTGAGCTCTGCCTTCTGTCCCCAAGGTTCATAATTTGTAGAACAAAATATTGCGTGGTGCAACTACACCACCCGCTCTGCATTGTGGAAGAAGGCCAGGTCGAGACGGCAAGGTCGAGACGGCAAGGCATGCCGTGTCTGGCGTTTGTTCCGATAGACAATCGAGGCGCGTGCCACCGGTGACGCCGCGGGATGATGAAGATGACAATGGCATTTACGCGTGAATGAAGAAAATTCTTGAAAGGCTCACACAATTTCCCCCAGGAGTCGGAAGCGGCCAGCCTGGTGGCTTTTAAGGAAGTGCTGTATCGCGGCTCACAAATTGCTTCAAACGAGACACATGAACTATCTGAGTGCCACGGTGATGTCGATCGGCTGGGGGATGAATAGGTGTCACTTTGTAGTTCACTGGGGAAGTTTGTGAGATGCCCGTGTATGGACCAAAGTAGCGGTGATGAAGTTTATCACTAAGGCCAGGGGTGCGGAGAGTTGCGTAAAGTAGTACTTCGTCACCAGGACGGAAGGAGGCTTCACGATGAGCAGAATTGTAACAACTCTTGCGATCTTCGTGGCAGGCTTCTGTGTTAAGGCGAGCAAGGTAACGGCATCTGGCCACACGGAATATGAACTGGGCAGGTACTGATGTGGAGAAGCAGTCGGACGAAGAAAAGAATGAACTGTCGAGAATTGTGCTAAGAAGGCGGCCATAAACGAGGAAAAATGAAAAGTAGCCGGTTGTCCGCTGTATTGCTGTATTATAGGCGAATCTAACAAATGGTAAAATAGTGTCCCAATTTCGATGATCCGGTGGGACGTACCATTGAGATCATATCCGACAAAGTGCGATGAAAGCGTTCCATCAGATTGTTAGTTCTGAGGATGGCAGCTTGAAGTGGTCTTGTGAAGGGTGGATGATGCGTGGAGAACTTCGGCAAGCACTTTCGATAAGAAGGTCGTTCCGCGGTCACTTAGAAGCACCCGTGGAGCACCATGCCGCAGTACAATATATCGCAAAAAGAAGTTTTCAACCTCTTGAGCAGAGCCAGTGGGCACAGGTGCTGTCTCTGCGTAGCGCGTAAGGTGATACACAACCGTGATGATCCAATGGTTGGCCCGATCAGAGAGAGGCAGGGGATCATATAAGTCGATGCCGACTACTTCGAATGGTGTGGCTGGACAGGGAAGGGGTTTTAGGAGGCCAGCAGGTGAAGTCGGCCGTTTGCGACGTTGGCATAGGGGGCAGGAAGCGACGTATTTAGCTACACTGGAAGAGAGGTCAGGCCAGAAGAACCGTCTTTTCACGCGGTCGCAGGTTTTGTGAAAACTTAGGTGACCTGCCGTAGCGTCATCGTGTAGAGCCGCTAGGATACTTGGGCGAAGCAAACGCGGGAGGAATGGCATCCAGCGGGTTCCCTTAGGGCAATACACGTAGCGGAGTAGGATGCCATCTTCGAGTTTGAAGTTGCGTAACTGTCGGCGGAGCCTATCATTGGGTGGGTTCAAAGTGCCTTAAAGGCTGTCGATGATAGGACGGCATTAGGCGTCGGCTAGTTGCTGCGACCGGAGAGCGTGTTTGTTGTCAGAGGTGTCAGACGAAACTGCTGTGATATGCATCGGACGAAGAGAGAATCGGCTCTGGTCAGAGGAGGAAATACACTGCGTAGAAAAACAGCAGGTTGATGGCGAAAGTGGGCAGCGAGAAAGCGCGTCAGCATCTTGGTGGTGACTACCATATTTATAAACGACGTCGAACTAGTATTCTTGTAGGCGTAGAATCCAACGACCAAGTCGACCTGTCAAATGTTTCAGTGAAGACAGCCAGGAAAGAGCATGGTGATCGGTCACAGCTGTGAAGTTGCAAACATATAGATAAGGACGAAATTTTTGAACCGCCTAGATGACGGCAAGGCATTTCTGCTCGGTAATGGTATAATTTTGCTCAGCTGGAGTCATGGTACGGCTGGCGAAGGCAATGACTTTCTCACGGGAAGTTGCGTCGCGCTGTAGAAGTACAGCGCGATGCAGTTTCGTACTGTGCAATCCACACGAAAGCGCTGCGCGCTTTAAGTAGTTCATGAAGGGAAGCAGCAATAACTGCAAAATGTCTAATAGAGCGGCGGAAATAGGATGCCAGGCCGACAAAACTGCGCAAATCTGCAGTCCGTTGAGGACGAGCGAAATTCAGTACCGCCATAATTTTTTTCAGGATCTGGACGAATGCCGTCATTGAAATGTGGATTTAATAGATAGTTTGAACGTCTAGCACTGGCAGTATATCGGGCACAGCAGGATCGGGATATCAGCCGCAGGGCGCAGCTTTAACGCGAGAGAGATGGGCGCCGGAGACCAGGGATGGTGATGGCGATGCCGCAGGGTTGTTTCTTCTTCGTCTTCTTTACATTTTCCCCGCGTGAAGAAGTCGCCATCCTGGCGATTCACGGAGAAGAGACAACCAGAGGGTTGTAATACGGCTTGAGGCGGCTATCATGGACAACCTCACGGCCGCGGCGGCGGTGGTCGGAAAAAGGGGTGACTGGATCGATGATGTAGTTAACAGGGGACGTGCGTTCCAAGACGCGATAAGGTCCGTGGTATTTAGTTTCTAGTTTGCTGGTGGCAGGAACGCATAGCCAAACGAAGCTGTCGGCCAGGAACGTCGGAGTAGGGGTATCGCTATCATGCTGATCTTTGCGATAGCCTTGAGTGTTGGAGGTAAACGTGCGAGCTAGCTGACGGCACTCCTCAGCCTTCTGTACAATATCGGACAAAGCACTGTACTCAGAGGCATCTGGATGGTATGGCAAAATTGTGTCCAGAGTACAAGATGGTTCACGGCCGTATAAGAGAAAGAAGGGCGAAAAACCAGTTGTTGCTTGGGTGGCAGTATTGTACGCGAATGTTACGAATGGCAGTACCTGGTCCCAGTTGGAGCTTCCAGATTCAGATGTAACACACATTGCGATCATGTCCCCAAGCGTACGGTTGAAACGCTCCGTGAGGCCGTTGGTTTGCGGGTGCTACGCGGTTGTAGCCCGATGTATCGATTTGCAAGACGACAGGAGCTCTTGGACTACTTCGGAAAGAAAGACACGACCACTATCACTGAGTAGTTCGCGAGGGGCGCCGTGTCGAAGAACGAAGTGGTGCAGAAGAAAATGGGCTACCTCTCGGGCTGTCGCCGCGGGAAGTGCAGCAGTCTCGGCGTAACGGGTCAGGTGATCGACGGCGACGATCACCCATCGATTACCAGCGGCACTGCATGGTAGCGGACCATAAAGGTCGATTCCCACGCGATCAAACGGGCGAGCTGGACACGGTAAAGGCTGGAGAGGGCCAGCGGGGTGGCGAAAAGTCTTGCGTTGTTGACAGGCGGTACAAGAGCGAATGTAGCGCCGTACGAAATTGTACATTCCCCGCCAGTAGTACCTCTGACGAATTTGATCATAGGTTTTCAGCACGCCGGCATGAGCGTTTTGCGGGTCAGTGTGATGGTGGGCACAAACCTCGGAGCGTAGGTGGCGCGGAATGACAAGACGCCACGTTCTGCCGTCTGAGTTGTAGTTCCTTCGGTAGAAAAGGCCGTCCCGAATGGTGAAATGGGAGGCCTGTCGGCGGAGTGCCCGAGGATGCGTAGCCGCGGAAGTAGTGCCAAGGATATCTAGCAGGTTAGAGACCCAAGGATCTTCTCGTTGCTCGAAAGGCATATCCTCAATGGTGAGTGCTGACAAGGATGCTTGAGGAGGGGACGATGAGTTATCCGAGTGCACCGGTGACCGAGAAAGAGCGTCGGCGTCAGAGTGCTTGCGGCCAGAGCGGTACACTACACGGATGTCGTATTCCTGAAGCCTGAGAGCCCAGCGCCCGAGACGGCCAGACGGATCCTTGAGAGACGCGAGCCAGCAGAGAGCGTGATGATCTGTAACTACCTCGAAGGAGTGGCCGTATAAGTAAGGGCGGAACTTCGTTACAGCCCACACGATTGCTAAGCACTCCTTTTCGGTAACGGAGTAGTTGGACTCGGCTTTGATAAGAGCACGGCTTGCGTAGGCGACAACGTATTCGGAGAAGCCAGGCTTGCGCTGGGCGAGGACGGCGCCGAGGCTGACACCACTGGCATCGGTGTGAAGTTCTGTAGGTGCAGTAGGGTCGTAATGGCGAAGGATTGGCGGTGACGTCAGAACATTGCGCAGTGTCGCGAATGCATCATCGCAGGCTGGCGACCAAGAGGAGAGGTTAGGGGTGCCTTTCAAGAGCTGTGTAAGGGGGGCTATGATGGTTGCGAAATTGCGAATAAAACGACGAAAGTACGAGCAGAGGCCCACGAAGCTTCGCAGTTGTTTCAAAGTGGTCGGTTTCGGAAAGTCAGCAACGGCGCGGAGCTTCTCAGGATCAGGCAGAACTCCATCTTTGCACACAACATGTCCGAGTATTGTGAGCTGGCGGGCACCGAAGCGGCACTTTTTGAGGTTCAGTTGAAGACCGGCGCGGGTTAGGCAGGTGAAGACCTGGCGAAGTCGAGTCAGGTGGGTCGGGAAGTCGGTTGAAAAGACGACGATATCATCGAGGTAGCATAAACAGATGCTCCATTTTAGGCCGCGAAGTACAGTGTCCATCATTCTTTCAAATGTGGCTGGGGCGTTACAGAGTGCGAATGGCATAACATTAAATTCGTATAGTCCGTCTGGAGTAATAAAGGCGGTCTTAGCGCGATGCTCCTCTGCCATGGGCACCTGCCAATATCCAGAGCGCTAATCGAGTGAAGAAAAGAATTCTGCGCCTTGCAAGCAGTCTAGGGCATCGTCGATTCGTGGGAGGGGGATACACATCACGACGAGTAATTTTGGTTGAGGCGGCGATAATCAACACAAAATCGTATTGAGCCATCCTTCTTTTTTAACTAAGACCACAGGAGAAGACCATGGGCTACAGGATTCTTTAATTACTCCGCGTTGCAGCATGTCATCGACATGTTGGGCAATAACACGGCGCTCAGTCGGGGGCACACGATATGGCCGCTGAT
Source organism: Amblyomma maculatum (assembly GCF_055883805.1). Classification (NCBI taxonomy): domain Eukaryota; kingdom Metazoa; phylum Arthropoda; class Arachnida; order Ixodida; family Ixodidae; genus Amblyomma; species Amblyomma maculatum. The sequence continues at coordinate 109,706,502 of NC_139347.1, read as the reverse complement.
GGAGAGGTGGATGAGCGCCAGTGTCGATGAGGTGGGAAACGGTCGTCGTGCGACCCAAGGAAGACTGCGGGATGTCGAAGGAGGAGCGGAATTGGCGTAGAAGATCAAGAAGTTGCTCGCGGTGGCGCGGTTTTAGAGCGCTGTCCACGGAATGGTCAAAAAGGTCCCGCTGTAGCGGATCTGAAGCCACACGAGTTGGAGTCAAGGCGTCAACTTGGCAAACAGGGAACGACTCATCATCAAAGGCGAACAGAAGGTCCACGGGCTCGATGCGGCCAAGGCACTCCCCTTCGATCAACATAGCGGGAGAAGCCAGGGGATTGGCTACCAGGAGTGTGCTAGCGCCGTTGTTCACATCAAGGACGGCAAACGGCAGCGGTAAGTGGCGGCGGCGGCAGACAACGTTAGAGGGCACAAAGAGGACTGTCGCGGCGGTAGTAAAAGAAGCAGTGAGGGGAACCAGAACAGCGCTAACGGGTGGGATGGTTGTGTCATGAGCTACGAGGAGTTTGGCCGCAAAACGAGGACGCGGCTCGTGGAGCAGGGCATCAGATGGTGCATCCCTCGATTCAATGAGCTCTGCTTGAGGACTGGCGCAGTCTATGACAGCATGATGCTTGGACAGGAAATCCCAGCCGAGAATGACGTCATGAGAACATGTCGGGAGGACGACGAATTCGATGATGTACAAGGCTGAAGCAATAACGACGCGAGCAGTGCAGACAGCTGTCGGCTGTATACTGTGAGCGGATGCGGTACGAAGCGATAGTCCCTCGAGCGGCGTAGTCACTTTTCGGAGGGAGCGGCAGAGTTTTTGGCTGATAACTGATACAGCGGCACCGGTGTCGACGAGCGCAAGAGTATGGACACCTTCAACGATGACAGGAATAACATTCGCGGGATTAAGACGAGGACTTTGAATTTCTGTCGAATACGCAGTTCGTGCCTCGCGAACTGCGGCGTTTAGTTTTCCGGCTGGGTCGGCGCATTGGCGAAATGGAGCGGCGACGTGGTAATGGCGAACGACGAGGGAGGAAGTCCGGAGGATCAGGGGGTGCTGTTGGAGGACCCGATGGTACTGGGAACTGGGGGGCCAAATAAGGTGGCGCAGGCCGTGCAGCAAAGGGCATATTTATTCGGCGCCGGCAGTAGCGTGTAGTGTGTCCAGGGATGCCGCAGTGGTAGCAAATAGGCCTGTTGTCTGCAGTGCGCCATGGAGATGGTGTCTGACGCAAGGCGGGAGCGAAAGCTGTTGGTGCGGACCGCATGGGGGCGAAGCATAGGCATATGCTGGCTCAGGCGGTGGACTTGAAGTGACTTCGGCATACGTGCGACGCGCAATACTTGAGGAGGAGCCGGCGCGAATGCTGGAGCGTAGCTCAGTGGCGCAACGCCGGACGATGACATTGTGGGCGTGGGGAACGGCATTGAGGGTGCGACAGGAGCTGATTGAGGAACAAGATTAGGGACGACTTCAGACACATGCTGCTGGATTGCACGGCGAAGCTCCGGAACAAGGCCAGTTGGTGTCGACTCCTTAATATATGGCTGCAGAGACAGTTGTCGCGCGACCTCCTGACGTACAAAAGCCTTGATGTCTTCAGAGAGGCTAGATGACTCCCTTTCCGCGGCAAGTTCAGCAAGTGATGCTTGAGACTGGCGAGTCAAAACACGCTCCTTGCGGAGTTCGTCGTAGCTTTGACAAAGGTCGTATATTTCCTTGACCGTAGTGGGGCCTTTGGCGACGAGCATGTTGAAAGCACCGTCATTTACTCCTGTGAGGACATGATGTATTTTAACGGCCTCGGTCATGGTCGGGTCAACGCGGCGACACAAATCAACAATGTCCTCAATGTAACTGTTGAGCGATTCACCGGGCAGCTGTAGTCGCGATCGAAGACGCTGTTCCGCGCGGAGTTTTTGGACGGTGGGGCGGCCAAAGACATCTGAAAATTTGGTCTTGAAATGCGCCCAAGTGGTAAAGTCAGACTCGTGGTTTCGAAACCACAGATTAGCGACGTCACTGAAGTAAAAGATTACATTATTAAGCTTACGATTGTCGTCCCAGTTATTGTGGCGGCTTACCCCTTCGTAAGTGGACAGCCAATCGTCGACGTCGTCATCGCTGCTTCCACTGAAGGTAGCGGGGTCCCGTTGGCGAAGGGAACCTGTGCAGGTGACTGGCGGATGTAGGTGCGATGAAGTAGGCTCCGTCATTGGGGTAGTCAACGTTCTGCTTCGAAGTTCCAGAGAGAGATGGGTACAGGGAACCTCAGCTTGACCTCCACCAAGTGAAATGTGGATTTAATAGATAGTTTGAACGTCTAGCACTGGCAGTATATCGGACACAGCAGGATCGGGATACCAGCCGCAGGGCACAGCTTCAGCGCGAGAGAGATGGGCGCCGGAGACCAGCTATCGTGATGGCGATGCCGCAGGGTTGTTTCTTCTTCGTCTTCTTTACATCATGACTAACTAGATGTCCCAAAATTTTAATTTCATTCTGTGCAAAGTGTCACTTGGAGTTAAGTTGAAGGCCTGCTGAAACGAGACATGTGAGAACTTCATTCAGGCGCGTAAGATGGTTGTTAAAAGTTCACGAAACGATACCAATGTCGTCCAAGTAACCTAAACAGGTTCTTCATTTTAGTCCGCGAAGTATTGTATCGATCACTCTTTCAAATGTCGGTGATGCGTCACGAAGGCCGAAGGGCATAACATTAAATTCGTAAAGTCCATCCGGAGTTGCGAAAGCGGAGTTTTCTTTGCCATCTTCATGCATTGGTATTTGCAATAACCAGAACGGAGGTCCGAGGTCGAGAACTATTCAGCGCCTTGGAGAGAGTCAAGCGCGTCGTCAATTCGCGGCATCGGGTATACATCTTTGCGGGTAATTTTGTTGAGTGCGCGGCAATGAACACAAAGGCGTACCAGCGTGTCCTTTTTTTTTTTAACTAATACGTACTACTGGAGGGGACCATGGGCTTCTTGAGGGACGAATGATATTGCGACGAAGCATGTCATTTACATTTTCTTCAATAGCTTTACTTTTAGAGAGAGAAACCCAATAATGCCGACGGCGAACGATGCAGTTAGTTTCAGTAAAGAAGCGGTGGTGTGCAACACTAGTCCGTCCCAGTGGTGGGCAAGTGGCATCAAAGATGGCTTGGGGATGTCGAAGAAATGTCAGCAGTTCTTGGCATTGGCTAGGCGTGATGTTCGGATTAATAGACTTTGAGAGAGCAGGAAGAGAGACGGCTGTCGAAAGTCGCTGCTGAGGAAGAGGGGCGGTGAGCACCATCATTGACAAAGGTTGAACATCCAAATTCAAGGCAGAGAAGCTCCTTTTGGGAGCACGAGAGATTCACGTGAAGTGTTAGTGGCCGCTACTGTCGCTGAGTCGTTGCGGAACCGGACGAGACTTGACGGGAAGGCGAAGCAGCGTGCAAGATGACGATGAGATGGTGCGATAAGTACGTCTCCATCAGTGATGTGGTCAGAAACAACGGTAAGCAGTTTTTCGCACTGAGGAGGCAGAACAGTGTCAGCTAGGGCAATGAGGGGATACTGTCGTTCAGAAAAGTCCGATGCAAAATCACTGTCTGTCATATGGATGACACGGTCGCCACAGGAAATTAACGCTGAAGCAGTTGACAAAAAATCTAATTCCAAATATCATCAGATGCGCACAAGGTGAAAGCACAGCAAACTGCACATGGTGGCGGACGCCGTCGATAACAACTCTCACAGTGCACTTTGCTGAAGGGCGCAGAGGAACGTCATTTGCTCCACGTAGTTGAGGTCCATCATATGGTGCCGTCACTTTTCGTAAGCGATAGCACAAATCAGCGTGAATAACAGAAATTGCAGCCCCTGTATCAATCAAAGCTTCGACCAATAATCCTTCAGCGAAAGCCGAAATCACATTGTACGGGCGATCAGGAGGACTTTTCGTAAGTTTGCAGAGTGCAGTTTGACCTCCGGCAATTGCATCATTTAGTTTTCCGGATTGATATTCGCTGTATTCGAATTAAGGGTTGTAAAGATAATGATGAAGAATTTTCGATCTTCCCGTTGCAAGGCAATTGTTTTTCTGAACGGAAACTGATTACTGCTGTTTTCAAAAACGCTCGCTGCTACTTTCATAAAAACTGATCAGTATGTGCATACAATCCGCCTTTTGCGCGAGTTTTCTGCGCATGCGCGAAGTCGTAGCGGCGACCGATGGAAGCACACTGGACGGCGTCGACGGCGTTTTTCGGCGCCGCCAGTGCACGGGGGCTGGCGGCGCCGGGCAACGCGGTGACCGTCACAGGCTTGCAGAGCGATGCCAACCACACCTGCCGCGTACGGTTGCCACTCTCTAAGCGTGCCGAGATGCAAGACGCGGTTTTTTTCAGGTTTATTTGGGCGAGCCGCGACCAACAACGACGTGAAGCTTGAATTAGGGCCACCAAGCGTCAAAATGTGAATGGCCGACCTTAGCAACCGACAGCGTACTCTCGACTGTGCGAAAAACACTTCGTTACAGGTATGTATGCATCGAAAGGAAATGTGCATGATGAAAAGTATTTACAGGAGTTTGCACCAAGCCTGTAACCCACCAGTGATAGCCGCAATGAGCATTTGTTCGGCGCGTTTGATAGCGATGTATTTTGTCGTTTGTTTTCTTGATGTGCGAAGGGGCCGGGTAGCGCAGATATCACAGGTGGCTGTGTGCGCCACACCGTAATATTTAGCATGCTTTATCACGACTGCCGCCTGACTAAAAAGAAAAAAAAATGGGCGTTTGTTGTGATGCACCGCCGTTCGCGAGCCGATTGGTTGAGCTGGTCATGAGGCTCGTGAACGGCAGTGCAATAAAACGAAGGTACTTTTTTTCTTGCTAGTCAGGTGGCAGTCACTATAAAACATGCTAAATATTACGGCCTAGCGCACACAGCCGCCTGTGATATATCTAAGCTACCTAGCCCTTTCGCACATAAAGAAAAGAAACAACAAAATACATCGCCGTCAGGCCCCGGCGCAACAATCACGCATCGAAGAAATCCTCATTGCAGCTATCACTGGTGCGTTAAAGGCTGGGTGCAAACTCCAGTAGGTACTTTTCATCATGCATATTTCCTTTAGATGCATACATACTTGTGGCATCTGTGTTTTTGCTGTTCGGAGCATATGATGCACTTGACACGCTTGCACGACGCAAAGTATTTTTTTTTACCTTAAAGGCTCGCCTTCGTGCACGCCAAAGCATTCGGATTTTGTTCCTTTGGTGTACGCAATCAGATGCACTTCGTTAGGAAGCTATCGTCTTCTTCGTCCAACCGTTTTCAACGGCAAGGACATCTCCCGGCACAAATGAGTCTGCTGGAGGGTTCTAGCTGCACCATTGTAGATGACGCTAGGAGGAATTAAGCGACGCCCATTGCACCATGCCGGCGCTGCGGCGACCGCATTTTGGTCGGTAACTCAAGACACCCCGCGCATATGCGCCGCTCGAAGTCACAGGAGACGACTCCGCATCAACAAACCCCTGGCTGCTTTGCCCTTTGAGATCCGTCTCTTCGTCTCTCTGCCTCCGCGCTGTCTGCCAAATACCCTGCACGCTGAGAGCATCTCAATCTGTCACGTCGAACACGGCCCGCGCTACACGCTCTTACAATACGAAGATAGTATATGCGTGCGTTATGAGTGGATTGTGAAAACGCTGTACATTCCCCCATACTGCGTGAACATGATATACTTCAATCACTGTCACTACTTTCTGCCCTGAGGCTAAAAAAGGGGGGAAGCTTTCGCTTTCTACCTGCGTTGGCGTGGCCTTTTCCTATGGTGCGCTTTCGCGTCGTCTGCTACACTGCCGTCCATTGTGTTTCTCGCCCGCTCCCGCATGATGGCGCCACATCCTCGCGCAAAAGGCGGATTGCACATCTGCTCTCATGGGCCAGCGAGCGAGTTTGTGCAGACAAGAATATTTCGTAATTTGTTCAAATCTGAGACGCCTATTGGTTCCATGGCCGAGGTCGAATTTAATCAGACACGTGTTCCTTTTCAACGAGATAATATATGATTTGGTATAAAATAAATGAAATCATGGAAGACCCATATCATTTCCTATACATTATGAACATATATATCTGCATATACATAGCCGGACCTTGTTGGTATAATCATGCTAAGAAGTCAAAGGCAACCTGGCTCAAGCTTACACCTGCATTTCGACCTCATTCAGATATTTGTGCCCAAAAATAATGCCTTGGACCCATATTACTTGGTAACCACTGGCAAGGTTGGCATAATATGGATCCCCTTTTGTTGTTTAAGATAGTCTAATGTTCCTATGTTACAATGATTTCTGCAAAAAAACTTCGTTTGTGTGCACATAAATTCGCTTAGACTTTAGGCTGGGTAGTATAAACAAACACCGAATTTGCGTTCAGTTAAGTATGAGTTTAAAACAGGTGTTAGGCCTGCTGTTAGCGGACCTGCGGTTCAATGGACTGAGACCTGTCAGGCCAAACGCAGCGACTGGAGGTGAGTTCAATCAACTGAACTTTGACGTACGTAAAAAAAAGGAAGCGAACTTGGTTAGGGACGGAGAATCTCGCCTTAAATTTTGCAGCTAGAATAAACGTTGCTTAGGCGGCGACCTGCTCGCAGATGTGATCCAAACGATTTACGCGATATGCAGGCGTACGTTGACAGCCGCGCACTGCGCGAACCCAGCGGTATGCGAGCTGGGTGCAGTGCTCGGCAAACCGAAACAAAGTGGACGACAACTTGTTATGAGTGAAGTGCTTGCAATCAGTTGCTTATAGTAAGGAAAGGAAAAAAAAGTGTTTTTACAGCTTTAATTTCAAGCTAAAGGAGATAAACGTAAAGAAGGTATATGAGATCTTCCTGAGAAAGAAAGCATTCATATTTCGAAGTTTCAGTTCGAACGCGAAGACGGGCGTTTTCTTATATTTATAGCACAGAAGATATTGTTTACCACCCAATTGCTTTATAAAATCCGTAAAGACAATACATATGTTGCATAATATATTCTAGACACTATTGTCAAAAGCTAACAGTGCGCATAATAACAATGATGTCGACAACAATGTCGATGAGCATACCTGAATAGTAATGCTTTTCTTTTAATAAATTGTACCACAGTGCCATAACACGTTCAGGAGACGCCGGCAACTCCAACATACGACAGTAAAATCGCATGCCGCGCATGTGAGCACAAAACATTGTTTTGGTACAATCACCCGAAAATTTGCTCTTAAATATCTCGTGGTATGACGGGGCGTACATGTTTTATATGTGATAACAATGTCATACGACACAGCTCTGAGGCACAGCTACAACAATTGTTTTGTAAAGCGCACATTCTGTAAACATTCGGAACAGGTGGTTTATTAAAGTAGGAGGTAGTTGCCTAGAAGAGAGGATGAATTAGAATAGCTGAGGACCAAGGGCTGCCTTTTTGGCCACAGCCAAAGTCCTCAGCAGATAGGTGATTCCTGACTTTGATTAAGATAAGATGCGGTCAGCAGAACCGAACTTTTGATTTAGGCACCTTCGTACTGCGGATCGCTTGCGACTGCAAGAACGTGTACGCAGAAAGAAAAAAAAATGTAGCTTGTTTTCGGTTATTTTAAGCTAATTTTATCGCTTCCGGTGAAAATATGCTTACAACCATGTGCGTACTATATGTGTAGAGATATAAAAGGTTTTCTTGCGCAAGGAGGAAAAAAATCTTCTCATGCTTACCGTAGGAAAACATGTGCATCTAAAGAAAAGTCCCTTTAAATGCGTGAAGAAGACAGACGGAAAAAATTGCTAATAAAAGTGAACTATCATTAGATATAATTGTCATAAGAACAACCGACTGCAGTTCGTGAAAACGGGTGGCCTCAGCAAAAAAAAAAAAAATAAACAGAAAGCGATTCTAAAATGAGGTATTCTTTTTCAGACACCACGCATATGGGCGTCATTAAAATATTTAAATTCTGCATCGTAGTAATTAGAAAAATTCTAAAAGTGAATTAACGTGCGTGGACACGTTTATCTTCCAATATAACGGACAACAATATTTGTAACAGCATAAATTAACGGGTCAGTTTGCTGTCGATATCGACTAAGCTAATTAAGACAGAGCGCACTTATGGAGAGTAAATTTGCTTATCGGGATGCAAAAAGAGGAAAAAAAAAATCAAGTAAAGTACTCAGTGGAGATAACAGCTCAGTTCTGTTTCGTAGAATAATCAATTATCTGATTCGGGTCCATGAAAATGATAGACTGCCACCTTATTTTTTTTTTTTTTTTCATTCGTCCTTTCACATTTGCAGCAGAACAATTATCGCCGTGAATTTGCCTGTGGTATCTATCGGCTTGGAGCTTGCGAGACGGAAAGTTTCGATTTACGGTAATGAAATATGTTATTACAGAACTCTCCTTTCAGGTACTCAATGTGGTACCTATCTCTTAACGAATAATTCGGTCCAACAGTGTCAGATATTAATTTGCTTTATACATTCTTATATGTTATTAACAGATCCATGAGAATCGTTAATGTAATATTGTATGCGGTACTGAAACCTGGCGAAATGTTCTTAGAGAAACTTCACGTCAATCGATATAAGGGATGCTAGAACATTATTCATCTTAATGATATCTCTGTCTGCAGAGGGTCGGTCAATTTGTACAGAAAAGACAGAGCTAAAAACACCCTTAACTTATCGCTTCTTAATATTGATATTAGCTGTATTCGAATTAAGGCTTGTAAAGATAAAGATGGAGAATTTTCGCTCTTCACGTTGCAAGGCAACTGTTTTTCTGAACGGAAACTATTACTGTTGTTTTCAAAAACACTCGCTGCTACTTTCATAAAAACTGATCAGTATGTGCATACAATGGCACATCTGCTCTCATGGGCCATCGAGCGAGTTTGTGCAGACAAGAATATTTCGTAATTTGTTCAAATCTGAGACGCCTATTGGTTCCATGGCCGAGGTCGAATTTAATCAGACACCTGTTCCTTTTCAACGAGATAATATATGATTTGGTATAAAATAGATGAAATCTTGGAAGACCCATGTCATTTCCTGTATATTATGAATATATATATATATATATCTGCATATATATAGCCGAACCTGTTGGTATAATCATGCGAAGGAGTCAAAGGTAACCTGACTCAAGCTTACACTTGCATTTCGACCTCATTCAGATATTTGTGCCCAAAAATAATGCCTTGGACCCATATTACTTGGTAACCCCTGGCAAGGATGGCATCATATGAATCCCCTATATAAATCACTATTTTTCAAACCGCTGCTCTGCAGAACGTCCGGCGATGGCGCACTGTGAGCGAAAACTTAAGAACGTACTTCCGGCAGGAGTTAGTACGCACTGGACATTGCCAGCCATTGCTTGGTTGGCGAGTTCTGTGACGCATCCAGACTCATGACAAGGATGAGTTGGCAGACGATCATAGTTAAAATGGTTCCATTGAAGCGAGATGTTGAGACTTCGAACGATATGGTACTCTTGGAAAGCGAGGTAGACATGCCATCAATTGGCCGCAGATAGGCGTTCGTCTAGTTGAGTATAAGGGAGGCGTTATTTTCTATACTAGATGCCTTGAAAATGCGCCGATGTTATCCCAGTTTTTATCATACGGAAAATGAAAGGAAAATGAAGGGCTGCTTCTGAAATACTTGCATAGGGAGCCAAGAGCTGCTGATTCGCCGCGAGATCGACCTAGAGGTGACGCCACCGTCACTCCGGTAGTGTGGATTGGCAGCCGGCGGCGCTCGCAAAAACGCACGCTGCGTAGGTCTGCTTCCGATTTTACGGCGGTTTTGTTGGCGATGAAAACGTGCCTTGTACAGTATTTCTGCAATATTGCAGAAAGAAATCCAAGGATTTCGCCAATGCAGCAGAAGAAGAGCGGATTTTAGGAAAACAAAGCACGCAACCACCAGTCTTCTATATTTACTTTGCACGTTTCTTGCGCTGTACCGCGCTCACGCGTCTAATGCTTGGGCCTGCCTAATGACAGCTTTGTTTTTCTCATCAACTTTTAAACAGTTTGCGTGTGTCTCATGCGAGTGAGACCGGCAAATTTAGTGTCAAGCCCACGCAGATACAAGGTTCGTGCTCTGGCCTGCAGTAATTTAGATTGAATCGAGAAAGCCTGGTTCATTATATCGTACTTGACTCGAGGATTAAGCAGGTTAAATGTAGCATTGGCAGCGCACTGCATGGCGAGTTGCTTTAGACTGAGTGCACATCAGCTCTGGCTCAGATAACCACGCACAAGTATTCCGCAAAAATGAGATCACGCCGACACTATAAAGGAAACCTCTCCGCACTGGAAAGCTGGTTGTTCACGTGTACAGCGCTGAGTGGATTGAATTTGCCGAGATGCTTCTTACGGCCACTGTCATAGAATGTGATAGTGCATTAATGCATGCGCCACTAACTGTAAATGATTTCCTGAAACCCAGAAAAGTATAAGAGATTTCTGATGTGTGTGATGTTAATATGTAACGATAAATTAGTAGTGTAATTATTTTGCTATGCAATGCGAATAAATTTCACCGTGTGAGAGAACTTTTACACACTTGACAGAATTTACAATAACCAGCGATTAATTTTCAGTAACGTTAAAGGGAAAACTACGAATTACTCGCTGCGAAGACATCGTTATAAACCGTGCATTGGCACTGTCATGTTCTGGGAAGCAATTTTACAGGCTGAAAATTTCTTTATCACTAATCATTTAGCAGTGACTAAATCTTTTGCGGAGTAAAATTTTAGAGTTGCTTCCAAAACAGATGCCGGATATAAAACTATTCCGAAAGAAATGGAGGCCATCTTATCATGCGACTATAAAAATATATTTATTCCCGAACTAAACACTGATATTTAAGCCCGCGTGAAGCTGTTTTACTCCCCTTGTCAGAAATGACGAGTTTTGTCGGAAGACAGCACTTGGACGAAAAGGAGTTATAATGATTATAATAGGCTACCAGTAATGTACATTGATCTAGGTGAATAATAATAGTTGGTTCACAGGAAGGCAAATGCACAGTATCTGTCACACTTGTTCTGTGGACACCTGAACCACGCCGTAAGGGAAGAGAAGAGAGTGACAATGAAAGTGGACAGAGAGAAAGGGGAGCCGTAGTGGAGGTCTCAGGAGTAATTTTGACCAATTGATCTAGGTGCATTATGTATATTTAGGGTAGCAATTAGGTGCAGGGAATATGTTTACCAAACATTCGAGCATTTCTCTAAAGCAAAAAAATGTGCTCACTAAAACGTTTACGGGTGCACAGAAGCCTTCAACAACAACAAAAAAGAAAACAAAACAAATGCATATTGGCCCGGGTTTAACGCATGAAAGCGGCATCGGTTATGACGGATGATTGCAGATGCTGGTTTTGGTATCGTTTTTTTTTTTTCATTATTAACACCACATTTACCACGTGAGATTGTTTATTGTGCAGTCAAATCTCACAGCAGGGGAACGCGTTTCGAAACGGTTGGGATTGAATCCCCCGTTCTCGAAATCAGCAGTCGAGCGCCCTTACCAATGAGACACTGCGACAGAGGTTTAAAAGAAAAAAAAAAATTACTCACACAACTCTATCCTGCATACAGACGGCATAGTAGGCATAGAGTGGTCTGTTCAAACCGCATTCTGCTATATAAAGCAGTCTGCGGTGGCATATATTTTAGTAGTTGCGGTATTCCAAACAGAAACGGGAATAAGCGATTTCTGAGCGTTTGTATTAACTTTTATTGACGGAAACGACCTTTTTTGCTTTGACACGGCGGTAACGACAGTACAACTTCGTTTGAGACATTGCATGTGAAAGGATCTCAAGCGCCGAAGACCGCGATGATGTCCTTATCCAAGCATGACATGCTCGATACGGACAAGTATATATTTTTTGTTAATGGAGCGTGGGGTAATAGCCTATTCATATGTCTTTTGCAAGAGGCATATAGGTAAGCAAAAGCTCACAGGACCTGCGAAACAAACAAAAACACTCCTGTACACGCCGCATGCGCGCGCGTAAATCACTGCGGGCTGGCACGCGACGCGAAAACGCATCCACACTGAGTAGGTTTCGCCGCTGAGACGCAAGGTGGCGACTCTGCTCGATCTCGAGGCCAATAACAAGATGAGAGTAGGGTGACATATTTATTTTAAGGATAAAAAACATAAGGTAACTATAAAGAACATTGCTCGTGAAGTTAGGACTACATTTTTGTGTGTGTGTGTGTGTGTGTGTGTGTGTGTGTGTGTGTGTGTGTGTGTGTGTGTGTGTGTGTGTGTGTGTGTGTGTGTGTGTGTGTGTGTGTGTGTGTGTGTGTGTGTGTGTGTGTGTGTGTGTGTGTGTGTGTGTGTGTGTGTGTGTGTGTGTGTGTGTGTGTGTGTGTGTGTGTGTGTGTGTGTGTGTGTGTGTGTGTGTGTGTGTGTGTGTGTGTGTGTGTGTGTGTGTGTGTGTGTGTGTGTGTGTGTGTGTGTGTGTGTGTGTGTGTGTGTGTGTGTGTGTGTGTGTGTGTGTGTGTGTGTGTGTGTGTGTGTGTGTGTGTGTGTGTGTGTGTGTGTGTGTGTGTGTGTGTGTGTGTGTGTGTGTGTGTGTGTGTGTGTGTGTGTGTGTGTGTGTGTGTGTGTGTGTGTGTGTGTGTGTGTGTGTGTGTGTGTGTGTGTGTGTGTGTGTGTGTGTGTGTGTGTGTGTGTGTGTGTGTGTGTGTGTGTGTGTGTGTGTGTGTGTGTGTGTGTGTGTGTGTGTGTGTGTGTGTGTGTGTGTGTGTGTGTGTGTGTGTGTGTGTGTGTGTGTGTGTGTGTGTGTGTGTGTGTGTGTGTGTGTGTGTGTGTGTGTGTGTGTGTGTGTGTGTGTGTGTGTGTGTGTGTGTGTGTGTGTGTGTACCCCTCCACCGCTACTCAAACATTTTCATCTGTATTTAAGACGATGTGCGTCGGTGAGAAAGGTGCGTGTGACCCTTATGAACTGTCTTAGGGACTACCAACAAACGTAAAACTTTTTTATTAATAAGTAGTTGCCCATTACCGTCCCCCGACGGGAACCATACATATAGACTGACAATGCGGCTTTCTGAATTACTATATTTCTTGACTCTACATAATCATACAGCTGCACTTGGGTGGATCCTTATGAGCAATCAACTGATTATTACGCCAATATTGTAGGTAACAGGAGGTTAAAACAGGCAGCTGGTGACACCGGCAGCTTCCTTCGCCTGAGCCTGTATTGTTTTATACTGCTCAAAGGAGTTGCTCGCGAAAACGCTGGGATAGCGAGAAAATCCTGCTGGCTGTGCTCCAGGCTTAGATCCGAAGCTTCCTATTACTCCACAGCTTTCGACGGCAAATGCAACGTAGCTCACGTTGATTGATCATCTAATCCCCACCGGTAAATTTGTTTTAAAGCCTCTTTCTGATGGCAGGCAGGGTTTCGTACTTTATTATTTAGAAATATGGTTGCTGGTTTTATTTTTTCTTCCTACCAGCCCCAGCTCACTAACAGAGCGTTCAAACAAGTACACATCATTAACCTATTCCTTAAATTTGTTCAGTCATTTCTGTTTTTTGAGCCCCCATCTGTCCAAAATAATGCAATATAGGTAGGAGTAAGATAGATTCTTCATTCAATGCGGACCTAGGGGCCGCTGGTTAGTTTTGAAGTGCTATGTTTTGAAGTAAACCTTCAAATATACTGTTGTGTTCACTTGATTGTTTAGAAACCTTACTACACTATAACATCTTATGCGCTAAACAATATAATTACAACATCGTAGAAATAGGTCCATTTGCACAGTCATTTATCATTTCCATGCACAGAATTGAGACTGGGCCTCTTTGACGTGATTTATTCTGAATATTTGTTAATGCAAAGAACTCATTCGCCTTGACAGTGGAGAAATTCGCAACCTGTAGGTATTGATAGAATATACTAAAAAAAAAAGCCAAATGATAAAATATTTCACGTTTCAGCCAGTCTCAATACGGACAATTTTACAGCGTTAGTTTAGTTTTTTATGCTACTTTATTGCAAAGCCCATATTCTAGGAACACACTCATTTTCAGAGGATTGTCGCCTTTCTTTCGGTGTCAGCATGTGACCATTAAGGGTAATTCCTAATGGAAACATCTACACTTTACATCTTTGTTTGACAGAGTAGAGAAAGCAATTTTTGTCGAACTATATAATAGTCTGTGAAGGAAAGAAGCCAACAGTCGGAGCACCCTCATTTCCCCTTAATTGATTTGCCTATATAATAGTCTGTGACATCAGCGGTAGATAAAGCAGTCAAGAGCGGTGACATTTCAGCAGCTTTCATTTTGTGTGTGACGCATGTACGAGGTAATTCTTCATTTAAAAACTGAGCCTTTCTGCCTCGTTTCAAATTAAAGGAATACGGAGTTCTCGCGCGTCTTCAGTGAGTTGTCCATGTAGCGACACAGCGTTGTGATCGAAAATTCTCATCAACCAAATCTGTAACAAATTGAAGCTTGAAGAGGGTAAGAAGGCTAGCTGGTAAACATTTATTTGCATATGGAAATAGCCTCTTCCTTACAGCACGCTCTGATGCCATGTCGCGGACGCAGAAAGTTCATTACCGTTTTACTCAGCTAACACAGAGAGAAAGAAAGAAGGGCATTCATTTAAAAGAAAAAACGGAGAGGCCAGCCGGTGGTAAAGCAACCTCAGGCATGCGACACCGCACTGGGGCAGCGGAGCAGCGGGTAAGGCAGGAAGGGAACTTCGTCTCTGCGTTACTGTTTAACTCTTCTTGAAAATTGGTGACTTCCTGCCCCACTAATCTGTGGTAATGAAGTTGTACTGCAGGTTTTTAAACCTTTCGGTGAAGAAATCTGCAGCATCACATTAAGTAGTAGGATGCGTGTTTTATTAGTTGCGTATGGGCTGTACCAAAACAAGGTTGACATTGGAGGAAATCCCGGTCCACATTCGTTTCTGCGTATGCTAAACTTGGTGTACAAGAAATAATGAGCACAAGCTCGTATTTATTGCGATGGTAGGTAAATGAAGAAGGCCTAAGTGTTTTAGGATTACCGGCGTGATGCCAATTTTGTATCCCGAAAAGAAAAAACTCAACTGTAGGAACGCAACTACAGCAAAAGCGAAGAAAAAAAACTTTTTAAAACAATTTGGTTGTGCTCACACTACCTCCAATGTGGTCTACTTTTTGACGCGTGCATGTCAGTAAGAGAAAATACTATTGTGCGTTGCGCAAGATGAATTTTCCTATAGCTTGAGTTCACGCGTCGGGATCTGGCCTATCTCAAGTATTAGTGTGACTAAAAAGGATGCCAGTATATACACGTGAAAAGGTAGAAAGTCTATGCATTATACGTTTATCGTATATGAGATAAGCCGGTAATGAATTTATATCAGTCAGATGATTTCCTCCAAACGTTTTATGCAGTTCAGCGTAGTTGAAATAAAAGATCACGCAGACATCAAAAAGCGCATGCTCGCATTGTTATTGTTCTCTGAAAAAAAAAAAATCGGCATTTCCTCTTTTATTGAAATATTGCGTCCTTATTTATTTGTGTTTTGTGGAATATATAAGCTCTAAACAGCAGCACAAGTAAGCACCTTTGTTTGCTCAGTATAACACTACAAAGGTAGCAAAATACGAGTATATCACTGCCCCGATTTCTCGAGATAGGTGTGCAGGTGGCATTAGATTACATGTTGCATGTTGAATGCAAATGAAATTCAATCGCGTCTCAATTGGTGTTTTTCTTAGATCATAACAAAGGTTTGGAATAAGCTTTCAATTTTTCTTTCGCCAGTTGTTAAAAGTGCACGCATTCAAAGGAATATGGGCATAAAGTTGGGGGGTTTGGTTCGTAAAATAAGAAGCTTCATGCTGCTGTGTCTTAAAACATGACAATGTGAACATTCCAGTGATAGTGCACTATAAATTGTGTTACGTGTCCACAGCAATAAATATAGGCTCAATAATAATAAAAATAATTGCGTTGACCATGTCCATAGGTACAATAACAGTAACTAATAAAAAACTCTAAGGTTATCAATCTATCGCAGTGATATTGTTATGTCTCTGAACGTTATGCCTTTGTACTTCTATGGAGCGGCGCCCAACTAGGGTATCGCGCACATCAGTTGAACCCTCTTCAGTTTTTAGAGCTTTTACCGGATACTTGATTGAAAGCAGCCCTCTTGTACTGAATATAAACTGAACTGAACCAGACACACACACAGGAGGGCGACCAGTAACAAACTACTTCAGGTCAAAGCAGAGAGTTCCGTCTGTGTATAGGTTCACTCGCGCTCTTCGTTCAAGGGTTATCTCAAAGCAGAAGCCTCTTTCAAGAGGGCAGCTTAATTGTCCTCTTCTCCAAATGCAATTATGCAAACGACACTGACATCTGGTGGTGTATGTCAAGAAAGCGTGTGCAGCAGGGAGAAGGGCTTCCTTGTCCAAATGACGGCCTATCGATCGGCTCGTGCTCTGGAAGCCCTCGTGTGTGCTGGCAGGATGGAGAATTATCCAACGGATAGAGTACCCGCTGCTGTTTGAGGATGGAGTCGACAGCGGGCCTCCCTCTCAGACGTCTCCAGTCCTCCTTCTTCATAATGTAGTGTGCTCACATATTAACTGCTGGTCGATTTCAACGAGAAAATAGTTATATCTAACATGTACTCGAAAGAAGTCAATGTTGATGTGGTAGCCGCGTTCTTATGGACAGGAATCAGAGATGGTGG
Organism: Amblyomma maculatum; assembly: GCF_055883805.1. Classification (NCBI taxonomy): domain Eukaryota; kingdom Metazoa; phylum Arthropoda; class Arachnida; order Ixodida; family Ixodidae; genus Amblyomma; species Amblyomma maculatum. The sequence continues at coordinate 109,689,708 of NC_139347.1, read as the reverse complement.
CAATGTCTTGTGCAATGTCAGGGCAAAGGAAAAGCGCACGTGCGTGTAAAGTTATCCAAATCCGTCCTCTACGTTGTAGCTCACACATCGTACGCCGCTTCAAGAGGTGAAATTTCAATTTATTTTTTAACATAGAAAACAATATTTGTGAAAACAATGTTACAAGACACGTTCATTTGCCAGTGCCTATGCAAGATCCATGGATTGACTACAAAGGCAGAAGAGACCACATTTCAGGTCGGGCATTTTCCCTTCTTTCTCAGTCCGTAAACAGTATTCTGCCCATCGTCTTTCTAGAGATCACCCGCAGTCAGTTTTGCGCATGTTGTTTTCCCTCATACCACTCAATATAACCGAAGTTAGATCTTCCCGTGCTTAACACCACGAAACTGTTTTAATGTCTTTTGGCTTGCAATTTTAAGTAGACGCATAACAAGGTTCGTGTAACTAATGCATCGCCTCAATGCTTACGTGATTTCCCAATGACAATTCCTCCATAATAGCCATTAGTGAATCTTATTTTCGCCTTTATATTAACTTATTCGCGGCGACTGAATACAAATGTCTGACCCAGTACGGTCACCAAGACTTTAGAGCCCGAAGACCAAGAAGCCGGCGCCCTTGAAAAAATGACGACACCGCTGGGTTTTAATGGGCGCTTCCTTGGTGTTTCAACTTTCCTAGAAGGTGCTTTGGTATTTGTCTGCGCTTGAACTGTGTGCGTGCCACAACGCGTAGCTGATCTGCTATCGTAATGGCAAAGCACAGCACATGCATAAACGCATGCTCGTCAGAACTTCACTTGAGTTTACGTTATTGGGTGTTGCGAAACTATATCTGGCATACCCGTACTTTGATCGAGTTATTTTGATTTGTTTCGTGAAAGGTTTTGGTATTTTAACTAATCGACGTTGTATGAAGCCTACTCTGAGCCTTCGTGTGGAATCGGTGCATCCATGGTGACCGGTCGAAGTAACTATGAGAGAAATACAAGAGAACAAAGATATGGTCATCATAGGAAAATGCTATTGATCGTTGTATAGAACATGCCAGGAAAAAAACTAATGAATAGTTAAGGATAAATAAATTGGTTGTACATCAGCGCTCTCAACGGTCTTGCGAACACTGAATGCTTTGTTACACAGGGAGGGCTTGGAGTATATACAGGGAAGAAATTTAAGAAACTTTTTCCTGCACAGAATGATGGAAAAAATAGAAAAAACAGGCCTTGAGAAAGAAGGACTAGGGTGATTGAGAAGCACAACAGCGGCAGGAAATGAAGACACGTTGCGAGAAGAGAAATAGAAAATAAATGAAAATGAGCGCTAACTACATTTGGAGTTGCTTCGCTTGCAGCGCCATGGCAAGTAGAATCGCGATGGTTGTCAGTAACGTGAGAGAGTAAAATTGGTATGTGTATCTATTCACTGCGGAGCCTGAAAGTTCAGTTAAAGTTCTCTTTATGGGCGGCCGCGGAAATAAATTACCAAGCCAAATGACCAGCCGCTTCGAATGGCGCAGCAGCTGTATTTATGGTAGGCGGGATCACTAGGCTCGCCATCGGCGTGGACAGGTCGGAGCTGTGCTCACAGCTGAGCCAAGCGATTTTCAGCGGTATAACAAGACCAGTAATTGCAAAGCTGCAAAATCTGCTCTGCAGAGACAGCGGTGCTGACCACAATGCGCGGATGGCGGACTTTAACTCTCTGACGACTCCTCTCGACTGAAGTTCCTGCTGGAGGTCTGCGCTATAGTGAAAGCATCGGAAGCAGGGACATTCCATGCGAATAATCAAAGACTAATAAGACATCCACAGAATCTTCACAGCAGAAATATACACAATGAAGATTATGTGATTGGTATTTTATAAAAGCATTTTTTTTTTAGAAAAATTTGTCACTGACACTTAGGGCCATCACGTGTTTGATTTCGAAAGCCTGCTCGTGTGCCTATTCTGCGGGCTATCACCTGACCGGTAGCGCGATCACCTTTGTTTTCTTGCTGCTGCTCCAATAGAGCCATCGCATATGTTTCTCCGCTGATGACACCCGCTGCGCTAGGTCACGCAGTGTTGTGAAATAATTAAGGCTTGTTATCGGAGGTATATATATGTTGTCGGTGCTAGTTCCTACCGCTTTCTAGCCCCGACTTTACTTTCGGTTGCATGCGAAATGGGGAAAAAATTGCTATATCAATTCCCGGAACGCAGCTTAAACAAGTTGCTAAAAAATGTGATGCATATGAGGATAAATCTTGTAGTAAATGTAGGTCCATTAGTGATTTCGTAGGAACAAATGGCGAAGCAGTGGTGAGAGAGGAACGGGGAGAGGAGCTGGCATCCAATATCTGTAGTGAATCTCGTTATCCCCCTCAACGCTTTGGTGGGCAGACAATTGGTGTTGCGACGCCTTGGTTACGGGTACCATCGAGTGTCATAAACAACGCTGCAGGGATTTTCTAATAATTAGGCTAGTCATATTCTTTCGCAATAAAACGTTTTGACCATATAGCCGATATTTGTATTTATCGCGAGGAATTGAGTTTTTTCGAAGATAAAAACTTCAATTTTCAGTTAGAATCACGACGCAATGACAAATATTTCTTTAACGTGTTTGTCGTGCAGTGTTATTTTCGTTTGATGTGACATCATAAAGAAAACAATGCAAAACATTGTTCTGGCTTGACTAACTTACAATCCAAAAAATACGGAGTGCACAGAAATTGTTTTTTTTATAGGTTGTTAATTTGCCACCCCGAAAGTATATTTATTTCGTTTTGCCTTGGTGCATTAGACATGTTTAAAATAGCTTGATTTACACAAATGAGGCAATTTGTAAACCATTAATTACAAACTTCGCTAAGCGCGACTTCGTTATTAGAAGTTTTGCCTCAGGTACGATCAAGGCTCTCAAGATAAAAATGCATGTTGTGGTTGATTATACACTTTTAGGCCTTGGCTTTGGATCTGGATGATCTGTTCTAGCAATCTTGTTTTGATGGAGTAACATATTCTTTGATCTGCAGATCCATTCGCATTGGCAGCCATTTTCGCGTTGTGCCTCCAATCCATAATACTTACGTGTAGCCGTCTGTTGTTGTTCGCATATGCAACCTGGAGCCAGTTTGTGTAAATCGTGAGTTGTCAGAAAGAACGGGCTGCAATGAGGGGAACATTGGCGCTCCCATAAACAAATTTGTTGTGTTCATTATACGTTCATATTGAAGACAGGTACAAGCAGTCTGAACGGAGAAAGACTCTCCGCAAGTAGGAAATAAAACTCATATTTTTTCTTACATAGCATCGTTACAGTAAAAGGCGAAAGAGACAGCGGCTTATATTATGAAGCGAAGAATAAATAATTGGGACAATACGATTTTCTTGCGACTTAAGACTTCAACAATTCTTAGAGCATTGCCATCGGTATGTTGAAACGTTTGATGCCAAGAGTAAGCTTACAAAAGCTACCTTTTAATAGCCGGTGGTAGTTTTTAGATTCTATGATATTCAGCATAAGGTAGCGTTCTAGCGCGAAATATAACCGCCGGCTTATGCTTATTATTTACTTGCGCCGTTGACCAGATTTGCAGATTCTTCATTTCACTACTCTTTTTATTCGTTGCTTTCTCATTAAATAGTTCTTTCTTCCTTCCTTGTGATTATCAAAACTGTATTGGGCGCTTTCTCTCTTTTGCCCTTGTCGTCTTTATGTAGTTTAACGGATTTCGCGCCTTTATTATAAAGATTCACTGGTTTGCGTTTCTGAGAACAAAAATGCTGCTGTTAGTTATCCTCAGCACTAAATATAAGTTTGCTAAGTATTTTCACCTCAACAGTCAATCTGTTCATTCGTAGCTGGAGACTTAAGCAGCTCATGGTGATAATTAAGCCGATGTCTCCTACGTTAAGTACTGGTACGCTAACAAAACGGCAATGAGATGTCTTCTTGCGTATTCCGTTTGTTGCGTGACATGTATTGATGCGCACAGGAACCATTTAGAAACGGTGATTTAAGACGTACCAAGGCTATTTCAGGCGATACATATTCAAGTAGCAATGCACTAGGTAGACCACAGCATCCATTTCCCTGGACACAGAAGTGTTTCTGACATTACATTCTTCTCATCTGAAAAATCATTTCTTTGAAATAAGATTTTTCAGACACTGCAGCAGGGCAATAGTAGTCCATAATGTGCAATTTTCATAGTTTGTGAATCTATTATAAAAGAACATGTGTAAGAGTTGATACATACTGAAGAGAAATTTTACGTCCTATATCAATCTGGGTACAGCACACCGACGATGCTGCACTTTCCCGTTCGCCGCTTCCAAACAATTCGATGGCTAGCTTTGTCTGCGCCTCCGATATGTTGCCGCCTAATATTACCGGCATCCTAGCTGAGAAGCTGAATTATCTGTGAATTTCCTCACTATTAACCTTCCTGTATACGTCACAGCGACGTCTCCGTCCCGTGCACTTCATTATCAAACTCGTCATTCTAATTTCCTCACTATTAACCTTCCTGTATACGTCACAGCGACGTCTCCGTCCCGTGCACTTCATTATCAAACTCGTCATTTCTTCACTAATGATGGACTTTTATATCTCCCCAATTATCGTACTGCGGGGCGAAAGCGGCTGCTCTTGATTCTCCGAAGCCTCCGTGCAGTCACTGCGCCTCGTTCCTCCCAGATCCCCAATACGGCCACGCACGTGTACTGAAAACGTATGCTGGACTGCGTCTGCGATATTACTGGCGCGACATGTACCGCTTCATTCGTCAATAAATCCTATCGTATACCACCTGTCAACGTCCGAAGAACCCAACGCATCACGTACCCGCTCCGTTGTAGTCATCGCTTTGCCCCAGCCGCCCTTTTGACTGCGTCGACGTCGATCTCTATAACCCTCTTCCGACCAGTAGAATTAAGAACCGCTAGGCCGTCATCGCAGTTGACCACTTAACACGTTACGTGTACACATTGGAATTGTAATCTGCCAACTCACGGGACGTTGCTTTGTACGTCCTGCGTCACCTGGTTCTTCGTCACGACTTATCGAAAGAACTGTTCAGTGACCGCGGACGTGCGTTTTTTTCCGTCACCGTCTAAGACCTCCCTAAGCAATGTCAGATCATTCACCGGTGTACTATCACCCCCAAACGAACGGCATGTTTAGGCGATTTAACCGCACTCATAGTGTTATTGTAGCCATGCACGTTGATGCTCCTCAATCCGATTGGGTCCAGGTTCTGCCTTTCGTCATATACGCCTACAGTAAGGCTACACAGAGCACGACTAAATTTCCCCCGTTCTTTCTTTTATACGGTGGTGAACCTAGGTTCACCTTAGCTACTATTCTGCCTACTACCCCGGCGATTTAGAGACCACTCTAATATATGAAGTACACACATATGCCGAGGAATGCAGCAAAGTGGTGCGCTCCTTCACCACGGAGAACCAGGCTCACCTAAAACTCATTCGAAAGCCTTCGGATGCAACACGTCCATATCCTTCTGGTACACTCATTCGGCTCTGGGTGCCTTTCCCCGCTTCCAGCCTCTCAGCTAAACTCCTATCTCGTTATAACGGACCTTACTGCCTTCTCGAACAACATTTTCCCGTGAATTACATAGTAGGTCCTCTGGACACATCTCCGGACCATCGTCGCCGCGGCCGAGAAACAGTACACGTCGACCGCCTGAAGCCCTATTATGATCCTCCCATTCTTTTCTCACCATGAACTGCCGAAAGGGGAGCCGATGCATGGTTGCCACCGGAGAGCTGGTTCGAGTGATACTCAGTCGCTTGGTACTGTCATCGCTTACCTTCCTGGAGTTCCAATAACCATGCACCTTAAAATATATATTATACAGCACACGCTTACCGCTAACAACACGAGAGAGCTATTTATTAACCAAACCATTGAGCAAGAGCAACATTTCTTGAGTGAGCCACACCAAAAGAATTTCCAATAGGACCTAAAATTCACATTTAAATGCAAAGCTAAGGGGAAATATTGGAGAAAGAAAACGCTGAGTAAGCACACGCTTTAGAATGTATAATGCAAATAAATTATACGTTTTACAACGGCATGACTGCACATTTGATATATTTTACTCAAAAACAAGACGTTGAATTTACTTACAATCACAATACTTTACTGCTGTTCTACAATTTACCTTCAACGTTTAATTTTTCCCTCTAAAAACGAACATTGCGCCACTTGGACGCATGGTGAGTTGGCATCTCCGGAAAAAAGAGAGAAAATCCGGCTACATGTTATCGTCTTCATAAGCTTTATTTCGCACTGGTCATTTGACGTGAAACAGTTCCGTCATTACACGCACTCATGAAAAAGGGCTTAATAATGCAATGAGAATTCTCTAAAGAACACATTCTTTATTTTGTAAATTATATACCGACAGAAGAACAGAAAAATTAAATTGTGTTATAACTACTTTGCCATCTGAAGCCTTAATCATTTTGGAACCACTCTAAACGAATTTCGCAGTTTAAAAATAGTGGAAGAAATAGAGGACGTCGCTTGTAGCAAGACAATACAATAAACCAAGGAATCGAAAGTTCAAGAAATACGTTAGCTCGAGGGCTAAGCTCTAAATCTTGGACATGCCTCTGTCAGGCTTTCTGTAATCCGATCAATGAGGCCCAATTGAAGTTCCTTAAAGTTGTGCAAGATGTTTGTTTCCGGACAGTCGTTTTTGGTGCGCTCAAATCAGGCTGCCCTTCCTATTACCAGGGATTATAAGGATTTCTATTCGCAGCTGCCGAGGAAAATGAATTGTGTCGGAAGCCTTGCTGGTGCTCGCGACAAAACACTAAAATAAAGTCATTCAGTTACGTTTTATCTCGCAGAATTCACTTATTTATTGCGAACTTCTAATATATTGTTGCTTTTTGTTTTCTGGGCTTGGCCTTCCAGGAAGAACGACAAGTTTTGCATTGCCAGTTTTCATTTCATTTTTATTTCCTTTATCTCAGAACTGGCGGGATTCGCCAACCGTGAAATACCGTGACGAAACCAGTGCTATATGATATACACTGTGTGTGCCACTGATGCCGTGCCTGTCTTTCTATTGTTGCCTAGGCTTAATGAGTAATGTCTAGGTTTGTAGCATTATCATTTCAAAATTGAGAAGGCTGGTCGCTCTTAACTGTTCTTGATCGGCCACATTAAGAAGATATTTAACTCAAAGAATTGAAATATGGTTCAAAAATAGTAGAGAATACAAAAAAGACATTTATTTGCCAAGTGCAATCAATGAGTGGGTTCTGCTCCATTTAATCCAACAGAGCACAGCCACCGAATATACTTACTACAGAGATGTTCTAATACAAATGTACCATGAATATATCACCGAACTATCTAACTGGGCCCACTGATATTTCTTTAATTCTAAAATCCAGTAGATAATAATGAACGTATAAGCACTCGGCAGTATTTATGAAAAAGGATAATATGCTGCTCCACGTGAGCAATGAAACACATAGCCCGCAATCATGTTAATCAATGTCCCTAGGGAAGACATCCTTTCACAAAAATGTTGCTTCACTTGGATTGCTTTTCCAATCAAGATAAGGGCCCTGTTATCATTTTGTGGTGAAGTGACATTAGTGATAACTTTAATATTTTTTTTTCAGTGCTGCGATAAATTCCCAAGCAACTTACCAAAGTGTTGCGGAGTTTTCTTCCATAAAAGGAAAATGAAGATGCTAGGTACAGGGGTTTTCAACCCACTGCACTGACCTTTCAGTCCAATGGCCTGTCATGGCAGTCACATTTCCATCTATAGTTGTGCTGCGCACATAGCCTTTCCAAATGCTGCAATACACACTCGCATTGGTAGCTTAATTTAAACAGGTTTGCAGCTGATTCCATGACGCTACGCTAATGCTGCCCATTAACGCTTCATTGCATTGATGGCACGCAACAAAAGCTCTTCTCAAACTTCTCATCAGATACGTTTAGGAGAAAAGGTTCGTTAAGACATGCATGAAAGTCAAGACAATAGTAGCTAAACCAAGAAATGCTCGAGAAGAGGGAAGATGTTCCTAGTTTGTTTATATCTTATGATGTCAATGGAAAAAATAGTGAAGGATGCTGTTTATCCTGCACCGCTAACTCTGCTAAAGTAAACTTTACCTACAGACCACTATACCATATGGCTCACACTGTCCTAATACTGAGCGAAAGGGAAATCAAATTATACGCGAGGAAAGAGTTTGCCGACAGAAAAGCATACAGAGTCAAGTAGATAGCTGTTATATGTGGACTGTATCTTGAGAACGCCTATAGGCCAGCCTTTCCAAGGCAACTGAGTATAAACGCTCACGTGGCAGTTCAGCGCGGGTGGGAATTCGCGGCGCGCTTACTGCCCGCCTGTCACCGAAGAGTACGCACCAACGACCACGCCACCGGCATAGAAATACCAACAGTTATTCAGCATAAAGCGCATTCTCCCACTATTCCCTTGGGAGTGCTGCAGTTATGACCGTTCAGTCGGGAACATTCCCGTTACGTAGTTTCTCGGGCGCAAATGACGGATGGCTAAGTCTCCCGTGCTAACGCTCGCTCCATCAAGCATGCCGTGTGGGGATCGGCGCCGCTTCATCCTACCTCCTGGCGCTTACAGGAGAAAAGCTTCTGGCGCTGGACAGAGCGTAGAAGAAACGATTCGGGAAGTGTATCGCAGTTTTCTTTTCTGCTATTCTCGCCTTTTTTTCTTCCCCACATGACATCGACTTGCAGGAATGTTTGTGGAAGTAGACTGCACCTCAAGGCGGATAGTTCCATCGGCACTGAATAAACGCAAATAGAAATATATAGCATCCAGTAGCCTTTACTCAAGGTGCGTTTCTGCGGCAAAAATTACCACCGTTCTCTATTCCTGATCCCACTGTTGCCTTAACGCCGCCTTTTCATGCCACAATAATCGTCAAAAGATGTAATTCCTAAAATGCGTGCGAAAGTGAATGCAAATATGCTACAAATTAATTTCAGGCGGCGTGTATAGGGAGGAATTCCGTTTTCTCGCTAACTTCAGAAAAAAATTTTAGTCCTTTCTCTGCTGAGAATTCCTATTTTTTGTCATCATTCCGTTACATATTAGTTTGAAGATCTTATGATCCTTTGAATGTTTTGATTTCTGATATTGTTCTCGTACTAAAGCGCTAAAATGAGCATTGAGACTAGTTTTCTCTTTTAAAACATGTTAATTAGTGTGCAGTGCTTAAGTGAACACGCCGAATTGACACGAATATGCAGCGTCCACAGTGTTGGCAAAACGACCGGCGATCTAAAAGTAACGATACCAAAGCAATATTATGCCTTTCGTCCCCCTTCTGAGCTAGCTACTCTGTATTATAATATATGGGTACTTCTCTTTGTTTATGGCTCTAAAGCTCCATGCGAAGCCTACGCCGAGTGAATAAGATGGAATAAACTATAGCAACAAAATATTTACGTTGAAGGACATCTCGGGCGTAACTCTTCCTAATAAAACTAACTCCAGTGATTCCAATTTTCTAGCACTGAGCATCCTTGTAAATCGATTGCAATGATCACGAGACCAAGTTTCCTATAGTTTTTCTTTGACTTTGAAACAGCTAAATATTTCTCAATATAGGCGCCCAATTTTCTCCGGCAGTGCCAAATTATCATATCCATTATACAATATATTTTTGAAACACCAGGAGAAGGGCAGCTTTCAACGTTCTTAATAAAAAAGTGTTTGGATTATTGCGTAGGCTTGGCCAGGTTTCAAAGTGCATTCTCAACAATAAAAAGAACATTGCTGAGTAAACTTGCACCTTACCTGAGCAACCAATTCTGCCGTTGACTTCGGATTCAAAAATATTACACTGATTTTGTGCGTTTTCAAGAAACCTAATTAGAAATAACTAAAATACTGTTTTTATTCGACGTTACAGCTGCAGTTACTATATAATCTGTGTAATGCATTCCCCTCATATTCCGGCTGCCGTTTCACCGTGCTTAACAGCAGCTGCACGGCGTACGAAAGGATATTTTTTTTTTCGTATAGACCGTTTTATCAAGGGCGCTGCTAATCTCTTTAGGTGGTGATATCCAGCGGTTAAGTTGAGAACAACCGCGATGCTGGTATGTCGTATCAGCGGAACAAGAGACAAGTAGAGCACATCGGCAGTGCGGAACTTTCGCATCCAATTTTTTTCTTTCTGACAGTAGCTGGATGAAAGAAAAAAATCTTTTCAGCAGTAGTCAGTCATTAACTCAGATGTGACCAAAAGTTATGCGTCTGATCCGATCGGCCGAGTGCTGCATCCTGATTACAATTAATATATAACTTTTATGTGGCACAGATAGGGGTGGTGCACTACGTACGCGAGGGCGATTAAGTAAGTAAGGCTGAGCAGCTTTCGATCTACTTTTTATCCTTGAATTATGTTATTGATGGGCTACCGTAAACGTTTCAGCAAAGAAATGGAGGGAATGTAGCCGTTGCTTGTCATTTTAAGAGCAATGCGAATCGCTCTACATTTATTCGGTCAACCGATCATTCATATACTGTTTACTGCCTGAGCTGCTATCTGCGTGGAGTTCTCACACCTCCACTTGTGTCTTATTCATAAGGATTCATTATCCATTTCGGATCCATTTAATCTGCCCTAGGTTACTTTTGGTGGGCGAAAAGGCTGCGGCGTTCATGCGTGCACTACCTGGAGATCGGATTTCAGCATTACTTGCATTGCTCAGCCAACGGTTTGCCAGTGCGTGAGGGAGTGGCTGTTACTTTCGTCGAGATCGGGATCGGCTATCCTAGAATTTCTGTGACTGCCCGCTAGCTGCGTTCGTCTGATGCTGCTGTCAGGCTGAAGTCCGGTCAGATGAAACAGAAAATAGGCAATTGGTACTAATGGAATAGTAACCTTATGAAATAATGTCCCATAATGAACTCAGCGAAAGTTGCTTTTATGAACAAATATTGTTTCGCCCATTTTTTCTCGCAAGATTAGCTTAAAGGGACACTAAAGACACCCAAATATGCTATCAAAATCTAATAAACGGCACTTTGTAACACTGCCGCCGCATATCCGGCAGCGAAAAATTGAAATATTGCTGAGATATTGCGATAAGAAGTTGAGTTTTTTCGTTTTGTTCCCTCCGGTCGAATTCAAACGGTCGTCTCCTACTACGTAGTAGGGTAGGATGACACACACTATGACGCAAGACGAGCCCCGTGATTGCTGGCGTGTGGGGAGCGGAGAACACTTCGCAGGTGCGTGTCGAGTCATGATCTTCTTTCGATACGCACTTAGGGTAGGCGCACCTGCTGCTCCGAGCTCGTATTTCAGGCGCCGCAGGCGCAAACAAAATTATCCGAGCACGCATGAAGTGCCTAAGCCGGAACATAACTGAAACGGACGTGGATGCCTGTAGCTGAGAGGCTGGCGGCATCTATCGACAAGCGATTGAAATGAGTATATCTTTATATTTGCGTTGCAAGAGGACCAACTGTCAGGAGGCCTCAGGGCATCCTCATTAATAAAGGTTTTTGAATGAATGAACGAATTGCCTTGCAACATTTACGTTGTCTTTTCGTCTTTTCGTCGTTGTTTACGTGTGATAAAAGTATGTTGTCATATTCGAGACAAAACTGACTACCACATTCAAACGGTCAACGTAATTTGCATTTGCCAGCCTCCGGGATCTCTTGCTCGTACAGTGACTTGCAGTTAAGAGCCTCGGCCGTTTCCGCTCTGGCGGCGATACCTGTATTCCTGTTCTTTCTCTTTACCACCTTATAAAAGCTCTGCTTTCAGTAAGAGTTGCTTTTTTGTAACCAGGAGCTAGCATTCTATCGATGAAAGCCCACTTCATTTTTCTCTTTAGTGTCCCTTTAATTTAGGAATGGCTGCTGTTCCAATGGTAACATTCACCTTTATTGTCGGCAACAAAATATTATGAGATGCGTGTTTTCAGCAAAAAAGAAATTTATTGCTGTTTTAATAAGTAACAAATTGTCAACCAATTTATTAGGCATCGTTGTCTTCAATTTGCACATGCGCTTTCATATTTTCACAAATCTCAGGTGACTGCGCCGAAATAGTTTTTGCCCGCCAGACGGCCTGTCGTAAATAGTTGTCGCGGAGAATATCATTCACTTGTTTCCTCATGGCTGCCGCTGTTGCACGGATTTTAAGTTCTTTCTGTCCCTTGTTTACAAACACTGTTCGGAACTCGCGCAAACGGCTGCCAAGGCGAAACATTTTTTATTCGCGCTTCAAATTCAAAGACCGCTCCTTTTGCTTAACTAAGAGTTACAACATGTGTAGCGACACGCGTGCATACCACCGCTGTTAATCTTTTATCTTATGTTAATCATCTTTTTCCGATTGTTATTATATTGTTAATTTGAAAACCAGACTAACGAAAACAATTTTGCTTTTCGTGGCACTTGTTAGCAGCTAAGATGCGGTCAGCAGAAATAAAAAGATCATAGAGGGGATCGAAAAAAAGGGGCGAAAAAAAGAAAGTACAAAGGTGGGACATGCAAAAAAAGCCTAGAAAATAAAAAAGAAAACTAAAGATAGCGCATCGAGCGCGTCAGCTGAGCAGTTTAGACGCTTTTCGGCTATTCAAGACGCGTTGTGTGCAAAAGACTACGTAGCGCGCGTGTCAGGGTGGCTGATCCTGGCCCTGATGGAGCTGGGATAGGTAGGTCACCGCCACTGTGGTGGGGGCTAGCCTGCCACCTATTTTTTATTTGTTGTAGGCCGTAATTGCACCCGCCACCGCTAAGGTGGCGGGCGACGGCTGTAGGGGTGCGCGTCTTTCTCTGCCTCTTCTTTTTCTTTCTGCTCTACTTTCTTTCTTCCGTCCGCACGAAGCAGCGGAGGTGGCTCAGCTACAGAGCCAGTAGCAGGCCCGTGCATTTTTTTTCCTTCTTCCTCCATAAACTGTCCTTGAGCCTCTGCTGCTATCACCGCATCCCCAGACACCAGATAGGAGAAGTGGCCCTGCGCACCGTTTAGAGGCTGTTTTCCTCCTCGCGGCTAAAATGGTCTATATTGTTTCCCTTTTCGACCGAAGCGAGCGAATAGGATGACAGGAGCCCCCTCTCAGTACCGCAAAATTTACCAATGCCTTACTGTGTGAGGTGGTTGAAATGAATCAAACCAAATGAGCCTGCCATTTAGAACAATTTGAACCTAACCAAGCAAACATGCCGTTTCAGACAAGCAATAGACTATTTGTCACTAAGCCTTAACATAACTAAGATGTCTAAAGAAAACCTGGATTCTTCAGTATCAAAAGGCCGACACAGCATAGCGGTGCCTTCGTGAGAGTTACTTTTGAGCGTACGATGAATAGGCTGCTAGGACGAAGGTGGAAGAGCTTCATCGAATAGAATGCGGCCCTAAAGGCATAATAAACAGCGCGCTATTGTTATTCCAACTTCTTATTGTGTTTGTACTCATCGCATAACGCAGCAGCCCATTTACGCTTATGAACTGTTAGTAGACAAGGCAACTTGCTGCGTTACAAAAAAATTTACAATTCTAAGTTTGGCCTCAGTCCACATAATTCTCTTGAGGAATATTACTCCAAAGAGGATGGAATGACTGTAGCAAAAAAAAGAAAAATACTTGGTACGTCTCTTTAATAACCGAATAGAAATGGTATGTAGGGCTCAGTAAACACACAAGCTTTAACGTATGCACTAACCTCTCCACGGCCCTCCCCTCTCCAAAATGTTAAGCCACTTCATGGTAAAAAAGTTTACCCACTTTCAACTATCGTATAACAATGGCGCTATATAAGAATACGACCTTCCTGGAAGCCCCGCACATGAGAGCATCGCGGCCAGTGCTTCTTTTCGGCTTGATGTCACCGCTCTTTCGAATACACGCATAACCCGTCTTTTTCTTGCACTGTGCCCTTCCATGATGAACCGATACCAACTCGCCCAATTGTCTATCCTCCTTTTTCTTGCAGCTTCATACTATATACACTCGGCGCTGGGGCTATGTTTTAGATAGTAGCACCAATAAAAAGGCACTGCGCCAACTTAGCCTGTCGCGGCAAAAACAAGTTAATGGTTCTAACTTTAATGAAAAGACCTCTATTGAGAGAAAGCCGTTCGGCCAAGCGCCTTGTGTTGGTTGTCCTGAACGAAGCCCTCATTTCTTGTCCTAAAATTATTTTTTTTTCCTTTTCTCGTTGCGCAAGCTGGGAAGAAACAAAAATGATTTCACATAGGCTCTGCTGAACTAGTCTTGAGTGTCACTTGAGCCCGAATTCGCGGAATATGCTTTAATGTAAAGTCCTGCGATTCCCGTCCCCTGAAACATAGGTTACAATCGTTGTGAGAAAACTGTAGGGCTTTCCCTGCAAAAAAAAAAAATATCCATGTAGGAAACTGGGAACGTTGATTGATGAGGAGGATTATTTCAGTCTGAATGTAGGAGTGAACATTGATCTTCAACGACGTTTGACTGCTATTCTGAGAGCATATAGGTGAAATCAAAAGTTTTTCGTGTGCTTAGCTTACTTAGACATAAAAATGAAGTTCTGAGTGGAACGTTTGATTTATGATGAGTGAACGGAACCCTTTAAAAGACATATTTTAAGAATATGCTATTCTCAAGAACAAAACACTTTGTTTTCAGTGGTCCTAATACCTGACGTACAAAATCATTTATCTTGTATTTCTCAAACAGGCGGAAATGTATTGTTAGGAATAAATGAATGAAACAAAATTTACATATATAGGTCCCCTGCTCAACAAAATCAACGACCGCTAAGCCCTGCAAACTCCAAGTAGACATCAGGACGACTGACGTGCAGCATATTTAATCCTCTGTTTTCTTTTAGTCGGAGAAAAACTTTTGGAGGCTTGTGACACCAGATGTATAAAACAGGATTCCCAGACCTGATAGGGATAACAGCAGTGGCGACTATATAAAGTCAATAACTCCTACTTTTAAAATGCAATATACGCACTGCACCTTCGCAAATTAGAAATAACTTTTACATCTACTCTCACCTGTTCGCCAGGACAAGAACGTTCTAGTAATAGCGCGTGGAAGCTGCGTTTTCATGCTTAAGTGAAGTGCTCTCGCACGAAACTACGTTTCTCTGGTCATTGTTGTCTAGAAATCAAATTATGTAGTGTATACGATGAGTAGAACTTTAAAATTATCCGCTGAGTCAATGTAACTACGCATAAGACACGTGCACTTCTGCAAAGGTTCTATGTATTGTTGTCAGGTACAAATCCTAGAAGACAGCCTACAGTTTTATTCGATGAAGAGATTTAAAGCCCTATGTAGAATAAACGTTTGATAAACATAGCGGCTTTTGTGGATGTCATAGTTGACAGAGTGAGTACAGTTGGCTGAGCTCTGAAATGAATCCAGGAAAACAAACGTTTCAAAGGCAATTTTAAAATTTCCTATCGCTTTTTACAATAGCGTACTTTCGGGAATGACAAGTAAATAGTTTCTATAAAAGGCTGTTGAAGTAAGTGCTACTCATAAAAGAGCACCATATTTTTGACACTGGCTCGAGGGAGTATATATGTTCAACTGTGTCCACACATGAAGACCTTTGCTCGATAGCAGGTAGGAAGGACTTGTAAGAGCACTGTGACAGATTACGCTTCCTGATATGTAAGTTTTCTTGTAAAATACAACTTTTGCTTTGTACTGTGAATCTAGAAATACCCCCAAAGACTCAATGGTGTTTTTACGAATTGCACAAGCTGGCTATGTAGTCTGACTAGCGGTGGCGCATGCCGAATTTATTTATAAATACGCCGTTCAGATAATAGGCCCTTCGACGGCTCTAAGTCTAAAAGCCGTTCTGAAACGGCACCAGAAGCGAGGGAAGGCGAACCGGTCACTCTAGAAGACACCCGCACAGCCGACACGCCGATGGAAACAACAACCCTCATTGCCACCTTCGTGCCTTACCCTGACGTCCCGATGTAGTGCATTCGCCTATCGATAAAATCATACGTCGGCATAAAAATACTCGTCCTAATAATTGCAACAAAAAGATTACACTGCTTTTCTCATCAGCCGTATCACTACGGCAATGGAGAAGGCACACTGCAAGTGTAATTCCACAATTTTGTTTGCTCTCCAATTCGTGAATGGAGAAAACTTCCCTAAGAGCACACGCTTCAGCCATTCTCGTAATATTGTCAGGTTGTTTAAGCGTTTTCATGCAGCCTTCTCAACATCATTATATTTTAAACTTTTTTCTGGATATATTCAGTGAGTTTGCTAGCGAACATTTTAAATAATTACAAAATGATTCTCAGTTTTAGGGGAGTATAGCATTGAGGCACTACTCAAAAAACGCATCAGCATCGTAATGACTAGTGGAAGGTTTTAGTCCATTCATCCGTTTTTTGTCTCGCCTCACGACTCTAAAAACAAAACAAATTCCTGTACAAGAGGAATAAACAGCCCTCTAGATTACAATATCAACATCAGTTTGTCTAATTGTGGTTAGAAACCTAGAAAATTAAACAAAAATAGATTGTGGCGAGCGAATTTATTTTAAATAACTGACTTGCTTAGGCAAGGTCAAGAAACGTACACTAAATAACTACATCTGAAGCAGCTCCTATATACACGTTATCTTACCTGCAGCAGGCCTGTGAGTGGTCAAAAAAGAAAAAAGAGTGCTTGAAACTATGTGTTTGTTTTGGGAGGTCCTCCTTACTTTCCATGTTATCGCATATCTACGCACGTAAATACCCCTGTAAAAACATTCGTCTCAAAAGACATGAAAGCTTCGTACCGTCTGTCGCTGCAGTTATTGACGTCGTCTTTTGCTTTGCAATAAACAAAGGCACCTAAGTGGAAAAAAATAAAAAAGCACTCAGTGCGTAGAGCAGAGTTGTTAATTAGAATAAAAGCTTTCTTAGCGATAGGTTCCCTAACTGTGCGCACTTCTCGTTCTGTAGTGGCGCTACCTCTTTGGCAAAGACGGGAGGAAGTCCCAGTGTTTTTCCTGTCTCCCTTACGAGCTACCAGAATTAAAGATTTCAACACTAAACAATTTAGCCCTTTGTATTGCACTGTGCGCTCGCAAGGCACTTCGTTTCCGAGCGCATATTGGGAACCGAAAACACAGGCACAGAAAAGACCACACAGAAAGAACCTGCACCAGCTCCGCGGCCGAGTTTTCCCGTTAGTCATTTGCCCCTTCCTCCATTCCTGCCGAAATTCTGGAGTTCGGCAGTGAAGTTCACGTCGTCGCCCTTTTGGTGCTTAATCGCGTTCACCAAGTATAAGGAACAATTTTCTGAAAGGGGAGTCGTGGGCCCATTTATTGAGGTGGCAGAGAAATGAGATGTCGCGTTTACGGTGGAATCAAACCGACATTACTGGGCCAATCTTATTCGCCTCTGGCTACTTCAGCACTTGCAGCGTGAATGCCCAAAGCTTTTGAATTCTTAATATATCTCCTTTCTCCTCTTTATTTTTCTTAATTTCTGTTAAGGTCTCCCTTCGTCGCACGTTTGCTGCTCATTTCTTTCGCTTTGAAAATGACGTCGTTTACCGCGGAGATTTTTTCCCAAGATATTGGCTTGGTGTGCGCCGAAGCTTGATTTGGAATTACAAAGGCCTTTCAAAATTACCGTGCGGCGTCCTGTTCTGTATTTCAAAGATGGGACTAGTGTTTTTTATAAACTTGCTTTTCACATTTTGAGAAAACGCAGTGTGAACATGCAAAGAGAACTATTTCGAAAGCAAAATTATGTGTGACAGCAGAGACTTTATCGGCGATTTGTCTCCGCAGGAGGGAGAAAAGTATTTCAACACAGGCACTTTCTCTCGCTCCCTATGAGGTCCAAGACAAGCACGTAATGCGCAGAAATGGCTCCCTCCAGAGTTGTTGAAGCGCAGCCATGAAAACGACGTGGTGTTCCAAGTTAAAAATATACGTTTTCCACCACTTCTCATGGTAAAGCTTCGGTTAACAAGTATATAAGGCGGGAGTTTATATGAAGGGCGTGCAAAAAACCAACTACTACCCGTTAAGTACTCTTCAACCACGAGTAGTTTACACCATCGAGTAAAATATAAATATCTGTGTGTGCATATTTGGGACCTTCCTTAGTCCCATGCAGCGTAGTTATATCAAAACTTTCAGTATTTCGCGCATACGGAGGCATTCGTGCTGAATGATAGCCTTAAGAAAGACATTGTTATGCCGAATATCATATTCTCTTTGTCCTCTGGAAATGTCTCAAGCAAACATCAGAAGCAGTGTTGTCTAGTAAAAAACTCAAAGGCATCATAGAATAAAAGAATACAAGGCCCAGTAAGCACTTTTAGGCGCGCCATGTAAGTTATCGGGGTCCGTCTTTGCGCCTTGGTAATTCCAAGCGATGCTTATTTATAGTTGCAAAATGTCTGCGTCATTCTATTCTTCAGGCATCTCAAAACAACCCAGCAGAATCTACACTTTTCAACGCAATGCTAGAAGCTTTGAAGAAAACAGCGAAAAGGAACCATAGCAAGTGCACATGTTCTGAATCTACGTGCATTGCGAGTCAATCAGAGAGTACCGTGAGAACGAACTTAGGTATTTTCAATCCTACTTGACTGCATAATAACCATATCGATACTATTGCCAGTACATGCATAATAATAAACAGAAATAGGAAATGTATTAAGAGTTATACTATAGCAAAATGTCCCTGGGCATACTAAATATTCATTCGATTAATATTTTGTCACGTTACTTAAATACTTGCACAGGAAAGGAAAGTAATTCTCGCGAAATACACGATATCTAAGTGTTTCTTCGCAACCTCACACACCAACGCCTTTTGGTTCGAAGATGAGCTTTTTAGTGTCGATAACGGTGTCTAGACGGTAGATAGTAAGAGTTTCATTGCCTCAGGATGGGTTTCGGATCTTCGTCTGTCATATAAATAGGCAGGCACCGCTTTCTTATTTAAATCGTAACTATTGCGTTATATGAAAGGAATGCAGGTTTGGACTACGGGTGACTTCTGCTGGAAGATTTCGGAGCAATAATGAATTAAACACGGATGTAGTGGGCCCTGTTGACGATCCTGCAAAGACACACTTATTCGACGGGACTTCATCAAACTGTAATGTTGTTGCTCTATTGCACAAACATACCCACATTAGAGATGTCGTGCTATGTAGCATAAAATAACAACGACAGCGTCTGCAAATACTTCATCTTGAGAGGAACCGTAAAAGCAAAGAATTGTGTAATTCAGCATGATGTTCTTTGAAAGTAAACGAGGTTCCAGAAATGACGTTAGCTATATACATGGAGGAAATAAGCTACGGCTTAGGTAGACATAATGGGGAAGCCTCGCGTGTGAAGAAGTTCCTTAATATTTTGTTTCACAAGTTTGTTCCGGACCAAATTCAGGAAACCAGTTCTCTGCGCTAAAACATTTCGAGGCTTTACCTTTTTCTTATAATGCAAACTTGTCCAGAAAAACAATGTGTATACAAAAACCAGTTCTGAACACGTTTCTTTATTATGAGAAAAAAAGCTTTAGCCAATAAAGACCATCTAAAACATAATGAAGATAGCGATACATACCTGAGTACCGGTTGTAAGAAAACCTTATGTACGTTTTTGAGCACAATGCAGGTGCGAGGAGGAAAATTTGCATGCACCTTCCGGCAAAACACTTTAACATGAAAGGAAGATACAGAAACAAAACAGGGTCGAGAGAAACCACCCCCTTCCTCCGAAAAACATGAGAAATGATACGTACTGAATTTGGTAACCTGGGCTCAAAGTTCAGCTTCGATTAGTATACATGCAGTTGACGGTGATCGTCACATGCTTGTCATATACAGGTGGATCATTTTTCTGTCTATTCATTGTGCTGGCTATAAAATTCAAGGTGTTTGTAAAAATCGTTACTAAGAGTTAGGAACTATCAGGGCATCCTAGATGTAAGGCACTTTTATCTACATGACAAGGTTGGAAGGTCCCTGTATCCAAGCATTTATGAAGCTCAGCTAGTGAAATCCCCGTGAAACTCACTTAAGTTTGGTAAGAGCTTGATATCCTCATGAGAAATATTTTTCGTTCTAGGATAATCAATAATTAGGGCCGACTCAATAATTGCCAATAAATAATTGGTGGTTAACGGTGGTAGGTGTAAATGGTGATCTTATAGGTCGTCTTGCGAAACGGGTGGCGACAGTGCGTGCATCAAGGTCGCGCTAATGGAACATTATTTACTGGCGTTAAAACTAAGCCGTCTGTTGACCTTCTTGTTCCCCGTATCTCTCCAATATTGACTATATAAAGCTGCTTATAGAAAAAGTGCGCTCCAAAAAGAAACCGATATTGATCTCTGCGAGGCGCCTACTATATCTCATGTAACACCAGTACTACGAAGAACCTTTTTGAAATAAACTAGACTATGGAAGTGTCAGCTTACTGCAAACGTCATTCGGCTGTTTTCATGGCTATTTAGGACTAATTGAAGACTGAGCGCTAAAAGACGGGACGAGTAGAAAGGCCAGATAAACGCATGCGCTGACTAACAACGAATTTGACTGTTATTTGGTTGTTAATCAGGGCATGGTCTGTCTCGCCTTTCCACTCGTCCCGTACGCTAGCGCCTTCTCTTCGTTTCGTTCAACATGAAGCAAACAGCCAGACGAAGCTCTCTTCTTCTATTTAGGACTCTTTATTTGCTAATACCAATTTCAGTTTGCAGAACGAAAATGCAAATCAGACTCTCTCAAGCGAGATTCAACAGCCCTGATTTTGTTTCACTGGGGGTTGATGATTCCGACTCTTTAAAAACACGGTTTAATCTATATGAGGAAAGCAGAAACAAGCTAAAGTGTTGCTTGTCTCCTTAGCGTTGCTTGTTAAGTTTGTTAAAAACTACAGATGTGCCTATATTGCTGCCATTGACATGAGTCTTAGGCTTCTCAAGAAATTTGCCTTTTGTCATGACCAAACATAAGTCATCTAAATTCACCCTCCCCTGACCTTATTCTTAAGCTCATTACGGTGTCGTTCTAGCTTTACAGAAACCAGGAAGCCAGTACCATATGGTGATATCATAAAAATGAAAAGTGAGAATAACTGAAACGAAAAAGTTTGACTATGTATGCCGGCTCACTGCCCTATGCTGGGAAATAATGCGTGTCAGCTTTGATGGTGTGCCCGATACAAGCCAATTTAGTCCGCCACAGTAGAATAGAAATTTAGTTGAGTCGGTACTTGATTTTAATGGTGAGAAAAATAACTTTATTTAAATACACTTTATCATTTGCTTATTATTTTCACTACAACGGTGCAGCGGTCATCGACATGTCATGAAATGTGACAGCGCTACAGAAACGGAGACGAAGGAGAAGAAACATGAGCAGCGCTGACACTAATCGAGAATATGTGCTTACCCACAGCTCAGCCCGAAGCAAGCAGCTCGTTTTTATAAAATTAAACTCCGCAGTCGTGCTATGATTATCTCTTCTTTTTTTTTTTTTTTTTTGCTGCGTTTCACAGCCTCTTACACAACACCACTTGTCATGACGTCGACTTACTGGAACGTCCTAAGGCAACCAAGGGGACGAAAAGGAGTGGGCACATGGGTCAGCGCTGCAACATTTATTCTGCTAAGAGTCTCGTGCGCGTGTGTTGCGTGGGTGCGTTTAATTTTCTCTAAGTGGAACCTGCACGAAGAAGATGTCACAGAGAAGGTCGCCGATTTTTCTTGGCGCCTGTCTCATATGTTCGTCAAGAAGTGAAAACCCGATTACCCGTGATTTCCGGCGACGTGAGGAGATCGCTGCCACGTCGTGTCTCCGTTGCTCGTCACTCTTGTTACATTTACCTTGCAGTCCTCAATCGCCACCATCCCTGCTGTCTTTCTTGCGTTTTTTTAATCCGCCATTTGTTGAATTAGCTTCCAGAATGGTTCAGTATTATGGCGAAACTGCCTACGTACGTTTCACTGCCGAATTATAAATAGAAGCCCCTGTTAAATGCTTCTCTGTTGACGTCTGACAAAATTATTCGTATTTTTTAAAATTGTTGTCGAAGGATGGAAGAGTTGAAATAGACCACACAATGCCCTATTATATTTAAACTTATGGGACGCAGTGACGGTCACCGTGTCAATGTTTTCTCATTGCTTTAGCAATCGACGAAACATGCATTTCATTGAGCTAGGTATTCGAATTTCCTGCGTAGAATTTGTTTGGTAATATGTGTTGAAAATAAAAGGATCTGCCGTAAAACTTTCAGAAACGGTTGCCAGTGATGGGGCTCCGGGTTGTTATAGGCATCAATGCCACCATGCATTTGTTACGGCACTAAACGCGAAATGAAGACTGAAATATCGGCTAGGGAAACGGTTTTGTGTTTAAATTTCACAAATCTAATTGGTTTTTGTGCGCTTTTCACTCCCAGCCACCATTTATAGTCTTTACGGGCTAAAACTAACCGATCCTCTACGTCAAGAAGGTGCTGCTTGCTTTTGTGAATGCACAAAGGCCAAACGCAAATATATATACAAATTCAATTACAAGAGCTTTGGGCAAGTTGCCAACCCTATGCACCCTATTTTTTATTGTTTTTTTTTTTTGAACATCGCGTTTTTGGCACCAACCTTCGCCTAGAATTTCGCATGTGCGCTCACGACGCTAGTGAACAACGCGACGTGATCTGCGTGTGCGCTAGAAACGCTGTGCGAATAAATAACCACGGCTGCACGCTGCAGCAACTACGTGGGCGCAGACCGCTGCTTCGTGTTTCTGGGCTTTCACAAGAGGCTCATAGTGCATTCCTTGTCGATAACCGTCGGCTGCGCTGCAACCTATGCCTGGGATTCGAAGTTTTTGATTGCCACGTCAAAGTCGAGAAACAGAAGAGTACGTCATTGCGTAAAAAGCATTCATATCGATCACATTCCACGTCGGAGGCCTGGTTTGCTTGGGTTCATAAAAATTGTAATGCAACTCAGGAGTTGCGATCACACATTTTTGAAACTGTGGTGTTGAAATAGTGCAATGGCGAAAAAGACAGCAAAGAGAAGATAATGAAGGTACTCAGCACAGCACTCAACTATCAATGGGTATTTGGTTGCTGCGTTCCACCTATATGCAGAAGCGAGCACAGGAAAGTACCTGCTTCCCGGAGACAAATACCCAGAAACGCTTACACACCTCTCATCAAGTCGCTCAACATCTATGACCCTATTTATCGCTTGTGAAAGATATATGATCCAACTTTTCCACTACTACATGGTATCTTCCAAACGCCGGATTGCAATTACAGCGATATCAATAGATTCCAATTTTCCAGTAATTTACAATTATAACATGGCTCTCTGTGCGCCTCTTCCTATCATTTATTATTTTCCTGTTCGGACAATTTAATATCATCCGGAGAAACTGAATTGACTGCATCTATGTCTGTTACACTTCTAAACCTTTTTGTGTTTGCTTTCTGGCTAATATGTGTCAGATGAGTTTGTTGATTCGACAACACAGAATCGAACAGCTTACAACACGATACCAGAAAGAACGAGTAACAAGACACCATGATATCAAAATAAAAACTTTATCATAGTAAGGTCTGGTGTGTTCTACGTCTTTTCTTGTCTCATGTTTTTGTTTTGTTTTTTTGTCGACTATACGTTAAGTATTCTGGGTCATTTGATGGTGGTCCTTCGGTTTGTTGACGCGCATATGCAAGATTTCCAGTCGCGACGGAGACGAAAACACAATTTACAGGCCAACATATTTTGCTGCGCTTTGAGATGAGAACAGGCTTTAAATCTATGCAGGAATTGGGAGGATTGTCGGGCTGCCATTCCATGTTTTTAGCGACCCCACTGCCACTGACAAGACGCGGTGTGTAGCCAGAGGTAACTAACATGTTAACCTTATTCTGAACAATTTACTCAGTTTGAAAGAGAAATGATCTCTCCAAGGTAATTTAGAAAATGCCAACAATTGGTTTTTTGACCAGCTCGGACTGCGTGGGGCTTTAAAACGTGGTAATTGGTATTCCCAAGACTCTAAATGATACGCCAGTTTCGATGTTACGCAGTATCTGTAACATTTCAGGGCGAAATCCTTTCTTAGCTCAAGGTGAAACCTCGCGTGGGCGAGATCTGTTAGCGAGATTCTGCGAGGTGTGTTCTTGTTTAGCGTTGCCGTCTGCAATCCCCAACTCTAACGCGCGCCAAGGAACGCCACATGACAGGAGCAGCGGTTTACCATCCAAACACACTTTCCGGAGAAAGTGTGACAGATACAGCGCCTATTTTTTCCCGTATTATATTTATAAATAACACTGCAATGAGTTGAGTTCAACTGCAACGAACGGGCACCAAGAAAAGGAAATTTGCCCTGTGCGACACGAGCCTCGGCTTTGCTAGCAAAACCGCTCACCGGTCGACACCAATGTTAGTAGTGGGGAACTTTAATGTAGATATAAGGAAAAATAGGCGGGAAAACATCCCGTTCTTCTCTCTCATAACGTCTCGCACTGCTGTGAAAAAACCTCGCGAAATACTTCCATACACCTAGTGTTTGAGAACCAGGCATTGGTGCAGTAAGTTGCTCATATATCCATCGATTTCTCAGACCAGAAAGCTTCCTTCATGACTATCAAGATCTGTTAGTGAAGTGTTTCTTGAAGAAGGAATATATGCGTAAAATAAAATCGAAATCTCAATCTATCGAAAAGCTGAAACAGCTGATGAACTGCGCTCAAATTTTGCATTAGGATGGAACGTAATCGTCGCAATTTTTTTTTTCGTTTCACGGTTTCGGTGCGCTGTTGCTTTTCTATCTTCGCCTTAGAAAAAAATGCGGTAACAGGCTATCGTCTCAAGCTCTATTATGGCTATTACTTGTCGATATTGAGCATGTCGTGCTGGATAAGGACATCATGAGTCGGCCTTCGGGGCTTGAGAATCTTTGACGCGCGGCATCTCAAACGAAGCGATGCTGTCATAGGCGCCATGTCTGAGCAAAACATGTCGCTGTCGTCATACAACTTAGCGGAAACGGTCAGAAATGCTATATTTCTGTTTCTGTTTGGAATAAAACAGCTATTGAAGCATCCGAACGCTCACTACTGCGTAGCTGAACATAGTTTGAACCGGCCACTCTCTGGTTTTTGAATGTACGATAAAGTTGCCTAAGTACTCAATTTTTATTTTTTTTGGTTATAAACATCCGTCGCGGTCTCTCAGAGGTTAGGCGCTCGACTTCTGAGTTCGAGAACGGGGGCTCAAGCGCGACCATATCGCAAGGCGCTGTTCTACTGTTGGATTCGGCCGTACGTTAAACAACCCGTGTGGTCAACGACATCGAAGCCCGCTGCTACATCATCCCTCGTAGCTGATGTCGCTTTGGTGCGTTAAACCCCTATGCATCTTTTTTGCTTTTGAAGGCTTCTGCGTATCTGTAACAAGGGCAGTGAGCAAAGTTTGCTTTATAGAAATGTTCGAACGCTTGAGAAACATATCTTCCGGGCCCCTAATTGTCACACATAATATTACGTAATACACCTCGATCAACGTATTTCACAGGTAGCCCAATAACATTTTTATTTTTAGGCACTACTGCTGTCTCCCGAGTAAAATTATGGCTTCGGACAAGGGAGTAAAATAGGTTCATACGGGCTAACTATCGATGTTTGATTTGGGAAGAAACACAAATTTATAGTCACATGATAAGCTGAACTGATAGGAAGCTGATAAGAAGGACAATGTTTTATCAGGTACCTGTTTTTCAAGTGATCCTGGTATTTTGCTTCGCATAAGATTGGGTCACTCCTCAATAACTATACAGCGATAAAGAAATCTTCAGCCTCTCAAAATTCCTTGCTAGAATGTGACAACGCACATGTGTAGTGTTTTTACGATATCTTTGCATCGACTGATTCGTGGCTAGCACTTTAACATCATCGAAAATTGGTCAAGTGTGTAAAACTTTTCTCCCACTGTGAAATTTAGTGACAGTGTAAAAAAAGTCATTACACTGCTAATATTTTATTTCTCATCACACACATCAAATGTCCCCTATATTCTCTTCGTGTTTAAAACATGTTTTATAGTTATGGGCGAAGTGGTACACTATCAGATTCTCTGATGTTGGCCGAAAAAAGCATTCGCCTCGTTGTGAGCTCGAAACACTCAATCTACTCAGCGCTCTACACGTGAACAGTAAAGTTTCCTGTGCGGTGAGATTTCCTGTAGTGTTGGCGTAATGGGATCTTTGGGGAAAACGTGCTAACAGTTGTCTCGGCAGAGTTGTCTAGCCACAGTCTATGGCAACCCGGCGGGCAGTACGCTGTAAGTGCTACATTTAACTAGATTAATCTTCGAGTGGAGTACGATATAATGAACCAGGCTGTGTCTCGATGCATATTAATGTACTGCAAGTTTCAGCAAGAATCTTGCATCTGTGTGGGTTTGACAATAACTTTTCCACTCTGACACTCGTGCAAAACACGAACACGCGGATGAAAAGGCGATAAGAAAAAGAGAGTTGTGATTAGGCAAGTGGTACACAACAAAAACGTTAAGCCCATGAGCACAGTATATCGCAAGAAGCGTGCGAAAGGAAGCTTTTGCTGGTCCGGGCTCCCTCTCCTTTTTTCATGCTTTTTTTTTTCTTTCAGTTCAAGAGGACGAATCAAATTGTAAAATGGTAAAATGGCGGTTGCGTGTCCTGGTTTTCTAAAATCCGCTCTTTTCCGCAGCATTGGCCAAATCCACTGAATTTGTGCAATAACAGAGCACTTTACTCAGTAAATGGCTAATTCATTGCAGAAGACACGTTTTCTTCGCCAACGAGCCCGCCTGAATTATGGAAGCAGACTACACCGCGTGGGTTTCTGCGAGCGCCGCCGGCTGCCGATTCACACTGATGATGATGATGCATTGTGGCTGCACCCTTTGTATCGGGTGGGCTCAGTAATGTGCCCTAGCCGGGTGAAATAGAAAAACTGAGAAAGAGAGAGAGAGAAATGAGAAGGGATAGGGTAGAGCTGCTATGAACACCATCAGCGCCTAGCTATTGTCCACCATATACGAAGCCGGGCTTTCGTCGTCCGGATGGCGCCACTGTGCTGTCCGCGTTCGGCCGATTCAAAACCCAGTGGGCGCGGTAGCGTGGTGTCCTCTGCCAGCTGGGGCGATAGTTTCGCGCAACGGAGAATGATGTGTTCCGCCGTCTCGTCTGCGCTCCCACATGCCCTGCAAATCGCCGCCTGCGCTTCTGGGGAGGTGTCAAAGTGACGGCGGTAGGTCAAAGTGCGGAGCGACAGTGGCGCCACCTCTCGGTCGAGCTTGCGGTGAATGGTCATGCGTTTTCGGCACTACTACGTCGGTGAGGGTATGCCGGCTACGATTGCGCCTTCGCATCAAGAAACAGCCGCCTCTGGCACGCCTGGCGTGTGAAGTGCCGCTGCGCGCGTACGCGCAAGATGACCCCAAGCGTTGGTACTTTTTCGGTGTGCATTTTCGAGCAACTCGCCAACTGCCATAAGCATTTCCTAACAACCTTAATTCCTTTTCTAGATTTCAGTCCTTCTAACAACATGTTACAAAATAGAAGTCTATCAGAGCCCGTTCTAAGTCTGTCGGTCGTTAAACAGCACTCCGCCCCATTCCTTTTTGTGGCCCGCAAGCCTTGCCGCCTTCGAGTGCATATACCTTATCCTTTGGCTCCAGATCTTTCATCTTTTTGTTGGATTGAACCTGCTATAAGCTTGGTGTACAAGCATGCAGAGGCAACCTTGGTTTATATTGCTTGTGTGTGCTTTCGACATGTTTTAATGCCGTGAAACGATCGAGTCGCAGCGAGCCAGTTCTTGGCAAGAGCGCGTGACGTATCTTGAGCGAGTACAACAGGATAGTTAAGCGGGCGAGTTGGTGATACATCATCCAAAAAACAGCGCGAAGAAACGGGGGCGATAGGAAGAAACCACAGGAACAAGCGCTGACTCTCAACTCAAGTGGAGTAGGGTTCGACCGAATCTCCCGTCAAGGAAGACGACCTCGCCGCAACCAGGAAAAGTGATTCTACTTGGTGACACGCCACTACAAAAATCGCATGAAGACCTCCTCCGTTCGGACCCGAAATTCTGTGTTGAGCCGCATTTACGCAGGGAAGATAAGGTGACCCTGGCGCGATCGATTTCTCGCCTGACACCTGATGAGTCTCGCCCCAGGTGCGTAGAAGAGTGTACAGCGGTGTCAAGCATGGGAAGGGATTCGGGTCACTGATCAACTTCCTTGTCTCGAATAACTTGCGACTGGTAACTGCGGATAAACAGGGTTGTTTTGTAGTTTTACCTGAATCGTTATTTTCGGATAAAGCATTAGTAGCCATTGAGAATAACTTTCAGCCGATCTCGGCCAAGTTACAGAAGGTAAAAAACAGGGCTGTGCAACTGCTTGAACAATTGAATCTGGAGCGACTTAAGGCAAAGTATTCAAAGCAAAAAGTAACTGTTTAAAGATTTTCTTCTCTGCTAAGACACATAAAACAGGATTACCATTTAGGGCCATTGTGACGGAGAAGAGTACCTGGCAACATGAAATGTCTGACTATTTGCAGAAACATTTGGCAGCTTAATCTATTAATAATCCTTTTAAGGTACCAAACTCTGAGTGTGTCGTCAAGTTTTTACAGGAGCAAAATCGAGGCTCATGCTCAGCTTTTAGCATAGACGTGGTAGATTTGTTCTACTCTCTGCCGCACAAGGAAATGATGACTGCTGTTTTTGATTGCATCACTTCGGACAATGATGAGGAACAATTCATAAGTGTTTGCGGTATTTCAGTGTCCGGGTTCCTTGAGCTGTTGTCTTTTTATGTGAACTCTATCTTTGTTGAATGGGAAGGCACACTCTATACTCAGAAAGCGATCTTTTGTATTGGGTCTAGAGTAGCGCCTGCGCTTAGTGAAATTTTTTTGTCATTTGTGGATCGAGGTATCCCGAAAGATTTGGTTGGGACACCATCCCAAATTTTCAGATACGTTGATGATTTTTTGATTCTCATTGAAAAAACGGACTTTGCTAGGCACATGTCTACAGTGTTAGAAGTATTCAAAGCTAATTC
Organism: Amblyomma maculatum; assembly: GCF_055883805.1. Classification (NCBI taxonomy): domain Eukaryota; kingdom Metazoa; phylum Arthropoda; class Arachnida; order Ixodida; family Ixodidae; genus Amblyomma; species Amblyomma maculatum. The sequence continues at coordinate 109,660,572 of NC_139347.1, read as the reverse complement.
GGGGGGGTTTGCAGTTCACCACTGAGATACCGGTTGATAACAAGATACAATTCTTAGATTTGTGTTTGACTGAAGGGAAGGGGCACATGTGTTGGAATTACGCACCACGGGCCAATAAACCGCTGCTGAACTATAGAGTTGTTGTTTCACTGCCCTATTTGTTGTTCACGAGTCTTAACGTAGCTTTTAAATATCCGCAACCTTCATGTGTTATTCACGGTGTACTCTGTATGCTTTCCCTGCTGCCTTGGAACACTATGCCTGCTGTTTATACTTTTTTTTCCACTCCTGTCAGAGCCTGAGAAAGGCTCACACTATTGTAAAATAAAATAAATAAATAAATAAATCGCACCATTCTAAGGTGGTGAAATGTGGAATTATTGATTCACCATTGTCTTCTGCGTTGTCCAAATCCTGTCACCATGCTATGAAACAAAGTTTCGATAACCAGGCTAAGAGATTTAGGGAAGCAGGTTATCCAGCTGAGCTTATAACTTTGGGTTGCAATAAAATAATTAAAAAGCTTAAATCGCCGGCATTGCTGCCGCCTTCACAGAAAGAACAGAAACGGAGAACGTTCGCAGTCCTTCCCTATGTACATCGCCTTTCTCATGGTCTTAAAAACGTGGCCCATAGGTATGAAGTTGATGTTGTTTTTTCGGCCCCTAATAAGCTCAATAAAATCTGTTCAGTGGTAGAAAATACGTCTCGCAATCCAAATAACTCTGTAGCGTCTTGTGCTGTTAAACATGATAAAAGATTTCTGCCGTGTTCTAAAGGTGTAGTTTATAAAATTCCCTTGTCCTGTGGTCAGGTATATATTGGGCAAACGGGACGATGTATTAAAACACGACTCAGAGAACATCTCAACTCATTATAATCTAATCGCTCTACTAATCTAGTTGATCATTGCCGTGAGTGTTAATCCTGTTTTCCGTCCTTGCATTTTACTGATATTTTGTACAAACACCCCGACCAGTTTACCAGGGAAATCATCGAGGCGTATAATATGGCTAATAAAGAAAGATTTTATGTCAGCAAACCTTCCCTGCTCCTGCTTGACTGCGAGGTTGCATATCTGGACATCACATAGTTACACGTGCGTTCTGGTTTTGGTGTTTTATTGTTTCTGTACCTTATATAAGCGTGTTTCCTGCGATTAAACTTTAGTTGAGAGCCAGCGCTTTTTCCTGTGTTTTCTTCCTGTCGTACCCGTTTGGTCGCGCTGTTTATTAGATTTTGAGCGAGTAGCTTCGGCGCGCCCGGTGGTGGTCACGGCCAGAGCATTCCGATTGTACCGAAGCCGCCCTATACACGTCAGCAGTCAAGCCCTGTTGAAGTAAAGAGTGCTTTGGCCAACGTGATTTCACCGAGCGTGAGTTACGCCGAAGTGCAGAGGGTATAGTATATATAATAGTAAAGGGCAGTATAATAACATGGGTAGTATAATAGCTGAGGTATTGCACGGCATTAGATTACAGAATAAGGAGCAACAAACAAGGAAAAGGGGAGCGAGTAAGTATTTTCTCTCTTTAAGCTTTTTCTTGAAAATTTCTGTTAGCGATATGGCCTGCTTTTTATGTGGGAGAAAATTTCTAAGGGATCAGTCCAAAACTCATTCACAAATTCTACTGCAGCTAGCTCAATTATTGACGGTGTTGTGCAACCGTTTATGAATAATCGGAAGGGTTGCCCAATCACAAGCTTTCAAAAACAAATGCTACAGCTCTCGCTACTCATGCAGCCGCGCGTGCCGACTTCATCTCCTTGAATGGTTGCTTGAATAGTTGCTTGTTTTGTCGAGACCTCTGTTTACCCTTGGCCGCAATCGCCTGCCGCCTCTTCGTTTCTTTCGTTCACCCAAAACATGCTTTCTGGACATTGCAGTCAGGGAACCATGTAGGGCCATTGGATTGCATATTGCATTACTCCTTCCAAAGGAAGAAAGGCACGGCAAGCGGTACGCAGGCAGCCTCCAATGTTTATCCAGCGTTCGAATTCGCCTTGCATTCACGTTTCCCCATTCGATTGGTCGTCATTGCTTCTGATTGTTCAGAGTGACGTGAATTCATGATTCAGGCTACGGTGGCATGTAATGTTCAGCGAGGAAGACTGCAGAATTGGACGGGACCTCATCAGCAAGAAAAACGCGGCCGCTTTGTGGCGCATAAAGAATTGATCAAGAATATGCAACGTAAATTTTTTCTGCAGCAGATGCATGCCGCCTTGTTCCCAGTTTTCATCCTTGTGCAAAGAAGAATCTAATGGAATTTCGGCATTTGTTTGCTTTTTAGATTCATGTGATCAATGATGAGGTGGGCTTAAAAGAGTAAACACCTTTATACTGTCATTTTCAGTCTTCTTGAAGACATATTGTTGCACAACTTTATAGTTTAGAGGTAGTTGAGTGTAGGCCTTTTTCACAATGCTAATGACGCTGAGCGGACGAAAATATTCCTCAAAGGTTTTTGAGAAGGCAACCTGGAACCGAGTTGTATAGCAGCTTCTTAACTTCACTGTCATGGTCGTATTTGCTGCATTTCGTTAAAAGTTCTTCAGCAACCCCTTGATACATAATTCTGCAGTTCTAAATTTCACAATCAGAAGCAAACTCGCTCATTGGCCAGTGTAGCAGCAGATGCAACGACTCTCTGCTGCTCAGCCCACTTTTTTCAGTGAACGCTGACCCCATCTCGGCAGAAGAAACAGGCAACCCGCGACTTGCACTGATGCTGCATAGCACGTTTCTGAGACCAGGAGCTATCTAGTAGGCTTGGCAGAGAATCTCCTACATTGAACTTCACTTAGAATTAATAAGATGTCTCTGAGATGCTTAGACATCTATCGCAGTGAAGAACAAGCAATGGTTTTCCCGCAACTTCAAGCTATTGAACAGACAGCTGTCTTCGCTATTTGATTTCTGCACTGAAATGTTTGACAAACTTCTGTTATGTCTAGTCTGTACCCATTAGTTGCCGTCCAAACAATCAAAGCACGTCATGAAGCTCTCCGGCTCGGCGTTATTCATCGGGGTGAGAAATAGTAGTTACGTTTTTCTGAAACACGTTACTGCTTTTACTTTTCAGTTTGGATGTAACACAACGTTCATCTATAAAGTGTTGTGCTTTGTCGAAAACAGTCCAAACACGAAGGACAGGCGTGCTTCTGCGCGAAGATTCCAGAACGAAGAGCAAGCTGTTCTTTCAACTGTTCACGAAAAAAATGATGGCGAGTTATACAGGACAGCGGCATGTGGTTCAGTCTAGCGCAGCGTATGGCCGGCACACATGAATAGAACAAGTGCTACCTGGATCTGCAAATACAGTGTGACGGTAGTGTCATTTTATATTCGTTTGATGCTGTGTGTCATGTTTACACTTCGCACTGTCAGTGATATTTATAATTTCGTAAAGTGAATAATAATAATAATAATAATAATTATTAAAACATTAATAATGTTTATTGCCACTTTGTAGATGATACAATATGGTTCAGGCCCGTCAAAGCCAATAAGAGGCTTGAGGGACTGGGTCCGGCAGTTACGGCCAAGACTACAAAAAGGGCAATAGATATAGGAACGCTTCTGGTTACAGCCAAGCGAGACCAAAAAAAAAAAGAAGTGGAAAACACAGGTTAACAGCATGAGTATTGAGAAGTTCAACTCTAAACCCAGAGTAGACGGCAATATAAAAATAAATGAATTACCCTTTATTTTTAAACATAACTTCACTCTAAGAAAAGAATACAAAGATCAACAGAGGGCTTTCAGATGCATCTTTAGGTCACGCATAGAAGTTACAGCAAAACTTTCATCCGGTAGCCCATTAAAGATTTCAGGTACATAAGCACAGCGCATTGCTTTCCCGTATTTAGTTAAACTCCATGGTACATAATAACAAAATTTTTTCCTTAACTTCCGTTTAGGAGTATTAATAATTAAAAAGTCTGAATTCCAAAAATGCCGGTGAAAAACTGTCTGCACAAAAAGAGAATGAAATAACGGAAGGCCTAGGAACTGAAAGACGTCCATGCCGGATGGTATGTGACAATTGAACGCAATCCTCTTCAACATGTCATAATATACTATCAATACGGCAATACCAGCGTGAAGGACATGGCCCAAATGTAGTTACGCCGTATCTGAGGACACTGTACTCGAGTGCATGAATTGTAGCTTTTTCCCTGACATTGACGCCAATGACTTCATATTGAAGAGTAACCATGTAACTTTACGCAGCTTAGCACACAGATATGCCAAGGGGTCATGCCAAGATCAGCTGCTGTCAAAAACAACACCGAGATATTTGATCGAGTTTATATATTCTTTCTGAAACACGGACATGGGCAGGACATGTACTGCGAAGAGATGATAACCGATGGTCGCTTAGGGTAACAAACTGGATTCCAAGGGAAGGAAAGCGTAGCAGGGGGCGGCAGAAAGTTAGTTGGGCGGATGAGGTTAAGAAGTTCGCAGGGGTCAAGTGGATGCAGCTAGCACAGACCTGGGTTAATGGGAGAGGCCTTCACCCTGCAGTGGGTATAATCAGGCTGATAATGATGATGATGATGATGATGATGACATATTCTTTTGGCTTGCAACAACAGGGGAGGCAATCACAATCATGCAAGAATACTTGTCTATCTATAAGTAGTGTATTTAAAGGATTTCTGACACATATCATTTTCGTTTGTTTATGTTCACCGAGATTCCATTGTCGGAAACCATTTTATGGCATAATTTACTTCTTCCTGCCACACATTACTGCCGTCCCGTAGTTTATATGCTTCGTGAGGAGAACTGTGTCGTCCGCGTACTGAAAAATCAAGCACTTGGATGTTACTGAGCTCAGTTCATTTGAAAATATTGTCACGCTAATGACGACGATGAGGGATGGTGATGGTGAGGCACAAGAAGACGAAGCGTTGGTGCCTGGGGCTAGTAGGCTTCACCTTATCCCACTGCCATATCACTGTAAATAAACACCCCTTTGCTATTTCATCGTAACAACTTGGTGGAAGGTGCTCCGTTCGATCCCCAAGTACGGCGCAGCAAGAACCACTAGAGTTTCGACGTAGTCGCCGCCTTGCTGGACTGCCACCGCTTCCAAGCATCATGGACCACAGCGATTCTAACCGCGCCGGCCGCGACGCTGCAAGCCAGGCTGGTGACAGGCCTGCCCCCTCCAGCTCTATTCCCTGCCAGCCTTACCGGGAACCACGACCTTTTGCAGGAGAGGAAGGTGAGGACGTTGAGAAGTGGCTACTTCATTATGAACGAGTTAGTCGGTACAACCGGTGGGACCCTATCACCATGCTCACAAATGTCGTCTTCTTTCTAACTCACACGGCGATGACATGGTTCGAGAATAACGAGGACAATTTGACAACTTGGGAACGGTTTGCCACCGAGATCAAACAGCGTTTTGGTGACTCTGTACCGAGCAAAAAACGGGCTGAGCAGACCCTTGCCCAAAGAGCTCAGTTGCCGGATGAAACTTGTACCACTTATACAGAAGAGATCCTCCGATTGTGCAGATGTGTCAATTCCAACATGCCCGAAGAAGATAGAGTCGGCCACATTTTGAAGGGTATCGCGGCTGACGTATACAACTTTTTAATCGCCAAAGACAGCCTTGAAACCGTCTCCGATGTCATTAAACACATCCGCGCGTTTCAAGCTCTGAGAACGCGTCGTATTGTGCCAAAATTTGGGCGGCTGGCCAACGTGCCTACCGTGGCCAGCCTTGATGACCACGCCCAACTAGATCTTCCGTCGACGATCCGGCAAATCGTGCGGGAAGAACTCCTGCGGCTCAACCCACTTCCCCTGCACGAATCTGCTGAGGTCTCTGTCCAGAGGGTATCTAGACGGCCGGCTTCACCACCACAAGCGATTACCGTTCAGCCTTTCCCACAAGCTCCTGAAGTTGCAGCTTCCATTGACTATCCTCCTATGCATTTCGCCAACCGGAATGCGTCGGTGCCTGACGCCCCAAGGTATGACGTCGCCTCAAGTGCCCATAGATCTTCCATTCGATCTACCAGGATTCCTGAGCAGTATGAGCATTCAGACAGACCTACGACGCACCCAGCTGTTCCCTGCTCTTATTCGCAACAGCATTTTCTACCTTCTCCGCCGATATGCTACCGCTGCGGCGTCGAAGGTCACATCGCCAGATACTGCCGCAGTAGGTTCCCACCTCGCTATAACCGTCCGGCGCTTCCAACAGTACCCAACAATCGGCAATACAATCCCGTTTTTCAACAATCAAATACTCAGCGTGGGTATTACCGCAACATCCATAACCAGAATATCCGCGACCACTCCCCTGCATCTGATAGAAGTGTTACTCCACCACCCGCCTTCCGTGCGCGTCGTTCTCCATCACCACGACGGCGCCCCATGTCGCCTCAGCATCATCAGCAGGAAAACTAACCAGCGCGACCAATGGGGGTGAGGCCGCTGGAAATGTGCTGTGTGCCAACATCCCTCCAACTATAATGCTCAAAAACAAAATTCGTGTGTTTATTGATGGTGTGTATACATTAGCTTTGGTGGATACGGGTGCGACTGTGTCTGTGATGAGTAATCAGTTTAGGCGCTTGTTGGGACGCAAAGTGATGTTTGAATATGACCGTGCTTCAACGTTTTGTGGTGTGAGTGGAGAGGCGTTGCGGCCACTGGGTGTGTGTAGTGCGCAAGTGTCTGTGGGTGGTGCAATTTTTCAAGCCGAATTCGTAGTCTTACCCCACTCTACGCATGACATCATTTTAGGAATGGACTTCTTGAAGTTTTGTGGCGCTACCGTGGACTGCCGAAGTCAAGAGGTTCATTTTGATGGCTCGCATCTGCCGACACTTTTTGAAAGTGGCCGTGATGAAGAAACAGTTTTTAGTATTACCGAAGACACAGTAGTTCCACCCTTGTCTGCCATGTTCGTCCCCGTGTCCGTTCCACTTCTTGAGAAGGTTTCATTCCAGGCCATGGTGCACCCAGTTCACTCAGCATGCCTGAAGAAAAATGTAATTATCCCTCACTGTATGATATCCGTGCATCATGGTAGTGCCTCGTTATGGACCATCAACCCATCGTCCGAGCCCGCAGTTTTACCAACGGGATTGAAGCTTGCCTCTTGTGGACCCGATGCGCCCCACGTCGTTGCTTTGGTCACAGATGCTACGAGTGCCATCGTACCTTTGCCTGCTGATGAAACTTCAATCTCCCGCATGATCAGCGCCGATCTCAGCTCACCTCAACGCCGAACTCTTGTGGATATTCTTCTACCTTTTTCGCCTATGTTTGACTTTTCTGAAACAGATGGACCAACCTCTCGCCCTGCACATCGGACCCATCATAGCATCGACACTGGTTCGGCTCGTCCCATTCGTCAAAAGCCATATCGCGTGTCCCCATCTGAGCGCAAAGTCATTCATGAGCAAGTGGAGGACATGCTACAGAAAAAGGTGATACAGGAGTCATCTAGCCCCTGGGCTGCCCCTGTTATTCTTGTACGCAAGAAAGACGGTTCGTGGCGATTCTGCGTCGATTATCGGCGTTTAAATTCTGTTACGAAAAAGGACGTCTATCCTCTTCCTCGCATAGACGATGCCCTCGACTGCCTCTCTGGTGCGTCCTATTTTTCTTGTCTTGATCTCAGATCTGGCTACTGGCAAATTCCAATGGACCCTGCAGATAAGAAAAAAACAGCCTTCGTAACGCCAGATGGCCTTTATGAGTTTAATGTTATGCCATTCGGGCTGTGTAATGCGCCAGCTACATTCGAACGCTTTATGGACACAGTTTTGCGCGGCTTAAAATGGGACATTTGTCTTTGCTATCTGGACGATGTCGTGATATTTGGGAAATCCTTCCAAGAACACAATGACCGTCTAGTACGTGTCTTGAATTGCCTGCACAACGCCGCCCTAATTCTGAACTCCAAAAAGTGCCGCTTTGGAGAGCGCCAAGAGCTGGTGCTAGGACACCTTGTCAATGGTGATGGTGTAATGCCGGATCCCCAGAAAACTGCCGCTGTTGAGTCTTTTAAACCCCCGCAGACAGTGAAGGAGTTGCGCAGTTTTCTAGGGTTGTGCTCGTATTTTAGACGCTTTATACATCGCTTTGCTGACGTTGCTTACCCATTGACGTGCCTTCTCCACAAAAACTCTACTTTTAACTGGACACCAGACTGCGACGCGTCATTCCGTCAACTGAAGTTTCTTTTAATATCGAAACCCATCTTACGTCACTTCGATCCTACTGCAATGACAGAAGTACACACGGACGCTAGTGGAATCGGTCTTGGTGCAGTCCTTGTCCAACGGCACAATGAACGAGAGCATGTTATCGCGTACGCAAGTCGTACCCTGAGCAAGCCGGAGCGAAACTACACAGTCACCGAACAGGAATGCCTAGCTGTAGTTTTCGCTGTGCAGCGTTTCCGTTCATATTTGTACGGACGTTCGTTTACTATCGTAACTGACCATCATTCACTCTGTTGGTTGCGGAACCTTCGAGACCCATGTGGTCGCCTCGCACGCTGGGCCCTCCGGTTACAGGAATATGACTTTGCCGTGGTTTACAAAAGCGGGCGGCGTCATGCAGACGCAGATTGTCTTTCTAGGATGCCAATGGCCACGACTGGACCTGAAAGCGACGATTTCGACAATTATATATCGACCCTCGAGCCAGCGTTCCCCGACACGAATGTTTTCAAAACGGAACAGCAACATGATACCAGTCTGCAGCCTCTCTTTGCCCAAGCCAACGTACCTACAAGCCGTTTTTGTGTGCATGATGGCCTCCTATGGAAAAAGAGTTATTCGCCTGTCGGCCAGCGATACCTACTCGTAGTTCCCAAGACGTTGTGCACGGACGTATTGCGTGTTATGCATGATAATCCAACTTCTGGGCATTTGGGATCGGTTAGAACACTCCACCGTGCTCAAGAAAGATTTTACTGGCCCAGAATGCGCTCGACGGTTGAACAATACGTTGCCAGTTGCAAGCAATGTCAACGCCACAAACGTCCAACTGCAACTCCGTCTGGCTTGCTGCACCCTGTGAAGACCCCGACAGCACCGTTTGATCAAGTAGGCATTGACCTCGTAGGTCCGTTTCCGAAGTCCGTGGATGGAAATCGCTGGATTGTAATCTGCGTGGACTATCTCACACGTTACTGTGAAACCGCCGCTCTTCCATCTGCTACGGCGCATCAGGTGTCGCTTTTCTTGCTGCACTCAGTCATCTTACGACACGGGCCGCCACGAATTGTCATCACTGACCGGGGCCGACAATTCACTGCTGATGTTGTTGAAGAGCTCATGCGTTTATGCGCCGTAACTTTCCGACACTCGACGCCATACCATCCCCAGACAAATGGCTTGACTGAGCGCGTCAACAGAACGCTTATCAACATGCTAGCCATGTATGTGGACGCAGGGCATAAGAACTGGGACACCATACTGCCCTTCATCACGTATGCGTTTAATACCGCCACGCATGAGACGACTGGATACAGTCCATTTTTTCTGCTTTAAGCCAGACCGCCACGCTACTCTCTGGATACTATCCTGCCCTTCACAAGCCGTGAAGACCCCTGCCTGGCTGAGACCCTCTGTCTCGCCGAAGAAGCTCGGAGAATCGCCCGATTACGGTCTGGTGCTTCAAAAGAACGTTCCAAAGTGCGATACGATTCCAGTCACCGGCGGGTCACGTACTCTGTAGGTGATTTAGTCTGGCTATGGCGTCCAATTCGGCGCCGTGGCCTACATCAAAAACTCTTGGCCCATTATGACGGCCCATATGTGGTTATCAAACGCCTTAGTGATTTAACTTATGGGATAGCCCGCCTGACAGCATCGGGTCGCCGGTCTGCCAAAACCGAACTGTGTCATGTTGCCCGCTTGAAGCCGTGTCAGCCTCGCACGACTCACGAACACGCCCAGAGGGCTTCGTCTGAGTAGGGGGGAAATGTCACGCTAATGACGACGATGAGGGATGGTGATGGTGAGGCAGAAGAAGAAGACGAAGCGTTGGTGCCTGGGGCTAGTAGGCTTCACCTTATCCCACTGCCATATCACTGTAAATAAACACCCCTTTGCTATTTCATCGTAACAATATATTAAAGAGCAATTGAGATACAATGGATCCCTATGGTACACCCGCTTTTATAGGGAACTTTTCACTTTGCTCCATCCGGCTGTTAATTTTGACCGCTTGTGAAAGTCCGCATAATAAATTCTTTAGAATAGCATAGAAAGGACCTCCAAAGCCCAAAAGGTACAGTTTTCTAATAAAATGGTATGATTAACCGTATCAAAGGCTTTCTTAACGTCTAGGAAAAGAGCACAGCTAAACATGTTTTCATCAAAAGTAGCGTACAACTCATCAGCAAATTCCTCAAGCAATAATATAGTACCTCTTCCCTTAATGAGCCCATATTAGCGGTGTGAAAGGACATCTACTTTGTCCAAGAAGGAAGTAATACATTAAAATAGGAATTTCTCTAGTATCTTTGATAAAATTGGCAGGATAGCAATTGGTCTGTAGTTCTCAATAGCGTTCCTTTGTCCTCCCTTGAACAGCGGCCTTACAATAGCAGTTTTAAAATCTTCAGGCATTACGGCGTTTTATGAAAACCCGTTAATCAAGAAAAGCAGTATGTCCAAGAGAGCGTGAAAATTCCGCTCTACCAGTGCAGCCAATATACCATCTATTCCAGCGGGCTTGTTTTGTCGGAAGCTAAACACGAGCCTGGCAAGATCGTCCTTTGATAGCCTTTGGAGATACGCGGAAGCCGATAAAGAATTTTTTTACTGTACATTTAAAGCCTTGCTGTCTTGCAGCGTGCAATACTTATCGAAATCGTCACCTTTCGACACAAGTTCGTCTACCAAAACGTCCGAACAAGACAGGTTCCCATCATTTCCTTGGAGGTTTATGCCGTTACCGGCTGCGCTGGTTGTCAGATCAGCAAGCTCTTCACGAAGAAACTAAAATACTTGTTTTCAAAATATCTTCAGCTTTCTGTGGAGCTGCAACTTTGAGGTTAATTGCTTGGTACATTAGAAATAAGATGCGGTAAACTGCTTGCATTCCGAAACCTTCGCCATGACCCCTTTAAGTGCCGCCAAACATGCAAATTATCCTGATGAGCTCTGGGTTGCCCCCGAAATACACTTTAGCGAGCGAAGTAAAATAAACAACCTAGAAATATATTTTCTTTTATAAAAACCAAATTCCTAACGGCTGTTTTCTCGTTTTTCTGTGGCTTACAAGAATGTATCCACTCACAGTACGTGCATCATAATATCCGCTCACAGGCGATTAATAGAAATAACTACTCCTAAGCAACGGAAGGCAGCTGCCGTCTTAAGCACTTATTTTGAGAAGAAGTGCATCCCTGTGGAACGCTTTAAATCTGTCTCCTGCATTTTTCAGCGTTTTTTTTTTTGCATGTGTATAGCGGGGACGCCGTCTCTAGTCATACAACGATGAACCTGGATTCTACTGGACATCTGACCAGACTGGAAGCTCCTTCCTCGAGGTCTTCGAGGAAGCGTTGCAGCCTTACCAATGACTAAAAGCGAGGATACCATACTGTACTTCAGGGAGGACAGTAGTGAAGTCGAATTTGAGACATACTTCAGCCGGAGGACCAAAAGACGATTACTAATAGCCGTTTCGTCATCAAGTGAGTCCACAGTGAAGAGAAATTGTCCAGAACAGAAGCCCCCTCTTCTCATCCTGCCTGTTAACCGATCGGACAAACACGAGGCGGCTTAACAGGCAAGCCGTCTCTGGAAAACTTGAAGCCCTCGTTTCTACCCAAATCAAAGATACTCGGGTGAACTCGCGCAAGGATGTCGTTGAAGCTGACGCCCATCACGCATCTGCGCTTGAATCGCTGCGGCCTATCACTGAACTCGGAGGCATACCATTACTAGTTATCTCGCTGGGCGAGAAGTCTTCTACCGGCGTCATCCATGATGCCGATGAGGGTATCACGAAAGGTGACCTGCCTATACTCGTGAAGCCAGCAAAAGAAGGTACTGTGATTCTTCGGGTGACATACTTTGGAAATTGGTTGGTTGGTTGGTTTGTGGTGTTTAACGTCCCAAAGCGACTCAGGCTATGAGAGACGCCGTAGTGGAGGACTCCGGAAATTTCGACCACCTGGGGTTCTTTAACGTGCACTGACATCGCACAGCACACGGGCGCCTTGCTTTTCGCCGCCATCGAAAAGCTGCCGCCGAGGCCGGGATTCAATCCCGCATCCTTGGGAACAGTGGTCGAGCGCCGTAAACACTGCGCCACCCCGGCGGGGTGACTTGGAAATTCTCGCTGTGTGAAGATTATCTTCAAAGGCGACAGCCTGTCGTCACACGTGAAGATAGGCCACTTTCGTCACGCTGCACGGCCAATTATACAAAAGCACATACAATGTCAGAAATGTATGAAACTGGGTCATGTCAGCGAAGTCTGCAGCAACGCGAGGGTGTGCCCCCGTTGTGCCCAACGGCATGACACTGAGTCAAGTACCGCATAGGTTTTGAGGTGTTCAAACTATAGCGACCTCAAAACCTATCTCACCTCAAAACACCTCAAAACCTATCTCAAAATGAGACGGCATGCCGTCTCATTTTGAGATTGCCCGTGGATAAAATATGAGCGGGCTGTCCTCAAGCAAATGATTTCAGACAATTCAACACATCGCAGAGCCGCTGCAGTTATTTTCAGAACACGTGCCCGACACAAGAAAAGTTCCAGAAAGGCCGCTGACAACGACAGCGGCGCAACCGCGCAGTTGGCGCCTCCTCTTCACCCTAATTCGATTCCACTTTGTCCCAGTGTGACCCGTCCGCGTACTATGGACAAAAAAGACTAGGTAGACCAGGTAGCCTCAGGTAGCCTCAGGGTCGGAATCTTTTCCAGAACGTCCACCAATAAATCCTCTTGTGTCACCACGACAAAAGCTCCCATCATCGAGGCCATCATACCACTAAGGACAGGCTCCCGTAGCAAGATGGCGAAATCCTTGGGATCTTAAGAACGGTGGTTAACGCCATTCGACCTTTGCTACAGACTCCGTAATCTCCAGCTGTTCGAAGCGTTTTAATGATCCTGGACTCCCTCGGTCCCACACCTCAAGATTTTTAACCTAGAATGTCTGGCAAACTTCCCACGTTTCGTCTGGAAGTCAGAGGCGCCACGCTGTTCCAGTGGAACGCAAGAGGCCTGAAGTCGCGAATCTCAAGTTTTCGGCAATACGTACGTCTTCAACAAATACTCCCGATAGTGATTATCTGTGAGCCTAAAATAACTAATGCAGTCAGGCTCCCGGGGCATTAACCTTTTTTCACTCCGACATGTGGAGAGCGCAGGAAAATCCTGGTGTACATCCGCACTGACATGACGTACGTTTGCTGCCCTGTCCCACCTCACAATTAAAATCAGTACGCAAGTTTCACGGTGAAGACAAAAATGTTACAATTCACACTGATTGCAGCATATGTGTCTCACTCCTTGCAAGTTGGACTGCGAAAGACTAAAGGCCATCATGGGGGCAACTCGGCCTCCTTGCATCATTACTGGTGATTTTAACGCCCATCACTTACTATGGGGAAGTACCAGAATCAATGCCAAAGGAATAAATCTGGCATTGTTTGCGCTAGACAATGACTGTATATATACTGAATGACGGCAGTCCGATTTACCTACGTGGCTGTTCGTAAAGCGGTTATTTGGACCTCAAATTAGTTTCTAGGTCCTTTCACCGCTCTGTTAAAAGGTTTAGTGATGTGGACGCCTGTGGGAATAATCAAATTCATACTTGCCTCAAAAGAAATGGACTTGGTGCGTCCCCCCCTGCTAAGCACATGCACATCGACTGGACCGCATTTCAAAAACATATGGAGGAGGCATGCACAGAAGCCTTCACTGGCAGGTTACAAGACTATAGCAAATGCTATGACTCTTGCAAGTAAACACATTTCGTCATCTAAATCACACAGTGAATTTGATATCGAATAAGAACGCTTACGGGCTCTTCGGCGTCGAGCAGAAAGACGATAAAGACGAAAAAAGTGCTTAACTGATCTGTGAGCGGCTAGACGAAGAAGAAAATCAAGCGAAGAATGGATAGACTGGCGGATTAGCTCTGGAAATCTTTCTTCCAGCAATTGGATCCCCGAAAGACCACGCCCCTCGTCTGGCGGACTGTGCGGGGCCTTCGCACGTCTCCACAGCAACGACGGCCATTTTGTGTTTTGGCTGTATATCAAGATCGTGAACTGATTGAGGTAGCCACTGACTTCTGTAAAACAATTGCGGGTGCGATGCCTACCTCGGTTTCCCAGCGTGTTCTTCCTGAATCACAGTATTCAGCAATAGATGTGATTTTTTCTCGCGAGGAACTCGATTCTGCTCTTGCAGGATGTAGACGTTTGTCTTCACCAAGCCCAGATGGAATCACGCTTCGCTGTCCCATCTTGACAGTGACGCGCGAGACGAGCTCCTCAAATATTATAACCAATCCTGGCTCGACGGTGTTGTTCCACAGGAATGGAAATCTAGTCGGCTGATAGCCCTACTAAAACAAGGGAACTCTCCACTCGAGCTCGCATCGTGCAAGCCAATAGCTTTAGCCATTTGCGTGAGAAAGGTCATAGAAAGAATGATTTTGACGCTCCTTGAGCGATACCTCTAGCACTATACAATATATACTCCAAAGCAATGGCCGGCTTTCGGCGGGTTCGCTCCTATATTGACAATGTCGTTGACCTCGTGTACACGGTTCAACAACAGGAACGAATGGAAAGTCTTTTTGTGGCTCTGTTTCTTGATGTCAAAGGTGCCTACGACAACGTAACCATGAAGCCATCTTTGATGCGCTGGAAACTGTGGATATCGACGGTCGGATGTTTGAGTGGATAGAGAACTATCTGACAAGATCATTTTCTATTCAGTGTAAAAGGTGGCTCGACTCCAGCCCAATATACCCACCGTGGGGTGCACTAGGATGGTGTGCTCAGCCCTACTTTGTTTAACCTAACACTCATCACCCTTTCAGAGAACCTCCCTTCCACAGTCCAGATATTAATATATGCCTATGACATCTGCATTCAGGCCTCCTCTGTGACGCGTCTCCAGGTGCGTGCGAGACTTCAACGGGCAGCAACAATAACTTCGTCTTATCTTCAGAAACAAGGTTTGAGCATTTCACTGGAAAAGTGCGCACTAGTGGCTATTACACGCAAATCTATTCATCAATATCTGGTATGCATCGATGGTCACAACATTTCTTAATACAAAACTCATCATTACTTAGGGATTCTGATAGACCGCAATCTATCATGCAGCCCGCATTTCACCCAATTGAAACAAAAGCTAACATCCATCGCTCACGCAATTCGCTTTGTTGGCGGAAAATCATAGGGCTCGCCATTACAGGCAATGCTGCAGTTGCACAGAACACTATTTTTAGGATTGCTGCGATACAGTACGCCTGTACTTTTAAACACGTGCAAGACTAATTTGCGTGCCCTCCAGGTAGTACAAGGTCAGACCCTTCGAACATGCCTGGGCCTCTCTTGGGGCGCATCACCACTGGGAAGTAGTGCACTCGCCATGGACTATTTGCTTTCAACACATATTGTAGACTCCTTGCGAATGCGCATACAACATATTTCAAGGGTTCCAAAGCATTAGCTGGCGCAGGCACCTCTGCAGAGATCACATTCTGCGTTGGCAAAAATCGTAGCAGCTCACCAGTCTTCCATCCCAAAACAGTTCACTCCGGAAGCCCGACGTCCATCGCCACCAAGGCGTGTGCAGCTTCCATGTGTGCGCCTTGTTATTCCAGGGATATCAAAGAAATCGGACTTTCAACGCCAGCCCTTCAAGAACTGGCACTCTTCATGCTACACGATGACTATTCAGACCGCATTCACGTATATACAGATGGCTCGGTAAGCTCTACCTGTTCTGCATGCACCGTCGTCGTCCCTGCGAGACAAACATTTACCATCTAATTTCGCTTAAGAGTACATCTACTGAAGCCGAACGAGCCACAATTCGTGCTGCTGTAAACCATATATCTGATAAAGATTGTCACAAATGGGCTGTGTTCTGCGATTACAAACCTGCCCTAAAATCTCTTCGATCGGTCTTGAGCCATAGCGACCATGAGCAACTTGTAGCAGAGGTTAGACATCTGCACCACCAGGCATTACAAGAGGGTCACGAAATAATCTACCAGTGAATACTAGTGGAATTGTTGGCAACAATTTAGCAACAATGCTGTTCGATCGGCTCATGTTACAAACGACATTGCTGAGATACCATTGACAAGAGCCGACGCAGCAAGGCACCTTCAATTTATCGCCCGAAACGTGACTAGACAATCATGGTAGACGCGTGGAGGGTGGACGTCTCGCTCGTACCATTTTGGCCAGTTATTTCAACTGCAGGTATCATTCGGTCTGCCCGGCTGTGATGCTACAATTTTGTGTCGCCTGTGGCTAGGAGGGGCGTTTACAAACGTATATTCCCACCTCATCGGCTGGGAAACTCTCCAACGTGTGAGCAGTGAGAGTGTGTTGAAACTATAGCACACATACTTTGTGAGTGCCCTCAGTTTGAGCGTGAGTGCGCTTTCCTGGCTGCTACACTCTGCCCCTTGGACTCTCGCGCTCTTACTGAAGAAAATACTCTGGTCGCTTGCATGACTCTTTCATCACAAAGGAAATCAGTGAAGGCGCTAGTTAAGCTTTTAAAGGACTCGGGTTTGAGTTTAAGACTTTAACTGCACGCTGCTTGCCCCTTTTCACTATAGATCTGTAGACATGTTATAGACGCCTTCTCTTCGCGCTCTTTCCTTTTTCTCCCTTTGTTCCTCTCCCCGAGTGTAGGGTAGTCTACTGGGCATCGCCTGGTTATTCTCCTTGCATTTCTATTCTATTTTTCATCTCTGTCTCTCTCTCTCTCTCAGTGTACCATGCCTAATACGTCTACCCAGCTTACTCTATTCATCTATTGGTCAATTTATATACTTTTATTCATACAAAGTTTGTACAGGAGACCAGTAGACACTAATTGTTGCCGCCGCAAATGTCAAATGCGCGAACGTAATGGGACCTGTAGATTGAAACTGCTTTGATTCCATCTGTTTATTAATATTAGACGCTTAGCTTTGTTTTGTTGATATAATCTTGTATTGCCAGTTAGCTTAGGTAAGCTTAGGTTTGGGGCACCTTCGATCAAATGTTCAGCAATATCGATGCCTGTGTGTGCTCTCATTTGCCTTTCGATCGGTTCCCAAACGGTTGATTAGCATTAGCAGTTGTCTTATTGAGTTTTGTTTCGTATGCATACCTGTGCAGACCTCAGTAGACGCCAATGTTATACCTAGGCAATATACGTATATTGCACATATGGGAAATATATTAACACCTAACTTCATTGAGACACAGCTAAATCTATTTTTAGTACGTGCTCATATTTATCGCAGCGCTCATATGCAACGTGCTTTGGCGGAAGAGTGGAAAGAAAAAAAAATGGAGTTTTGAACAACTCGCTTGGTATTTTATTGAAGTCTCCAGGGATGAAGATATTCTCAAGGAGCCAGGGAAAAATTTTAATTAACAATTATTATATCTTAAAAGACATGAAGCTTCATTAATAAACGCATCTGTCTTTGCTGAGGAAATTGCTATCTAAGTGAATGTAAGCTTGACGAGTGTTTAAATTTAAGGGTGATGAAAAGGCAAGCCCATCGCTCATTTTGATCATTCCAATTTTTTGCGCAACGAGAACAACATCTAAACTTCAGCCAGACATTTTGTGTTAACATCTTTTTATGTTTCACTGAAAAAAAAAAACAAGAAATGCAAGAAAATCGAACTCATATCTCAATATCTAACAAATACGTATTTGCGTCACAACATCGTCAATGAACCTGTTGGGATGCTAGCGCCGGCCAGCAATGCGTGACCGAGAGCGATGAATTCCAAACCAAGACAGATCTTCATTTGTCCTGTCGGCACTAGGCGCGTCCGTGCGGCGCCCTCTGTTTCTTCGCGCGCTCATTTTCTTAATGCGAAAGGGAAACCACCGGCTTTAGCCGCCTTTCAGCTCCGATCAGAAGCGGCACGCGGCGCGCACATGTAGGTCGCTACGAACCGAAATGTCCACTTCGGTGCAGCAAGGATAGGTTCCTTAAAGTTGCAACATTTCTGAAAGGCACAACACAAAATAAGAAATATGAAGGTCTTTGTGGGATCGTATTTATTATAGAGCATTGTTAGTTAAAAAAAGATCCTTGAAATGTACTTTAGTTTTTGTTTCTCAGAAAAGCGGCGCAACGAAGACATGAGCTACATCATATCGCTTTTCTGATTATCATGCACCAGCTAGTCCCACAAGCTGTTAATCTGATTTTTGCTTGTTTACATGGCGTTGCTAAGTAAAAGCAGCT
This sequence comes from Amblyomma maculatum, assembly GCF_055883805.1. Lineage (NCBI taxonomy): Eukaryota > Metazoa > Arthropoda > Arachnida > Ixodida > Ixodidae > Amblyomma > Amblyomma maculatum. The sequence goes on along the minus strand of NC_139347.1, from coordinate 109,642,093 downwards.
TGGTACCCCAGCTTCTACTGGCACATCGCTGCTTTGACGAGAAAGACGTTTTGTGCTAGATGCAATGAATGGCATTCTAGTGGTTTGCTGGTAGTGATTCGTAGTCTGCATGCAAAAGCACAGATTTAAATGTTCAAGCAGACTTGTTATAATTTTTGATACCGAACATAAAGAGCAGAACTTGAAGACCCCACTATTTTCACTGGAATCTGGAATGGAAATAAAGTTTTGGGGAACCACTTTTATGCCTAATGTTCGAAAACGTGTTAGCAAAGCTGTGCGAGACATAGTCCTTATAAGTTGTAGAACATGAACACAATTTTATGGCTTTTCAGCTCAATAGACAAAACATAAACTGTAGAAAAAAATTTCAAATTGATATTGGACGCTAAAGGGCAGAGCTCTGGCGGAGGCACGTCTGTGTGGTGCTATATTGTATGGACCTGCATTTCTCACTTTTAGAATAAGCTTAACGGACCTGCATTACGCCTAAAATAACAGTATTGAAAGTACGTACGAAGAAAACCGACAGCCACTGGCACAAAAAAAAGGTATAAAGCGCTTTTGTGTCGACTAATGTGAAAGGATATTCATGAAAGGTAATGTGTTGGAAAGGAGAAGAAAAAACAACCTCATGCCACCAGTGGAATTCACGCCCACGACCCCCATATTACGGAGGCCGGTGCACTACCAACTGACCTACTGCGACGGCTGTGCAATCTACTTTTTTAGGTATTCGCGTTGTGTATAACGTGTACTTGACAGGCTCACCAACACTTCCTTCATCCATAGCGGCTGACCTGGAACATCCTTTGCAAGCGCGAGAATCACGTGAAACGTGATCTAACGGGCAGGCTTGGAGCTTTATGACAACCCGCATGTCCCACATACGATAGCAAAGCTGCGAAATTCAATTGAGCAAGGACATGATAGGTTTTCTGATGGCCATATTACTGATAGTAGAAACAAGCATTTTTTGCCCATGATCCTACAAAGTAGTACCGTTTTCAATTAAAGGGGATTCGGAGCTACGGATGAGCTCTGGCCTCCAAGATTATTGTTGAAGGCATAATTAGCTGAGTTTCTCTGAGAAGTGCCGCCTCTGGCAATAATATATTCCGCTTATAAAATTTAAGAATGCCATCACACTAGTGCAGGGCAAACAGGCCTCAAGCTTTCATCTTGCGCAGACAGAGCACAAAAATGCGCTGTGAGGCGCCGTTCTGGACACGGATTTTTGAAATAGGTGGGGTAAAAAATCTACGGCATATGTGATTCGGACTTCGAACCAGTTGTTTCAAAACAGTTGGAAGAATAAAGAGCAAACTCGATTCGTGTTGAATAACTTTGTGTGTGCATTACTGAATTTGTACAGCTTTTCGAATAAAATGATAATCGAATGTCTTCACAGATGTTGAATATGTACACATCTGTAGACCTTAGCAGAGTGCGTTCTTGATTTTGATGCCAGTGTTACGAAAATGGTTTTGCAAGCTCAGCGCAGAAGGGTGCCAGGCTCTTTGTGACACACTTTCATAAATATTGGATATTTGTGAGCAAGAGCTTGTGATCCTATTTCGTTAAAAACAAATATATGGCACGAGGTGTATTGGTAGTGTAAACCCAAAGTTTAAGAACAGGCGTTAACTGAGGCTATGTGTGCACCAAGTAGGAACGCGAAAAGAAAGAAAATATTTCTTATCTGTTTTCGCACGCCAGGGTCATCATTGGCTAAGGGGCAGCCACACCAATGTGCACATCACTTTCCTGAATCCACTATTGTAGTCTTTGCTCAAACCCCTGTTTAATAATTATTTTTTCATGACCGCGCAGTTGTAGAAAATATGCGCTTGTCAACGTGAGTTGCACTATACCCTCATTCAACAACTCCTGGTCATCAGCGAGATCAGCGACATATCTCAATTTCAACAATGATAACAGCGGGGCAAGCGGCTAAGCAAGAGCACGTGCGTCACCGATGCTGGGTGGAACGTGAATTTACCGGCTACTGCTGCTCTGATATTGAACAAATTCGGAATACAATCTTCAATACCTCTTATACTCAAAGAAGACCATTATAAAAAATCGAAAATATTTTCTGTACGAAATATGTATTTGAGCTCATGGCTCTGTTATGAAGCGTTCTTTATAACTTTATTATTTGTTATTGTAACCTTGCTTCCTTTTAGTTTCACAGACATGTAAGAATCCAAGAATATACCTAGTTATTTGTTATCCCCGCGAGCGCTTTGTTATGTTACAACTTAAATGACAGCATAGAATTCTGATTTAAGGCTAGGAGTGTGACCTGTTGTGCAAACGTATGTAGAGAAATATCAGGTTGGACATTTTTATTATTAAAACCAAGTATTGTGACCAGTTAGATATTTTGAAAACTCTCACTTGAAGCTTTAAAACAGAATAACCTTAAAGAAGAACCGTATCAAAAAAGCAGCAAACAACAATAAATAGCATCGCTGACTCCAAAGTATCATTCGAAGCTTCGTCACAACTCGAGGATACTGCGCTCGGACTACACTTTGTGGTAATACACCTACCAGCTCGATATTGCCTTTTCAAACTGCACACTCACGTCACACACAACGAGAAGTAATGGAGTCACGTAGGGAAATGCGGCGCGAACCGACCGCTTGGATAGGAGTTCGGCACTCTCACGAATTCTTCCCCAAGAGACTGCCCGTCAAACTGTCAGCAGCGTGCACCACCAGCGATGTCCACATAGCTCCGTAGCAATTCCTGTCCACCACTCTTTCTCACCAGTCCCGTGCTGTCGCACGTTAACGTGTTTGTCTCACACCTGACCGCCTTTGTGCTCCACTGGGACGGCGAGACCTGCTCGATTCTCCCTGGCTTGGCGGGAGCTGTGCTAGGCCTCAGAAGTCCTCCTCTTCCTCGCTCCTTTCATTCTTTCTACTCGAGGCAACGTATAGTGCAACTCTGTCACACAAGCATTTGCGCAGTTGTCAGACAGTGCCGGGTCATCGGTCTCTTTCCCGAAAAACTCATTCAGGCAGTGCCTGCGGCTCTGGCCTTGAGTATTTCTGGTAATGAAGCTTCGTTTCCTCGGTTTTGTTCTCCTCCTCTCTCAATCCTTGTCTGTGCTCTTTCTTTCTTTTTTAACACGTCTTTTCTAAGAGGCCTTTGCCAACTTTGAAAGAAATCGGGTGAAATGTTCCCCGGGTGAAGGCGTTCTTATAGAACGAGGAAATTGAACACTGCAGCCTCGTTTTTCATTTCCAGAGTCGATATAATTGAAACCGTCTCGTACGTGTCTTGGACCTTACCGTCCCCCCCCCCCCCTCCCTCCCTCCACCATGGCATTAGGTCTATTGTAACACAGTAGCATTAGGCCTCCTTTCCAGACAATGCAGCATTGGTGCTGAAGACGGCGTTGGCATTGTTGACGTCAGCGTTGTGCGCAAAAGTACCTGGTATTTCGCAGGTGGCATGCCAGGGTACTGATTAGTATACTTGAGTTTCCTGACATAAATATCTCCGGTGAGATGGTCGAGTGGGCAAGAGCTCCCAAATCAGGCAGTTGTTCTCTGAGATGTGAACTAAACAATCCTTTACCCCCAAGTTCTGATTTAGACACTTTATCCCTGGACGAAGCGGAAACATTAAGAAAGGATTGATTAAAACAGGATTTTTTCCGTTGTCGTGTGGCCTTTCACGCAGTGTGATAGATTGCGCCTTTATAGTATAGAGTATGCCGGATATAATAGATACAAAAATTTAAATATCAAATAAACCACATGTAAGCGAAAGGGGATTTGGAAGGGACGGAGAGTCTTTGGCGTCCTTGAGATGTTCTAAATATACTGTCCCTTTAAACTAATGTTTCATGCCTTCGCAGTCGCTTCAAGAATGTTCCGAGGTTCTTTCCACTGATAAAAAAGATATCGTACACACACTTCATTATCACGCATTGGAATACTTTACAATACTGTCTGCCGCAGATGTCGCGAATAACTCTATTTTTGAGTAACATGTGTCTTTGTCTATACAACCTTTACGGACATTTCGACACCTTGAAAATTAGGCAACGTAAGTTTGATTTCCTATTACGTGTGAATTGTTATGTGCTTCCTAATGCTACAGCATGATAAAGTAGGAGCTTTTAGACAGGCTATAGTCTAATTAAGATCTTGATGTTTTTATGGCTTAATAATTACAGCCTAGGCTTGGAGCCGAAACATCCTTATTCCAAGTTTTTTATGCCTTTTAATTCTTCCGGAACGTTCAAGATGAGCATGTGAGTAAAACATGAAAACTTCTTAAATGATCATTAGAATAAAAACATTATATGTTCAGAGGAGCAATAGTTTACCAAATGAGGAAACTATCTATGTGCCACAAAACAACGAAATCTCTAGGAGTCGTCCTACTCCTATTTTCGACCCTCTCCCCCCAAAAACACTATGTTCTATTTGTCATAACTGTAGAGTGGTTGTAAAGAAATTAAGTAGTGCCTTAAGTTTTGTACGGGCGAAGTGTGGTTTCCACTGAAATGAAATTAAAACTTTTATTTCTATCTAAATTTGTAACAATGCAATGAACAACATCCATCACGGGAAGCAAAAAGAATAATGTCGTCATGCATAAACAAGTTAAAATATGGAGGTCCTTTTCTAAAGACTGATTTCTTTTTGCAGTAATATTTTGCAGGGAGGCCACCTTACAAGACGATGCCTCACTCATCGTTTGCGATCAGCTTTTCCAGTCCAAATATAGAAGCAGAGCAACAACGAAAAAGGAGGGGAGGAAAGAAAGATGAGTTCTGCTGCGGGACGGTTGTCGGAATTGCCCCTTGATAAATGATTTTAATCAGACAGCAAACAAAGTTCTTTTCACCCCCTTTCTTTTTCCGGGCGGACCTGAAAGACGCCGCTACTCTGTTCAATGATTTACAGCAATGATTTCGAAACAAAAGGAAGTGGCAGTTAATTTCAGACGACGACGAAAGTTCGCGCTATTAGTTAACGGTAGGGGTCTCGTAGTGTTAGTTTCTTCATTCAGTGAAAATTGTACCCTTCCAGTCGAGCTGTTCGACGCGTCTGCGACATTCAGCGCCCATTCAAGTATCTAAATAATGTTCTTTCTATGTGCCCGCGAAAGAATTATAATGTGCTCTCTCTACAATAAATGAACAGAACACTAGAGATTAGGTCTCAAATTTTTTTCAGCGAAATGTAAAGATTGATGTCTAATATGTACGATTCCATAGCTGTTTTGGTAGAAACGCTGTAGAAATATTTTACTCAGAATTTTTTGATCGGTGCATGCGCCCGTTTTTATGTGGTCCAATACTGGAAACCATGAGCAGCGACTGCGATGACAACTGATGGTCGACAAAACAAAAGGTACTGAAAACAAATATAAATTTCACTCGCCATACAGTAATTAGACATTTTTTTTTTTTTGCTTAGAGTAACACCATTTTCAGTTTCACATTCAAGGCTGTTACGGCACAATAACGCACGCCTCGTCGGAAAAATTCTTAGTGGGCACTATTATCGCGTCATTCACGGATGATGATGATGATGATGATGATGATGATGATGATGATGATGATGATGAATTCCAAGCACTTCGGCGCCATCTAGTGGCAAAACCTGAAAGCACCTCTCTCGTGGTTGCTCGCAGTGCGAAAAGGGGAGTGCTTTTTATTTATTGATGCAGAGGAGAGAGAGCAAAATATAATAATCTATGACTAGCGCTCCTAGAAGAAAAAAAAAACAGTATGTACTCACGAAAATTTGCGATATTTTGCTGATATGTAGTCCATCGGGGTACTCCAGTGAAAGTAATAGAGTTTCTCCGCTAGATAGCACATCGGTTGTTTTTATACAATTTTCATTGCCAAATTAAAATTGTAAAACCTCTTTCCTTTGATATTGTAGTGCTCAATTGTACTATCTGAGGCAAGGTCTTTTCATCTCCACCATATTCTCATGACATATTTTGGCCAGTGTTCTGTTCCTTTAAAAAATTCCTATTCGTTACTGATGGGCCTTTCAGGGATTTACAGTGTTTCCGAAAAAGTGGGCTGTAACGTTTCCACATCAGGTGAATACCGGTACTCGGCCAGGAAGCGTACGGCTAGAAACAGGGCAAAATATATGCAAATACGAACGGTAGCTGATATAAAAGACCCCGTTTACGTTGGCGAAAGACAGTTTTTCGTAACATTCCCTGCCCCAACGAAGCACGCGTGAGAATCTCGCTATTCATCTTTATGTTGGTTTTTAGTAACATGAAAAATAAAGGAGAACTTGGTGCCGCGTACCAGCTCCTGCTACTCCATTTCCACCAATTCCTAGCAGCCACCTGCTCTGACGATATAATGTTTACGTATCATATACACTACTAATTAACATACTGAAACAAAAATACTACACAACATATACAACAATTACAAGCTTCAGGAGGAGTAACATTTATGAGCTATAAAAACTCGTAAAAGTGCTACTCTCTACAGAAGAGTACATAATACAATGTACATTAGAGATAAGAATAAACAAAAACAGAAGAGCAAAGATATATTTTATCACAACCCCACCAGTTACGCAACAAGTGCACCGTTGTCAACTGGAATAGTTTTCGCACTATTCTTCAAGATTTTTGTGGAGTCGTCACGACTGCTTGCTGACCACATACAATCTACGTTAGAAATGGCTACAGCTTCTATCTGGACAGATTTCGATCGGCCGGTTACTGACATCGGTCTGCTCAACTTGTTGGCTGCTTGCCGACAAGCGGAGCTAGCAGCTTCCCGAGCGCAAGCACCAACAAGGCTGAGTCATATAACTGCTAAGGCTCCTCAACATGAACGGGATCAAGCAAGACGGCAGTGACATACGTGGTGTTAGCATTTTAATACAAAGTCATCGAATGCATCCCCCTGGCGAACGTTCCGTGCAATGAAACAAGGTCGCCGTCGCCCCGATGCAGCGACTACCGCAAGCTTTCCAGCGAACTTGTCTCTGGTCGATTTTGCCAGAGAAGCAGCGTTGATCATATGGTAGCGAAATTTGCATAGAGCCCATGAGGACCGACTGAACGTGGTGCGAGTTTCTTTGAACCGCCACGCCGCCTTGACAACTGCTCCAAGTACTAGTGCTAATAAAAAACAACCAAAAACATGACGTCATATAGGGACGTATGCTTGGCGCAAACTTCGAATCTCTTATTCTCGTAGACAAGAAATACAAGGCCAACGACGACGAAGACAGAACTATGCTCGGCTAGGTCGGCAAAACCCTGACCCCGAAACTGGTTTGGAAATTTGGTTTGACAGAAAATTTGACAGCCAATTTAAGCAACTGTTGGTGTTGAACGGGGTCTGTTCTAAGGCAAACTGTCCAAGCATCATTCAGTCTCCGTCGTCATTGGCCTTGCCTTTCTATGTGCGTCATGTAAAAGCACGCATCCTTATACCGCCAATTATCTACCTTCATTCTTCATGCATGCACTGGCCTGATGATTGGCAAATGCGCCTTAGTGCTTGCATACCACAAAAAACACAAAGGAGCAATGAAGTACCAGAGCAGAAATACCAGTTTAATGCCAGCCCTCAGACGTGATCAAGCAGCAACATGGTGCAGTAAATGGAATAGAAGTCCTTAAAACAAGAGGGAATATACAGCTCCAATAATAACATGAAGTAGTATGTCGCAGTAGCACAGCGCCAAGCTTGAAGATGAAAGAGCACATAAAAAAGCGTGCACAGTTAACATATCTTTTTTGTGTGTATAGTTACTTACAAGGTAAATTGTGCACAGCTATGTGTCCACCGACTCAGGGAATACAAAGTAAGAAGTGCCCGCATGGAAACGAACGTGATAGAGTCTCCACAACCATTAATGACAGCACTCCGTACAAATACACTCTTATATGACAGCCGATTGTATTTGGTTGAATGATTTGTTCACAAACAGCAGTCAGCTTAAGCATATCATGCCAATGCAGTCAGATTCCGATCAGCCTAAATATTGCGCAACTAAAATGTATTCATGCCACAAGACAGCACGTCACTAACAACCGAAAAAAAAAACGTCGAACATCACAATACACCCAAGTACACAGAGTTTGTGCCTGTGTGCTGCCTTCGTATTAGAATCCATTTAACAAACTTCAGCTTTTTGTTTCCCTCGCGAACCAATGAAGCCTAAGGCTTGTGAAGAAGGAAAACATTTGATCAATTACAGCGCCGCTGGACACTGCCAAGAACAATTTACGTTTTCATCAAGGGTGGAGCAAAGAAAGGGCTTTACCAAAATTCTCAAGAGGCACAAGTCTCTCAATAAAAGCATTAAAAAGGCATTCACACGCACCAATAATAAGCAAGAAACTGTTCCCATGACGTTAAAATGCAGCTAGCCATTAACACCAGTGCATTATCGCAAAGGATCCAACCCTGCATGCCACAGTATTCTACAATGACTTCAAGCCTATCATAAGGTGCGTTGCAGGGCGTTTTCTGAATATACATCTCATCAAACATTATATGTGCACATCCGGGTACCAAAAACGAAGCTGCTTGCTTCTTACTAGTTCAAATCTATTTCCAAGGGAACACACCTTCAACAAGAGCTGCAGAGTCCTGACTTATGTTCACATGAAAAACAGTCTAAATTATCAATAGCCATTTTGGGATGAAAGTGAAATTCAATGGCAAATGCTTTGTTGCAGCTGCTGCAAAGGCAACCAAGGCTTTTAACGCTACTGAGCTTCAACCAGCGCAGCAGCTTATGACGATACACATGTACTCATATCATTTACTATTTCGGCCAAGGTACTCTGACGAGGTCCGTGTGCGGACTGCTGAAGTGTCTGGATGCACTCTTGAAGCAGCTGGCACTTATTTCGAAGTTGGGGATGTACTTTGAGGCAGAACGGCGGCTAGTACAGAAAGCTGCAAGATGCGTTAGAAACGATTGAAAGAGATGTGTGCTAAACTGCATAATGTCTGAGGTGAAAACCGAGCAGGCACATTTACTGAGCCTTAACGCTACCTGTATATCTCATGTATAGTGCCCATTTATCAAGCCGTTACTAATCATGCACTTCTGTAAGCGCATGAATAAGCGCAACAATGAGGAACTAATGAACACTTCTATTAGCGTTCGATTTTTACAATTCCCTTAGAATTCGTGTGCTGTATTTAAAGTTCTATTCGAGCACTATATTAAAAAGTGCTATCAAGTGCTAGAAGAGCAAGTGTATTCGATCAATGGATATTATGAGACGTAACAAAACCAAGAACTGACGAGTTCATAGCATGCACCTGGGCTCGCAGAGGCGCGAGACGTCACTGCCGTCTCGGCAGCGTCATTTATCAGCAACAATTTTTTGAACATTTTGTTTGATATTGTTTTGAAGATATTGCCGCTTAAATCTAAAAAACTATGGTCCACGCGCCTGCCCGTTAGTAACAACTCCTCGAGCAAATTCACACAGCTAATGCTGGTTAATGCGACACAGTAACCAAAATGAACAGGAAATCTAACAGGAGGAATGCTGTGCAGAATTCCACGCGTGCTCCGAAATGAATTTAAATGCTCGCTTGGTCACCTTCTCAGTTAAGGTTTCAAAACGAACTATTCAGATGCCATTCGAGCAGCGCAACGCCGCTATTTGCCGCGACGGAACGTTTATCCGGAGAAGCGCTGACGCGGCACCGTCCAAGAAGCTATGCACGATGCTCCTACGTCTGACACATTACAAACCGTGTTCATGTTGTGTGCCGCTCCCAAATGCCAAGACGAATACATTACGATTCATTTCCTTCCTCCGTGTGACGATACAACTAAGGCACCCCTTAAGCGCCATTTTCCTGAATGCAAGCCCATCACTTTGTGGAAGGTTCCGCCGAGTTTACAGGAGCAAGAAAGGCCGCTAAAAATAAGGTGCGCTATAA